>NC_141697.1:915942233-916584483 GCF_964263255.1 Lissotriton vulgaris
AGAGTCAAGCATCCAGAGACTTTGTCTGGAGAACTATTTAGAGTCACTCCTTCAAAGTGAGCTTTGCAACCGGTCCATGACACTCTGAGCTTCTCTGAACTGTGGGCAAAACCCCAAACTAAACCAGCTGAGAAGGGGGATAAGATGTTGATGGTTAAATTCTCATCCCTCAGCTCCTGCCTTTGAAGCCTTTGGAAGTTGTTTGCACAGTATAAAAGTGACTGAAAAGCCTGCAGTCCCAAAGGCGGTAGTGTCTGAGGAAGTTCTCGTTTTCTACATTCAGAAGTTTTCCTCTAAGGGGAAGATGCAATTTCAGTTGTCACAAAAAAACAGCTTCCTGATGAGAAGTGACTGTGTTGTTCCAATGAAGTACAGCAGCCCTGTCAAGAAGTGATTGGCACACTGGTTAAAGCCTTGACTGGAAGTTGCTGCAGTCTAATAAATTGTTGGACAGCTGAGGGAGGACTCTGTCGGGCTGGAAAATGGCAATACTGTAATGCGGCTTCCTTAGCCACTCACATAATCCGTCTGGTACCGAAAGCTTGGTGGGAAATTTCATATTAGTTTCTGATCTTTCCTTCTATATAACAGTCACAGTAGTTCATCAATGTTTAGTAATAGAGGGGTCTCACTTAAGATCACTCTTGTACAAGTCTTTGGGGAAGGGGCGGCACCGGCCACTGACACCAGGATTGTGGGGAAATGGCCACTTTATTGAAACCGGTGAACATCCCAAAAACATACTGGCTCTTACAAAAATAAAACCTTACTATACAACTTATAACACCTATGTTAAGCTACCCCCTCCCCTAAAGTCTCCCTCCCCGACAAAAACTTAATACAGTAATAGTGTATCTGCTCAAGAGCTGTGAAACTGAAACTGTGACTGTTAAACTGTGGCTCAATGATTAGAGCGGCAGACCCTGATGCAGAAGTCTAGCCCGGGACCAGGGTTCAATTCCCTGCCTTGGTGGGTCTTGGGCTCAAAATTCCACGGACCTGATAATTCTCGCCTCGGTGCCTATTCCAATCATGGAGTCCCACTCTGCAACTCTGGGCAATAGCTTGCTTAATCTCCACAACGGACCCACAACGCTAAGGATGCCTGGCGTCCACCTTGGGGGTGCCCAGGAGTGGACTCCTCAGAAGGAAAACCAGGATGGTTTCCACAGCGGTATTCGTACAAGCGCCTTGGGACCCTTGCGGGTGAGTAGTGCGCTATACAAGTATCAATTTTAAACTCCACAACCCCTTTCCTACAACTATTATCCCCTACTCAAGTAGACCTCCTACATAACCTTGAACTTCCTGGGACATCCAGGTGTGAACTAATCTACCTGTTCACTTTTAGCCAAAATTGGCTTTGTCAACAAGGATAAACTGTGTTAAATGATGCAACTTCTCTGCCAAACTCCAGCCAGAAAAAGGGGAGGTTGGCCATGCTTTTTCTGTTCCCCTTGCTCCTACTGTCTAGGTGATGTTCAGGGTTTTAGCCAACTCCAACTTCAACTGTACTAGATATAACGTCATGCCCATAAAGGACAAATGTACACCGTTCACTCTGAAAAATTCTACATTTTCAAAGCGCAAGTCCGTATGTGCCACCCTACCTATGCCTGCCTCCCTACAAAAAGCCTGCATCTCCTTATTGATCTTTTTCCTTGCCTTATCTATTGCTGCTGGGCGGTGTGCCCATCACCAAACTCTCCTAAGACTGAACTCTGTCCTGACGTCTGCTGATTCCTTCAAGTCCTATTTCATGTCTTTTAACAATGCTAGTGCTTTCAGCACCACCAAATCTTTTGTGCCTAGACAATAACTCACTTCACCTCACCCCTCCTTTCTCCTGCCAAGAAATAGTATACGCACCAACACTGAACTCCAAATTCGACCTGTGAGCACTGGACTTGGCCTGCTGCTCAGCCCAATTTATGAAGGAGTGTCCCACAATCCAGATATTCAAACCACCCGCCAAGGGCCCAGGAACTGAGCCTGAAAAACAAAAACAAAAGTTGCCAACCTCTACGTGACTCAGCAACTCACTTCCACTTTTCGAACATAATGCTGGAAACAATTTGATGCCCCAAACCCATTATCATCTCCATACTCCAATCCTGGCTACCCTCTTCTGTGGCCATCCTGATCCCGTGGGGCCCCTCACTTAAGATCGCTCTTCTACAAGTCCATGTAGTTTGAAATTTTCCCCGTAAATCCACAATGGAGCTTGATTATTACACAGGTAGATAGATATATCAGGTGCCCTCAGGATAAGTTTACTATGTTATTACTTCTTGCTATTTTCCCTGGATGTCTGGTATTTGTGCAGAGCAACCATATCTAGCCACTTTTGCATCTGGCACAATGGCTCTGGGACATGGCGTCAACTTCCCTTGTAGAGTCAAAGTACATTTTTATTAATTCAGGTAAGAAATACTCATTCTAGAGAAATTCTGCGCATAGCCTGCAATGAAACTCTAGGAGAGGCTTAAACAATCATATGTAATCCATTCCTGCAGCGCTAGCTTCTGCCCTATCCGGGAGCAAGTATTCTTTTGTGCTGATTTGTGGATCAAGAGTGGATCCCAAGCAACAGATATACACCGCTGAATAGTGAAAGCCATGTGGGATCCCAGTGGTCATTAGATACTGCTACGCCTGGTAAATAGGACCTGTGTTTTAATCTCACACAGTGAGAAGAATAAGCGACCCTGAAAGAATGGGAATTTCATCTTTAAGACACCAAGGCAGAATATGGGTCAAAGAAAGGGGTGATGCCAAGCTGAAGCTGATTGGGTGTCTGGACATAATGCTTCAAAGGGCTGGAGTAAAAGCTGAGACAGAGGCAGAATGTTATCTGATGAGAGTCATGTTCAAGGGCAGAACAGTAATAATGGCTAATAAGGTCCAGACGAGTAACCGATGCGTCTTTGTGATGGAACGCAAATGGATCCTTGTTAAACTTAAAATCAGGCCTACGTTATTTCCCTCAAGAATAAGAGGATTTGCCAGTACTAATCAACTCTAAATCAGGGGTTATGAATACATTTGTTGAAGGTATGTCTGGGAAAGAAATGAACCAACTGGCAGGGAGAATATAGAGTCATGGCTTTCCTTATCGTGTTAGATGACCAGATCTAATAGTGTCGCGAATTCAGAGAGTTGCCATAGGCCTACGTGATGAAGATCAGAGGTGCCACGCCCCAACCGAACAACTTGAGTCAACAAATGTGGGGGAAACTGAAACCCTTCCTTGTTTTAGGGATTTTAATGACTATTAGGAATTTGATGCATGCTTTGAGGGTGAGCCATTTCAGAGCTTGGTGTTGGGATAATGTGATCTTATTTTTGTTGCCCATTAATCAGATATCAGCACCATGAAGGGCGGCTTGAGAAGAATGAGGGTGTATCAGGGAGTCCGGTGAGAGTTGTGTTGCCTCCATGGATGTGAGCGAATACATCGTCTTGCACACTTGGGTCAAAGGTGTGTGAGGGGCTGCAGTGTATTTTGTCTCCTGCAGACTACTGATCCGATGCCACACCATTTGAGTTTTTATTTCTAGCATGTGCTCCTTGGCAACGAGGCTGGTATTGATTTGGAACATAAGGATCTGGGTTAGCGACAAGAGGTCGAAATCAATTGAGTTAAATGGTGTGCAGTAAATTCCCCATCTGGAGTTGTAATCTGCCACCATCAATGAGGCTCTTCTCGGCTTTTGTGGAGTTGAGTGTCTAAGTGTTTAGCCGTCATCCAGGACTAAAATGGTGTCAAAACCGTTTCTCATATATTGCATGTCAGATGTAAAGGATGTTTAAGAGGCAGTGATGCAGCATTTTGTTTGGCCAGGTAGATGCTGAGGTGTTCACTATACAAATTGAACAGCATGGGGACGAGGAAGGAGCACCGTTGGACCCTGTACTTGAGGGGGACGCTGAGGATTTTGATCTGTCCATTTGAACATATTGCATTCTGTTTGCAGTAAAACAGCAGAACCAGTTAAAGACAGTGTTAGATATTCCCATGGGCGAGAGAGCATATGACGTAGGGGTTTGGTGACTGACAGTGTCAACGGCCACCAAAATGTCGATGAGGACCGGGAGACAGTGGCCACCCTTGTTTGCTAACTGGAAAGCATTGCCTGAGACTTGCAGGGTAAAGGTTTGGGAGCTGCAGTTTGAACAGAAACTATTTCTGTGTACCTGTAGAAGATTGTGATGATCAATGTTGCTTCGAGGGGTTGGGGGTCACGCTTGCATTGGAGAAAAACATCTTACAAATTAGGAGAACTGAGCTGCATTATCCATGAGATATACTGGCTTGTAAGGAGGGTGGTGCAGCGGGGGGGACAAAAATAAAAAGAAAAGTTTTAAAAAATCATTCCACTTACCTTGTTCCTCCTCGCTCGGGTCTTTTCTCCAGGCGTGCAGGCTCCAGGAAACTGCAGTAACCAATCTTGGTGCTGCTCTCATGCATGAGAGCAGCGACAGGATTGGAGGGAGTGACCTCTCATTGCTCTCAAGGGCACTGGAGCGCTATGCTGTCTCTAACCCAGCTGTCTTAAGACAGCTAGGTTAGAGAGTTTTAAACTGCGCATGTCTGGCTGGCCATCGCAAGACAGTCGGCCAAAAAGACATGCGCACTTTAAACCTAAGTGCCTTGCCTATCACAGCTTTTTGCTGCTGCCTGACTGACAGCAGCAGAAATCAGAAATCCCTGACCTGACGCTCGGCTTGGGACGGGTTTTTGAAAAATAAAATGGCAATAAATAGACTTTATTACCATTTAACTTTTTTATCTTTGGGGGCAATTTTTTTGTGGGGCGACGCTCCTCCACCTTAACATAGGAGCCGCCCCTGGAGATATAGTCTGGCAATCTGGAAACAAAATAGACAACAGAAATAGAAAAGATCTCGGTCGACCACAGTCAACTTCAAGGCATTCCACAGAAAAAGAGCCCCCGTGAGTGTGATAGTCAGTAGGCAAAAATCAGGACACTGTATGCAACCATGAGCCTGGCAGAACACCTGCTAAATTTGGAATCCAGACAACGTCATTACTTTTATTAGTACATCTGCTGTATCTGAATTTAGGATTATCTGCCCCAAACCACTCATTTGTGAGGAGGGACTACGTCAATAGGCACTTGCTATAAATGTCGAACGAAATGGCAAAGCCTCCGAGGCGCTGTTTGCCTTGACTAAGTACACCCAAAACTTCTCTTATTGTCAGAGAGAAAACATGAAGCGGTTATTGTAAGGTACAATTGAGAAAACATATGCTGGGCATAAGTGCTCCCTGTCTGGTTAATTATAGGATTGAAAACACAGTGTTTATGGAACGTTCAATGTTAAGCGTTGACAATTATAGCAATTACAAACACATTTTATATAGCCAATTTTATTGTAATGGCTCTGGATTCAAGCCCATTTTACTTGTCCTTATGTAAAGCGCTAAAGCGTTTGATGCATTTCTTTAACACATGCTTTGTTAATACTAATGCCAGCCAATCAAGTAAATGTGTAATATAATACACACGTAAAGACGACCTGTACACAACTCTCTTTGCTTAAAACTTTAGGGGCAGATGTATCAAGCCTTTTGCGACTCTCAAAGGCCGACATTCGCAGAATTTCGGCCTTTGCGACTCGCAAAAGGCATTTTAGCATTTTTTGATATGTAACAAAAAATCACAAAATAAGGAATCGCAGAAATTTGCGATTCCTTATTTTGCTTAAGCATTTAAGGAATCGCAAATTTTGCGATTCCTTAAATGAGATGTATGTAACTTTTTGAGTTTGCGAATTTGGGTTAAGAAATCGCAAATTACCACCAACTTGTAGTTGGTGGTAATTTGCGATTTCTTTTAAAAATGCCCTATTTGGCATTTGTGAGGGTGGCATGTGACGCACATACATGCCCATAGGGCATGTATGTGCGCCACATGCACACACATGTGAATTTCAGAGGTGCAGCAGGGTGTCTTTGAGACACCCCTGCACCCTTGAAATAATTCTCAAATTACGATTAGCAAATTGCGAATTCGCAATTTGAGAATTATTTCACAATCATTCCTATGGGCCTTCTGGCCCATAGGAATGCATGGGAATCATTCCTTAATTGCGAATTCGCAAAATGCGAATTCGCAAATAAGGAAAAATAAGGAATAACTAAAAAATAGCGATTTTGTACATACATTCCATTTTGCGATTTCTAAATAGCGATTCCTTAAAAATCGCTATTTAGAAATCGCAAAATCGAATCTTGATACATCTGCCCCTTAGTCTCTGTGACACAATCTGTGTGGTAATGCAGGCTCCGAAGATGGAACCAATGGCAGTGGCAAAGCTAGAGCAATAATCACAAGATGCGTGGCTTGAATCAATTGCGCACTGTTCACCTGGTGTTAAAAACACCTATTGCATGTAATCAAAATCAGTGACTCAATTTTTCTATTCATACACTTGTATTTACAATCATCATTTTCAAATTCAAATAATAATTTTACATAATGCTATACATGACCTTTCAAATTTCCGAAAAATAACAAAACATCTTCTTTCTCAATAATGCATACATCACAACACAATATATTTTGATCAAATAAACATTATCTTGAAAGGTGCCTGATGCATTTCGGAACCTAGCTGGTTCCTTCTTCAGGGGATGATCTGCAAATGAAATATGTGATATAGCATGTTAATGCCCATGGTACTCAAACTCCTAAAATGTCTAAATGTATGTATAGTATTGGCCTACCATCTTGGTTTTATGTGGGGAGAATGAGAAACCGTTTGTCTAAAATGACCAGAAAAACCATTAGTAAAGACTAACTGGCATAGCTAGACCTTGTGCCGCCTGTGGGAGTCACTGCATTTTCTGCCTGTGTCGGCCACATGAAAGAGCGGGGGTTCTGGCGGTCTATGCATTGCCCCCACCTAGACACCAAGGATTTCGAGTCATGGAGAATTTCCCCAAAGGTTGCAACTACCTCACCAGGTTAGGGTGACCAGATTTGGAAAACCAAAAACCAGGACATTTCATAAAGATAGAGGAAGGACTGCAATTTTACATCAACTGAGGGGCACAGAATGACTTAAATGGCAGCAGTCCTCAACATAGAAACACAGGGACGGTGCCACTTAGGGAATAAATTAAATACAACCTTTAAATCCAGTGTCATGCGTGTTCATTAAATTGCTTTCTGATAAGAGCTGATAAGTAATCCTGGCTTGAAGCACATGACAATGTGCCAGTCTCTGTTTTTAGTTGACTCTCTCTGAAAACAGGACTAAATTTGCTGAAATCTGCTGCGATAGCTGGTGGAAAACCAGGACTGTCCCGGCAAATCCGAGACGCCCGGTCAATTTACCTCAGGAGAACACCTCTGTGGGTAGTATTACAGTCATTGCGAGCAGCATGTTGGGATTATCACCCCCAAAACAGGTGTATATTCCAAGAACACACAATACAAGTGTCTCTTGCCCGCTGTGAGGTGCCTCACATTATGGCAGGGATACTTCATGGCGTTCTTTGACAGACACTGGCAGTTTGCCTGGCAGTCTTTCACAGAGTAGGTGCCAACTAAAATGAGCGTGGAAAGGCAACCCTAAATCAGGTGTCAGTTGGTGACAACTAATAAGCCAAAATAATATTCTAGATCACAGAGTCAGCAAAGCCTGTTTCATAAGGAAAGCTACCTTATGTTGATCTCCAAGCAGGCAGCAGGAGACTGCGGAGGGACGACAGGACTGCCAACATTGTTTGTCCAAGGTCCATCACTGCCCTTTGATAAATCAATATCTCAGTCATAAGAGGGACAAGCACCATATGGAACCCTATGAATCCATATGGTATCACAAAACATAGTACAGCTGTGGAGCACAAAATACCACTCTCCACAAAATTGGTCTCCGTGCACCATCGTCCTTCACTTTTTTCCCTGCGCCCAACTGAAGAAAGTTGAAGAAGGGACACATACTTAGCGGGCCGTTGAACCTGTAAAGCTACACATGACAATGCAGAATACACATGTGCTGTTATTTAACAAGAGAGAAAGCTGCAATGGCTTCTGTGGTATATACTATGCCAAGAGATTTACCAGTGGGTGGGTACATTGCTCAATGTATGTTGTTAGCAGAACAAGGATTATGGCTGTGCCCAAGTTGCCCCATACAATTGCAGGCTCCCGGTACAGGTCCATGCATGGTATTTATCTTAAGCCGGAAGGATGACTAAATATTTTGTGATGCTTTTTAGGCTCAAAGACAGAGTCTTATGCCAATGAGTTTTTCTGTATGGAACAAAAATAAGAATGAATTGAAAAACAAGGATGTCGGCTAGGGTAAATTCAGTCCTTTAGAAAGTGCTATCTAATCTGGTGGTGGAAGTCCAAATCTAAGACTGCTTTATTTGCCAGGTATCTTGAGCTACACGCAACAAACTGTGCATATATTACTTTATTATGCTAACTGTGAGATGTCTCCACGGCGAAATCCTGGTAGGTAAAAAATCACCGGGGTATGTGTCCTTCGTAGACTTAAATTGTGATTTTCACCTAAAACCAAATTCAGCTCTTAATAATCACTGTCTCTGTTACATTCTGTAGGTTTATCGAATCTGAGTATTAACTCATCTAGCTGGTGTGCACCAATTCAGGTGTAACCAGTTATGAACATCATGAATCTCTTAAAAGGGTCATTCTCTTGGTATATATTGACCTGCTGCAAACTGTGCAGGACAAATGAACATCTACACCGAGTTGCCATCACTGTGGACCAAAGCCAAACAGTATCAGTTGTTCACCGAGTCCTCAGCAACTCATAGAGTCAAAACAATGCGCCCAACGGTAATCTGGAAACGCTTTAGACACAGGCAAGCACAACATACCATCCAAAGACATCTTGGGCCATATGTATCACATAGCCCCCTCATACACCACCCGCTCCCCCATCCCCCCTACCAACACTCGTACCGCCGCTCAGCTTCCCATATCCCCCTCCACACTTTGCACTCCCGTACCGTCCTTCACTCCAATCTTCTCAGAACACCCCTCCTCCCCCAACTGTACCCCACACAACATGACTCTCTCTCCGCCTATCTCCCCTCCCACACTCAGCTCTCCCGTCACGCCTAGCCTTCACCTTTCCTGCAACCTCTCACTCCCCACTCTCACTCCCCACTATCCCACCTCCACCCCCACCCCCAGCCTCCACACCGCCCCCATTCACCCTTCCTCTCTTAGCACTGATGCCCCTCCCAATAGCGCCAACACCACCCCTAACACCAATCCTCTCTCTAACACTTCCAACCCCTTCACCAGCCCCACCTCTCCTCCCCGATGCCCCCCCCTTCTCCAGCAACCTATACGCCTGCTCACCGCCAGTACCCTCCCCCAAATCCGCGCCCAACACCACGTTGGACATGATTATGTCCACCCTCCTCCAAATGAAAGAAGAAATACACTCCATCAAAGAGTTGCTCATCACACACCCCAGACACCCTCCTCCCATCACCACCTTTACACCTAATAACACTTCCCACTTACCTCCTACTCACCGTACCACACAACACTCCTCACACTGGACCTCTATCCCCTCTCGCAATACCACCAATCGCAACATGAATCGCAATCGCAATACCACCTAGCGCAATAATCCCTCTACACCTAACAACACTTCCTCCTCACCTCCCTCTCGCCTTATCACACAACACTCCCCACTCTGGACCTCTATCCCCTCTCGCAATACCACCAATCGACCCAGACGCACTACCAACACGATCTCAGATCATGACATACACACCCTTCTCCACTCTTACGTCCCGGCTCCCCAAAATCGCCTAGACACCAACCAGCTGTCCATCCCAACGATTATCTCTAACCCCCTCAGGCACCAAAAGGATAACAACAGAGGCTCCGTCCCCAACAACCTCACAAATGTACCCCTCACTATAGAACCTTCCTCCACCCTCTGCACCCCTAGCCTCAAATGCATACTTCTCAATTGCAGATCGGCCCAAAGACACTCCGCGGGGTCGCCGATCTCATCATTTCTCTGGAACCGGATCTAGCCATTCTGACTGAAACATGGCTGTCTGATTCTTCTACACCTATCATGGATATCCTAGCCCCCCCCCCCCAACTACTGTATCATTAGACTTGACAGGTCCAAAAAGACAGGCAGTGGAATTGCCTGTATTTACAGAAGCAACCTCTCAGTTATTAAAGCGTCCGTCCCCTCTCTTACTTCCTGTGAATACCTCTGCCTTGATGTCATCAGCGAAAGCAAATCGGTATGCTCACTACACATCATATACCACCCACCTGGGGACAAGCTCTCCTTCCTCCAACAACTCATGGACACAATCTCAACCAACTCAGGACGGCAAAACACCCAAATTTTCCTTGGCGACTACAATCTCCATTGGAATGACAGCAGTCACACAGTGGTAAATAGCCTCAAAATCTTACTCAACACCCTTGATCTCACCCAAATATGCAATAGCCCGACCCATGAGAAAGGCTCTATCCTCGACCTTATCATCTCCAAAGAGGACGCTATTCAACTTGAGTCAATCCAACCTTGTGACTGGTCAGATCATCATATTGTCTCCTTCCTTATCAATGAAAAAATTAAATTTAACACAGTTCAACCCTCTAAGCCCAAAGTCTGGAAAAGAGATATGAAGAAACTCAACCCAAATTCCTTACCGCCTAACAGCTGAAATCTCCTACTTCCCCCTGCCGGCGTTACGGACGTTCAACTCCTGACTGACCACTATCTCAATGCTATGACCACAATAATCAATGAGGCTGCACCCATGCAACTGAAAAGAGTTTCGTCCAAGATCTCCAACCCATGGTATGACAGGAGCCTCAATGAAGATAGAAGGGCCATGCGAATGGCAGAGCGCACCTGGAGGTCAGCCCCCTCTGCACTGCACCTAAAAACACTTAAGAAACAGAGAAACGCCTACTTCAGGAAAATAAAACGCTCAAAAAGAGATTTCTTCAGCCTCCAGCTCGCCCAAGCAAAAAACCGCCCAAGAAAACTGTTCGAGCTAATCAGAACACAATCCAAAGAACAACCCCAGACACTCAGCACCATGGGCGCTACACCTTCCTGTGAAGACTTCTCTGCTTTCTTTAACCAAAAAACCGACAACATAAGAAGCGATCTCCTCAATGACGCAAGCCTCTACTCCAACCCCCAACACACAGCAGTGTCTGAACCAAAGAACAATGCTACATGGTCATCCTTTGGCACCTACTCCGAAGAAGAAATTGTCAGACTGATCAGCACCCTGAAACCATCCAATCACCTCACTGACCCTCTTCCTGCTAACTCTGTAAAAGACTTTACCCCTTTGCTCCTCCCACTCTGGACTAAGATTATCAATAGTTCTCTTCAACAAGGATCAATCCCTAACGCCCTCAAAGTCGGACAAGTCACACCTCTACTAAAAAAAACAACAGCAGACCCCACTGATCTAAATAATTACCGTCCTATTACAAATATTCCCACTCTCGCTAAACTGTTGGAAAAATGAGTACAGCTACAACTGACTAAACACATAGATAATTTTGATCTCCTCAACGCTCATAAATCAGGCTTCCGAGCAGGGCACAGTACCGAAACTGCCATGACTCACATAGTTGACGACGCCCTCCAAACCCTAGACCAAAACGATACCTGCCTCCTCATCCTTCTTGACCTCTCCTCAGCATTCAACACAGTTAAACATGAGAACCTACTCGATCTGTTAAACACAAGAATGGGCATATCTGGGACTGTTCTCAAGTGGTTCACCTCCTTTCTACACAACCGGGCACAAAGATTCAAAAGCAACAATCTGATGTCCTCTCCGGTACCTGTATCGCTAGGCGTCCCTCAAGGATCCTCCCTCTCCCCAACACTGTTCAACCTAGTTATGGAACCTCTCACTACTTTGCTACAAGCATCCAATGTTCACTTTCACATGTATGCCGACGACACCCAACTTTACCTCAAAATACAATCTCCCAAGGACATCATGCTTCTGAACACCACAATTAGAAAAACCCAATCCTGGCTTGCCGAGAATCACCTCAAACTCAATGCGCTGAAGACTGAGTTCCTCCTGATCTCACCTCCCGCAAAAATCTCTACCGCTCAAACATGGCTTAAGCACCTAACGGCTCTAAATGTACAACCTACCATCATAGACTCAGCAAAATCTTTAGGCATAACACTTGACGCCAATCTCAACATGCAGCAGCACATCAGCAAGGCAACGAAAGGAGCGAACTTCCAAATCAATACCTTGAGAAAACTTAAACCCTTCCTTCCAGCTAAAGACTTCCAAACTGCAGTACAATCTATAGTCATCCCGCACATAGAATACGGTAGCACCGCCCTCTGCGGGCTCCCCCTAACTACAACGGCACCCCTAAGAGCTTCCCTTAACGCTGCAGCGAGACTCATCACTGGCTCAAAAAAACACTCGCATATCTCCCCTGACTTTAAATCTCTGAACTGGCTACCTTTTGAAGCCAGAATACATCTGAAAATAGCCTGCATGACACACAAGGCTGTACAGATGAACTCACCCGCCTACCTCTCTCAAAAGCTGACAATTTCTGGTGGCTCTAGAACTACTAGAAGCACAAACAATCTCCTGCTGAAGCCTCGAAGATTTCGGAAGGAAAAAACCTATAAACGCTCCTTCTCAGGAATGGAACCCAGGATCTGGAACTCACTCCCTCCTGAAACCAGGCTCATCTCCTCCAACAAACTTTTTAAGAAAGAAGTAAAAGCGATCCTGATGGCTAAATACACATGATCTATCATTCTGCATCTCTCAAGTATCCGCTCTGTACTACCTGCCTGACCCCTTGGACTATTTGCATTACTTGTATTATCGACTTATTTGATTGTATACGTTACCTCTTTGTATATTTTTATATTGTTGACGCACCTGTCTGACTTTGCATACTGTACCTACACCACCTCAACTATCCCTACTCTTGTACTTCTGATGCACCTGTACTCATCTCCTACCTCAACTATGCCTATCTTCATGCTAAGCATTTTAAGATCGCTCAAACAAGTATATGCTCCTTATATTTGTACTTTTATATTATTGGCGCAACTGTTTGACTATGCACCTTGTACCTACACTATGATAGAAGACACTACCTCACCTTTGACCTACCTCTTGTATTTGACCTTACCTATGTAACTATGCACCTTGTACCTAACTACCTCAACTATTACAGTCTATTATTCTATGACCCCCTTGTCCTTGTAAAGCGCTCTGATATCTGCAAAGATCTTGTTCGCGCTATATAAAACTTTCAAAATAAAATAAATAAATAAATAAAATCAATAAAATTCTGGTGCAAAACAAGCAATCGCAAAAAATTGCGATTCCTTATTTTGCAATTGCATTTAAGGAATCGCAAATTTTGCGATTCCTTAAATGCAATGTATGAAGCAAAAAAAATGCAAATTGTCCTTAAGGAATCGCAAATTACCACCAACTTCAAGTTGGTGGTAAGTTGCGAATTCCTTGAAAAATGCACATTTTTGCATTTTTCAAAGTGCCATGTGACACACATACATGCCTTTAGGGCATGTATGTGCGCCACATGTGCACTCATGCTCATTTCAGGGGTGCAACAGGGTGTCCTTTGGACACCCTTGCACCCTTGAAATAATTCTCAATTTGCGATTCTCAAATTGCGAATCGCAAATTGAGAATAACTTCCCATTCATTCCTATGGCCTCCTGGCCCATAGAAATGAATGGGAAAGTATTCCTTAATTGCGATTCGCAATTTGCTAATCGCAATTAAGGAATACTAAGAATTCACACAAAAAATGTGAATTTGTACATACATCCCAATTTGCGATTCTGAAATAGCGATTTCTAAAAAATCGCTATTTCAGAAACGCAAATCAGGACGATGATACATATGGCTCCTTGCTCCTGGAAACCATTCCACATTGGTTATCTGGATGTCTCGCGAACTAAAGTCAGGCAGGGATTCTTCAGTTGTCGACCTACATATAATGAAATCTCAAATTCAAAATGTATGCCCTCATTTCAATGGAGGTCAGACAAGCGTCCAACTGCTATCGCCACGGACAGGTGTCAATAAGCCGACGGTCCCATCTGCCCTATTATGACCGGACCGCCACGCAGGGGGTCGGAAAGTGCCTTTTTCCTTTGGTGGCTTGCGCTGGGGCCCAGGAAAAGAGCCGCCGCACAAGCCGCAGTAGGAAAAGACACTGTGCACATCCATGCCCCGTGTGGCAGGTACCATGCAGTCGATGGCACACAGTGCATGGATGTGTGGGGGGACAATACATGTAACCGCGTGCCACTTAGCAGTGGCCCACGGGATACGGGGCCCTGCTTGGGGCCTCCAATGTCCCTTTCCAGTGCAGTGACTTTTTCATAGTAGTTGGACTGCCATGAAAAGGCGGTCGGAAACAGACATCCTAATCCCTATGGCAGTACACCGCCTCCAATGTAGGGGTCGGAGTTCAATAGCTGCCCGGCAGGATCCTAGATCCTGTCGGAGGCCGCTGTCTTCCCCCTGACAGCAGTTGGTCCAACCACAGGTATCATAATCTGGCGGTCGGACCGCAGGGCTGTCAGCCGGTCGAACGGCCACAGACAGGCTGTCGGTTTAACAGGCATCCAAATGAGGCCCTTAGTCATAAAGGCCCAATTACCTCTCCATGTTCATCTTGTTTCCTATAGGCTACCTTACCTACCCGTAAAGAATGAGAATCTCAGTGACTTCTACCCAGGTCACATTAGACGCTATATCCACAATCAGGAATCTTCTGCATGAAATTATGTAACTGCTTGCATGGAATAGTGAGTTTGATATAAAGCACAGGACCACAATGCTATTTATCTTGCCCAGATTCTTAGAGTGGCAGAACTTTTTTTCTTTGTAAATACGGATTTGATTCTGCACATGGATCAGCATCTGGAGACACTGATATGGAGACATATTGACCCTTTTACCACAATGGCAAAAAAAAATCCGGGAATGGGGGGGGCTTTGTAGCCTCTTCCTCTGCATCACACTTTATAGCGGTGCCTCGCAAACAAAGCTGGAGGACCACACCTAGCAATCCATGTGCTACTAACATCAGACTGGCCAGAAGTGCAAAGAGGCCACAAGATAGAGAATTTGAAATGTGCATCAATACAGCACCACCACTTATTTTGGCAACTCTTCAGTCAATGCCACCACATACACAGAAAGAGATCTTCCAAATAAATGCCCCAATTGCAAGTCCCAAATGTTCACTTGCAACTCATGTTATGCAACATCCATTGGTAAAGCATAAAAAAATAAAGTGTGCATGCTAGGGAGTGAACATGAGGTAAAGCACCCCTAGCGAGATACACTATTCTCATAGTTGTAGGATTTTGAAATTAGTAAACATCACAAGCTAGAGAACTTATTCATTTGTATTTTGATCGGTCAAGAATACAGTAATGAGAGGGAGTTCTAATATTTGACAGAATTCATAGAGCGCCGATACTGCCGGTATTAAAAAGAGTGGGATCTTTCACCAAAATAAATTACTATTAACAATTAAATTAAAAATGATAAATAACTTGAAATTAAAAACTACATTTAAAAATAAAAAAATATTCAAAAAATATATAACATATACAAATAAAATATCAACATTTTTTTTTTTAAAAACACAGATATTCATGCAAACGATTTCAAAAACACCAATATTCTTGTCAACGATATCACTTACCTAAAATTCGACATTCATGGAATTTCTGCATCACAATATTAATGTCATGATATAAAAAACTATATTTCTGCAGTTCTATATTAATAATCCAATATTATGTCCAAATACCCAGAATATTATGGGCTTCATTACAAGTTTAGCAGTCTTTGGCTGGGGCCGCCACCTTTGCAAGCAGTCCCAGGAAGACCACCAAGCCCATGGTTCACCTGCCCACCGGATTATGGGGCATATTATCAAGGGGGTTTATCTCTGCTTTTTTGGCTTTAAAAGCCAAGAAAGCTGAGATAAAATTATCTCCCTATTACCTAGCTGTCGCTAACACCAGTTAGCGACAGCTAGTAGGAGATAGCGACCATCTTGGGCCCCGCTTTGCATATCAGTGAAATTTATCACTAATGACATGCAAAGTGGGCGTGCCAAGATGTTAGCGACTGGAAACAGTCGCTAACATCGCTATCTCCTATTACCAACTTTTGGAGATATTCGCGCTAAGCGCGAATATCTCCAAAAGCTAACACCTGCCCCTGAGCAGTTCTTAGCCATGTTATCCAATGGCAGGTGGATAACATGGCTAAGAGCATTAGCTCGTTAATGCATGAATATCGCAGACTTTTCAGCGATATTCATGCATTTCGGCCGATTTTTATCGCTTAGGAGATAAACCTTGATAATTGCAAGGTTCCTAAGCAATAAAAATCGCCGCAGCTCGGCGATAAAAATATTGCCGCTAAGCCAACATAGCGATAATTATCTCTAGTTGTTGGTAATATGCCCCTATGAGTTTAATCCAGGTAAGGTGGTGCAGCTGTCTCACGACTGCAGTACGTTAGGCTAATAAGAGAGCCTAACAAGCATACCGCCACCGTGAGAGAGCCTGCAGCACATCCCTACACTGTGTGACATGCACCATGTTGTGCATGCCACACCGTGCAGGAATGAAGGTGCAATTCCAAGGGGACACAACATGTGCCCCCCCCCCCCCCCTGCATGCACCCCATGGCCATATTTGGCCACGGGCCCTGTTAGGGGCCCCTTACCTGCCTTTTCACCGCCCTTTTCAGGGGGGGTCCTTGCCATGAAATGAACGGTAAAACTGCAGGTCATAATACTTTCGGCGGTGTCGGCATCAGCCCTGCCAGCATATTCCAGACCTTTGAAGACCTCCGCAGGGTGGTGGTGGTCGGACCGCCACTGCAAGTACGGCCGTTTGTACTCATAAAAAGGCCCTAAATAATAAGGCCCTGAGTATATTGGTGGTTTAATAACCCACACAACAGTGTAAATGTGTTTTGCATGTTTGTAACATGCTTGATGTCAAATGTATTCCACCTCAGAGATGTTTTGGAGTGTATGGGCAGGCATACAAGGTAGGTAACTGGATTTTGAAGCAAACTGAGTCAGAGAGTACATTCTGATTCTTTGATATGGAAATTTCTTTAAGTTTTAAATAGGCAAGTAGTTACTTATATAATTAATGTAGCCGTTGATTACATAACCGCAGCCAAAATGTTTGCTAGGAGGAGGGTAGCTCATTGATCAGGTAGTTTATGTTGCGGTGTAATCGAAAAAACTAACCATAGAATACTAATTTGGGAACTCATTTCACCTAAGCTGCTTAGTTTCAGTTTCCAAGATCTGGGGGCATACATACGATCTCTATTTTCTCCTCTCAAATCTTTCTATGACCCAGATTGCTTAACCAGGATTCTCATAATGTTCAACAATTTATATTTTTGTTTTAGAAAAGGTTGCTGATTTTTTTAGGGAATCGGTACTGAAATTTGTAACTGTTATTTGATTTTTACAATAATTTTCAATCAAAATGTAGTTATATAATTTTTTCCACACTAAGGTGCTGATTTCGATTTCAGACTGACCTGAGTCCATCCGACATCGATTCGGTTCTGGGACCGACCAACAGGACCGGACTGGCCATAGTGGGCACCAGGCAATCCCCCGGTGCGCCACACGGGTGGGGGCCGGTTTGGGCCCCCTGGGGGCCGTTTTTGTTACAGGGCTGTTTTTTGCAGCATAGCTGCAAAATCGGCCCTGTAACAAAATCGGTCGAAAACCGGTCCTGGCAAAGAGCTTGGTGGCACCCAAAACACCCCGGGGGCGGGGAGGGGGGGCAGCCAAGCACTTTGCCAGGGCCGGTTTTGGTTCCCAGTCCGGCCCTGCCGACCAACCTCCTGTTGGCGGTCCCAAACCACCAATTAAGATGCAACCAAACACTGTTCGGTCGCACTTCTATTCTTTACAATGGGAGCATGCATTGGAACAGAATGCATGCTCTCATTGTAAAAATGTGAGGTGCAGTTCATCCCTGCACCCCTTGGCAGGCACCTAAAGGTGTCTGCCACAGTGTGCATGGATCAACAACAGGGCACCATAGGTGACTCCTCGGCCGCCATCTAGAGGTCTTGCACCCATGGGGCCCTGGCCCCCAAAGTCAACTTCCGACAGCCTTTCTGGGTCGGAAATGCCCACACAGAAAGGCTGTCGGAATCCGACATTGTAATCCCTGGGACTGAAAAAGCAACCCTTGGGATTACTGTGTGTATTCCGACTGGCGGACAGGCTTTCTGAATGTCCGGGTTTTATTCTGTTGCGACCGACTCCCTCCTAATGGGTCGGTCGGTAAGGAATCCAACTGCCTGATTAGGATGCGGTCCGACCGCATCCTAATCAGGCCCTAAGAGATTTTTCTATTATTTGGGCTGTCAGAAATGTTTTTCTATGGGTTTTCAATATACAGTATTAGACTGCTTATATTTGCGCAGATGTATTCAGGCGCTAGACCAACAATGTGTCTTCAGGTCTAATGTGAACTAACACCTGCCTCAAGCAGGATTAAAGGCTTGTGGAAGAGTGTTACAGAGCATGGATCCCTGTACAGGAAGTGCTTTAATTATATCTTTTTTAGCCTGGGTAGACCAATGACCAGAAAATCGAATTGGGTTAACCTCAAATGGGGATGGGAGGTTGGTATAATTGAAATAACCATATATGTTAACTTGCTACACATCCAAGTAATGCCCACTGTAGTTCTCAGAGGTCCATGTATAACCTGTTGAAATAATTCAAGTGGGGTGACACTACAGCTGGAACCAAGGTGACTTTTTGTGGAGCAAGAAGGAAAGCACACACCCCTGGTTATCAGTGCAAATAATATAATAATTTTTTGTGATTGTGTTTAATTGGAAGAACGGTAGTTCATAGATGAACAAATCTCCTAGGTTACACACAGTTAGGGCTGGTGTTGGTGGTAGACCCTCAGACTTGAGCAGCTCCAATGCACAGGAAAAGTCTATGGGATCCATAAGCATTATTTTGGTATTTTGCTGTTCAAGAAGAATTGGTTTTGTGACATCCAGAACTGAGTTTACTTCAGCCAATTGGCTTCCAGGTCACATTCCCCAGACCATTCCTCTAGTTTGAATTAGATCTTAACAGCTACGTATTTGCCTCTGTTGTGCATCAATAGGATGCTGGGCATAGGTGATCAGTCAATATTAAAAAGACTCAACTCGAGAGCTGATTCGCGGAGGACGTCGCAGGTAATGCCAAGCATTTGTCAACAAGATAGTTTCCAGTTTGACTTGATGAGGGTGGCTTTTCAAGAAATATGTGAAACCCTTGAGAATGAGGCCACCAATAGCAGTTTTGATTGCCAAGTGGTTGAGCATACAGATCCATGTATGAATAATAAGTAAGCAAAGGTGAGAGATCTCAAAAGTTATGCATGAATTTGAGTGCGGGCATACCATACAAGGGGAAAAAACTTTTACAGTGGAATAAAAGTTGTTAAAATGAGTGGTCATGACATAAGGAAGGAGGAATACTTTTGGGAGCAACACAGTAAACAGACTTTTCATAGAATGACTGCTGGCTATGAACTCAAAGAATTGTGGTTACTCAAGGGAAAGAAAGAGAAGGGCCCAGAGGCATGCAGCAGAGGATTTGCTATGGCAATAGAAGAGTAAACAGAATGAAACAAGGATAGTCAGATTCACTGGGAACCAATCAATCAATCAATCAATCAAATGACTTGTATAGCGCGCTACTCACCCGGAAGGGTCTCAAGGCGCTTGGGGGAAGGGGGCCGCTACTGCTCGAACAGCCAGGTCTTGAGTTGTCTCCTGAAGGCGAGGTGGTCCTGGGTCAGCCGAAGGTGGATGGTAAGGGAGTTCCATGTCTTGGCCGCCAGGTAGGAGAAGGATCTGCCTCCGGCGGTGGCTCTTCGGATGCGTGGTACGGCGGCAAGGGCGAGGCTAGCGGATCGTAGCTGGCGGGTAGGCATGTAGAAGGTCAGGCGGTCGTTGAGGTACTTGGGGCCCAGGTTGTGGAGAGACTTGTGTGCGTGGGTGAGGAGCCTGAACGTGATCCTCTTGTTGACGGGGAGCCAGTGTTGGTTCCTCAGGTGGCCGGAGATGTGGCTGCGTCGAGGGATGTCTAGGATGAGTCGGGCGGAGGCGTTCTGGATGCGTTGTAGTCTTTTCTGTAGCTTGGCTGTGGTTCCGGCGTAGAGGGTGTTTCCGTAGTCTAGCCGGCTGGTGACGAGGGCCTGGGTGACCGTCTTCCTGGTTTCGATCGGGATCCATCTGAAGATCTTGCGGAGCATGCGGAGGGTGTGAAAGCATGAAGAGGAGACGGCGTTGACTTGTCTGGTCATGGAGAGGGAGGAGTCCAGGATGAAGCCCAGGTTGCGTGCGTGGTCTGTCGGCTTGGGGGCGATGCCCAGGGCAGGGGGCCACCAGGAGTCGTCCCAGGCGGAGGGTGATGGTCCAAGGATGAGGACTTCCGTC
This sequence comes from Lissotriton vulgaris, assembly GCF_964263255.1. NCBI lineage: Eukaryota > Metazoa > Chordata > Amphibia > Caudata > Salamandridae > Lissotriton > Lissotriton vulgaris. Next base: position 915,962,812 of record NC_141697.1, read on the forward strand.
TTGTCTGAGTTCAGTTTCAAGCGGCTGTTCTTCATCCACTCGGCGACGTCTTTCATCCCTTCGTGGAGGCTGGTTCTGGCGGTGTCGGGGTCTCTGGTGAGGGAGAGGATCAGCTGGGTGTCGTTGGCGTAGATGATGATGTTGAGGTTGTGTCGGCTTGAGATGGCTGCGAGGGGTCTCATGTAGACGTTGAAGAGGGTGGGGTTGAGTGATGATCCTTGCGGGACGCCGCAGATTACTTCGGTGGCCTCGGAACGAAACGGGGGGAGGCGGACTCTCTGTGTTCTTCCAGCTAGGATCGAGATGATCCACTTCAGTGCCTTCTCTTGGATGCTGGTGATGCTGAGGCGCTGGACTAGGGTGCGGTGGCAGACAGTGGCGAACGTGGCGGGGAGGTCCAGGAGGATGAGTGCCGCTGTTTCCCTGTTGTCGAGAAGGGCTCATATGTCGTCGGTGGCTGCGATGAGGGCGGTCTCGTTGCTGTGGTTGGCTCTGAAACCGGACTGTGAGGGTCGAGGGATCCGTTCGTCTCGAGGAAGGCGGCAAGCTGTCTGTTGGCGATCTTCTCGATGACTTGCGATGACTTGCTTGGCGATCTTCTCGATGATCTTCTCGATAACCAGTCGGCTGTGAGTCCACAAAATGAGGCTTGTGCCTTCCTAAGCCTAGACCAATTACTCAAACTTATTAAGAGCTATTGCGAGGCCTTTCCTGGTCATCACAACAGCAGGACATTTACCCAGAAGGCCCAGGTGCACAGAATACTAGTGAATTGCCCCTCCAGCAGAAGCTTGGTTTAACAGTCAAAAGTAACATCCGAAGGTGATGGTAAATTTAGAACTCAGCGATAGGATTATACACTATAAAGATCAATGCTAAGTCTGAGCTAACTGAGTAAAAGAAGTAGGTTGTTCAGCTGCGGCCGCTGCATTTAAGAGCGGTGGGGCGGTGGAGCAAGGTGGGGGGGGGGATTTCGAGGGACGAGCACCGGGGAAATTAAACAATTAATTAATTTTCCCTCGTGGTCGTCTCTCGAAATCCCCCCTCACCTGGCCCCAGTGCTCTTACCTGCAGCGGCCGCAACTGAGGTTGTTACTTACAGTGGGACATGTATGACAGCCATGAACTAGTACCTGCTGGAACTGTGATAAAATGCAAAAAATTCTTTATAACACGGAGTAAAGCACTACAAAAGGTTTACCATTAAAGAGAGTGCATGAGAAATGTTATCCTATGGAGAGGGATTGGAAGACCATAGCTATCTCAAGGTCCCCTCGCATCACGTCATATTTACTACAGATTTCAGTTTCCACACGCTAGTGAACTGGGATTATATGTTCAAAAGATCTAAAGAGTTCCTTGTTGTCCTTGTCCACCTATTGTCCTAGGCTGCACAGGTTGGGGATCTTGACAAAGCTACCTCAGAGACCTCTGCAAAACTGAACTGTGCCCACACTCAAACCCAAATGATTCCACCCCTATGTTTAACGGTCACAAATCAGGGGACCGGGGCTCTTCTAACAAGGCACAGTCTCTGCTCCCTATGCAAAATGCAGAGGGGAAATAAGCACGACCCACAACTGATTACAAATCAATGCCATCAAAACAAGTCCTAACTATGACCCATGCGATATCTTAATCCTAAATCCTAATTCTTGACCCTCTGCCTTAAACATAAACCTAACTCTCAGACTTACTATACAGCTAACCTGTGGAATTCCCCATTAAAAACATCGCCCTTAACTCTAAACTTAACACTATTTATAACCCATGACCTAACTCTAATCACTACCATATCAGTTTTATTACAGTTAATATTTTTAAAATAAGGTATATTTACACTATTTCAATATTTTTTTATTTCTTCTTCATTATTATCTATACACTTTTTTATGTTTAAATTTCTTCCTTTTGGATTCATTATTATGGCATTTCTTTTTATGGTTTCCTTATTTGTACCTATTATTTATCCAACAGTGTTTGTCACCCAAATGTTTTAACACACTTCCAGTATCTATATCATCAAAACCGATTCCAGAGTCAAGATTGTATAGCGCCTAGTGCCACTCACTAGATTAGGGTGACATTATATCTTCTAATTGTGGATACACAGTAAGAGCACCTCCAAGCATAGTAGTTCAATAGATTCAGAATTGAGATTCTCCAGGGCCCCACAAAGAACATTTTCGCAATAGCCTTGGTGCAAGGGGTAAACTCCGATGCTCTTCTCAGACTTGAGAAGCATTGAAGTTAAAATGTATTCATCGGACTTTGGCCAATCCCGTGCCCACAGGTGGATCGTGGGCCCAGGTGCATAGATCAGGGCTGTCAGACAGGTTTATTGGCGGGCAGATCACGGGCAGGTCCACCAGTAAACCTGTCTTTCAGTGTTCCTGACACGTCCTACACACTCTTGTGATGTGATCGTTTCATTTTTTGGGTTCAAGCCAGCTGGGCTGCAGATTCCCTTGATGCCAGGATTAGGCTTAGACTCTAGTCACTCCTCCTATAGGCCTGCGCCAGATGGACCTTGGCTCTATTCCTCGCAGCCAGGCAACTTCTATGTTCTCAGGCCAGGACAGCTCCTTCTCTTCCAAGACATGGAACAGCAGCCTCCGCCTTGTTTTTGTGTGGTAGACTTAGTCGTGACGTTGAGGAGAACATCAACAGAGTGTCCAGTTCATGGCGTGTCACCTCTCAGTTGTGGGTACAGAAATTCCTTATAAAGTACAAACAAGGTACTGGTTCCAGAGTGTCTGTATTTATGGCAAACGGGGCGGGGTCAATGCTTAGAGTCATGGCCCAGCCAAGAGCTTCTGTGCAGGCATTGCCGTGAGAATTCTAGGATGGAGAGGGGGGAAAATGGTCTGTGAGTTTTGATGAAAGGAGACTGGAACCAGACATCTCAACTGTAGTAAGGCTGCTGAAAGGTATTTCAGGGCTGTCCCTATACAGGTATTCAAAAAGAGAATAATTCTGCTGATGCCGCTGCGCAACTGTCGGACTGGTAGGAGATTCTGAACTCCCTCAATTCTTCTAAAAAAGCCACAGAGATTCTGAGGTGTAGATTCCACCTGCAGCAAAAAAGCACATACTCCGGTCCACGGGGACGAAGGAGCCCTGAAATGGAACCTCATTTAACGCTGCAGTCGTAGACACCATTCACTCAGTAAAGAGGAATCAGGCACACGTATCACATGAACCCAACTAGACTGTCTGGGAAGTTAAGAACCATAGGTATTAGGGCCTGAATGAATTTTACAAGCCATGGAAGGGAGACCCATAACCTGGTGAGGGGCAGTAGCCCAGCCTACTAGGGTTGGGCTCCCCTTGGGTACACACCCAACCCATGAGAAGCTAGAACTCAGCTCCTGGATCACATCAAAATCCTTCGGTGTACTTGATCATATTGTCGCCACCGGGAAAATGCAACGAGGGCAAGTTATGAAATGGCAGGAAGGCACGGTGGTCTGAATAGAGTGGGATTTTTTACAACTGTAGGAGAGTAGGGTCTGCTATCCTATGGTCACCCCAATTTTTGCTTTTTGCTTCACTGGTTTTCGACTTACTGAGGCTGTGGGCCTGCTAATCAGACCCCCAGCCTGCTGTTCTCTCTCTAAATTTATAATACATGTGCTATAGGTACATACCACAATTGGAAATGGACTCCTTGTCAGCCCCTGTACCATGCACTATAGGTGCTCAGGGCATAGGTGCCACCAAGGCCTACCAGGGGCTGAAGCATAAGCTTTTGCCACCCCTGGCTGGTTCTTAAATTGACACAACTGGCTGATCACTCAGCTGGGGCAAGTGGGTGTAATCACCCCTTGCTTAGATATAGTATACCTATATCTAAACCTATATCTGGACACATAAATAGCCTGTGAGTCACTCCTATGGAAGGCCTCATCAATCCTGGAGGCAGAGTGCGTGGTTTTATGTGAGATGGAGCTCTGGCATGAGCTGAGCCTGTCTGCAGCTGTCGGGAACAACTCCCTAAGCTGATCCGGGATAATGCCATACCATATACTCTTAAGCGCCTTATAATCCTCGCGGTTATATAGCAACTTTGGTTTGGCTTTATCAAAACATGTCGTGTAAGGTGTCATACGAATTGGAATACTACCCCCTCGCCAGTTCTGGCGACGGGGGTAGCATTCCACCCTTCTAGAGGGAGAAGACATGTTACTTTACTGAAACGCGGTTGATTTAAAATGAGCCTCAGATCCACAAAATGGATGCCCCTGCCACAGACACGGGTCTGGCCTCCTGCTGCTGACCGAAACCCGGCAGAGGAGGCCTGGACAAAGAGTTTCCTGTCACAGGGCGGTGTCAAACCACCCCAGACAGGAGATAGTGGATTGGAGTAGGGAGGTTTCAAAGAAACCAGACACTGCCTGGGGAGCACAAGGCTGCCCCTTGCAGGATCCGGCCAAACCGGTTCTGGGGCCTCCCAGCCCCTGTCCCAGCGCGGCCAGGATCAAAGGAGAGGGGTGTAACCACCCCCTTCCTGGGTCCCACCCATAGGAGGGGACCTAGCAGGATGTCCAACCCCCTAGATTCGAATAAGAGGGGGAGCAGTCCCAACGGACCTCAGATCATCCTGAAGAAACATAAGAAACGAAATCTGGACCCTTCGACTTCCTACACGACGTGAGAAGACTGAAGAATCTCCCTTGTGGTCAAGGAGTGACCACCCTGTGCAAACAGGCACCATCCAGCCCTCGACCCTTGCTTTGTTGCAGTTCCCGCCGGAACTCGAGCGACAGAGATCGACGAGATCAAGCTTGCCTGCCTTCTACCTGCCCGATCCACAGTCCCTGCAGAGCTGAGACCCGTGGAGGCGACCGGAAGCGTGGGGCACGCCATCTTGAAAAGGCCACGAGACGCTGACCGTGCAGCCCACGAGTGACCCTCGAAGCTGTGCACCGGGGTTTGAGAAGCCCCAGCCCCGAGCTCCACTTGCACCAAAGCTCACCCCTCCACACTCGACGAGTGCTGCGTGGGGCCCTTCTGCCTGTGTGTGCTCGACGCGTTGGCCCGGTCACTTGCCAGCTGGCTTGTGGCCCCTGTGCCGACGAAACTTGAAATACGACTCGCTTTTCTGGTTGCTCCAGATCTGCACCAGCTCCTGTAAAAAGGAGCCCCCACTCTGACCCTCCTGGTTCGAGTGATAAGCAATCTCCCGGTTCTGCGTGGATTGATTTTGCCAAGTGCTGTTTGCTGCAATCTTGAAGCCGACGGTGCTGACGGCGAGAGCCTACGTGGGACAGATCGTGACCTGCTCCTGGACGTCGCAGATGCCCCAGAGCCCACGTGACAGCGGAGAGAAGCCTATCGACAACCGCCTGGTTCCACCCTGGTCACTGCTGAGTGACCCAGACTCTGTCCCCTCTGCTTTCAGGTACTTTTCTACTTCGATCCACCCTTGGATCGCACCGGACACTTCTGCTTCACAGCGCCTGCAGCTGCAACAGCTCCAAGCACCAAGAACCTGCGTGACAGAACCCGACGCCACTTCGACCCTGTGCACCCACGGCCTGTGGGTGAGGTAACTTTGCAACGCCGGTGTCCTTACACTGGTACACACCTCTAGGGTCTGTGTCTAAAGTTTTGTGTTCCTAGGTTCAGCGGAAGTATCATTTAATTCACTTTATCCAACTTTTACGCACCATTGACTTTGCATTGGTGCGCGCCGCACTTTCCGTGCTGCACCCGTCTCCTGTGGGCTACTCCCGACTTCATCATTGCTAGTCCTGACTGCTCCCAGCGAATCTCTAGGCCCTAGGCCTAACCATTGTTCGATAAGTGTTCCTTATACCATTTTTTTAGTATATGGTTTGAGTGGCCACCCGCCCTCATCCATAATTGTGCAACTTTATATGTTTTACTGTGCTTTTGATTTAACGCTTGTGCCCCTTTCCTCATAAAGAGTACTGGGGAGTAATTTAGAAATAAATACATATATTTTTATAAATATATACTTGTGTGGTGTCCTTTCATTTGATTACAGGATTGTATGTGGTAAAACAGCTCGCTTAACACGACCTCTTAAGTTAAGCCTTTAAGGCTGCTTAGTCCATGCTACCACTAGGATAGCTTGTCTACAAGGTTGACTTACAACCTGACATCTTTGGGGTTTGTTTGGACTGATACCCAGTGGTTCCAGAATTGGAAACACTACATATCAGGCCAACTTCTCACATTGGTGTGCAGCGGTGCGGATTTGAGCTTGCTGTTTGTTTTACCATTGCAATCTTTATCAAATTGAAAGATCACATCAAGTACCTCTAGGTACATATAAATCAAAAGCTTAGCATATTAAGTTCTACTGAACTTAGTAGTTGTAGATTAAAGGGATTAGCACACCCTGACTACAACTCACTAGCAAGGTACAGTAGGAAACCACTTAGTGTAGGTAAGTGCACCACTTACACCTCACTAGCAGTCATGTCTGATACAGGTAGAGCCTCAGGCTCTGCTCCTGTAGAAGTTGATCCTATAGGGACAACATCCAGATATGACAACCTTAGCCACAAAGACCTGAGTGCCTTGTGCACAGCCAGGGGGCTAAAAAAGGGCAGAGGCCCTACCATTCCTTCCCTAATAGCTCTCCTAGAAAAGGATGACCTAGATAAGGTGAGTCAGACTCCCTTAGAAACAGAGGAAGGGATAAACTCCCCTGAGAATGAGGATCTTCCAGATGATGTAGTGGAGGAAGAGGAAGAGGAAGACTCTGATTTAGAAGAGCCTGAAGATCAGGATCAGGGGGGAAACCAGGTACAGGTTGCCAGGCTTAACCAGGCCAACTTGGACCTACATGGGAATGGAGAGGGCCAGCACCACTCCAGATCTCATAACCAAATTCTCCCAGGTAATAGAAGGGAGAGATCTCTATCAAGGGACTCTCACCTTTCTAGTGCCTCAAGAGAATCTCAGAGAGGGATGACTCCCTCCCAGAGAAAAGAGCATAGGGCAAGAATGAGGGCTGTCCAACTCCAGATAGAGAGGGAAGAGGTAGCCCTGGCTCAAGCTAAGCTTACCTTGGAACAAGCTAAACTTACCTTGGCAAGGGAGAAAAAAATAAGTGGCTTAGATGCCACTGGTGGCAGCAAAATTCCTAAAGAAAAAGACAGGGCCTATGACAATAGAAACCTGACAAAAATTGTGCCCCCCTACAAGGAAGGGGATGATATCCACAAATGGATGACTGCTCTTGAGAGGGCCTGCATGGTACAGCAGGTCCCTGAGGATCAGTGGGCAGCAATTTTATGGTACTCCTTTTCTGAGAAAGGGAGGGACAGGCTCCTCACTGTTAGACCTGAGGATGCCAAAAACTACTCTGTTCTGAAGAGTGCTCTTATTGAAGGGTTTGGCCTAACCACTGAGCAATACAGGTTGTTGTTCAGAGACACCCAAAAAGCACAGACTCAGGACTGGACTGATTTTGTAGATTGTGCCACTAAGGCTCTGGAGGGTTGGCTGCAGGGAAGTAAAGTTTCAGACTATACAGGATTGTACAATCTTATGATGAGAGAACAGATCCTTAATAACTGTCAGAACCAGCTGTTGCATCAATACCTTGTTGACTCTGATTTGACCTCTCCCCAAGAATTGGGAAAGAAGGCAGACAAATGGGTCAGAACAAGGATTAAGCAGAAAAACCAGAACCAAGGTGACCAGAAGAAAACAGACCAGAAGGGTGGGAATCAGAAGGATAAAGAAAAGGACCAGAAGTCTTCAGGCCCCCAAACTAGTAATAAGGAGGGGGGTTCCCAAAATGGAAACAAGAAAAAGAAGAATGATGGCCCAAAGAAACCTTGGTGTAATACCTGCAAATCAGTTTCACACTGGGGCAGTGAATGCACTAAGAAAAATCCAGTCCCCACCACTGCAGCTCCTAAAGCACCTGCACCCCCTAGTACAGTTAGCAGTGGTGGTACACAGCCAAAAGGTTTAGTAGGGTTGACCCTGGGTACTGAGGTGGAATCTGGCCTAGTCAGAATCCCCACACAGGCAGTTCTCCTATATGATGTGGACTTATCTTTGACCACTGCAGTAAGCCCCAGTAACCTGGGCAAATATAGGCAGACTCCCTTAATTAATGAGAAACTGGCTCAGGCCTACAGGGACACTTGTGCCAGTGTCACAATGGTGGCACCTGGCTTTGTGGACCCTGGACAGATTGTACTAGGTGAAAGTTACCTAGTGACCAATGCAAGCAACTCCACTACTTCCCATAGTGTGGCTGTTGTGAACTTCTCCTGGGGAGGGGTAGATGGCCTAAAGAAAGTTGTTGTGAGTGCAGACCTCCCAGTAGACTGTCTGTTAGGCAATGATCTTGAAAGCTCAGTTTGGTCAGAAGTGGAGTACAGGACTCATGCAGAAATGCTAGGGATTTCAGCTCATGTCCTTGCAGTGACAAGGTCTCAGGCTAAGAAGTGCCTTCCTGAACCAGTGGTGGATCTTGAAACAATAGACCAACCACAACCCAAGAGGAGGAGCAAGAGGGTTAAGGCTGTGCCTTCCCACTTGCCCCAGGTTGAGGATCAAGTTTCACAGGAAACTGATTCTGCAGTCCAAGAGGAGACTGTCTCAGATGAGCTTGAACCTGAACAGGTTGAGTTTCTGGGGACAGGGGGACCCTCAAGGGCAGACCTGGGGCAGGCTCAATTAGATTGCCCTTCACTTGAACCCCTCAGACAGCAAGCTGCTGCTGAGGCTGCAGGGAATGCTCAAGGTACCCATAAGGTGTATTGGGATGAAGGGCTCCTTTATTCAGAGGCTAGAGACCCCAAGCCTGGCACAACCAGGAGGTTGGTCATACCTTTGAAGTTTAGGGGCTTCCTTCTTACCTTGGCCCATGATATTCCCCTTGCAGGACACTTAGGCCAGAATAAGACTTGGGACAGGCTTGTTCCACACTTTCACTGGCCTCACATGTCAGAAAATGTCAAGGAGTTTTGTCGCTCCTGTGTCACTTGCCAAGCCAGTGGTAAGTCAGGTGGCACAACAAAGGCCCCCCTGATACCACTACCTGTGGTGGGGGTACCCTTTGAAAGAGTTGGAATAGACATTGTGGGTCCCATGGATCCTCAAACAGCATCTGGGCACAGATTTATACTGGTGGTAGTGGATCATGCCACCAGGTACCCAGAGGCAATTCCCCTGAGGACCACCACAGCTCCTGTGGTGGCAAAAGCCCTCATTGCAGTTTTCTCAAGAGTGGGCTTTCCAAAGGAGGTTCTTTCAGACAGAGGTACTAACTTTATGTCTGGATACTTAAAAGCAATGTGGAAAGAGTGTGGAGTAAACTATAAGTTTACCACACCCTACCATCCACAGTGCAATGGGCTTGTGGAAAGGTTCAAAAAGACCCTAAAGGGAATGATAAAAGGTTTACCAGAGAAGCTCAGGCGGAAATGGGACATCCTTTTACCCTGCTTGCTCTTTGCTTACAGAGAGGTCCCACAGAAGGGGGTTGGCTACAGCCCTTTTGAACTTTTGTTTGGCCACCCTGTGAGAGGTCCATTGAGTTTGGTGAAGGAAGGATGGGAGTTACCTCTCAAAAAGCCTAAACTAGACATTGTGGACTATGTACTTGGTCTCCGCTCCAGGATGGCTGAATACATGGAGAGAGCATCCAAAAACCTTGAGGCAAGTCAGGAATTACAGAAAGCCTGGCATGACCAAAAGGCTGTTATGGTTGAGTTCCAGCCAGGACAGAAGGTGTGGGTGTTGGACCCAGTGGGGCCAGCAGCTCTCCAGGACAAATGGACTGGACCCTACCCTATCATTGAAAAGAAGGGAGAAGTCACCTACATGGTTGACTTTGGCACCCCTAGGAGCCCCCACAGGGTGCTCCATGTAAACAGATTGAAAGCATTTGTTGACAGGGAGGACATGAGTCTCCTCATGGCCACAGATGGGGAACAGGAGGAAGAGAGTGACCCTCTCCCAGACCTGCTTTCCCAGAACCCTGATGATGGTTCAGTTGATGGAGTAGCCTTGGCAGGCAGCCTCACTGAGCAGCAACAGGTGGACTGCAGACAGGTGTTGCAGGCCCACAGACATTTGTTTTCACTCACACCCAGTCAGACTAACTGGTGCACCCATGAGGTGGACACTGGTGACAATCTGCCTGTGAAGAATAAGATCTACAGGCAACCTGACCATGTCAGGGATTGTATAAAGGCTGAGGTGCAAAAGATGTTGGAGCTTGGAGTGATTGAGCCATCAGAGAGCCCATGGGCTAGCCCAGTGGTCCTTGTGCCAAAACCTCATACCAAAGATGGGAAGAGAGAAATGAGGTTTTGTGTGGACTACAGAGGTCTCAATGCTGTCACTAGGACAGATGCTCATCCCATTCCAAGAGCAGATGAGCTCGTTGATAAATTGGCTTCTGCCAAGTTTCTGAGCACATTTGATTTGACAGCTGGCTACTGGCAAATCAGACTAGCTGAAGAGTCAAAAGCCAAAACAGCATTCTCTACCCCTAGTGGACATTATCAGTTTGTGGTAATGCCCTTTGGTTTGAAGAATGCACCTGCCACTTTCCAAAGGTTGGTGAACCAAGTCCTTGCTGGGTTGGATGACTTTTGTGCAGCATATCTAGATGATATTGCTGTCTTTAGCTCCACCTGGGAGGATCACCTGATCCACCTGAAGAAGGTTCTGGAGGCCCTGCAAAAGGCAGGCCTGACTATCAAGGCTACTAAGTGCCAGATAGGGCAGAGCAAGGTTGTGTACTTGGGCCACCTAGTAGGTGGGGGTCAAGTTCAACCACTGGAGAGCAAGATCCAGACCATACAGGACTGGGCTCCTCCAACTACCCAGACACAAGTCAGAGCCTTCTTGGGCCTGACTGGGTATTACAGAAAATTTGTAAAGAACTATGGGTCCATTGTGACACCATTGAATGACTTGACATCCAAGAAGATGCCCAAAAAGGTTCAGTGGACAGTTAGCTGTCAAAAGGCATTTGATGACCTGAAGAAGGCCATGTGCTCTGCACCTATCCTGAAGAGTCCTGACTACTCCAAACAGATCATTGTACAGACAGATGCTTCTGAGTTGGGGGTGGGAGCTGTGCTTTCACAACTTAATCAAGATGGTCAAGACCAGCCCATTGCTTTTATTAGCAGAAGGCTGACCCCCAGGGAGAAACGTTGGTCAGCTATTGAGAGGGAGGCCTTTGCTGTGGTTTGGGCCCTGAAGAAGTTGAGGCCATACTTGTTTGGTACTCACTTCCTAATTCAGACAGACCATAAGCCCCTCTTGTGGCTAAATCAGATGAAGGGTGAAAATCCCAAACTGCTCAGGTGGTCCATTTCCCTACAGGGGATGGACTTTACAGTGGAGCACCGCCCAGGGACTGACCATGGTAATGCAGATGGTCTCTCCAGGTACTTCCACTTAGAACATGAAGACTTATCTGGTCAAGGTTAAGTTTAATGTCCCTGCGTTTGGGGGGGGGGTTATGTAGGAGAGTAGGGTCTGCTATCCTATGGTCACCCCAATTTTTGCTTTTTGCTTCACTGGTTTTCGACTTACTGAGGCTGTGGGCCTGCTAATCAGACCCCCAGCCTGCTGTTCTCTCTCTAAATTTATAATACATGTGCTATAGGTACATACCACAATTGGAAATGGACTCCTTGTCAGCCCCTGTACCATGCACTATAGGTGCTCAGGGCATAGGTGCCACCAAGGCCTACCAGGGGCTGAAGCATAAGCTTTTGCCACCCCTGGCTGGTTCTTAAATTGACACAACTGGCTGATCACTCAGCTGGGGCAAGTGGGTGTAATCACCCCTTGCTTAGATATAGTATACCTATATCTAAACCTATATCTGGACACATAAATAGCCTGTGAGTCACTCCTATGGAAGGCCTCATCAATCCTGGAGGCAGAGTGCGTGGTTTTATGTGAGATGGAGCTCTGGCATGAGCTGAGCCTGTCTGCAGCTGTCGGGAACAACTCCCTAAGCTGATCTGGGATAATGCCATACCATATACTCTTAAGCGCCTTATAATCCTCGCGGTTATATAGCAACTTTGGTTTGGCTTTATCAAAACATGTCGTGTAAGGTGTCATACGAATTGGAATCCTACCCCCTCGCCAGTTCTGGCGACGGGGGTAGCATTCCACCCTTCTAGAGGGAGAAGACATGTTACTTTACTGAAACGCGGTTGATTTAAAATGAGCCTCAGATCCACAAAATGGATGCCCCTGCCACAGACACGGGTCTGGCCTCCTGCTGCTGACCGAAACCCGGCAGAGGAGGCCTGGACAAAGAGTTTCCTGTCACAGGGCGGTGTCAAACCACCCCAGACAGGAGATAGTGGATTGGAGTAGGGAGGTTTCAAAGAAACCAGACACTGCCTGGGGAGCACAAGGCTGCCCCTTGCAGGATCCGGCCAAACCGGTTCTGGGGCCTCCCAGCCCCTGTCCCAGCGCGGCCAGGATCAAAGGAGAGGGGTGTAACCACCCCCTTCCTGGGTCCCACCCATAGGAGGGGACCTAGCAGGATGTCCAACCCCCTAGATTCGAATAAGAGGGGGAGCAGTCCCAACGGACCTCAGATCATCCTGAAGAAACATAAGAAACGAAATCTGGACCCTTCGACTTCCTACACGACGTGAGAAGACTGAAGAATCTCCCTTGTGGTCAAGGAGTGACCACCCTGTGCAAACAGGCACCATCCAGCCCTCGACCCTTGCTTTGTTGCAGTTCCCGCCGGAACTCGAGCGACAGAGATCGACGAGATCAAGCTTGCCTGCCTTCTACCTGCCCGATCCACAGTCCCTGCAGAGCTGAGACCCGTGGAGGCGACCGGAAGCGTGGGGCACGCCATCTTGAAAAGGCCACGAGACGCTGACCGTGCAGCCCACGAGTGACCCTCGAAGCTGTGCACCGGGGTTTGAGAAGCCCCAGCCCCGAGCTCCACTTGCACCAAAGCTCACCCCTCCACACTCGACGAGTGCTGCGTGGGGCCCTTCTGCCTGTGTGTGCTCGACGCGTTGGCCCGGTCACTTGCCAGCTGGCTTGTGGCCCCTGTGCCGACGAAACTTGAAATACGACTCGCTTTTCTGGTTGCTCCAGATCTGCACCAGCTCCTGTAAAAAGGAGCTCCCACTCTGACCCTCCTGGTTCGAGTGATAAGCAATCTCCCGGTTCTGCGTGGATTGCTTTTGCCAAGTGCTGTTTGCTGCAATCTTGAAGCCGACGGTGCTGACGGCGAGAGCCTATGTGGGACAGATCGTGACCTGCTCCTGGACGTCGCAGATGCCCCAGAGCCCACGTGACAGCGGAGAGAAGCCTATCGACAACCGCCTGGTTCCACCCTGGTCACTGCTGAGTGACCCAGACTCTGTCCCCTCTGCTTTCAGGTACTTTTCTACTTCGATCCACCCTTGGATCGCACCGGACACTTCTGCTTCACAGCGCCTGCAGCTGCAACAGCTCCAAGCACCAAGAACCTGCGTGACAGAACCCGACGCCACTTCGACCCTGTGCACCCACGGCCTGTGGGTGAGGTAACTTTGCAACGCCGGTGTCCTTACACTGGTACACACCTCTAGGGTCTGTGTCTAAAGTTTTGTGTTCCTAGGTTCAGCGGAAGTATCATTTAATTCACTTTATCCAACTTTTACGCACCATTGACTTTGCATTGGTGCGCGCCGCACTTTCCGTGCTGCACCCGTCTCCTGTGGGCTACTCCCGACTTCATCATTGCTAGTCCTGACTGCTCCCAGCGAATCTCTAGGCCCTAGGCCTAACCATTGTTCGATAAGTGTTCCTTATACCATTTTTTTAGTATATGGTTTGAGTGGCCACCCGCCCTCATCCATAATTGTGCAACTTTATATGTTTTACTGTGCTTTTGATTTAACGCTTGTGCCCCTTTCCTCATAAAGAGTAGTGGGGAGTAATTTAGAAATAAATACATATATTTTTATAAATATATACTTGTGTGGTGTCCTTTCATTTGATTACAGGATTGTATGTGGTAAAACAGCTCGCTTAACACGACCTCTTAAGTTAAGCCTTTAAGGCTGCTTAGTCCATGCTACCACTAGGATAGCTTGTCTACAAGGTTGACTTACAACCTGACATCTTTGGGGTTTGTTTGGACTGATACCCAGTGGTTCCAGAATTGGAAACACTACATATCAGGCCAACTTCTCACAACAACTGAACAAGAACCTCACACAATCACACACCCAGGCAGAGAGAAGGGTTGGGGCTACCATCAGAGCAAAAAACAACTGGTGCAGTGACATTCGGGCCCAGAAGTGTGGGGGACCCACTGCTACCCACCTGAGGGAGGCAGCAAAGAGCATTTGCTTGCCTGCATCTGGGTCCATTGTACCTTTTCTACGACACTGGTACACAGTTAGGTACAAGTGAACAAGTCACGAGAGTACCCTATGAACGTGGCCACAGCTATAGAAACACAAAGGCACAACTCCACCACACATAACCGCCTAGGCACCAACTGATACATACACACCTAAACTAAAGTGTATAGATATTCATGCAAGTACACAGCCACACACACAGACTAAAGTGCACTTATACACGCGTAGAGGCTCAATTTACAGATCAGAGAGCCCAGCAAGGAAGCGACATTCATAAGTGCAAACACACACACAGATATATTTGTTTAGGCCAGCACACGACACAGTCCCCAGGATGAAGCGAGCAATGCATTTCTTTCGCAACTCTCTCCCACGCACCACCCTCCCTCTCCCCTACCCCAGATCAATGCTTCTCCCGGGCAGGAAAGGCAATAACATGCCTTTCATCTCCCGGGGAAGCAGTGAACGGGAGATACATCTGACAATAAAGCACTAACAACCACGCGCTCTGGATGCTTCCGGAGCCCGCGCAAAGGGCCGGAGAGGACGGCCTCCGACCCGCGCAGGCCCGCAGCTCGCGCACCTTCTCCATTCATCAGAGTGCCCGTCTGTCTCCCAACCTTAACGTCAATATCGCTCCGCTTATCACAGACACGGAGCTCGTGCTACTTCTCACTCATTCGTACATCAATCCATTCATTCCCGCTTTAGTATGAAGACGCCCCCCAGCTCTGACTGCCTGCTATACACTTCCTTTCACATACCCTTGTTGTTTATTTACTCCCTCCCACCTCCCTTTCTTCCTACCTCACCCCCTCTCTTCTGTCTCCTTATTTCCTACCTGTGTGTCTTCCTCCCTAGTCCTTCATTTCTTCCTGCTTTCCTTACACCCGCTTCTTTCCTATCTCCCTACCTTGGGTCTCAGTTTATTCTCACAGCATTCCTTGGAGATACATTCCGTCCTTGCTTCTTCATCCCTTCCTTTCTTTCATAATTTTCTTGACTTCCCCTTCCCCATTCTGCCTGCCCCCCCCCCCCCCCCCCCACACACACACACACACGCCTAGCTCTCTCTCGCTCCATTCCTCCTGCTTTTCCCCGTCATCTCGCCTCCATCCCTTCCTTTTTTTTATTTCTTCTTTCCTTTCTTCCCTCCTTCGTTCTTCATTACCACCCCAGTCTATGATACATCGAGCCTGTCAGTCATCTTGCCTTCCGTGTCTGCGTTCCATCCGTTTATTCCCTACTGCCTGTCAGAGCCTCGGTTTCTCCTTTAGGCGCCTGGCCGTGTTTATTTGATGTAGGTCGGCGGGGGCGAAGAGAAGAGAGAAATTGCAGAATGAAATATCGAGACGGTTAAAGAATCGGGGAAACGAGGAGGGAGGAAGGGGAGAACAGGAAAGGGGAGGAAGAGGAAAGATGAAGAGAGTTACACCCATCCCAGATGCCTCGGACTAAGAGAACAAAACTCTTTGACAGGAACCCTTCGGAGACCACCCAAATTACACCCCGGCTGACATATTGGCGCGGCGGGGCGGTGGATGTGTCAGATCCGCTGTGCGCCTTCTTTGGATCCTGCCCAGACAGTGTTTACCACCAGCGCATGTGAAGCATGAATCTGTCCCAAGAGAGGAAGCAATTAAACTGACGGATCAATACGCGCAGCCACCCCCTTCCTCCCGCTGCGAGAGAGCCATGCGCGCGCCTTTCTCATTCAGAGCTTCAGCCCCGGCTCATGCTTCTGATACCTACTTACCTACGCTCTCGGTCACGCTCACAGCGGGTCACCACCCGGGCAATCACCCAGAACGTGCTAACACGCTGCCCAGCGTCCACCGCGCGTAAACACGCATTCGCTGCACGTCAGCGTGCCACCCAAGTCTAACCAAGGGTCAGCACATTGTCCATCATCCAAGGCATGTAAACTAAGGGTTACAACACCCGCTGCAAATCAGTACACCGCCTAGACCTCTGGGTTAGCACACTGGTCATCTTCCAGGGCATTGAAATATGTTGCACATCTTCCAGCACAAACCAAGGTAGCATACTGTCCATCGCACATGATAGAGGAACACATCATTTGCTACTGCCAGCACACCATTTAGCACTAACCAAAAGCACAGCACATTCAATCACCTACGGCATATTAACAGACTGCTGCTGAACAGGGTTGGATTGGGATCAAAAACAGTCCAGGGCACACTAAAAAAAAGTCGTTCGCATTTGCGGATGTTTTCTTAATTTCACTTAGATAAAAAAAAATGCGTGAATTAGTTCCTACTGCTGAACCACACATGAATGCAAGTGAGACCACGTCTGCTCAGGCCCTCGCCCCCCCCCCCCCACTCAATCTGCATACATTAAAGGGCCGGCCCAGCGAGAGCAAGGAGTGACACCTCCACCCATCTGCCTCCGGAAAGGCCACTCAAGCACCCACTGGGCCACTGGAGGCATCCAAACAGCACAGACTGCCCCCAGGCTGCCCAAAAAATGGCCCCTCGGTCAATGCCCGAGTGCCCGACTTACCAATCCGACGCTGATGCTGAACACCCACTGCAAGCCAGCACACCTTCCAACACTAATCACAGGCACTAACTAGAGACAGATCAGCACGCTGTCCGTCACATCTATGTACATGTTAACATGCTCAACACCTGCTACACACCAACTCCCTACCAGTGTTAACCACAGATCAACAGACTACCAACCATATACTTTTATAATACCATTCATTATGTAATGATATGCTATTTTGTTACTTTGGACCTCATGTGATGTTCTTTGTTGTAAAGAGCTAAGCGCTGTTAGGTATAGTCCACGCTATAGAAAAATGCATAGATACTAAATAAATAGATAAATACCAGTCATGGGTAACATCATCAAAAAACAGTTTCCTCTCAATTCCATTGAGATTTCAAGAATGGCACTCTCCTCCAAGAATACCAATCTTCAGCTACCATCCAGCAAGTCAACAACACACTCGAAGTCACAGACAACAAACTATGTCAACTTATAATACTGGATGTCTCTGTAGCCTTCATCTTTGTGTTCAGCAAGCACACTTCAACACCTTCCCTTTAAGAATGGCCTTTAACAGCACCATCCTAAAGGGATTCATGTCCCTCTTGAACAACAGATTGAAGCACATCCATTTGAGCACCTTCAGAACTGACCCCATCCTTGCAACATGCAGAATGCCCAAGAATCCATCCCATCTAAGGTAATCTTTAACACCTACATGTAACCCCTGGGAATCCTCCTGGATGACAAGAACATCAACATCCATTGATATGTAAACAACACACAACCCTCCCTAAAAACAGACAATCATCGCAATATAGAGTTTTAAGTATTGCGGTGCCAAAATATCATGGCAAACACTGACAATCAAAATATTGTGAATGATAGTACACATACGCAGGGATAGATTTACTATGTTTAACGCCACATCCATGTACCTTGATACTATATATATCATACAGGTACATGGGTGCGGAGTTCAGAAGATACATGAAACTAGCTTCATGACATTTTGATTCGCAATATTTAGACTATTATATCTTGGTGCCAAAATATTTTTGCTCTAAATATTCTGGCATACAATCAAAAACACATCAGTAAATTATGTTAACTAGGTTAAGGATTGGGTCAACGTCATCTAGGCCTGCATGAAGTCATACTTGAAACGTAGTAGAGTTTGTGCTAATCACCAAGGAAGGGTGTGCAGCGATGAGTCTTAGCAATGAACCTTGATGATTACTTGCAAACAGCTCCAAATTTCTATGATTCTGCATCATCACCACCCAGAGCATCAGAACCCACATCTCAAAAAGACCCAAACCGTTTAGCGCAATTCGCTGCATTCCAAAAAGTTTTTCTCCTTGAAACAGACTACAGCCCTGGTCATATTTGACCAGGATTAATGCAACCCGCAGCTCACCAGCATTTCAAGAAACCACATCTATTACTTCTGAATGTGTTGCTCATGTTGCTGCCTGACTGATTAAAGGTCCGAGTAACTTTTGCAGGATCTCACACACATCAAATAATTTCACTATCTCTATCTACCAGTTCCTGTGTCCTTCAAAGGTTATTGCATCACATTCAAAGCAATAATCTGAAGCACTCCTCCATATCTGGCAATCAAGATTACAATTCCAAATTGGCTATGTAACACTTGTAGTTGCAACTTCATCAGGCTTGAGGCAAAAAAGGAGATGCCAACCCCTCTCTTCCTACACTCCTAAGATCAGGAATTCCCACCTTCCAAATCTTCCAAGTTCTCTCACCCCTTCTCTCCAGGAAGGGACTGAAGATCCTCTTCAGCCAGCAACTTCTCATTCATGCCCAACCCTCCAAGTTATAAGCTCAGCTGGTAATCCTCTTTGTCCTACCTGTGTCATTTCCTTATCTCCAAACCAACCACCCCACCTTTGAAAGAATCCCACATCCACCCACAACCAAGCAGGCTTTTCGGCAGCCCTTCTGACACATGTACCCTAAAAACCTTCAAGAAAATGTGTCCTACTACCTCTGCTGCCAATGCACTCAATATGGTACACATTGTTCAGTAACAATATACAACAAAAAAGTAACAAATGACAGAAGTGTTTAAACAAAACAGGAACACGGCTCGGGGGTCCGGACACGCTACACGCCGCTCCTCTGCTTGATACAGCGTGGGGCGTACATTGACGTTAGAACCTTAAACGGCATACATGAGTCATTTCCCGCCAAATAGAACAACACCTTGTTCGACGTGGGCGGCGACCAACTTTGAAATTACAATAAACTGTGACCTCCGAGACTGATGATAAGAATTCAAGGTCAACCAATAATCGTACCTATCTACACACATACTCATACCGAGTATCTTCACGGTCAAGGGCCCGGCTGGGTCGGAATTATCACCAGCTGAGCGACCTTATTTGACCTGGACACAGCCATCTAGCCCTGAGGAATCGCGAGTGCGATGAAACACGTGTCGGCTGGCTGTATACTGCATTAAAGACTCCAAGACTTACCCCTCATGAGAGTTTTTGTTTAAACACTTCTGTCATTTGTTACTTTTTTGTTGTATTTATGTTCCTATAGAGACTGGAGACTCATATCCCCTTCATGTCCCCTTTGTTGTCCTATAAATTCAAGTATGCAGAACACTGCTCTCAAGCTGCCCTCCACATACTTGAAAAAAAACACATTGACAAATATTTACTTTTGACTTTTGTATAATGGAAAGTATTTACAGTGCACCCGGAGCGTAAACTGATCCAAAAACCTTCAGAATCCATACCTCTGCTGCCACACCAGTAAGAAGAATCTTCAACAATTCCTTAACTGCGGAAATATTTCCAGAAGACCTACACTGGCACACTCACACACTCGTGCCCTAAGGTGATTATAACTCGCGCCCCCTCCATGGTCAGTTTTCTCATCAATAATTTTACAGCAAATGTTGCAGTGATATTTTCAATGATGTGATACGTGTCATGAATGATGTAATATGAGAGGTAATTAGCGGTGCATGAAAAGTTTGTGAGTTATAGTTACCTTAGGACGCGAGTTATAGTTACTTTAGATAACTATAACTGGTGAAGTTCTGTGCTTGTTAGAGGTCAAAACATAACCTTGTTACTGAACATTTCACCTAACTATAATGTTACTGTAACCTTCATTTTTTCAGTTTCAGTTTAAAAAAAAATGTTAAGTAATATTTAATTACAATGTATAACCAACCCCCTGCCACGCCAGGACCTGTGGCCCCGAGCATGCAGCCAGCCCCGTTTTGTGCACAGCCTTTGGTCATGCACAGTGGGGAGGGGTTGCCCACAAGGCCTGGCCAACCCCCGTAAAGGCAGCCAACTTCACACTGCGCATTGCCTTCAGTTGTGCCTTAACCTAATTATAACTCACACCCTTACCACGCCTAGCTAATCACCTCACATATTACATCAGTCATGGTATCGTCTATCATGGCATTGATATTATCACTGTAACATTTTCAGTGAAATTATTGATGAGAAAATTGTGTATGGCGGGGGCGCGAGCTATAGTTACTTTAAGGCACAAGTTATAGTTACTATAAGTAAAATTAACTGGTGAATTTCTGTGGTTTTAGAGTTTAAAATGTTACCTTGCTACTGAACATTTCACCTATAACACACACAGACACATATGCAAACACACGCATACACCTACACACACACTATAGCCCAGTAATAACTACTAGCCGCAATGCAGCACCAGTACCATTGTCCAGAATATGTCGAGACTGACTTCAACCTCTATTGCATGTTAACATGCCAACCAACACCGACCACAGGTCAGCAAAGGTTAATCGACTGTGACATTTTGACTTGCTGTCCAACTTCTATTGCATAAAAACACGTTGCCCAATATCCACTAAAATGAGTTCACCACCCAACACTAAAAGTGTGCCAGGAGCACTTTTCATCAATCAAGGAATGTTAACACGTTGTCCAACATTATTCAGATGTTAATACTCATCAACCCAAAAGGCTTTAACCACAGCTCATACTGTCCATCACACATGGCTTATTAATGCGCTGTCGTCCAACATCTGATGTAAGTCAGTACAACTCCTAGAACTATCCTCAAGCCACCTCACACAACATATGAGCATGCTGTACAAAATCTACTATAAGTCATTGTCCTTTCCAGTTCTAGCCACAGAACTGCCACTATCAGCCACAACATCCTGAATTACAATCTATCTTTCATCATAAGCCTTGATACCTCCTAGCACTAAGCAAAGGTCAGCACACAGTCTATCTCCTGGGGCATGTCAACACCAAAGTCCAGTAAAAATTAACACTAACCACACAATCCGTCAGCCAGGATATATTGATAAGCTGTCCAAGATCCATTAACACACTGTCCTACATCCACTATTGAGGTTGGCACATCCACCATTAAGGTTGGCACAGTATTCATTACCCAGAACATGCCAATTTGCTATCCAGTTTTATGATGTTAGGAGACTGTCCAACATCTACAACAGCATACGTGTCAACAATAAGCACGGGCCAGCATACTGACACCCTGGACAGGTTCATACGGTGTCCAACATCACCTCATATTATCAAATACTTAACTCCATCTGCTAGTCAGCACACCTCTTAGCAATAATCACAGGCCAGCTACTGCACATTGCAAAGGCATGTTCACAAGAGGGCTTGATTCACAACGGGACATACGATTCGTAAAGTTACTAGTTCAGTCTCTGCACTCGTGGCGGAATCTCTGCACTGCAGTGCTCAGCGTGGGGTTTCCGCCCCGAGTGCGGAGACTCCACACTTAGAACTTTACAAGTCGTAAGTCTCTTGGTGAATCAGGCCGAGAGTGTCCAAAATCCTTCACACATTAATACACCGTCCAACGTCACTCACACACCCAATGTCTCCTGCAGGTCAACATATCACAGAACAATGAACGATCATCACACTTTCCAACACATGCAAGCAGGTTATCCATTTTCCATGTTCACACTCAGTCAGTTCAAGTTCAGTCCACTACCTAACACAGAGTACCATGTTGGCCATAACGCACTACATGTAAAAAACCTACCAGCTTTTAAGCATAGATACATTGCCCACCCAGTAAATCCATATTCACCCAGAACATGCTAACACAATGTCCAACGTCTGTCAGCACACCTCCCACACCAACCACAGGTTTGTACATTGTATTTCATCAAGTGCACTGCATCCCTACCCCATGGTAGGGCACCACTGCACACCATTGACCATTTAACAAATTAACACCTACTGAACTGTTACCAGACACCAAATTACTGTCTAGCAAATAGCCAAACTTACACTTTAACCCCTTCGACGCTGATGACGAGCTGGGCTCGTCATG
Organism: Lissotriton vulgaris; assembly: GCF_964263255.1. Classification (NCBI taxonomy): domain Eukaryota; kingdom Metazoa; phylum Chordata; class Amphibia; order Caudata; family Salamandridae; genus Lissotriton; species Lissotriton vulgaris. Next base: position 915,985,053 of record NC_141697.1, read on the forward strand.
GCGTAGCCTCCTCGCACGCTGATGACGAGCCCAGCTCGTCACATAAAGTGCGTTTTCGCAAAACCCAGCGTGCGAGCGGAATTCCACTAGCGCGCATGGTGTTAAGGCAGCACACCAACAACATCTAATGTAGTTCAGCACACTACCCAGAACTCTCCTAGTATAGAACTAACACCATAAAACAACATACCTAAGGCTTAAACAACTGTGGTGTTTGTTACAAAATGAAGGAGTAAAGTTGTGACCCAGTCAGCCTAGACAGTAATCTACATACAGGTTATTGATAGTATGTGTGAATGTGCTGCCTGGGTTAATCCAGTTACTAATGTCACAATTGGTCTCAAAACCCAAGCTGACATCATCAACCAAAGGAATATTCTGGCTTGTCTATTGATGCCTGGAGGGCCAGCTTTAGTGCTGGTGGCACCCGTTGCGACAATCATTTTTGGTGCCTCTACACACGACCGCATCCTCAGATTCTCTCACTACCATTGGGCAAAAATGCCCCTCATCTCCCCAATAATAAATTATTACTAAACACAGCACACCCCCTGAGGTCCATGCCCTCTCCCCAGGTCAGCGCCCAGTGCAGCCACACCGGTTGCACTGCCCTAAGCTGGCCCTGGAAGCTCATTGTTAGAGATACAGGATTATTTTTCTCTAAGCAAGATGGCCCCTTTAAATCACCTTGATTTCTGCTCATATTTCCAGTGTTTTGAGTTCGCAGCAGATCCTCGACTGGAGTGTATGCCGACAGTTTGTCATCCAGTGCACATTTTCTAATGTCTATTCCCCTCTCCTCCCTCTATTCCCTGAGGAAAATTAACACTTAGCTTTTCATAAGAGGAAAAGGCATGTTCCTGAAAATGAGCAAGTGTTAATTCCCACGTAGGATTTAATCAATCTTCCCCTGGCTGCTCAGCCGAGGCTGCTAGCTATTGCATTAAGATGGGAGTGATTGGCAGTTAAAAGTGTACATGCCAGAATCGCAGCATGCACAGCTCAGTGGCTGACAGATGTTTAGAGTGAGTCTGATTTATGTTCCTATAGAGACTGGAGACTCATATCCCCTTCATGTCCCCTTTGTTGTCCTATAAATTCAAGTATGCAGAACACTGCTCTCAAGCTGCCCTCCACATACTTGAAAAAAAACACATTGACAAAGATTTACTTTTGACTTTTGTATAATGGAAAGTATTTACAGACCACACATACGACCATCAGGTTTTGCGACTCACACATTGCGATTTTTAGTGGCTCGCAATTTGCGAGTCACAAAACCCGATGTACAACAGTGTCCCAGACACTGTTTGTGATTCCCAAATCGGTTGCAAAGGACCCACCTCATTAATATTTATGAGGCAGGCTGCAATTTGCGACCCATTGGGTATGTCGGGCACTCGCTGGGATGGTGTCCTGCTGGGGTCAGCAGATCACCATGTCTGTGACTGCTTTTTAAATAAAACAGTTTATTTATTTATTTTGTAAATGAAGCCCATATTCCTTAACCTCTTCGGTGCTCGTGACGGAGCGGTTCCGTCATGAGCGCCGGTTGGGCTGTGCTTATGACGGAACCGTTCCGTCACGGCCACACCCGTTTTTTAGAACATTCAGCACAGCGTGAAAATTCGCACCGCGCTGAAGGGGTTAAAGAAAAACGGGATGGATTTCAAAAATAGAAATGAAAAGTTTTCTTTTAATTTTTTATAGTGGACAGGAGTCCATGGGGCTATGGCTTGCTCTGAAAAACTGTTGAGGCCCCCATTATCAAAGGAAAAGGGGTCCCTTAATTACCCCTTCCTGTTTGCGAATGGCTTACCAACAATTTGAAATTAGTGGTAATCTGCAAATGTTTTGCAACCACATTCCCAGGCGCAAAACATTCATACATACCAGTGCGCCCCTTCCGAAGAGCGACTCACAAACCCTATTTTGAGGGTCGGTAATAGGTTACCAACATTCAAAATAGGGTTGGTTCATAGGAAAATACATTTTACCGGTCGCAAACAGCCCGGTAAATTGCATTGAACACTGACTACCGGCGTTTTGGAATGCTGCAGAGCTGGGGGCTGACTTCACTGCGGTGGGGGCTGATTTCATTAATGGAGACCAGCGTGTGCTTTGAAATAAACGAAGCAAAACTAATTTCGTTCAGCACACGCAGGTCGCCATCAACGAAATCAGCCCCCAGCTCAGCAGCATTCCAAAACGCCCTGTAGCCAGTCCGGCCCTGATCGTACATTTGGCCCGTAGTACTGCACAGCAGCTGCTTTAGTTTGAGTCCTTTGCAGACATTGCCAGTTTCAATGCAGGCATTCCCTTTCAACCTGGCAAACTTTAGTGGACTCCTGATAAATGCTGTTTTAAATAGGGTTTTAATTCAAAACCATTAATCTGGTTAGATGACCAAGGTAGGCCTCATTCTCAAAGGGATGATTAAATCGACACCTAGAGATTTATAGCCTCGCTTGTGGGTATATTTACTAATTTTAGGAATTCCCCCCAAAATTCCTAGGTACACCAGTTACAGCTTTCCAGGAGTAATGCTGGAATTGTTCCTTCTGTGAATTCGGTTTTTCACATCTCAGAATAGACATGAGGAATTCCTTGCAGGCAAAAACAAATCCCAGTAGGTGTAAATGCAGAAGGGTTTTTCCACTCTTTTCCTTGCACCAAGAAGAATTTTAGGGTTAGGAAGCTATCCTGTCCTGGAGAGGTGTTTACTAATGACATTGATAGTAAATCTTCAAGCGTTTCCGAGGTGGAAAAGGGTCATAAAATGGTTTCAGGTAGCCAAGAAACTTATAAAGTTGTGGGTGCTCAAACTTTCAGCTTATTCTCACCCTGAATGCCCACCACAGAAGTACATTTACTCACAGTGCTATCTCTGTGTGAGCAAATCAAGGTACAAGCACAAAACCATCTTTCATGGATAGGTTATTCGCTCATGTAAATCTGACCCATTCACAAATAACTTCAGGAATTATAATATTCATAGCAACGTGTCTTTTCTGTTAAACATAAATGTGTGTGAAAGGTCATTTGAGACCTATGAATTGATAGAACGCAGGCTCACCTGCTCAATTTACCATACTCACCTGGGCCCATATACTATATATACATTAAACAGGTAAACCTACACTCAATCAATTTAGATTTTACCATTCAGGCTCTATACCATTTGTCTTACCTAACCAGGTCATCGATATCTATAGTTCTAAAGGATCAAGGGAGTTAGCAAGAAAACAGGTAGTATAATATCCTTTGGCATTTCATAAATAACCACAAACTCAGGAAAGATTTAAGTTCTTTTACCTAAGTAAATCGTTAAATGTTTGAAACCATGAAATCAATAATTTCTTGTTCTATTTAGAATGATGTAGATTGAAAACAAACATATGCAAATAATTTGGAAAGAAAATATCATTAAGCATTTAGACAAAGGGTGGGTAGAGAAAAGGGAAAATAGTACAATGACAAACTCGCACTTTATAATTACCTAGAATGGTGTGGTGACCAACCCTGGCCACGGGCTGAGTCAAAGAATAAGAATCCCAAAGTACAGGTGCCAGCAGGAAAGAACAGGTGCAGATCAGAATCAGGACAGATGTTGGACCAAATTGGATCAGGACAGGACCACCACAGGCTAAGACCGGCACCCACAGCTAAAGATCAAACACCAGTGTTGTAAACCCTCTCTGCAGCTAACAGTCAAACCCCGATTTGGGTAATCGAACTCCTTCCCAGAACCCCGATTGGGTTATCGAATCTTCTGACAGAGTGCTCCGCCAGCAACTCTGCTCTCGATCACCTATTGAGTGCGTTGGGTCAGTGACAGGTCAGCTATTCGGACAAGTCGGATAATCTAACTAGCTAAGCCTACCCTAGTTATACTACTTTCCAGGTCAGTGTACCACCCCTAAATGTTGCAAATGTGTAAATCCCACAATTGTATTGGAAAATAGGACGAGGAGTAGTCATCACACCATATTAATATGAGGTAACTTGTCAAACATGTATTCAAATGTTCCCTCGCATACCTTTATCTTCCCATGTACTTTTATTCCGCCCGGTAGAGAAATGTAACAATAAGACATTCAAACGAATTATTACATTTCTGCTTCTTCTGGCAGGGTGAGGAGTTCACTCTTCTCATTATGTGTGTCAAAAACGGTAAATACGTCTGACATATTGAATAATTCATCAATTCACATGAGACATGTATATTTGGCCATAGTACAGTAATAATATTACTGTACTACGCCCGAATTTACCGTTTTTGACACACATAATGATTTGAAACATGTTATCAGCCTGTTACGATCAGAGATACCTTTCTAAAGATGGCGCGTCTCTCGCGCGATAGTCCCTTGTCTATTTTCATGTATCTGCATCGAGCACTTTAAAAATGGCAGCTGCTAGCGTTTCATGTAAATAACACTGACGAAGGAAATTACTCCGAAACGCGTCTGAAATAAAATACCACTGCTGCTATATGAAGCCCCGCGAGTGCCGTTTCTTTTTCTGCTAACTAGAAAAGATCTGGTGTGTGAATATTGTGCGGTGCACCACCGCAGTACCGGCACCTGTACACGAGTGCACCGCCCCTGGTGCAGAGAGGATCAGGATACTTTCGGCGGAGGCACCGCTGCGGACATCAGCTGTATTCCGATTTAACAACATTTGGAAGAGCAACGAGAACCTACAAGCAGCGCTTAAGGCGAGCCGACGACACCGGTAAGCCTGTTTGTATGCGCTCTGGTTTAAGCATTGTCCAAGCAGTACGAGGGGCGGGAAACAGCGGCAAGTGGTATTTTTGATGACAGAGCTCCAGTACCGGAACTCTGACAAATACGAAATACGAAGATGTTCAATGTAACTGAATGCAATGAGGCTGCAGCTGGGATGTTCAGGAAAAGCAGACTGGACCCGAAATCGGCTGAAACCTGTATAATGAATAAAGTTCCTAACACTCTGACGATCCAATACAACAAACTTGAGAAACTTTATGAAAGGGAAGTTAGAAAGTGGTGGGAGGCCACCTCCTTATAAGGATATATTGCGGTAGAAAGAGTGCTAGAGGGCTCAGAATCTACACAGTCCCGGCACATGAGAACCCGGACCAGAGACTCCTAGAAGCATGGGCAGCGCACACAGCCTCTTCATGTAAAGGCATGTTAGAAATAGTAGTGCAGTTCGCCTGGAGTGATAGGGAAACGACATTAAAAGATATTGAACTTCTGGAAAAAGAACTTCAACAAAATCCAGAAAAAGATCTCCAAACCTAGTTAAGAGATGCTATGAAAAATTGTCTCTCTAAGTATCAACTGAAGATCAAGCAACGTAAACAAGAAAAGTATGACCGGGATGAGAGAGATTATGCGATGGGTAGAGCCTTAACCTTCGCGAAAAAATATGATCAACCACGAAAGGAGGTGATCAACAAAAGCAAATCCACCACTGTGGTGACCCAGGAGAGAGCGGAAACCTCAGAGTCTGATAGAACAGAGAACGAACAATCAGAAGAGGAATCGTGGGGCCATCTGGTAGACAACAGAAGACCCATTTTCAACAAGAATTCAATATTATCCGCCAATCATGGCTAAGGGGAGGAAAGACCAAGACCCCAGAGGCAGAAGGCAAACCAGAAGGGGCGGTCGGAGGAGTAAAAGGAAAAATCAACACCACCAAGAGAGTTACTCGCAGCAAGAGGGGGGCCGGTGGTAACAGCCGAGGATCAATTAACCATCATTAACCTCTCTTCTAAAGTATTGACTAAGACCGAATAATTTGTGTTAAAACTGGGATTCACCTTTTGCCCTATAAAAAAGATGGAGTACACGCAGACTAGAATTGATTTATTCAAATTTGTCCGCAAATTTAAACTTCATAAATTCTTCAAGTTAAGGCCTACTGTAAAGGAAGCAAGATTTATGTTAATACAAAGCAGTGACCCTGATCTATTAGCCGTCAATGACCTAACAACTCTCGAAGTCCTGGAGGATCTGCGCCGGGAAGAAAGTTTACGGTCACAAATGACATTAAGCCAGCGTTTAAGAAGAGTCGACGAAGAGCAAGAGGCACCCAACAGTGGCTTGAAACCACAGTCACAATTTCTCCCTCAATTACCATATGATGCTATCAATACATTTAGTGAAACTGTCATTAAAGAATTGTTAAAATTTAGAGACAAACAATGACCCACGAAGCATCAGAGAAATTTGACATCATCTCAGAAGGAGGCGATAAAAAATCTGGAAGAAGAGAAATCAGTCATCTTCAAACCCTCTGACAAAGGAGGTAATATCGTCATCCCACCGAGGGAGCAATATGTAGAGGAGGCATACCGACAGCTAAGAAATAAAGACTGCTACGAACCGACGTCTGTAAACATCTCTCAGGAGAGTATCTGCCAATTGCATACTCTCATTAAGAAATGGCATGATAAACGGATACTAGACAGTGATGAACACCTGTTTTTAAGAACGAGGACATCTTCTTTACCCACCTTTTATCACCTACCTAAGGTGCATAAGGACAGAACACTGCCACCCGGGAGACCAATTGTCTCCTCAACGGGAAGTTTAACAGAGAATCTTTAAAAATCTTTGGACCATTTTTTGTTTGATTCTGTGTTGGGATTGAAATCGTACTTTAAAGACACTACTGACTTTATGGTGCACATAGAATCCTTGGAATGGCAGCCTTCACATTGTCTAATAGTTTCATATTGTCTAATAGTTTTAGACATTACAAGTCTCTATACCTGTATTGACCACAGACAGGGTTTGAATGCCTTGAAGTATTTCTTGAACAAGAAACCTTTAAAGTTCGTAATGCATAACATCATGTTCTTGGAACGTATTGAATTTGCCTGTTTAATAACATCTTTATCTTTCAGGGAGAATTGTTCAGGCAGGTCTCGGGCACCGCGATGGGCACCTGCTTCGCCCCCAGCTACGCAAACTTGTTCGTGGGCTGGTGGGAGGAGCAGGTGGCCTGGTCCCCTAGAAACGAGCAGTGGACAGAAAAAATTGTCCATGGTATAGATACATAGACAACTTGTTTATGGTGTGGAGGGGTACTGTTAGCGAGGCAGAGGAATATATTGCATTACTAAATGGCAATAAAGTCAATTTGCAATTTACAGGCGAAGTTAGTTTGGTGGCAGCAAACTACTTAGACCTTAGGTTGGAAGTAATAGATGGCAAGCTTACCACTGCCCTGCTCAGAAAACCAACTGCGGGCAACAGCACACTTCATGTGTCAAGTGGACATCCAAGGAAACTAGTCAACAGCATCCCTTATGGGGAGTTCCTTAGACTCAGACGGAACTGCTCAAGAGATTGTGATTTTGACTTAGCAGTACAAGGCAGCTTCAAACGATTCCTGGTGGGGGTTATGATTCTGAACTCTTAAAGAGCTCTCTGATTAAAGCGAAAACACAATCTAGAAATAATTTACTAAAACAGAATTGACTTAAAAAGACAAATGGTCCATTTAGAATGATTACCACATACTCAGATGACGCAGAAATACTCAGAAACATCATGAGGAAAAACTGGCATGTCTTAAATACGGATAAAATCATCGGGCCGATATTCCAGCAGGTCCATTATTAACTTATAGGAAGTCACGTTCCTTAAAAGATAGCCTTGTACATAGCCACTTGGAAGTTCTACCATAAAGACAAGGAACCCTAATGGATATGAGGGGATTTTACCCTTGTGGCAAGTGTAAGGCCTGTGCCTTTAGTAAGAGGGTCCTTTCATACCAGATCAGGGGACAGAAAGAGAATAAGAAAATTAGCAAATTAATGACATGTCTGACCACACATGCAGTTTACTGTTTGATATTTTCCTGTAGACTTCGGTACTTAGGGAGTACGATACATAGCGTTAAACTGAGAATATTGGAGCATATGCGTGCCATCACAAAGAAGGATTTAAGTTACCCAGTATCACGCCAGTTTGCTATTAAACACAGCAGTAACAGGGACCTGTTACAATATTTCAGCATAGACTGTGTGCCACCTAGTGCGAGGGGAGGTGACAGAGTTTTAAAATGAAGAAGATTGCAGTCGCGCTATATAATAGATTTGCAGACTAAATATCCTAATGGGTTGAATAGTGGGGAGAAACTGACTGTTCATTTAGGAAATTGATGTATTTTTTACTGTTCAGTATTTTTTACTGTTCATCATTTCTGTAGAGAAAGCTTGATAATAATGACTGTATTGTTTCTTTTGACCCCTTTTTTGTCCTTTTTGTTTACTTTACGAACATCACTTCATTAGCCGATACACAGGGAAATTTGTGGAAATAGAGGGCTTTCTGTGCAGCCTTAACAATAGGCTGCATTTGCCGATCCACAGCAAGATTATTACTGTACTACAGCCGAATATACATGTCTCATGTGAATTGATTAATTATTCGATATGTCAGGCGTATTTACCGTTTTTGACACACATAATGATTTGAAACATGTTATCAGCCTGTTACGATCACAGATACCTTTCTAAAGATGGCGCGTCTCTCGCGTGATAGTCCCTTGTCTATTTTCATGTATCTACATCGAGAAATGGAAGCTGCTAGCTTTTCATGTAAATAACACTGACAAAGGAAATTACTCCGAAACGCGTCTGAAATAAAATACCACTGCAGCTATATGAAGCCCCATGAGTGCCGCTTCTTTTTCTACTAACTAGAAAGGATCTGGAGCGTGTATATATATATATATTTTTTTATTTTTATTTTTTCGACACTGACGAAGCTTTCTAGCGAAACGCGTCTGTTAGGGGTGAGGGGTTTGTAATAAAACAACTTGGAAACGGATACCTGTGTGCTTGCCATCTTTCAGCCCGGATTGGGAGTGGAAAAGTGTTTGAATATATATATATATATATATATATATATATATATATATATATATATATATATATATATATATATATAAATATATATAAATATATATATATATATATATACCAAAAAATGCCCAGCATTTGAGGCCGCACAACACTGCGATAAAGGAAACATCCTTATTTAAAAGAAACAGGCAGCTTCCGGTTCCGTGATACATCCTGTGGCCTGACGCGTTTCGATGGACTTTCACCATCTCTTCAGAGGCCTCGTGAGCAGGAAAAAGTGAAGTGCATGACTCGCCGCCCATTTCATTAATTGGCTTCCGGTATGCCGAGTTTGTTGCATTTTGGGCAGCGTAGTCCATTTAAGCACTATTTATCCCATCCAGTGGGTATCTTGCCCACGATTGTTTGCAGGATAAATGTTTTTCAAGCCCTCCATTAGGCTTCCCGAATCGGACTTTGCCTGTTAAATTACAAATCACAGTACCATTTACAGGGGGAGGGTTCCCCCATTTCCGCATCCATGAGGTTCTTCGGATGGTGCGATCCCTCTACGGCCTGGAGCAGCCGTATAAACATGTACCAAAAAATGCCCAGCATTTGAGGCCGCACAACACTGCGATGAAGGAAACATCCATATTTAAAAGAAACAGGCAGCTTCCGATTCCGTGATACATCCTGTGGCCTGTCACGTTTCGATGGACTTTCACCATCTCTTTAGAGGCCTCGTGAGCAGGAAAAAGTGAAGTGCATGACTCGCCGCCCATTTCATTAATTGGCTTCCGGTATGCCGAGTTTGTTGCATTTTGGGCATCGTAGTCCATTTAAGCACTATTTATCCCCTCCAGTGGGTATCTTGCCCACGATTGTTTGCAGGATAAATGTTTTTCAAGCCCTCCATTAGGCTTCCCGAATCGGACTTTGCTTGTTAAATTACAAATCACAGTACCATTTACAGGGGGAGGGTTCCCCCTGTCCGCATCCATGAGGTTCTTCGGATGGTGCGATCCCTCTACTTCCTGGAGCAGCCGTATAAACATGTACCAAAAAATGCCCAGCATTTGAGGCCGCACAACACTGCGATGAAGGAAACATCCTTATTTAAAAGAAACAGGCAGCTTCCGATTCCGTGATACATCCTGTGGCCTGACGCGTTTCGATGGACTTTCACCATCTCTTCAGAGGCCTCGTGAGCAGGAAAAAGTGAAGTGCATGACTCGCCGCCCATTTCATTAATTGGCTTCCGGTATGCCGAGTTTGTTGCATTTTGGGCAGCGTAGTCCATTTAAGCACTATTTATCCCCTCCAGTGGGTATCTTGCCCACGATTGTTTGCAGGATAAATGTTTTTCAAGCCCTCCATTAGGCTTCCCGAATCGGACTTTGCCTGTTAAATTACAAATCACAGTACCATTTACAGGGGGAGGATTCCCCCTGTCCGCATCCATGAGGTTCTTCGGATGGATATATATATATATATATTCGCGCTCAAGCCCCTGCAGGATCCATGGCCTTATCAACTGTAACATCACATAATATGTTCAAGTACATTGATCATGCCGATACACGGCCAAATGATATAGTTTGATCTGGGCATGGAATTCCAAGATGGCTCTGCCGGTAATAGGCACTGTTACTAGACATCAGGAGTGTAGTTCGAAATGCTTTTACGAACAACATATGCCGAACTATTGAATTGTGGCAGGATTAATTGTATGGGAAAATAGGTAACCCAGATACTGTTGTGCTGTGTATCCGATACACGGCGTGAAGGCGTGATCACAGGATTATGCGCATAATGGTAAGACTCGAATGCATAAATGTGCGCGTAATAACCCCTTCTTTGCTTATGAAATGATACAAGCATTTTGTAGCATAACTAAATGTATAATAGATGAGCTACGTTGAAAATATTCTTTTACTTGAACATAACGTGATGTACAATGTGTAGAGCACCCAATATGGCAAATAATCAAAGTCCCTTGTTTGTTTTCACCACAAACGTACGCAGAGATTGCTGTTAAAACATGGCGTCTCCCCACAATGTTTGTAACATTGAGGAAGGCGGAGCGCCGAAACGCGTCTGTTGCAAATATAATAAAATAACATCTGAGAATTACCCCCGGAGTGTGTGGTTTCTATTGCGAACCTGGTGGAAACCTTGAGCGGAATATATATATATATATATATATATATATATATATATATATATATATATATATATATATATATATATATATATTTCTTCGAGTTTCCAGAGTTCAAAACACTGCATACGAAGCAACTCGGAAAAGGAGAATAAAGCCACCAGATAAGCGCGTTTCCAGTTTCAGTGCAGTTTATTGTGAATATGCAGCCCACCAGTCGTCATGACGCGTTTCGCCTCAGCCGAGGCTTGATCACATGTTATATATAAAATCAAGATACATATATGTATATGTGTGGAGTTATATGTAGTGAACCTTTACTTACCTATGAAACTTTCCTTCACAATATTTTTGTCCTCAATATTCTTGACACCAGTGGTGTAGCAGATGGGGGGTTCTCCTGGGCGGCACAAGTTTTGGGGGTGGCAGCCTCCCCCCGCTTTTACCTGCGGCAATCGCGGGGCGGCTGCTGCAGGTATTGCCAGCACTTACATAAGGCCTCTGCGGGGCGGCCGCCGCAGGCTTGACACAATATTCTGGCCCACAACATTTTTGATTCCGATATTCTGTGTAAACACCTAGCAAAGACAGACCTGCATCTGGTGGGAGGCGAGAGCCTGGCACAGATGTGATCAGTACTGGCAACATCTGTCAACGAGGAAGAGAGAGGAATTTAGAAGATGGAAGAGCAGGAGATACTAAAGGAATGGAAAGAGTAGATTAAAGTATAGAGAAAGAAGAGAGCAGGAGCAAGAAGGATCGAGGGAGAGTTAAGAGAGGAAGTTAGATGAAGTGAGGGTGAAACTGAATGATTAACTAAAGGTATAGGTTGGAGAGGGATCAGATATAGTGTTGTAGTAATAAGGGGAGAACAGCTTGAGAGAGTGAAAAGATTGTCAGATATGTGGAATGGCTGAGATGAAGTGAGACTACTGTAAGAGAAAAGTGTGGATATAACTACAAGATAAAGCAGTGTTCAGGTAAATATTAGGGATTCAGTGAAGAAGAAAGCAGAAATACTGAGTAGAAGAAGAGCAACAGTCAGGAATGCAATTAAGGAAGAGGGGATAGAGGAGACAAAACCAGGAAATGAAACTATTGGCAGAAGATGATATGGAATCGGGAGATAGAAGGAGAACAGAGAAGGAGGAGAAAGGCATAAGAGAGGACAGATTGAGGAAGAATTGGAAAATAAAAAGAGATATCAAGTGACAAATACTGTGAGATACAACTGTGCACAGAGTGACAGCAATTGCTTCAAAAGAAAGACAGGCAGATGAAAATCTAGGTATCGATGTAATGCACGCATCAGTGGGAAGTGTAACATAATATTCACTATCACTGTCCTCCGAAGGAAGCACCACTTTAGCCAACAAATTGCCCTCATCATGATTTTAAGAAAATATTCTCAGAGCAAGATATAGAGAGTGGGAACACTTTTTTTCCCACTAAATCCTACTCTTTCTAGGATTTTTCACAATTCATTTTTTAAAGGTGACAACTTTGTTAAGTCGGCAATCTTTTAAAGGAAGATCATTTTCACAGTAACATTGGCCACGGGTCTACTTACTTGGTCCATGGGCCTTCTGTGTGGAGGACCATGGAGCATCTCTTTCTCACCAACCCTTCTCTTTGACATGGACGGGATGATCTAAGCTGGGTAAAGGAAGGGGAAGAGTCCCTAGGGAGTCTTGGTTCAGCTGTAATACTACTAAAGTCAAAGTCCTTTTTTTTCAATCACAAACCACATCCCGCCTTTATCAATCTCTCCTTGGCCTTTCCATGGCCTCTACTTAAGGGGCTGTTATTATGAATGAACAAGATGAGTTTCATCAATTATCCTGTAATGAGTGAAACTGATTCATGCAATAGCCTCCTGGTCAACTTATGTTGCATGGGTAGGTCATGGAACATTGATAAGCATTAGTAGAACAGTAGAATATTAGAATGTGTAATGACATAGGAGTATGGAATGTTCATAGGGTATTAATGGGAGAGTGGTAGAATGTTGAGGGATTATAACTCTGTGGTTTATTGTAATTGCTTGTGCCTGTCTTGTGGGCATATTGACTATTGAAGAATAAATTAATTTATTGAGTACCTTGTTGGATTTGTGACCGTTCTTCCACACAAAAACTTCCTTGAGTATGCTTTCGCACCCCTGGACAGTGTTATTATTAACCTTAACATTTGAACATTTTTTGAACTCTCTAAACCAACACCCACCTCCAATTTCTGATATCAGACTGGATGGATTTGTTCCAATATCAGGAAAGTATACAAATTGCTCACGCTAATCTGCAAGACCACACATTGCTCCAATATACCTCACCCTTAGTTTCTCCTGCTGCACACCCACACAATGAATGAGCTCTGCTGACAGTAACCTGAAAGTAAACCTTTTTTAAATGAGGAGCTACAGCACAGACCATCCAAACAATTCAGAACAATAATCTCAACTGTTTGACTAGTAATATACTTTTTCTATATTTGTGGATTGTTAAGTATCTCATTCCATTGACGTCTCCATCTCCTACCAACACATACCTCCATTGCTTCCTCAGGAGTATCCTGATGTAGCGCCCATGTACTTTTCTTCATAAATATGTACAAGCATCTTATGCATCCATAAGAAGGGAGTGATCTAGGTGGAAGGCTTTGAATGCCGGTGCCAGACCATGAAGTCATTGGACCCCCGAAGGGGAGGCTTTGTATATCTTGGATATCTCAGAATTCACCCTAGTTGGGAGATTATCAGTAGTATTGTGAGACCCTCCTCAATCCGGTCCATCTCTGCTGTGTAAATCTGTATATTCGCATACCAATTTACAGAGCATAAGCAGAATCCTAAAAGCGAACACGTCCATATCTCATTGTTTATGATTTTGTCAAGCTCTTCAGGCCAACAATCCTGTAACAAAACTCAGATACATTTAAAATGTTGGGGCAGTAGATGTGGGGAAATGATTATTTGGAAATGAGGATGTTTTTTAAAAATCCTATATGTTAATATAATCATTTGTTGGTTCTCGCTTTTTTGCAGATTTCTAAAGTGATCATCTTCTTGCTAAATCAGGCTAGTTAACCTTGAAAAACCTGAAGATCTCTGATTGACGTTTAACCTTCCGAAGGCAAACAGAAGCGCCAGCAAATGAGTGTGAACAATTTGTGGCGAGGAACTCTTTTCGGACGTCCATCCCACCATCTTCATACAGCCAACAGATTTCCCACCCAGGCTTTAGCTGTGAATGGTCAAGGGTGATGGCTCTGCTTGTAAGGCCCATGGCTCATCGTGCAGCATACTTGGAACTTTCCAATTTCATATGGATGACACTTCTTTTGGTCCAAAGTCTACAGCTGGTACACCCCAGTCAGAGCCCTAGTTACAGCATAGTGGTGAAGAAGGAGATCAGCATCGAGGGGGATCTGGTCATTGGGGGTCTCTTTCCCGTGCATGAGAAGGGGACCCCCACGGAGGAGTGTGGAAAGATCAATGAGCATCGTGGAATCCAACGGTTAGAGGCCATGCTGTTTGCCCTAGATGAGATTAACAGGGACCACCGCATCCTGCCTGGCATCAAACTTGGTGTCCACATACTGGACACATGCTCAAAGGACACCTATGCCCTGGAGCAGTCACTGGACTTTGTTCGGGCCTCCCTGACGAAGGTGGACGGTTCTGAACACATCTGCCCTGACGGGTCATATGCCATCCACGATGACGTGCCCATGGCCATAACGGGTGTCATTGGGGGCTCCTACAGCGACGTCTCCATCCAGGTAAGGAAGGATGCTGATGCTCAGACATGGAAGGGGAGGGTGGCAGGCAGCAGATGAAGTAAAAATAAGTGAGCAAAATGAGTCATATGGGAAGAGAGGAGATGAAGGATGAGCAGCAAATGAAGAGGTGTGATCATGCGCTTGAGAAACAATGGACCTGATTTATAGTTTTGCGGATGGGTACCCCATCTCGCACTGATAGATATCCCGTCCACCTCATTACAATTGCCATAGGATATAACGATCTTGTAACAAAGTGCATGGTATTTCTGTTACATTTGTGATAGAGTAACACGTCTGCCAAACTCTAAATTAAGCCTATAGTTTTCTCCAACTACTGATAGTGATACAGGTCTTGTATTTAAAAATAAATCACAATACAGAGACAATCTCCCACTTTCCAGAATGATAATGTTCTCCATTAACTATGATAAGGGATCCAATGCTCCCTTCACTTGCTCTCAGTAGTAAAAGATAGTCTCTTAGGGCTTTGAATAGTAAGCCAAAGCTAGCCTCCTATGGTGAGTAGAAGTACATTTATCTTACTCCATTCACAATGATAATGTATGCAGCACATGCACTTAGCTAGCAACATTAAAGGAATTGTAAATCTCTAGTGGTACAATATTAAGTGATGCAAACAAGGATCTACTCGTTAATGTGGAACCGAACAGTAATGATACTATCAAGAGCAAACCCTACTCTTACCATTCACTGGCTAATGATATATAGCTTTCTCTTGCTATTAATAAAGATATGTATGTGTCTTCAAAATGAGAGAACTAATATTGCGCCCCTCTGACACTAGAAACAAGAGACAAATATCTCACTGTTCGTGGTGTTGCCCATCTATCTTTTTAACGTTATTGTTCCACGCTTCTTCTGTGACTCTGGTGAAACACATCTGCCCTCTGTTTTTCACGAGATTTTAAAAACTGTTTATTAAGAATACAGCTTTTCACAATTCTCCTCTCATTATCAACACAGTACACCCATCATACTAGCAACAGTTGTATATGGAAAACTACTCCTGATTAATGTTGTTTTTCACTGTCAAACTCTGGTGAACAACATGGTACAGATGCTTCTAAGGAAACAAATGTCAATGTGGTACACAGATCTGCTCTTAGTATAATAGTGATACCCACCCTACTTCTTACACTGAAGGACAGTACAAGGCTCTCATTTCACTATCAGTTGTGATGCATACTTCTCACATTCAGTGGTGATCTAGAATGCTCACAGTGTCAGCGGTCTATCCTTACCATTTAGTAACACATAATATTGTTGCATTGCAAATTCCCCTTCCCCTTCCCCTTAATATAATGAAAATATCGACCTTTGTATCAGCTTAATTCCCGACTCAAAGCCTTGCATAGACCGACAACAACACCGTAATCAAACCCAAAACTACTTTTCAACCTCCCTGTCACTTTTATGCACTGTCTAACAGTACACAATCATCAAACGTTGCTGCCAGAAATAGTACAACTTATGGCGACCAGCTACCTAATATCCAGATGTGTACACTGGTGTTACTTCTATAAAGGACTGCCATGCAAACCATGGTGTTCTTGCACACAAATATCAATGACCTGTAGGGAGAAACTGCGCATACTGAAAATTCACTGTATTATGAGGGGGGAAATTTCCACTGCTCACATTTGCCAGGGCAGTTCCACCATGTTGCCTTGATTTTGCTTTTAGGGAAGAAGTTTTAACTCAGAGATCTCAAAATTGGACTGACCATAATCTGCTGGTGTGGCAGAGATGTTTTGTTAGCAGTTCGAATAATATTTTAACAGAGAAGTTGTGTGGGGTGGTGGGATGTATGCATATTCTTTCATGAACTGCCTGTTGTTCTGAATTGCTTCAAACTTTGGCAATCAATCGTCTCCTTCACAATATGATTAGCAAGCTCTGCCTGCCTATTTCTCTGAGGATGGTACAACAGTGATTTAATATGTGTATACAGCTCTTTTATAATGCTGAATATTGCCCAGAAGCAAACTGGAAACCATTTTTTATTCCAATTTGTAATGGGAAACGGATTCTTCTGATAGTTATCTGAAAAAATAATCACCATCTCTGTTGTGAGAACTGTTATAAAATGCTTCTCTATCCAGTTAGTAAAATAATCAACAATGACAACTGCACATTGATGTCATCCACCACACCATTAATAGGACAAATTAAATCCACTCTAGCTTTTGCCGTGAGCCCTGAGGACATTCAGAAGGGCTCATTAGTCTACTGCATGTTCTGCAAAACACAATACACACTCACATCCTGATCCATAATGGGGTCACAAAATCAAAGTCAGGCATTGTTAAATGTCCATCTCGTACCAAAGTCATCAATTTGCCCCACGCTGTTGGACTGAATTCCCCCCTCTTAAAATGATACTCAATTATTAATTATTTTTGATGTGTACAATTCGGGTGTAAATAGACATCCAATTAAAGCATGTACTCTGGGCTAGTCTTTAACCACGTCTTCTTCATATCTCCATATAAAGTATGTAAACTACAGGCAATCCTTAATTCTGTGTTTGAAATGACACCAAGATCTATAATATTCAAATTCCCAAATGCCACAATATATTCCACTTTCTTTTTAACACTCCTGTCATCAACAGTTAGTTCACAGCATTAGGAATTAACACAAATGTTGCATCTGCCATAAATATATCCTCAATCAAAACATAATTGATTGGTTTAGGTGCATACCTGGTTAGCCTGGCTAATGTGCATCCTGAATCACCTCCTCTCAAAATTGTAACCAAATGTTTGTGGCCCATTTTCAGAACAAACTTTTTATGGCACAAAATATTTTGAACATTTGCACTGTCTACCCTCATGTTCCAGCGGTCAATGTTTCTTTTCAGTATCCCATAATGTGTGTGGCAAAACACTTGTGGTTAATATCACTCTTCACCAACCTGTGAGCAACTTCACCAAAGCCATGTCGACCGGTATCTACTGTGACCAGAGACTGATCCTAAATCTTCCTTACAAAATTTCTCTTACATGTGTCATTCAAATAAAATCCTATGTTTTAAAAGAACTGTGAAGGCTCCATCTTTGCTGCAATATTCTCAATATATTTTGAAGGACATGATATGATTCTTATCCAGGGGCCATTGTCACTGGTTCTAGTCATCACAAGACTTGGCCTGGTTTTACACTGTCATCTGTTAAACCCTACTTCAATTACATGGCATCTTGCTTCAGGAACTGCCAGTCCTTTGTTCGCGATCGCTATATCATATTATACCTAAAATGTTTCGCAAAATGTTGTTGTGTTAGAGATATGCTATGAATGAAGATGACATCATGCAGAGCCTATTAGAATAAGGAGGATTGGGATAGCTGAATATAATCCAAATAACATTCTCTTAAATTTAAATACCCCATTCTGAGTTAAAATTGCTATTGGTGCACCGAATCCACCATGGAGCATTAACTGATGGCGGGGAAAGGGCATGGTCAAGGGTGCAGGAATGCATTCATCCACTCAGAAAAGCAACAAGCTCTTCAATAGTTGGTGAGGTCGACAGCTACACACATATTTGATGACAGCTGTTGACCTTTTAACAAATGGGCATAAAAATATGCCCAAATTGCACAAAGAGAACCAGGAGTACAAAGAAGTCTACCTTCCCTGCACCCCTTTGCTTTCAGAGAGCCTCATTTACAAGGCCATTGCTCCGCTGGTGCGTCAATTTTTTTGACGCACAGACAGCGCAGTGTGCCTGCCCATAATTTACAAGGCCGTGTAAAGGCGCCCTGCGTGACTTTTCATGGCCTTGTAAATATGGGCCCCTTTCACGTATTACTCTGCGTGAAACGGGCATTCCATGGGTGTTTCTCTGCGTGTTCCCACGCAACATCCATGGAACCTGACACATGCCCAGATTTACAAAGTTTTGTAAAGCTCAGAATCCTACACCTCCCTAGGGGAGGCAGAGTGGTGCAGCGAGGACAAATACTTTTATTTCTCCTAGTTTTTTCCTCTTTTTATGCACGTTGTTTTCTGCAGCACGTATAGAAAGAGAAAAATGCCATCAATTATTGTTTTGTGCAGGACGGTGTCCCTTTCTGCACAAAAGCAATCATCTCGCAACACAGGCACCCTTGCAACATGACGTAAGGGTGCCTGCGCTGGTGCATGACAGCCAATTGGTCGCCAGTGCAGGAGCAAGCAAAGGGATGCGTTGTATTGTTGTTAATATGACGCATCACTGTGCTTTTAAAATGACAGAGCTCGGCGCAGCAAAATGGCTTGTGGCGTCGTGCTGCGGCATATTTTTGTAAATTATGCCCTATGTGTTTTAGTGTATAACTTTCCAACAGCAAGAAAGCGTCCGCTGAAAGTAAGAAAACAGTGCCATAACGTCAGCTGTAACTGTTCCAACATCGGCATCTATTGTCATTCAAACATAAGTTTAGAATATTTTGTAAAGTATCTCTGAGTCCCTAAATGTCAACTGGTCATTTTCTGAAAATAACTTAATTTTGCCCCAGGTCAAAGTGTCAGCTAGGCATTTTTTGAAAATCCGCTCACTGGTCTAAATATTAACTTAATTGTTAGTAAATAAACACATTTATTCCCCAACCGCTGCATGTTTCAAATAAACATATTTTAATCTGCAATACTAGACTTTCCTTTTGAGTAGATAAAAACATTTATTGCCAAATATCAGCCTGTCATTTTCTGAAAAACGAACTTTGTCCCCAACCATCAGCTTGTCATTTTCAGTCAATACACTTACTGACATATGTCTATACCTATTTTTAGAGTATACGTAAATGTCAGTCGTTGCCATCACGTCCCCAATTAACACTGTCATATTCCAATCACTGCTATCATATTTTCCTGTATTTAATCACATGTCCAGCATTGCCATGAGGTACCCAGTTATGCCCCTTTTTATGTCAGTGAACGCCATAATGGGCCCAGATAACCCTGCAATTCACCAGTCAAGTGCCTTCATGTGCCTAATTATCCACCATATTATGTTGATTAATCACTTCTTGTATTCTGGCATCCCACACCATATGCTAGTCAATGACACCACGTGCTCTGGTGCACCTCATTACATCATGGTAAATGCCACCGTGTGCCCAGATACCCAAATTATAAGACAGCCAGTGGCATAATGTACCTAGCTGCATCCCACAAATGTCAGTCTTTGTTATTATGTGCCCAGGTAACTCCCACCTTATGCCATCCTGTGCCCAGGTATTCCTTATTAGATAACGTATAGAGCTAACCCATCCCATATCATTCATTGGTGCAATGCGCCTAGCTATTCCCCATAATATGACAATTAAGATCACCATGTGCCATGCCATCTCCCATTTTGTGTCACTCAAAGCCACCATTTGCCCAGGAATATCTGGTTGGCGGCCAATGGCGATATTCATGTAGATACCACCTTCTTCCTTGAGACTAACTATATCGTGGTAGTAAATGCCAGCATGCACACAAGAATCCTCTTTCATATGCCATTCGGTACCATGATATGCCCAAGTATCTCCTATGCTCCTCTAAGCCCAAGCATCCTGCCATATATCAGTGAAAACCAGCACGTAACCAGGCATCCTCTGCAATTTTTGCAATCTATGCAATTTTGTACAAAATGTTTTCTCTGTCATATGCTGGCGAAGCCACCATGTGCCATTGTATACTCATCCAATGCCCTGAGGTGCCTTGGCGCGCTCATATGCCACTCAATGTAACATATGCCAAGATATCCTCCAGACATCAGTGAATAGTGCTGTATACCTGATATTTTTAATTATTTGTACTCCATTGGCATAGTCCTTGTGGTAGTGCGAGTACAGGGCCAGGCGGCACTGGTGTTGGGCCTGGTTGGGAGTCCGGCAGACGGTGAGCTGCCTCTTTCTGTCTAGTGAGCTCCAGGCAGGTCTAGAACCAGGAGCCACATTGGGAGGCCTTGGGTTGTGGTTGCATATGAGAGAGAAGGAAGGGCAGCAGGAACAGGCAGTGGCTGAATGTCAGCTTTTGCGCTGT
The DNA here is from genome assembly GCF_964263255.1 of Lissotriton vulgaris. Taxonomy (NCBI): domain Eukaryota; kingdom Metazoa; phylum Chordata; class Amphibia; order Caudata; family Salamandridae; genus Lissotriton; species Lissotriton vulgaris. The sequence goes on from NC_141697.1 coordinate 916,005,884, forward strand.
CATGCCAGATCCTGTCCTCCACTCCTCAGTGTCCCTGCCTCGTAGGCAATGAGAAGTGGAGTCATTCAGCACTGTCAGTAGCAGTAAATATCCCCCATTCTTACATGCACACTTTACATATGGATGAAGGGCAACAGATCAGCACACTCTCTGTCCAAATGTGCACAATCGTGCATGCAAATTCTAGTCATTTAGCCGATAGCTTGAATTCAGATCAGACCATCAGCTTGCGTTTTTGAAGTCGTTGCTGAAGCTCCGCTAGCTCATCCATACCCTAACAGGCTATCTGTCACAGCGCATATTGCAAATGGGTAAATTGGTCTGTGCAAATTCAAATCTTGACAGACAAGTCGCAGGCGATGACAATAGGTGAGAGCCACACCTAAAATGTAATTGGTTCAATTATTTCCTCGTTACACATTTGTTTACAGACGTTAACCATTAACTTTCTAAATGTTACATATATATTCTGCAATGTACCCTTAAATGGCACATTTTCCTGCTTAATCTTGAATTCACAACATAATCCCATCTAGTCAGCAGGGTCTCTCATGCATATGTCTTTGTGATCTTGGAGCACATTCAACATAAATATCATCGTTTACTAATAATACACATGTTCTGCAAAGGTTTCTAACTGACTTTGAATCCCTGTATATTGTTCTCAGTTTACATACACGCATATAAATGGTACTTTAGCACACCTATCATTGCATCTCGAATTGGAGTAAAAATAGGAAAAACTGTCAGTGGTTGATCTCTCATAATCCCCAGACTGAATATCGATTTCGAGACAGAATACTTTAAAAAAACCAGACATGTGTCAAGTGGCCAAATATGTCACTGTGAGCTGAACTTCTTTGAAAATAGTAATTATGAGCTCTACCAACACACATAGCAAGCAGCCTTGATGTGCTCACCATTCTACATACTACTACTCATAATCTGCAAATACTTTACACCTTAATAACCCATACATTGATTTAGGTTCTTTCAATATTAATATGTGCTGCCCATTTTTCTAAATATTTTATGATAGTAAGAGTTCCTATCAAGAGATGGGCTCTGGTAACTGACAAGTCATTCAAGGTACCCCGTGTAAATGTTTCCATTAGAATTGTTTACTTATGATTGCTTCCCTATAAGTAAACATATATGTGGCTGCCAACATTCTAACTCTAAAAATGCATAGTCTCAACTGGATCGACATCAACAATTCAAAATCGTAAATATACGTCTCTCATTTTTATCTCAGAAAGAGGTCAAGGAAGCTTTTAGATGTAAACTATATTAGAGGAAAAATCTTGAAGACAAGTGATGTGCTTCTCGTAGTTTTACACCAAGGCCACTAAATGTAGGCAGGGATAGAAATGGCAATTGGTTTAATAGAGAATCGTTTTTAAAAGTGAGTATGCCACTTTGCCACATTTTGTTCTCTTGTTTTTGTCCGAGCGAAAGAAGCTGTCTGCTGTCTCTGTCTTTAGGCTCTTTCGTGATTTCTCAGTCCCGGGAGAGATGATCCAACAGCAGGTAGGCACCACTAATTACAGCTTGGACACCTTTGTCATTGTGGGTCAACAAGAGACTAAGCCCCATATTTATCATTTTTTACTGCAGCGCGACAAGCCACCTTGCTGTGCTTTGCTGTGTGAAACTAAAGGGCAAGAATTTGCTGTATTTAAAATGATATGATGCATTCTTGTCCTTTCCTAGCGCTGGCGCACTTTTGGTTGCCGAGTGCCAATGCAGGCACCTTTGCATCAAGGTGCAAAGGTGCCTGAGTTGTAGGCAGAATTGTTTTTGTGCAATAAGGGACATCTTCTTGCACAATAAACAATCCCCATAGACATTTTCCTCTTTCTATATGTGCTGCAGAATGCAGCACACATAGAAAGAAGGAAAACTGAGAAGAAATAAAGATATTTCTCCTTGTTATGCCTCACCTGCGGAAGCTTTGCATTTTGAAACATTCCCAGGTCTCCCAATTTATAGTAAATCTGGAACTGCACCAAAATCCATGTGTGGGAACACGCACGATCCACCCATGGAACGCCTCCATCGTGCAGAGTAATGTACGGCAGCGATTTGCGCTGATTTGCGTTACTCCAAATTCCTCAAGCCATGCATGGCCACGCAAGGCGGCCCTTAAGCGGCTTGATAAATCTCACTTAGGTTTTATGTCGCCCTTGCACACTGTTGCATGGTGCAAGGGCGACACACAACCTTAATAAATCTGGTCCTAGATTTCCTAGCCCTTGGAGAAGCTTCCAGGTTCAGAGATTTAGTGGAAAGCTCGAGATGCCCTGCTACAGTCCTTGGTAGTACAGATGGGAAGAGTTCCAGGCAGCAGCCGGTCTTCACTTCTCAATTCTGTTCAGCTTTTGCAGCAGTTTAAACAGGTGACGTCACTGTGAATGGCCACCGTCCCTGAGCGAATTAAGCTAAAGTTCCCATCATACATACCCCTCTTAAGTTTCCCCACAGTGTGGCCAAGTTTCTGTTCTACCAATGTTTCTTATTTCAGAGTCATTTATACATTGCCTTTGCTATAGTTTCTCACAATAGCAGGTCTAAGCCTTGCTTAATTTTCTCTAAAACTCCATCCACATCCAACTCCTTTTAGCTCATTGTGTATCACATAAATACCTAATACTAACACAGGTACATCTGCTTTCCAAACCAAGGAGAAAAGGCTTCCCAAAGTCTGCAGAGCCTGTTCACCTGAAATGAAACAAGTGCCAGGCAATCCATTGACATGCATGATGTTTGTCAGTTATCTACCATAGAGATAATAGTCTGTGGCAACTAGTAAATACCTTCAACCCTCACACCAGAAGCAAAGCCAGAGGAAAATGATTGAGCCATGAATTACAACTGGTTACACTTTTAGGAAAGTTATGTGATAACATCACTAAAGTCATTTGGGCAATATAGGTGACGAAAAGCCAAAGTGTTCTTTATTTTGTTAAATTATCTATATATTGAAAACATCATGCATTAACTATTTCCCATAACACTTACCAATGTATTAACTATTTCCCAAAACACAAAATAGGTTATTAACTAAAATTCTTCTTAAAAACTGCTGTTAATGTAAAGCTTGGCTTTTAAGCCCGTGTTAGTTTTGTGGTTGCAAGCAGGTCTTCAGCTTCGCCCTTTTTTTAATCCAGGCCAAATTATATTCACAAAAGGCGCCACCATTATTCGCCTATCACTCGTTGGGTTCTAGAGCACATATCTTTTTGTAGCACGATGATTCAGATCAGTTCTGTTCGGAGATAGGGCCTATTCAGGTTCGATCCCACATTTTTAGAATGGATTGCCAATTGCGCTTCACCCGCTCAATAAATAGCAATCTCTCCGAAGTGACATTAAGGCACATATGTTTTTTAAATTGACCTCACAATTTTTTTTTCTTAGTCTTAGCACAAGATGACATGAAACATATATAGAGCTGTATATATGTAGGACCAGACATCCTAGGTGTGGTATTCCCAAAAAATGTTTGCCTTAACCATCTTACTTTGCTGAACTGGCTTTTGTTGGCATTAGTAATCTGTGCACTTTACCCTACTAACTAGTTCATAACCCCTTCGCTGCTGGGGTAATTCCCCCACGGTGCGGGGTTTGGGGAGGTGAGACCGGCGCAGCGGTGCTCGTGACGAGCCCAGCTCGTCATGAGTCACAGTGGAGCTGTGCTCATGACGAGCTGGGCTCATCATGACTCTGCACACTGATTAAATTGCCCGCACAGGCGGGGAATCAATCACGCGTGGGCGTAGCGCACCCGTTATGAGCACAGCTCCAGCTGGGCTCGTCATGAGCACTGAAGGAGTTAAGTGCTTTTGATCTCTCCCTAAAGCATGGTAAAATTGGCCCTCACCTAATTAGAATATTTAACCTACTTATAAGTCCACAGGAAATGGTACTATGTGTGTCCAGGGCATATGAATTAAAGGTTTGACGGAGACACCACTAATCCTAAATGCCTTCCTCCCCACATCCAAGTCTCACCTTTGATTGCAATAAATGCTCAAAGCTTTTCTCAGTTAAAAAAAAACAAAAAAAACAAGTGGGCTACAGCACTCCTTGTACCACCCACTAAAGTAGCCTTTTAAAACATGTGTCAGGCCTGCCACTGCATCATGTAGTGCAGTTTCGACCTAGCCAAGTAAACCTTTTGAAGGGCCTGTATCTTTCTTTGTAATACTTATAAGTAAGGCTCCCTTTTTCCGTTTTTACGGATTTTTACAGATAAATACAGACAGAAAACAATGTCATTTCTGTCTGCATTTATTTTTAAAGATGAATAAATACAGAAAATTGTGCATCTTTAGGTGAACCTCCATACTGTCTTTCATGAATTTTTACGTAAAACACAAAATAAATATGGAGAAATACAGATAAAATGGCCAAAAACTTAATATGGATAAATACAGATGGAAATGTTATAAAAATCATAAAACTGGGATCCCTACTTATAAGTCATCCCTAAAGTAGGCTCTAATGGCTCATAGGGATAGTGCATAATATCTAAATAGTAGGACACGCACCCATCACCTTGTTTTTTGCATTTGAAGACCTAAGTGAAGTGCACTGGGTATGCCCAGACGTGGCTCCCTGACTCACTGTGCATTTCGAACCAAGCTATATCCGGGTGAAGAGAACATAACAAGGGCAAAACCAGTCCTGGGTTGCTTGTGTTCTTGTTCAGGGAGGTACTTGCATGGTAGTCCAGCTGCACTGTTCCCAAGAGGAACAGAGTCAAGATTGATTTTAACATGGCTTGGTCCAAACTGAGGTGGCATAATGGCCGAAATTTGATGGATTAGGATGCGACTTGTGTGATTACCAGTGGCTGAGATGAATTGAAGCATTTCAATCATCACCTTGTGTTTGCATCACTGGAAGTGGCATCACAACCCATGACCCCACAGGAAGCTACGTCAGAAGAAGTGACATAATATCTCACGCATATGTTTAGCAGGTCTATCATGACTACATTTAAGCACATTATGAGATTCAACAAATTAGATTTTAGTTTTTTGTACCAAAAAAGTGAAGCAAACCCAACACAAAATCTGGGCCTCAATTTACATTTTTTTTTAAATCTGCCACAAAGAAATTGGCAACAGGAAGAAACGTAGCAGTAAATCTGTTCTGCTGAATTAGTTGCAGAGCCGGCAAATTAAAATATCTTATGGGGTTAAGGCGCCTGAAGCAGAGATCTTTGTGTGACCAGCAAATCTCAGGGAACAATCATAGTGGTGAGATAACTCTTTAGGTTAACACATTTGCTGGAGAGATCTGTGTTTTGTCTTGTCCAAATTTCAAATCAGATTAGCATAGAGGGTTAATGTCTCCTGTTAAGCAAATCATGTAACATGCGGACAGTGGCGGCTGCTACCGGACATAAGTGGTAGGGCGGGAAGGTGGGGAATTAATTTTTTTTTTTTTAACACACTTACCTGTCTACAGCCGGCCAGCCAGCCACCGCCTCTCTTCCGTCCTTTTCATATACAGTCTACCGCCACCTTTCCTCTGTACTCTTCATCTCAAGTCCAGCAGCAGGAAGCACCCAGGCTCCCCACAGCCAATTACAACACTGCAATGCAGCATTGTGATGGTCTGAACGTCGTGTTTCAGTGCTCAAACAGGCAGTGGGTGCCTGGGCATGTTCTTCACCAAGGATGAAATGCAGCCTGTATGGAGAACATGAAAAGAGCGCATGCCACTCTGGCTAGCCTGAGACGGCCGGCCAAAGCGTCCTACACACTTACAGAGTGTGCCCACCACTCCTCCACCTGCAGTGCTTTTACGTCAACGAGCCCAGCTCAGCCCGAACATAACCAAAGGAGCCAAAGCAGTAGGAAAAATAAAATGATAATAATGCTGTGTTATTATCATTTTATTTTTCCTTCTTGAACTGCTCGGAGAGCAGTGGGGCAACGCTCCTCCGCCTTAGCGGAGAAGCCGCCACAGACGACATATCTAGAGGGGCAAGTGGGCTACAGCTTTTAACACAGCAATCCTTTTGTTTCTTGCAGTTCTAAATTGTAATCTATCTAATATAGCACAGTGAGCTATGAAGGACATGTGACTCCTACACCTTGTAACCCTCACTGTCTTAGGTAATATATCCTGTACATTAATTTACACACTTATATGATTTATTGTGTATATGTGATGTAGAGTGCTCTGACACTCCCTGCATTAGGGTGAGTAGCGCTATAAAAGAAACTAAACAAAATAGTGGTATTTAAATTGTTATTTGTGTAAAAACTGGGACAGACTAACACACCTGACGTTCTTGCAGTGCACGCATATCTCATACACAGGGACTGAACAAAGTCAAAAACATGCCTCTTTCAGGTACTTGTGAAGTAAAATTGACAGTTCTGGCCTTTATGCCACATGCTGTCAGGGGTTCGCTATATCCTGGAGACAAGAGCTGTAGTTCCATGCGTCCTTGTACTACCTTCGCCCAGGCATCCTTCATGATTGAAACTACAGGCATGCTCTAAGTGGTGCAGGGCGTGTTGAAAGAGCTACCGAGGTACGAGATGGTAAAAGCAGCACCACCTGCGTCAAAGGAAGCCCCTATGAGTACCAGTACTCTCCTTGTCCAAGAAGAAGTTCCGCAACTGACGGCGAGAAGATGAAAAAGTGCCAGTACTCAGTACCTGTGAGTACCAGCCCATTTAAAACACTGGATTCCAGGGTAATAGGAAAGTGGCCCAAATGGGGCTTCTCTCAATTCACAGCCAAATAAAATGGCTCTGCCGGGGCATTTAACCGCATTTATATCGCAAGCAAAAAATAGGCCAAATATGAGGTAAAAGATGCGCTATAGTGAGATTTTGTCAGTCAAACACTTTTCATCTTATGCTCCTCAGTGTGTGATTATTGTCATGCTCCACTAGTAATGAAGGAAGAAGGCGGTGGGGTAATACCCCATCTCTGAATCTGTAGGGGCGCGAGCCCCTTTGTCACAACCATTGGCATTCCCTCTCCCTTGGTTTATCCCTGCCCCTGGTCCGATCACTTTTTTATTTCCTTGTCCTTGCACCTACTTTTGTCTACCCGCCCCCCTATCCCCCATAACCTTCAGGTCCGAAACTGGAAACACGCCGACATTCCTCATTTTCACTCTATCCTTGCTTCAACATCTCTCCCTGATTATTCTGATTTGAATTCCCAAGCAATCTCTCTTGATCTTTGGCTGTCCTCTGCCTGTGACGTCGTCGCCCCCATCAAAACTGTTAAGTCTAAACGCCCCCACGACGCTCAGCGCTGGTTTACTTCCACTCTTAAGGCGGACAAACTTCGCCTTAGACAGGCTGAGCGCCGCTGGCGGCGGAATTATGACCCTCTACTCAAAATCACATACTCCGACTTATTAAAAACCTATAAACAATCGATCATCTCGGCCAAACTTTCTTATTTCTCCCAGAAGGTCTTGACTTCGGCATCCAAGACCAAAGACATTTTTTCTATTGTAGCTGAGCTCTCCCTACCTGACCGGGTCACCCCCCAGCCCCTACCCTCACAAGCCCTGTGCAATTCTCTTAACTCTTTTTTTTCTGACAAAATTTCCGCTATTAAAAACAATATTCCCTCCACCACTCTGCCCCATGATTCTGTCCTTCCTATCTCGAATCCCCATTCTTTCTCTAAATTTCCCCCTATCTCCCTGGATATCTTTCTTTCACTACTCCAGACGGTGAGCTCCGGCTCGCCCAATGATTGCTGTCCCACGTCCATTCTAAGAGCTGCCTTCGTGGCCTGCCCCGGCCCCCCTCTTGATCTCTTAAACCAATCTCTTCTGTCAGGCGTTGTCCCTAATGTTTTCAAAAGCGCTGTGGTGGTCCCCATTTTAAAAAAGCTGGGTCTTGACCCTACTGTGCTGGCTAACTATCGCCCCATCTCCCTCCTCCCTTATTTGGGAAAGGTTTTAGAGACTTATGTCACCCGCTGCCTCAGTGCCTTCGTCGAGGAAACTCACTTCCTCAACGATCGTCAGGCTGGGTTCAGACCTGCCCATTCCACTGAGGCAGTTGTGGTGGCAGTTATGGACACGCTGAAACAGGGAGCTGACAGGAATCTGGCACAGGCCCTTGTACTGTTAGACCTCTCTGCCGCTTTCGACACGGTCGACCATGGTATTTTGGTCGACCGTGTCAGAAATGCTGGCATTTCGGGCTTGGCCCTGTCATGGGTGATATCTTTTCTCCATTCTCGCTCTCAATCCGTCCGTCTTTCCTCTTTTTCTGCCCCTCTATCCTCTCTTTCTTGTGGTGTTCCCCAGGGTTCTGCTTTGTCCCCGCTTCTGTTTAATCTTTATATGCAGCCCCTTCTTGTCTCTCTTCGGCAGTTTTCACTTACTGCTTTCAACTACGCAGATGATCTGCAGCTTATTTTTCCTCTCAATTCCTCTCCCTCTTCCTGTTCTAATTTTCAAAATGCCATGCTCTTTATCTATGAGTGGATGAACCTGAGCCAACTTAAGCTCAACCCAAGCAAAACGGAGCTGGTGGTGACCGGTGGCTCTCTTACTCCCTGGTCTCCCAACTTTTGGCCTACAGCTCTGGGTGTCCCCTCCCTGTCCAGTTAATACTGTGAAGAGCTTGGGGGTCACCATCTCCAGTGACCTCTCAATGCGGCCACACATTAACACCGTCACTTCGGCTTGTTTCTTTCATCTTCGCCGAATTGGGAAGATTCGCAGGTTTCTATCCCAAGAGGCCCTTATTCTTGTTATCCTTGCCCTCATTACCTCACGTATAGATTATGCCAACTGTCTATACGTGGGGGTCCCTGCCTGCCATCTTTCCCGACTCCAACTGGTCCAGAATCAGGCAGCCAGATAAATTTTTCAGCAACCTAAACATCAGCATGTCACCCCTTTGCTGAAAACTTTACACTGGCTCCCAGTTGCACAGCGGTGTGTTTTTAAAATGGCCTGCACCATCTTTAAATCCTTGTTTACCTGTGCCCCTGCCTTTATCTCTTCCTGTTTGCACGCCTATGTCCCTTCCCGTCACCTTAGATCTTCGACTCATAACCTTCTGATCACCCCCAGGTTCAATCGTAAGAAACATGGGGGAGCCTGTTTCTCTTTTCTTGCTCCTGTTACCTGGAACTCCCTTCCTCTTGCCATCCGTCTGTCCACTGATTATCGTTGCTTCCGCAATTCTTTGAAAACTCACCTGTTCCGTCTGGCGCACGGCTAGCGGCCTTGTTCCTGAATGTTCTTCTCCCACCTGGTCTAGAGCGCCAAGAAACCAATTGGTGTACGTGCGCGGTACCAAATCTTTTTTAATAATAATAATAATAATAATTGGGTGTCCTCAGGCAGGCCCGGACAGGCCGTAGCGGACACCGGGCAATCCCGCGGTGCGCCGCACGGGTGGGGGCTGGTTTTGGGCCTCGGGGACCGTTTTTGTTACATGCCGTTTCTACGGTACCCCCAACCCCCCCCCCCCCCCCCCGCAGGGGCTGTTGGGGAGGGAGCCGAGCGCTTTGCCAGGGCCGGTTTTCGTTCCCAGTCCGGCCCTGTCCCCATCGGAGGGGTCCCTGGAGAGCAGCGCCTCAGAGAGCAGGGGTCATCCCTCAGCGGTCAGTGCACGCTGCAGAGCTCACCCAGCTCGCAGTGATGGTTACTATGGAGGAGCCCCTGCCCGAGCTCACCAGGCTGGATTTGACGTCTAAGATGAATGACTGCCCTCGCTAATGAGTCCCTGCACACTGTGTAAAACCTACAGTTGCTGTGCTCTGGAGCAGAGGTGATTAGGCAGCAGCCAGCCCCAGGCTCTCTGCCTTTCTCGTTCCATGTGTCTTTGTTTAGTCCCTTCAAGACTATTTTTACACCCCTTCTTCTTCCACACTTCTATTCATCTAGCTGCCCTCTATGGTCCTCTCCCTCTGCCACCCCTCAATCCTTGTCTTTTTCTCCTTCTCCTATTCTGCCTTTCTGCCATTCTGACCGACTTCTACCCTCCTAACCCTCTCTTCAGTTCCTTCCTCTGTTCTTCACTGCCACTCTTACCCACTAATCCGATTCTCCAACTTCTGCCCTCCTATTCTTCCGTGCAACTGCTACCCACTAATCCTTCTATGCAACTTCTACCCACTAATCCGTCTATGCAACTGCTACCCACTAATCCTTCTTTGCAACTGCTACCCACTAATCCTTCTTTGCAACTGCCACCCACTAATCCTTCTATGCAACTGCTACCCACTAATCCTTCTATGCAACTGCTGCCCACTAATCCTTCTAAGCAACTGCTACCCACTAATCCTTCTATGCAACTGCTACCCACTAATCCTTCTATGCAACTGCTGCCCACTAATCCTTCTAAGCAACTGCTACCCACTAATCCTTCTATGCAACTGCTGCCCACTAATCCTTCTAAGCAACTGCTACCCACTAATCCTTCTATGCAACTGCTACCCACTAATCCTTCTATGCAACTGCTGCCCACTAATCCTTCTAAGCAACTGCTACCCACTAATCCTTCTATGCAACTGCTGCCCACTAATCCTTCTAAGCAACTGCTACCCACTAATCCTTCTATGCAACTGCTACCCTTCTATCCTTATCTCCAGCGCCTACCCTCCCGCTCACCTCTCCAAATCCTGCCCTCCTATCCTTCTCTCCAACTACTAACCTCCCATTTTTCTCTACACCTCCCACTCTTCTATCCCTTTCTCCAACTCCGATCCACTAATCCTTTTTCTGTACCTTCCACCCTCCTATCATTTTCTACAACTCCTGCCCACCTATCCTTCTCTCCAGTGCCCACCCACTACTCCGTATCTGGAACTCTTACCCTTCTATCCTTCTCTCCAATGCCTACCCTCCACTGCAACTCCTACTCTCTTATCCTCTTCCACCCTCACATCCTTCTCTACTACTCCCATCCTCTTGTCCTCCTCTCCAACTCCTACTCTCCTATCCTCTTCTACGACTCCACCCTCACATCCTTCTCTACTACTCCCATCCTCCTGTCCTTCTCTCCAACTACTAACCTCACATCCTCTTCTACAGCTCCCACCCTTCTATCCTTCTCTACAGCTTCCACCATCATTTTCTCCTATACAACTCCCACCCTAACCTTCTCTCCAGCACCTACCCACTAATCCTCCTCTCCAACTCCCACCCTCCACCCTCCTCTATAACCCCCATCCTCCTATCTTTCTATACAACTCCCACCCTCTATCCTTCTATCCAGCATGTACCCACTAATTCATCTATGCAATTCCCACCCTTCTATCCTTAACTCCCACTCCTACTCTCCTATCCTTCTGCAACTGCTACATTTCTAACCTTCTCTCCAACACTTACTTTACTACTCCCCTGTACAACTGCCACCCTCCTATCCTTCGCTGCAACTCCTACATTCCAGTCTTTTCTATGAAGTTAACCAGGGCACAGATCTTAAAAAAAGAAGTGGAAGGACGCTGACGTCAGAACAGGAAGTGACGCCACGAAAGGTGGCTTACACCATCAGACTCATTGCCTCCCCTCGCTCACCCCTTAGATGCGAGTGCATCAGAGAAGCCAGCGTGTGAGCAGAGTTCTAAATGAGCTCCGATCTCGCCCCAGAGAGGCCAAAGAGTGAATGTGTGGCTCCATTTGCACCAGTTATCGAGCTTCCGGTAAAATAAGTGGGGGGATGCCGTTCACCCGCGTGGTACCCCGACTCGAGCCCTGAAGTTAACCCTATCCTTATCTACAGCTTCCACCCTTCTATCATTCTCTTCCAATCCTACCCACTTATCCTACTTCTACTTCTACTCTCCTATCATTGTCTTTCTCCACCTTCCTAACCATCTCCTCTCCTCCCCTCTTTCCACTGTCCTCTACCTCTGTCCTCTAATGCTTCTCTTCTACTCGTAACTTCTGATCCATCTCTTCTCCTTCTGATCTCCAATCCTCTATTACGCCTACTCTCCGGTCCTTATTTTCCACCCCTACTGTACTAGCCTTCTCTTCTAAATATACCATTTCTTCCATTCCTTCCCTCATATCCTTTTCTCCTGTTACCCTCAATCCCTTCTCTGATACTCATGCTACACTATCCTTCTCTTCTATTCCTCCAACCATGTACTTCTCGTCTACTACTGCACCCTATCCTTTTGTTCTACTCCCATTTGCATAAGCTGCCACCCATACCTTTCTCGTCCCCCCATTCCCTCCCACCCTATACTTCTCCAACCAAACCCTTCTCTTGGGGACTTATGTAAAGGAGTTGGAGAAATCCAGCAATTTCAGTTGGCAGTGCTAAATCTGAATTATCCACCAGCTGAATGCAAAACTCCACATTACCTATAGATTGGAAGAAATATAACGGAATCTCGTCTGGATGTACAATTTACTTCAGAAATTATAGAAGCTTCCTTTACCACCAAACGCTAAATCAGGCTATTGGCTTCCACATTGCTATCATTCTTCTTACATTCATACACTGCTAATTTCCTACCTTTTCCTTTCCACCAGCTCCCCCATTCTTGAAGTCTAATGCTGCCGTCCTACCCTTCCCTATCGCCACTACATATAGCTTTTTTTCTCCTACCCCCGTCTTTCCCTTCTCTTCCTACTTTTCCATCCCAGACCCACCCCATCCCCATATTCCGCTGCCATTCATTTCTTATCCTACTCTTGTTTCTACGAAACACCTACTACCAAGTCCTTTGTGTACTACTTCTTCCTTTATTTTCCATACCTTCTTCTCCCAAACCCAACCACTTCTTCATCTCCACTTCCTGTCTCTCTCCTAGGGCTTTAAGTGGGCCGAGTCCTGCCGGTGCTCAGCACCGGCAGTTCTAAAAATCAGGTGCTGATATCCTATCGGGCTCTTCATTTTAGCCCCCATCCTCTGTGATTTTTCTTTGTAACTCTGCAGCACTGTCACCCTTCACTGCCTTTGATGTAACTTCAAAGGGACCCGCTATAGTTCTTTGCATTCTCACCCATCATTTCAAAACTGACGCATTTTAAATATTCTATACAACAAAGCCATAGATGGTGCTTTTTTAGCTTATAAAACTAACAACAAAGCCAATAGTCCTGGCTTGATGTAGGTGTAATGTTACTTGTTGTAATATATATATGGATGCAATGGCAGAAGCAGCTAAATATCTTGGGTGGCACACTATGCTAAGGACAGATTTTTAGCTTAAGTGTTATTAAGCCACGCCCTATTTGCATTGGACACGCCCCTGGGATAACCCCCCAATGTTTTCATCCCACTTAAAGCCCTGCTCTCTCCCCAATCTTCCTATCATTGTCTGCTTCTCTTATGACCAGCCACCTCTTCTCCCTCACTTCCTCCTGTTCATATTGCTCATATCTTTCTCTTCTTATCCATCCACTGTTTTCCACGTACTTTCCAGTTCCTGCTAGGCACGTCTCCTACACTTCCTGTTCCTCTGTGGGTTCTCCGATACCCTACCCTTCTCTCCTTCTCATAATCTTCTTTCTCCTCCTTGATGCTCCCTTTCTCGCATTCTCCCCCTATGATTCTCCATTTCCTCTGGAATATTTTTCTCCCATCCCATGTTTCTCTTCTCGTCGTCTGAAGATCCTCATCTCAGAGTCTGCCTCTTTCTCAAGACCTTCTTTCCTTTTTTTGCAACTTTTCATATCTGCGATCTCTTCCTTCTGAGCAGCTGCACTCGGTGACAAAGCAGTAGGGCTTTGATAAGGTGTCATGGGCCTGATGCAATCAAGAAAATTGGGCCGCGCACCCCCGGTATGGAAGTTAAAATAATTTGATTGTCCTGACTTGTGCCAGTGCCCTAGTGCCACTAGTTGAGGCATATTCCTAAGGTCTGTACTGTAGGCTGGAACTCTCCCTGTTGATCATTTGGATACCTCTCATGACAACGATAACGGATTTAGGGCCAGATGTAGGTAGGCTATTACCGGTCGGTCACGGCCGAAATCGGCCATTACCGACCGGTAATAGGCTTTTCCTATGTAGGTGGTAGATTTACGGGTTCGGTAAATAACGAATCGGTGTTTACCAATTCGGTATTTACCGAATAATCATTTACCGATTCGGTATTTACTGAATCGGTAAATGAGATGTAGGAAGCACTTTAAAGAGTGCTTTTATGCTTTAACACCATGGCTGCTAAGGCTTTTCCCCCCCTGTGCTGGTTTATTGAGTTTCCCATTGTTCATGACGAGCTCAGCTCGTCATGAGTGTACAAGAGGTGTACCTCATGACGAGCTGAGCTCGTCATGTGCGTCGAAGGTTTAAGGATTCATTATTTACCACCAACTATTGGTTGGTGGTAAATAAGGAATTCCTCTGTAAATGCAATAGTGTGCATTTATACCTGTGCCATGTGACAGACATACATGCCCTTAGGGCATGTATGTATGCCACATGTGCACACCAGCACTATTCAGGGGTGCAACAGGGTGTCAAAGTGACACCCTGCCACCCTTGACTATTTCCCTATTTTACTGAATCGGTATTTAACGATTCGGTAATTGCCATTCATTCCTATGGGCCAGGCCCGTAGGAATGAATGGCAATTACCTAATCGGTAAATACCGATTCGGTAATTACCGAATCTTAACGATTCGGTAATTTTTTTCCGAATTATTACCTACATAGGATTTACCAATTCTAAAATACCGAATTGGTAACATTCGGTATTTTAGAATCCGTAAATCCTATTTACCTACATCTAGCCCTCAGTTGCCTGTAGGGTAATATACTGATCCTACATTTGTTTAATATGTGATGTACCGCCATATCATTCTGTTTACCAGTAACATCTGCTTGGCATTTAATTACTGCTTTATTCTTATTGTTTATTTTCGTATGTCTACTCCGTATGTCCCTCATTCGAAGTATTGTATGTACTGTTTTATTTGGAAACAACCAATGAAAAAACTTTTGAAATAAAAAATAATTTGATTGCAGCCCTTACAGGACTGGGCCATGGTGACACCGCACCTGCTGCTCCGTCCCCAAGACCCTCTTGGTGACGTCCTTCCGTCCCCGCGTGGCACTGTCTGCACGTCACCGGCACGTCTTTAATAGTAACGGGCAACATGAGGATGTGAGCGCGTGCTGCTCTGGGGCTGATGGCTCACCCGGCGCCTGTGGTGCTGAGGTTGCACGTGCCGGCCGTTCTCGGAGGCTTGCACTGACCCTTTCGGAAAATGTATTGGAAACTGCGCTCATATATGTCGAAGCCAAGTGCTCCTGGAGGGGGGAGGGGTGCCTGGGAGCCCCGAGTCCCTCCTCCTGGCGCGGCGCCCTCGCCTCCTGCGGTCTATTAGCTGCCTCTCTGGATGAGCCTCAGATCAGGCCAGGCTGTCCCTGCACAGGGGAGAGATACTCGAGGCACAGGGGACCAGGCCGGCCACTCTCCGTCTGTCAGGCGAGTCGCTGCATGGTTTGCCCGGGCGGGGGGAAGAAAGGAGCTCTCTGCACACCGCTCACATGCTCGTCATTATTTTCATGCCATTATTTGAACACCCGTCCTGTATTTCTCTTCTAGTAATAAATGTGCTTGTATATTGCCCCAAAGCAGTGCCCGGTGTTTTCTTGGCACTGATAATGGATGCTTCTTTTTGTCATTTATCGACCGCAGATGGACGGCCCGGATTTGAAACTGTGACACCAATTTACACTCTGATCTCTCTCTACAGCAGCCTCAAAACTCACTGAGCTATCTTACAAACATATCTCCTGGACTCTCTTCCTTAACTCTTCCTGTAGTCTCCTTTTGTATCGTACTTCTTTGCCACAGAATCTGATATAAAGGATATTCTCATATTTATTATTAGTAAAACGTTTTAAATGGCCCGGTACTTCTAATGCTGAATACCTGCATATCTTTATTTTGAGATGGTGAGTACCAGCACTTCTCAGAAGGGCTGCTATAATAATGGTGAGTCCTGGCACTTCTCAGAGGCAGATACTCTTGGATAGTGAGTGCCTGCACTTTTACATTATTATTCAAGCTCTGCCTGCAGTCCAGTTCCTCTTCATAACTCCCCATCTTTCATTTTCCAACTACTGATGCAAGAATTTTTCCCGTCCGCGATAAAATTACATTTTTACATTTGTTCACCTCTTTCAATATCCCATGTTTTGAGATTTGCTGAAATCTAGGGGCAGTTTGGCACAGTTTGCTGAAGGGTCCCCTAGATGGCCTAGTATTACATTAATATGGCATTCATCCAAAGGTTGTCTCTCAATGTCCTCCATGAATGAATTGGGGTAAGATATTTGATTGAGTTGGGAGGAGATGGCATATACCAACTGACTTTTCACACTTAAGCCCCACCCGCATTCAAGCTTTGTTCTAGTGTTATAGCACCGCAATATGCCATGCTTTAAATCACGTTATTAATATTGCATCATTATAATTACATAACAAGGTAAGTGTAGGTAAGGAAATGTGGAGTTAAGAATAATAATTGAGTACTTACCTCTTCACTGTAAGGAACTACCTCCTTTTGCTTGATCACCATCAAGTTTTTGGACTGATGCTGCTCGCTTTTTGACTCTCAAGTACACCAAGTTCTGCCAAACAGGCCTCTGTGCCAGAGCTCCTACCCCGTAAAAGGTATATGTCTGATTAGTTCACCTGATTAGTTCACCTGCAGCACTTATTGTACCATTATGAGTGTGGCAAAGCAAAGTATGACACCTAGCCTGCCATTGCAGCTGGCAGAGCAGTTTGTTATAACTTCTAATTCAACTTTGCCATTTAAACTAATGGCAAAGCACAAACCTTCCTTTTTACTCTCACGCTATCCAACGCTTTCCCTACTGTTGCACTCTCTGGAGTGGGAATAGTAATTTTTTCTATTACGCTATCCAACGCTTTCTTTACTGTTGCTCTCTCTGGAGTGGGAATAGTAATTTTTACCCCTACGCTATCCAACGCTTTCCCTACCATTGCACTCTCTGGAGTGGGAATAGTAATTTTTACCCCTACGCTATCCAACGCTTTCCCTACTGTTGCACTCTCTGGAGTGGGAATAGTATTTTTTTCTATTACGCTATCCAACGCTTTCTTTACTGTTGGTCTCTCTGGAGTGGGAATAGTAATTTTTACCCCTACGCTATCCAACGATTTCCCTACCATTGCACTCTCTGGAGTGGGAATAGTAATTTTTACTCCTACGCTATCCAACGCTTTCCCTACTGTTGCACTATCTGGAGTGGGAATAGTATTTTTTTCTATTACGCTATCCAACGCTTTCTTTACTGTTGCTCTCTCTGGAGTGGGAATAGTAATTTTTACGCCTACGCTATCCAACGCTTTCCCTACCATTGCACTCTCTGGAGTGGGAATAGTAATTTTTACCCCTACGCTATCCAACGCTTTCCCTACTGTTGCACTCTCTGGAGTGGGAATAGTAATTTTTACCCCTACACTATCCAACGCTTTCCCTACTGTTGCACTCTCTGGAGTGGGAACAGTAATTTGTTCCCCTACGCTATCCAATGCTTTCCCTACTGTTGCACTCTCTGGAGTTGGTATAGTAATTTTTACCCCTACGCTATCCAACGCTTTCCCTACTGTTGCACTCTCTCTGGAGTGGGAATAGTAATTTTTACCCATACGCTATCCAACGCTTTCCCTACTGTTGCACTCTCTGGAGTTGGAATAGTAATTTTTACCGCTATGCTATGCAACTTTTTCCCTACTGTTGCACTCTCTGGAGTGGGAATAGTAATTTTAGGTTCCCTGCTATCCAACATTTTCATTACTGTAGTTTTTTTTGGGAATTTGAATAGTAGTTTTATTTATTTAGCTATTTAATATTTTTTGTAATATTTTAGATAATGTACTATATGATTAATTTTTAAAATATTGAAAGTATATTTACTTTTTTTGTTTAATAAATGTGAATATTTTCTTTGTATTTATGTTATTGTTTTATGTCTGTAGATGTGTTTGTAATTTATAATATTTTTATTAATTTATTAATTATTAAAATAAGTATTAAAACTTATTTTTAGTAAGTATATATTATATATTTTATGTGTATGTTTAAATAATGTTTTATTATATATGTATTATTTATTAATTGTAAACATTATTAGATATTTTTAACTATGTTTATTTTATTTATAAGTATTATTTACTGTACTTGACACTTTTTTTTAACACAAAAATACGATATTTTTAACTACGATATTTTTAACATCGAAATTTTTCTACTTACCATGCTGTAGCTAGGATGTCGATATTCTTCCCTTCGATATTCCTGCGTCGATATTTCTGTAGGTCGATATTTTGTAGGTCGATATTCTGTCAGTGATTCCTCACAGCGACGTGCACCGAGCAGGAAGGATGAAGCAGGAACCCGGAGCAGAGACGGCGACGCTGGAGAGGAGAGTGGTAAGGGGGTTTGAGCTTGGGGTGGCGGTTTCTTTTGTAGTATTTAGGGTAGTGTAAAAGTAGTGTTCTAATGATTGTCTGTTTTTTTAAAAAATGTTTTTGCGTGGTTTTTTTGTAGTGTAGTGTAGTGTTGTAGTGTTTGTTTAGTGAAGTGTATTAGGGTTTAGGGTACTGTTGTAGTGATTTAGGTTTTAGGGTAGTGTAGTAGTGTCTGTGTAGTGTAGTGTATTAGGGGTTAGGGTAGTGTAGTGTTTTAGGGTTTAGGGTAGTGTAGTAGTGTTTGTGTAGTGTAGTGTTTTAGGGTTTAGGGTAGTGTAGTGTTTTAGGTTGTGGGGTAGTGTAGTAGTGTTTGTGTAGTGTAGTGAGTTAGGTTTTAGGGTAGTGTAGTAGTGTTTGTGTAGTGTAGTGATTTAGGTTTCAGTGTAGGGTAGTAGTGTTTGTGTAGTGTAGTGTTTTAGGGTTTAGGATAGTGTAGTGTTTTAGGGTTTAGGGTGGTGCAGTAGTGTTTGTGTAGTGTAGTTTTCTAGGGTTTAGGGCAGTGTAGTGTTTTAGGGTAGTGTAGTAGTGTTTGTGTAGTGTAGTGTTTTAGGGTTTAGGGTAGCGTTGTAGTGTTTGTGTGGTGTAGTGTTTTAGGGTTTAGGGTAGTGTATTGTTTTAGGGTTTATTGTAGTATGGTAGTGTTTGTGTAGTGTTTTAGGGTATTTTAGTAGTGTTTGTGTAGTGTTTTAGGGTTTAGGGTAGTGTAGTAGTGTTTGTGTACAGTAGTGTTTTAGGGTTTAGGGTAGTGTAGTGTTTTAGGTTTTAGTGTAGTATAATAGTGTTTGTGTAATGTAGTGTTGTAATGTTTTAGGGTTTAGGGTAGTGTAGGGGTGGGAGTAGTGTGTGTAGTGTTGTAGTGTAGTAGTGTTTTAGGGTTTAGGGTATTGTAGAGGTGGGAGTAGTGCGGGTAGTGGTTTAGGGTAGGCTAGTAGTGTTTTAGGGTTAGGGGTAGTGTAGGGGTGGGAGTAGTGTGGGTAGTGTTGTAGTGTAGTAGTGTTTTAGGGTTAGGGGTGGTGTAGGGGTGGGAGTAGTGTTGGTAGTGTAGTAGTGTTTTAGGGTTAGTGGTAGTGTAGGGGTGGGAGTAGTGTGGGTAGTGCTGTAGCATCATAGTGTTTTTGGGTTAGGTGTAGTGTAGGGGTGGGAGTAGTGTGTTGGGTAGGTGTAGGGGTAGGGTTGTCACTTACCTTGCAAACTTTAACTACGAGTATAGCTTTACCACGCATGCCTTTGCGATGTAATGGCATGCGTGGTAAAGGCATACTCATGGTAAAAGTATGCGATGTAATGGCATGTCGTTGAAACTGACATCGCGTAGTAATACCCGTGTTGTAATGGCACGCGTGTATAGTAATACTATTACTATGCAATGTAATGTCATACAACCTTCTGAATGGGGCTACTAAATATTGTTCATCAAGGTATCAAAAGAATCATTGCATGAATCCTGACTTGTTGCTCAAGTCGACTTTAATGTAATCTTTACACAAATGGCAACATTAAAAAGTTGCTACTTTGTTGCCCAAAAGTTTTCAGTGACCGTTTATGGTTGCACACAAACTGCTGTCTTTGAGACAGCCTTCTACCCTCCTGGAGAGTGATGTGAATGACTCTCAAGAAGGAACACAAAGGATTTGCCAAGGCAGGATGCATGCCAGAATTCCTGGAAGGTAAGCCAAACAGTTGTGAACCAAAAAGGTGAGCTTCAAAGGGGAAGCCGCCTTTGAAGCAAATGGTGGGCACACACAAGAGGGGCTGCTCCTTTGTTCTAGCAGACAGCTAGCTTTTTGGACAGAGATGAAGAAGCAGTTGCCAAAACCCTTTTTGTTGTGGCCATGTAGCCCCTGGAAACAACATCGAAGGGATAGGCTAAACACACCATAAGAAGGGTTCTGCCATGTTGAGAGTGGGCAGAAGGAGCACTCTGGGCTAGCCAGATGCCACACTTTGCTGAAAGTCTTAACTAGGAAAGAGGGGAACTAGTAGCCCATTGGCTAATCATTCCACATTCCTAGAGGGCAAAAACAGGCATAAAGGTGGCACACCTGGCACCCAGATGTCAGATCACAACTGTACTGGAGAGAGACCCAAAGAAGAACTGCCCTGCTGTTCATTGGAGCCAGTAAAGAAAGGCTGCACCAAAGACTGGATTCAACCTGATGAAGCCTGGGCTGGCAAAGAAAGCATTGTCCTGCTTCAGGAAAAGTCTCCCAAGCCCTAGACCCAGAAGGTGATTCCAGGAGTCAGTTGGCTGACTCCCTTTCACAGTTACAGGATCGTAAAAGCTGAAAAAGGCTGCCTTGAAAAGTTGGTAAGGAGGAACACCTGATCGCCACTGGCCACTCTCAGCCTGGGAGACCAAAGTCTGCTGGACCAAGGAGAGTCATCAGAGTGAAGTTGGTCACACAGCAAGGAAATTACTACCAATTGACCCCTTTGTTGTTAGCCCTCCCCCCCCTGTGCTAAGCTTTTTAAAAAAATATATTTGAGGTAGTTCACACTTAGACCCCCATAACTTTTTGTGCACATAAGGTATCCACACCAGATTTATGTGCTTTTTTCCAGCATCCTGGGGATTCTAAAGATACCCAGGGTTTATGGATTACCCCGGAGGGAACCAAACAATTAGCCAAAATACAGCGAAATGTTGAGTTTTTGGGGGAAAAATAGAAAAAAGTGCTGCAGAAGAAAGCATCTGTTTTTTTCCCTACAAATGGCATAAACAAAGGGTTTGTTGTTCTAAAATCCCCATCTTCCCAGCGTTCAGGAACAGGAATACTTGAACCAGAAACCCAATTTTTTCAACACCGCTTTGGCATTTTACTGGGAGATAGACCATTTTTCTTATTTTTTTGTGCTTTCAACCTCCTTCCAGTTAGGGGTGGAAACGGGAACAAAACCCAAAATGGATCTCAGAAAGCTATACATTTTTGAGACGTAAACAAAATTATTCTGAATTCAGCAAGGGATCAGTTGTGTAGATCCTTCAAGGTTTTCCGATATAAAGTAACAGTTGAAATAAACAAAATACTGAAATCGAGTTGAAAAAAACCAGCCATTTTTGTCTACGTTTTCATCTGTAACTTCCTCAAACTATGGCAGATTTTCAAAAGCAATAAACAGTACACTTGCTGGACCCTTCCGGTTGGGGTCTGGTATATAGGGTTTGTATGTTCTCCAAGAACACAAGGTACCCAGAGCCAATAACTGAGCTGCACATTGCAATTGTTTTTCATTGTGTACCGGGTATATAGAAATTTGTTTGGTCAAATATAATATCTGTATTTCCGAAATGTGCACAAGATATGGAGTTTAGAAGCAGTGGTTATATGCACATCTCTGAATTTGTGGGTACCCATACTAGCATGTGAATTAGAGGGCACTTCTCAAAATGACTTCTTTCTTATACACTGTCTTATATTTGGAAGGTGCAAATGCAGAGAAAGACAATTGCCAATAACACTTGTTCCACTATTCTGTGATCCCCCAAGTCTCCCAATACAAATGGTACTTCACTTGTGTGGGTAGGCTTAGCAACAGGAAACATATATCGCGCAAGCAGGAAGGCATATCATAGGTCCAAGGCCAGTTGTAAGTGAAGGCATCCCTAGAGAATCATCCGGCAGGAACTATATGGCATAACACTGGAGGCAAATTGTATTTCAAGCCATGGAAAAAAAACTAATTGGAGCCCCAGTCTGGAGAAGATCACATTGGTGACTCTAGGATGTAGCTCCTACTCTTGTCCTCCAAAGAAAGGTAACTAAGGGCATCTGCTCTCACTTTAAGGGGGCCTGAAAAATGGACTACTAACAGGACATTTCCCCATTGCGGCACTCTCTTCCACAGCTAAATAGCCTCCCAAAATAGAATCCGTTACTCCACACCACCCTGTTTGTTGACATAATGAATGGTAGAGGTATTGTCTGACAGAACATGGCCACTGTCCATAAGATGGAAGGGAGAAAGGCCTTGATGGCAAGACCGACTGGCCAAAGCTCCAGCACTTAATGTATAGGTGCTGCGTTGACATGGACAAAAGGCCCAATGCCACTCAGTTATGAACACTCTAACTCACGCTGGAGGCTTTCTTAACCACAATTGTCTGAGCCTGCAGTTGCCTGAATGGGCAATCCCTGAGAAGATTGGAGGGGTCCATCCATCAGTGCACATCCTGATGAACTGATTCGAACCAAGAGACTCCCTTGGTGCCTCCACCACTGTCTCCTCAGATATCACTAGAGAGTTCCCCTATGCTATTTGGCGTGTGTCCCAAGCAGGATGCAAGAAGCCATGAAGCCTAACAAGAGAAACTTGGGCAAGACCGTGATCCAAGCTTCACTCAGACACATGGGAACCACTGCCTGAATATCCACAATACTCATAGGAGGAGGGAATGTCTTCATAAGTTTTATGTCAAGTGCCTCACGAATATAAGTCAGTCTCTGAGTGGATGTGGGGTAAAACTTCTGAACATTAATGGCAAAGCCCAGTTCATGGAGAAGAATCATTGTCTGCTGCAGATATTCACGGATCAGCACCGGGGACTCAGCCTTCACTAGCTACTCATCTAAGTATACATATACCTGAACTCCTGTCCTCAGCAGCGGAGGATGCTTTGTAAGACTCTTGACAAGCTTTCTCGGCCAGTCTGCATTGAGAACTCAAGATAGTTCAAAGTGGTAGTCCATAGCTTGGCATTATATAAGGGAATCATAAAATGTGCTTGGTGAGATTTTAAAGCCCATAATTAACATATGGTAAATTTCTTTAGCTGTAGTGTCCACCTTCATACCATCTCGTGTACAATGCCTTAATAACTTCCAAGTCACATGGCACACATACTGTAACACAAGATGGTCCGAGAGAGGCTTTTTGTTTAATGTTCCATTGGCTGCTCCTGCTGATTGGTCTCAGAGCTCCAATTATCTGGAGTGTACTTGTATGACATATGAATAGTTGTGCACATTCTGCCCGGAAATTTCCATGTGAACTATACGTGTTAGCAAAAATTAAAACTGTCTCTAAATTAACACAGATGGATGCCAACACCTAGGGTTTGATTACAATGTCGGGAGGACTTGAGTCCACCCGACACCGTCGCGATATCAGGACAGACCGACCCACGGTCGGTGTTCCCGACACTGCTATTACGATGCAACCACACATGGTGCAGTCAAATACTCCTATTTCTGTTTGGGAGCTTGTGTTACGGCCATATGCCCAAACATGCTTTCCGACAGGCTTTCCATGTTGGAAAGCCCGGCATGAAAAGCCTGTTGGAAAACGTATATCGTAACCCAGATGGCGTAAAACGCTGACCACATGGATTACGGGCCGGCTTCCGACTGGTCGACGGGGTCCTTGAGCCTGTCGGAATCCAGCCAGAAGGACCGGTCTGTTTCAATTCCAACCAGCTGTATTGTAATCAGCCGGTCGGAACAGAAGATCTCAGTCAGAAAGCCTCCGACCTAAAGTCGGAGGCTTTCCAAACGAGATTGTAATAGGCTCCATTGTGTTTACACAACTGAAAGTTTTAGTATGAAGTGAAGTCAGTTTTAACATTGATGTGGTATATAGTGTAGAATTGTGTGGTCTGGGCTCACATATTAGTGTCACGCTCTCGCACGTGCAGCAGCAGAGAGCACGCTGACCTTGTTAGTTGCTATTGCTTGTAAGGAGGGTGAGTCAACTCCACTGCTCCCAAGCTTGGTTCACAGTACACAAAACACATTCTGATGCTTACATCTTGATGTGGTGTCCTGGATATCTGAGGTGGTTCCTTCATATAATGACACACATTTTCTATTGCTCTTCTTCACTATAAGGTTTACATACAACACACGTCTAAAGCGATTATCTCCAGGAAAAAATGCCTGTCAGTCAAGACACAACCTTGCACCTGACATTCCTCCGAACTGGACCTTATCCTGTGGAACAGGCCTAACTACAAGGTATTCTTCAGTCTCTCAGAATAATGAAAGTAGCAGTTGACTTTACTGCACAGGAACTGCTGAGAGTTAGTAGATCACAGCCAATGTCTCTCTGGCATGATATTACTCACAAAAGAAACTCCAGGGCCGAGTCATTCTCACTTCAACGCTTATGTACAAATTACAGTTCTTAGTTCTCCTGAACTTGCTCCCTAATGGAACACCATTACTCTTTGCATGCTCGTTCAAGAAATTAAGAACAATTCTTTATTTAAAAAAAATATTTTTCATTTTGTCAGGTCTTCAGGCAGTCCTGTGTGTTCTTCATAAATCCCCATTACAGTTCCATCACTGCTCATAACCTTGCCTCCTGGTTAAATGGAGTGGTGTGGCTCACTGGTTAGAGGCGGCAGACCCGGAAGCAGAGGACGGCCCGGGACCAGGGTTCAATCCCTGACGCGGCAGGGTCGTGAACCAAGGTCAGCGGACTCGATAATTCTCGTCTCGGTGCCTACTCTAACCAGGGATCACAGTCGGCAACTCTGGGCATTAGCTTGCCTCATCTCCCCAACGCCCCCCCACAAACGCCGGGGATACCTGGCTCCACCTTGGAGATACCCAGGAGGGAACATCTCACAAGGAAAGCCAGGACGGGTTCCCCAGCGGTCTATAGCGCCAGGACGCCTCCGGGTAGCAGTGCGCTTTACAAGACACACCCATTTACATTTACATCATATATACCATACACACTGCATCATCATCCAACTACAGGAGAAGGCCAATTAATCCGTTCTGAAGTCTTTCAATGAGGTTAGCAACCAAGGACACAACATTGCAGTCTAAGGAGCTGTCTAAGGAGCTGATTTAGGATTAGGTGGGCAGAGATAAATCAATTGATATTGAGGAGTACTTTACTCCCAGCATAGTAAGGGTCCTCTGATTGCCAAATTTAGAGCTGTCCTACTGCCCTGAAGACAATTGTAAACATTGTCAAGTACTGCTATCACAGCAGTTACTATTAAAAGTTTGACAGGTGATACTGTCAAAAAGACAGTACTGTCCACCAAACATTTAACATATTTTTGTTTTTCAAAAACAAAAACACACAGCAGGTTTTAGCCTTTTGAGAAAACAACAACTAAGGACCCCACACCATGGACGTTTTCTCCCATAGGGTGAGAGAGTTCATTTGGCAAAAAATAGAGTGCCCAATACATATGAGCTGGAAATAATTTACCAGGACATAGCCTTGAAAAAGTCCTACAAAGAACTAAACATGTGTCAGCTAAGATCATCCATGAGGAAGCAACAGTAATACATCCAAAAAGGGTCACTACAACAACTGTACCTGTGAAATAAAGGAACCAACAGCAATGCATACATCATTTGGTATTAAATCGTTGTATGTATAATTAAGTGACTAACAAACTACTGAATTTAGAGGGATGATAGGATGTGTATCACTTTTGTAATTCTGATTTCAAGTAAAAAGGATATATCACATCCCTGAATGTCTGAAGTTGATTTAGGAGTCAGTATTTATATAATACTCAAGTAATATAAATGCTATGTATACTATGACGCATTAATGGATATCTCAACTGACTTGGACTATATGTATTTTCTGTCAAATATCAGGCCTGGAATTGTTTTTCTTCTAAGGTTCAGATTCATACACTGTGGCACAGGTGTGTTATAGTGTCAGAGCACCACTGTGGGATACTCATTACAGTGCTCCAATTGAGCGGGATGTGCAACTAAGGTTTCACTCTTGCCCCTTTGTCCATTGAGATAATGGCATCTTAACCTTTGGTTTTTCAGTTAATGTCGGTGTTTTTTAATGTAAGGGCAGATCACATTACCATATCTACCTATAACATGTCTTTAACTTTTCTTTTTTCAGTGAATCGCTTGTTTTTTTTATCATATTCAGCCAACACCCCACTGAGCATGCCCTTCGGCCATGTGCAGAGATAGGTTGGCCCTGGATCACCACCCGTAGGTGGTAAATCCAATGCCGCCACTGTGCTAGCACGGCCCTTTGTTGCTGCATCTGCCTCCCCCCTCCATTTTCAATTCGTTCTGGCTGCCTCCTTACCTTGGTCATTGTGCTGCCACTGACCTCTGTGGCTTCCCTTGCCCCACTCCTCCTGCCCCCGGGGGAGGGGGGGTTGTGTGTGTGTGTGTATACGAGGGTGCGTGCCCGCCTCTGCCCATTTCTCCCTGGTCCATTGTACTGCGGCTGTCCACCGTTGCTGCCTCTGCCCCAGTCCTCTCCCTCTAGCCCCAGTCGATGTGCGTGTGCCCTTGCCCTTGCACTCACTGGTTCATTTTGCTGCCACTGCCCACTGTTGCTGCCCCTGCCCCGGTTGTCCAAGGTACATACTGCTGCCCACTCCATGCCTGCTCCCTTGTGCAGCCACTGCTCCTGGGCTGGCTCTACCCTCTGTTGCAGCCACTGCTCCTTCTGCATGTTCTCTGTGTGTAAACCCCTCACTTTACCTCCTTGGTCTGTTGCACTGCCACTGCCCCTGTGCCTCAACTGCCCTCTGTTGCTGCCACTGCTCCCCTTCTCTCTGTCCACCTGTTCTCTGTGTGTGTGCTACTGCAACATCCCTCCCTTGTTTGTTGTGCTACAACTGTCCTTGTGCTGCCACTGTCCCCCATTTAGGCCCTTGCAACTCTCCGCACCACCCGTGCACATCAATTATCCATATGCGTGTCCCTGCCCCTATCTCCCTAGTCCATTTTTCTGCCACTATTCTCCATTGCTGTCCATGCCCCCTCCTCAATTGTTTTCCATGTGCATGCCCCTGCCTCCTTCCTCCCTCATCTGTTGTGCTGCCTCTGTCCCTGTGCTGTCACTGCCCACTATTGCGACCCCTGCGCCCCCGCATTCACTGCGTGCATGACATTGCCCCCTTGCTCACTGGTAGGTTGTGCTACCACTGTTCTCTGTTTTCTGCCCCAGCCTTTCTCCCCCCCTTGTTCATTGTGGTGCCACTGCCCTTGTCTCCTCCACCCTCCACCCTATTCTCTGTGGGCATGCCCCTGCCCCCGTCTACTTGGTGCATTGTGCATCCACTGCCCCTGTGCTGCCACTGCCCTCTGTTACTGCCCCAGACCCCCTCTGCCCTCTCCCCTGTCCCCTCATTCTCTTTTTTTTTATGTTTTGTTTTTTCACAGGAGCAGGTTTCTTTTAATGTTTTAGTCTGGGCTCAAATGCAAGCCTGTCGTACTTGCTGTGTCAACATAGTTTCCCCTGAAACCACTCTATGAAGGAATATTTTATCTATTTTTATTTTCCTTATACAACAGCATACATGAGGGCAGTAAGTGTGATGAGTCATGCTGGTGCCCCGCAGAGACAAAGATAAACAAAATGGTCATAAGATAGCATCTGCTGGTCCCTTGCTTCTGCCCCTATGCCATTTTCTATTAATGGTATGAAAAGATACAATCTAGTCGAAAAACTAAATTCCACGTGTGTTATGCAATGCCCATAGCTACATATGACACACCTCTTAAACAGGTAACTTAGGGGCATATTATCAAGAACGTCGTTAAAAATGATCGCCGGTTTAGCGGCAGAAAACTGCAGCTCAAACGGCCATAATGGGCTTGATAATATGCCCTGGAGAATTCCAATGGGAGTCAATGTTCTAGTGTGAACATGGGCTTCTATTGGAATTCTCCAGGGCATTTTATCAAACCCATTATCGTCATTTTATCTGCAGTTTTCTGCCGCTAACCCTGCGATCATTTTTAACGCCGTTCTTGATAATATGCCCCTAAGTTACCTGTATAAGAGGCGTATCATATGTAGCTATGGGCCGTCCTTGATAATATGCCACTTAGTTATGTTTCTGAGGCCACACCCTTCTAGCAGGCTCAGAAACAGAAAGCTCAGAAGGAGAGAACAGGATGTCATTGCTCCTGCTATGCACTGAGGATCTTGAGCTCCATCCCTATCCAGATCCAGCAGGCACCACCCCCTTCCACTTCCAAAGAGTGTAAGCGCCAGTTCCACCAGCAATGCATCATCACACAGTGACTGCTCAGGTACCCCACCCATCTGCCCTCAGTAGAACATCATCCCTCCCCAACCATACAGCCCTATCCATTCTTTTTTTGGGTGTGAGCTTCAGCTTTTCCGACAATCACACTGACTTCTCATGTTAATCATTATTTGTGAAACAGTGAAAGGGGTGGGGGGGGGGCTTAAGGACCAGTGGAAAGGCAAAGGAGTGTGGATTGGGATGGGGTACTGAAAACACAGTATCTTGTAAAATAACCACGTTTTAAGACCTTCAAAATAGAGACAAGAGTGTGTGTATTTGTTTTTGTTTGAGTATTTACAAATTCCAGGTGAAATCTGTCAGATGCCTTACCATACCTGACAGAAAGCTCTGATCCCCAACTAATTATTAAATAATACATTTATCAGGGGGGGTGTAACACCCCTAACACTCCCCTTGAAGCTAAGGCCGTGAGTGTCTCTGCCTTTCTCCTCTCTGGAGCTATGGTCATGCACGTTTTGCTAAATATACTAGATTTGGAGTAAAACTAGCAATATTCAGAGTCCCAGAATAATATCAGGCGCAAGTTCTCGGTGGTGTTAGCCTATGTTAGTTAGAGGGTAATCTATAACATAAAACAATCTATAGTCTCTGGTGCTTGTCCTTTGCATTGGTCTAGAATTCTTTCGGAATTGTACATAATAAGATATACACTTTTATAAACTTTATGGGGCATATTGATGAGAGGATTGTATCACATTTTCACCACGCAGCGTGGTACATGCATGACACAAACCTCTAAGTCAGATTTTTTAAGCCATGCAAAGCCACTTTGCATGGCTTTAAATGGCTCCAAAAATCTAAAGTAACGCAGTGTAGCTCAAATTGCTGCGTTGCGTTACACTGCCCTGTGAGGACGTTCCATGGGAGTTGCGTGAGTTTTTCCAGGGGAACATCCTTTTCAATGCAACTTGTACAACGCATGCCTTTACATCGGGAGCCTTACAACGCATGCCATTACAACGCATTGCGCTGGGGGGCGCTCTAGGATAGGGAATAGATTTAATTTACTATCCAACACCTTCCCTACTATCCGCGGGGACTGGAGTTGGAATAGTAAATTAAACTATTCACTATCCAGCACCCCTCAACACTATGCGTTGTAACAGCATGCGTTGTAAAACTTGCGATGTGAAAGCATGCGATGTAAAAGCATGCGTTGTAATGTCATACATCCGTTTTCCCATGCAACTCCCATGGTTTTTGATGCATTCCCATATTTACACGCCCATGTAAACCTGGGAATGCACCAAAAAGATACAGCTCCCCAGTAGAGGCGTAAAGTGGAGAAATATCTTTATTTCTCCTTGGTACTTACTCTTTTTGTGTACTCCCAGGATTGTTTTTGTGCCCCTTTCTGCTCAAAAACAATCCTGCCTGCAACGCAGTCACCCTGCTCCATGATACAAGGGTGCCTGCGTTGGTGCTAGGCAGCGCATTGTGCATCAGTGCAGGGGGAAAAGTCAGGAATTTGCCGTAGGCCTTAAATACAGCACATTGCTGCCCTTTCCCAGTGATGCAGTGCAGCGCAGCAATGTAGCTACTATTCAATCCAGCTTGGCCTCCGAAAGGTGCAGCCTTTCCTAAGGATTTATATCTGTCTCTTTGAAGGCTCCTCTCGCTACACCAGTATCTGACCTGGGGACTTTCAACAGTCGAGAGACAACAGCTAGTTTGAGATTTCACCAGAAACTAATATAAAGGCGTAAAAAGTGTACTGTGGAGAGATAAATCACAGGGAATAAGACAAAATGGAAGTGTACAGGGCAGCAAGTGGTAACGGGTTATAGGGAGAAGAAGAGAGAGAAGCTATAGAAACTGATGAGTAGTGTGGGGTCTGACAGGGAGTGCATACTGCAACTAGAGAAGTGCTCAAACGCACTACTGGATGTAGACTTCTGCCTCTTGAGGGATGAACCCATTTCCAAGGTCTGGGGTGCCCAATCTGGCATCTCAGAGCTCTGCCGCATGGGGCATGTGAAACCAGCACTATTGAGGGATCCACACTTCCTGTGGAGAGTAATTCTGCATTAACCCCTTTGCTGCTGATGACGAGCTACGCACACCATCAACGTGCAGGTGATCTGCAATGCGAAGTGCACCATCACAGACCTGGTAGCAAAATTCCCAGGGAGTACCCACGACTCCTACATTTTCCAACAGAGTGGCATCTACGCACGGCTGATGGCTGGCGAATTTGGTGAAGGATACCTCCTAGGTGAGACACATCATCAGACCCCCATAACACAAAGTAGCTAGGTGTAATACATGTATGCATGTGAGTAATGTTACCCCTTTTCCTTCCAGGCGACAGTGCATATGCCCTCCGCTCATTCATACTCACCCCCTACCTCAACCCCTCCACACCCAGCCAAAGGAGGTATAACCGGGCCCACAAAAGCACAAGGAATGTAGTTGAATGGACCTTTGGCATCTGGAAAAGTAGATTCAGATGCCTGCACAAGAGTGGAGGTGCAAGGCAGTATACCCCCATCACCTGCTGCAAGATCATAGCTGTCTGTGCAATGTTGCACAACCTTGCGGTGAAGAAGGGCACTGAGGTCGAGTTGTCTGACTACGAGGACCATGACGACGACGATGCTGTGCCACTAACACAGCCTGCTGGGGTGTCTACGCCAAGTGATGGCAGATACAGACGTGAGGAGATTACTGAAAACTATTTCTGAGTGAGTACAGATGCACAGACAGGTAAATGGTTGTGGGGAAAAGCAAATTTTAATAATGTTGCAACACCGTTACTGCACTGATGTGCAACAAAATAAAATGTAAAAGTAAAGAAAACAAATGTCAAAGGTCCGGGTTGCCTCACCCGCCCTGGCAAGCCTACTTCTTGGAGCGCTTGGCAGCCCCACTGGGGTGTGCCTCACCCCCTTCCGCATGTCCTGCGGCTTCTGCGGAGCGCCTGGTGCTCCGGCGCGGCTCCGACGCAGCGCTGGCCGGGCTGCTGCGGCTGCTGCTGTCCCCAGCATCCCCCAGGTCCAGGGCTGGATTGGCTGCAGTATTGGAAATTATCATTGCCTCCATGGCTGTTGTGATGCGGGCCATTCCCCTAGTGACCTCAGCGGTGTTTAGTGTCAAACTTGCCTCCATATTGGCACCACGTTGACACAGTTGCGCGGTTGCAGCAGCAAAGCGGCTAATGGATCGGTTTTGTACGCGGGCATCCCGCCTGCGCGAGTGCTCGTGCTCCTCAAGTCTTCCGCATAACTGTGTTATGGCTGTGGTCAGCCTGCCAAGACCTGCAGCAACCTCCTTGTTTGTGTCAACAAATGCCTTGAACCCTTTCACCATCTCGCCCATCTGCAGGTTGTGCTGGCGGAGCTGGCGCTGGCAGGACATGATGGACTTTGCCTGCTGGCGTTGGATTTTGACCATGCTGCCTTCAAGCCCCTGGAAGACACTGCCCTCCCGTGCCGGCGCTGCAGTGCTGGACATGGCACGCCTCCGGGTACTGCTGCTGCCGCCCTGCTGTGTGGGCTGGGGTGCCACTGGTGTTGGTGTGGTTGTGGCCGGGGCCGGGGCCGCTGCTCCCTGGATAGGGTTGAGTGTAGCCACAACCAGACTCCTGGCAGGAGGTGTGGTAGGTGCAGGGTGGGCCGTTGTCGGAGAGTTATCAGGGGAGAACAGCAATGGGGGTGTGCCTGACATTTGTGGGGAGTGAAGGAATGCGTAGTCAATTACCAGGTCTCCCTCTTCTCCCTGGCCAATGGTGTTGTTCTCCTCCTCCTCCTCCTCCAGGGCAGCCTGACTTGTGCTAGGCCTTGCCACCGCACTGGTAGTTGGTGCTGGTGCTGGTGCATCAGTAGCTTGGGGTACTCCGCCTGATGGTGCCCCTAGGTATAAAGAAGCATTTGTAAATTGAGTGCCGATGTATTACAGTCACTACAATTAAAGCATTGCACATGTCCTTGCATATCCTTTGAATGTGTTCCACTGTTTTCTATTTTGTGGTTCTGCACTGCCATATTTTGGAAACTTCTGCTGACTACATTTAGCATGATGCATTTCTCTTGTATGTTGGTTACAGTACTGGGCTGGGGTTTGGCTGTGCATTGTGTCTAAAGGGGAGGTGTCTGGTAGGGTGTGTCATGATGCGCATGCTTCTTACCTGTAGCTGTAGCTCTGGCTGAGCTGTCCAGGGTCCTGATTCCTGTCACACACTCCCTCTCGATGGTGCTGGACACCAGTTCCTCCAGGTCCGTGAGGGGTGGCGCCGGGTTCCTGCCCCCACCAGTAAATCCAGCTTGCCTCTGCAGCTCAGCCATCTTGCGTTTCCTCAGGCTGCGGATGTCGTAAAATCGTTTTTTAAGGTCATCAAGGGTCCTGGGGGTGACACCTACTGCGTTGACCTTCTCACTCCAGAGCCTCCTCTTCGTGCTGTCCGGCACAGTGAGGGACAGCCTCCCGAAGAGCTGCCTGTGCACCCTCACCACCTCCTCCACCAACACCTGCAGCTCTGTGCTACTAAACTTGGGCTTTCTCTTCTGGCCACCCTTCTGGCTCTCACTGGTGTTTGCCATCTTGCTATCCACAGTTCTCTGCCTCCTGCTCCCACTGCTGCTCACTGTGAGTGTTCAGCTCAGGCTGGCTCTCCAGAAAGTTTTTAATGAGCTGCACCTGCCTGGGTTGCCACTCCCTGCTTGGGTGGGGGAGGGTGGATCCACCTCATTGGCTGTATCGGATTTTACCGAATCGGATTTTACCGATTCGGATTTAACCGATTCGGATTTAACCGATTCGGATTGTTCAATGCATTCCTATGGGCTTTTTGGCCATGGGGGTGTATTCCGACCTCCGAATCGGTAATTGCCGAATCGGATTTTGCCGAATCGGTAATTTCCGATTCGGTGGTAGCCGATTCGGTACTTTCCGAATCGGTCCGTGCCGATTCGGTACGTATCGAATCACAATACCGATGCCGACCGATTCGGTATTTTTTCGGTGTTTTTTTCCTACATCTCGTTTTCCGATTTCAGAATACCGATTCGGCCCGCCTCGGTATTTTGAAATCGGAAAAACCCATTTACCTACATCGGGCCCTAGATCTGGGTTTGCAGACAGACTGGAGTTTACACGAACTGATTAATTGAAACACTACGATGGTTGTGTACTTAATAAACCATGTGGTTTGTTTTACATTGGCATGACGATTAGAAATGTGCGCGTTCGGATCTCTGAGTACTGCAGTACCATCAGATGCAAAAGGGATGCTGCTAAGCTCACTGCCCACTATATTGAGAAACGCCAGAGTGCAGATGAAATGGAGTGGTTCATCCTGAATAAACTAAAACCACACTATCGAGATATGACAAAAGCCTTACTCATCTTTGAACAAAGATGTGTACATAGATTAAGTACAGACTGCTTGGGCCTTAACAACAATATACCGTGGGGTAGTCTGTCAACTTGAAAAGGCAGCTGAGGATTTAAGAGATTTAATAGGAAATCTCAGACTCTCTATCATGTCTGCCCACATAAGTATTATACCATATTCAGAAATGTGGACAAAGATGCAATAAGAGATGTTCTTACTATGCCCCTGACCTCACTTATGTATTTAAAATATTTGTGGCACAGGGTATGTGTGCTTCTTTTTCCCTTTTGGCTCCAATAATGAGTTTAAAGATCTCATCACTATGATCACCACAGGGAGAGGGGAACGTGTCATCGGATAATCAGGAGAATCCCTTCAAGCACACAGATATGTAGACTGGGACTACATTTCCCATTACCACATATGAGCCTGCTGAATCCTCACGTCCGGGGAGCTCTTACATCCGGGCCGCGTCTGACGTCTAGCAGACCTACAAAAACTTCCTCTCAACCAGAAACACTTAAAAACCACCTCTCATTCCTAGCTCGCCATACCCTGAGAATGGAGCAGGAACGATTAGGTTCACTGGAGTGGTGAATCTTCTGATGCAGTTAGGAGGCTTGGTTGTGGCGTGGGGGAAGCACTTTTCTTTCTGCCCACAATGGACATGTGTGTGTGTGTGTGTATTCCTGTAGTGACAGGGCTCATACATATGTTGGTGTGCTCAAGTAGCTGCTCAAATGCTTCCCTGAACACTACGTATGTATGGAAACTATTAGAAAATTGAGGCACATGATATAAGTTGAGCAAATACCTTGTGTCTGAAGAAAGAAAAACAAACCCTGTTCCCTTGCAGAAACAAAATGGGCCTCATTACGGTGTCAGTCGGAAAGGCTCCTAATGGCATTCAGATTTTCCTAACCCTTGTCGGAACCCATGTTTCTGACCGACTAAGAAACATTTCTGACCGACCGATGATGATGGTAAGTAACTGTTTGGTCATTCCGACTCGGTTCCAACATGCACTCGAAAATTCTGAGTAGGTCGAAGCCGATTCGTACAGCTCAATGGACAGCGTCTCCGACTGACCGATTACGATGTCGGATACTGACAGCCTTTCCGACTCGGTCAGGCCCCCCTTCATCTTGAGGCCTCCGGTTGGGGGCCGTGGGGGTACTCAAGGGACCCCCCTGTAGAACCATGCACAGTGTGACGGGCCCCATGGGGTGCTTGCCACAGGGTGAAAGGTTTTCCGCAACCACCCTTTTTTAGGTCTCGCGACCTATCAATGCGCGCAAGCGCATTGAGCGGAGCGAGAATTCATGTCCTGAAAATTCTCGTCAAACCAAGGGCTTCGTTCCTGCAGTTTGCTTTAAGTTCACGTGGCCACAGGCACGCGCTTTTGGGCCATAAACTCTGTTCTCCAGCTCCAGCACATCCCCTCTCTCTCCCCGCAAACACAGCCTTACTTTCATTTCTTCTCCCCCTCCCCAGCCAGCTACCCCCAGGCCGTAGCAGCACTCCTCCCACACCAGCACCTCCCCTCTCTCTCCCCGCAAACACAGCCTTTACTTTCATTTCTCCTCCCCCTCCCCAGCCAGCTTCCCCCAGGCCGTAGCAGCACTCCTCCCACACCAGCACCTCCCCTCTCTCTCCCCGCAAACACAGCCTTTACTTTCATGTCTCCTCCCCCTCCCCAGCCAGCTTCCCCAGGCCGTAGCAGCACTCCTCCTTAGAACAGTCCTAGCATATCACCGGCATGTGAGGCAGGCTTGGCGCCAGGCGGTTAAACTGAGCATCGGATAATGAGGTGCCCTTTGCAGCCATTCTGCTGCTATCAAGCACCCATCCTGCCCTTGTTTGTCGCCATTTCCGCGATGACAAAGGTCGGTGTGGGCTGTGCCTGTCCAGAACATTCTTGTGTTGCACCCCTTGCCGTTAAAAATTTAAACCGGGTTCGCATTACAAAGCCAAAGAACTCGCCTCACAACTTTTAAAGGTCAAGAATAAACCAACTAGCTTTCAGCCTACCTTCAGGGCCAATGTTAACTTCAAGATAATAAGAAGGCAAATAGTATTTTAAACGCATATGCTAAACAAATGCATATTTTTGTCGGCCGCTCTGCATTAACAGGTACGTGTTGGTGATTTTCACTTTGTCTCCGTGCGTGCGTTCCCCCACCACTCGTGTTGTTCTCTCCCTTGTTATAGGTATTTTATTTTACTGCTGATTTAACCATCTTTTTGCTTTAACTCTAAACTTTGTGCAACTCTGAATGTTCATGTGTTCATCTTGCTGCAAAATGTACATTTCAGTGAGTAATTGCGATTGATCTTTTAAAAAAAATTAAGAGGAAACGAAAAAGTTTAATACTGCTCGGTCGGATGCCGCCTTTGGTATTCAGAACAGTCCTAGCATATCACCGGCATGTGAGGCAGGCTTGGCGCCAGGCGGTTAAACTGAGCATCGGATAATGAGGTGCCCTTTGCAGCCATTCTGCTGCTATCAAGCACCCATCCTGCCCTTGTTTGTCGCCATTTCCGCCATAGCTGCAAAATCGGCCCTGTAACAAAATCGTCCGAAAACCGGCCCTGGCAAAGAGCTCGGCAGCACCCGCAACTGTATGGGGGACCGGCCGAGCACTTTGCCAGGGTCGGTTTTGGTTCCCAGTCCGGCCCTGAGTGTAGCAAGGAATAGAAGTAAAATAAGAGCCAGATTTGAAGTTTGGAGGACGTAGTACAGTCCATTAACCCTTTGCATGCTTGTAACGGAACCATTCCGTCACGAGCCACGGTGGTGCTGTGCTGGTGACGGAATGGTTCCGTTACGGTCCGGCCGGCGTGCCTTCGCGGCGCTGATTTCGCGCCTGCGCTGAGCGTTCTATTAGGTGGGTGGGGCCGTGACGGAACCATTCCGTCACAAGCACAGCGCTACCGAGGCTCGTGACGGAGTGGTTCTGTCACAAGCATGGGCCCTCCCCCCTAGCGCCGCATCGGAATTACTGCTGCGGCCAAGGGGTTAAGGAGGCGGGCATTACATCAGCCGCCCTGATGAACTAGCATCTGCCAAATTTTTAGATAATCGTTGGCCTAGAGGGGTTCCCTGTATCTTGATGGGAACCGCTGTCATAATGGTTCTTGTTGGGGTGCAAAACGTTTTCCCGAAGGCTACTGTAGGTTCTGATGGCCGTCAGTAGCAGCTGCTACCTATCGGGAGTAGTGGGGGGGCATTTTTTTAAAAAAACACTTAAACCTAGGCCGGCCAGCCTGCCGCCACTTCTCCTCCATCCTATTCAACCTGTCTCTGCCACCACCAGGAAGCAACAGAAAGCACCCAGGCTCCCCACTGCTAATCATAACGCTGCATTGCGTTGAACAACGGCACTCAGACTGGGACTGGGAGGCTTTGCCTGTTCCTCACTAGGCTGTGTAAAGCAAGCCTGGAGGGGAAGATGCAAAGTGAGCAGGGCTGTTTGGCCATGCCCAGAGGGCCAGCCAAGCAGTCATGCATACTTAAGGAGTGCAAGTCATTCCTCTCCTTGCTCTGGCCAGCCCCGCCCGTCCTGAGAACCACTGACTTCAATAGGAAAAATAAAATGACAATAACTATATGTTATTATTATTTTCTTTTTTCAGTTGAGAAGTGAGGCGTCGCTCCTCCCCCTTACCTGAGGAGCCGCCAATGACAGTCCTTCACCAAACTATAACAAAGTTTTTATTTTTTCATAAGGAAATTCTCAAGGAGGGAGTTTGTTGTTGAAAAATAAATAACTAGTAACCCCCCACACTCGGATACTTTTTTACCTGTGTGTGAGGAGGAGTTGTGTGGGGCTGTTATCATCGCCTGGGATGAAGGTGAGGGACAGAAAAAAAAGAAATCACACCATGAACCGCAACAGAGTGGGTGGAATAATGGCCGCTTCTTCCAACAGACCCTACTCCGTCGGGCGTCAGATGAAGCGTTCCATCTTCGCTAGTGGAAAACTACCTGCAGGTCCAACTGTAAATGAGGCGGGCAGAGGGTATGCCATCACATTTGGAATGGAGTACCTCTGGAGCGCTCCAACACCTTCCTTCGGGTAATGTTCACGCTATATAAAATTGCATTAAATAAATACCCTGTTCCCAAGACTCTTAATTAGGCCTGGGCGAAGCACTACGCTACGCTCGCGGAGTTTGCAAAGTTTGCGCAACTTCGCACTACGCGAGCTGCACGTAGCACAGTGCGAACATGCGTAGTGCAGCGTAGCGTAGTGGAGTGCTCATTTTTTGCTTGTTCGCAGTCCTGAACGTCATGTTCGCGACCGCGAGCAAGCAAAATTACATCCCGGCGAGATTCTCAACGCAGGGAGGTAAGGGTTCTCATTGTGAGTGGTTGTGCATGCTCGCGACCGCTCTCAATGAGAAACTACCAGTTCGCGTTGAGAAAGCTGCAGCTCGAGTAATAATCTACTCGAGCAGCAGAAAACTACAGCTCGCACTGTGCAAGATGCCGTTTTCATTGATTGCACAGTGCCGGATGCTTGTCCGCACTGTGCAATCATTGAAAACGCATCTTGCACAGTGCGAACATGCTACTACGCAGCTCGCGTAGTGCTACGTGAAGTTTGCGTAGTGCGAAGTGCACTTCGCGTAGCTTCGCGTAGCGCTACTACGAGAACTACGCCCACCCTTATTCGTAATCCAGCCCCAACAGTCAAATTATACAACTCGCAATTTGAGTCAAAAGAAAAAGCAAGCTTTAGAGTGAGAAATATGCAGGTAACAGTTATAGAGTTAATGTAAGGGGCACCGGGTGGTACAGTTCTCACAGGGTTTAATACACTATTTTTTAAATCCTGGCTTTGCTCTTGCCCTTCTTCTCGCTGCTTTCATCCCACCATAATCTCAATGTTGAGGTTCAGCACGTCTGTGGCCGCTTCCGGCACGGTCTGCCTCTGGCACGTGTAGGCTCGCCAGCAGGTTTGGATGGTGCGGGCGGCGTGCTGACTCCGCCGGAAACGGCTGCGCGCAAGCCACATCCGGAAGAAGCTCTGGAGGAGCACGGCAGCCTTCTCATACAGTATGTATTGCGAGAGCACCCACACTCTGCGCC
Source organism: Lissotriton vulgaris (assembly GCF_964263255.1). Classification (NCBI taxonomy): domain Eukaryota; kingdom Metazoa; phylum Chordata; class Amphibia; order Caudata; family Salamandridae; genus Lissotriton; species Lissotriton vulgaris. The sequence goes on from NC_141697.1 coordinate 916,044,752, forward strand.
ATTCACGCCGGTGGAACAGGGCGCGGCGCCACCAACTCTGGATCACCAGGGCCGCCTCGTTCTTCTTGCGGGACTGGCAGTGCGGCTGCGACGAGCTGGGAGAGGCGTGGAGAGGGCACTGGGGGTGAGGGTGAAGGGAGAGGAAGGCAAGAGAGAGGGAGGCCGCGTGGAACAGAGAGAAGAGAAAGGGGAGACAACGCGATAAAAGAACGAGAAGGAAAAAAGAAGGGAGTTAGCATTAAAATGAAACAAACACAAAAAACAGGTAAGAGGAGCAAAAGGCAGAGAGACAGCGAGAAACAAATGGCGGAAGGCAGATGAGATTCCCAAGTTAGAGGGAAAAGTGTTGGTAGGAAGGGAAATATGGAAAACATGAAAAGGCAAAGATGGAGAAATGAAGGGTAGAAGTTACAGGGGCAGGAGAAAGAAAGGTAACATATATAATGAGGTGGTGTGATACAGGCAAGAAGTAACCATAGGAGCGAAAAAAGTGAGGTACACAAGGGAAAGGCAGATGATAGACCCAGCGAGAGACAACGGTGTGCAGTAGAGGGACAAAGATGGACAGACGAAGGGAGGACCGAAAGAGAGATAGATAGAAGTGACAGAAATAGGTGAGTCAATGAGGTGTAAAGGATAAAATAGGAGAGCGAGAGATGGATAAACAGTGAGGGAGAGGCAGTCATTCCAAGAAGGTAAGTAGGAAAGCCGGATGGATGGCATAGGGAGAACAGGAGAAGCAGGTGAAAAAGGAAGGGAGACATGTCAAAAGAGAAACAGAGAGAGAGCACAATATTATTCCTCTACTTTTCTCTCTTTTTTCCTCATAACTTCAAACATATACATTGGATTATTTTATTTCTCTTTGTGGAATAACTTCATTGCTGTAAATTATGAGTAAAGTTTAAAACAAATTAGGCAAATCAGGTTAATAATACATTCAATTACAATTACAAAACAACTTTTTACGACTCCCCTCCATTCTACATATAGTGACGTTACGAGTTGTAATTTCAGTTAAATTAACGGAACAGTAAGTGACCTCGGAATAAACATATAAATGGCAAATCTGATTAAAAATAATAGCTTCAGAATTTCACTAAAAAGATGCACATATTCCTAAAGAATCTGATTTTGGATCTATATGACAGAAAGCACACTAAATGGATACATTTAGATCAAAGTCTATATCGAAATTATTATTATTGAAATGTCATACATAGGTCAGGGGTTCTTCACATGTATGGGACATTAACTGTATCTAAACCTTGATTAAAACATTGGAATGTTGAGAGCTCCATTGAAGAGAATGGAGTCGCTCCGGGCTTGTAAAGGCTGGTATAAGTCTCCTCAAACATTCAAAATGTTTGTCTTTCTGTTTCCCCCTTTTTAATAAAGATCATTCTACCCTCAGTGGGTAAAATGTTCTAATGCCTTATGGCCCTTTTGCCTCTGGCTATACGCGTTTTCAAATTTCCTCACCCGGTATAAGACTATATTGTGGGTCTGGATAACTTACATCAATCTTACAACCATGTACCTCAGACAGCAGATGTATCTATCTGTTTACACACATTTTACAGATTCAGGCAGCAGAGCTATCCCCGGGATAACTAAATCTTACAGACTCAGGTCTCAAACATTCACAGACTTCCTCAGGATCCATATCTTGTACCTTCAAAACTCAGACAACAGAGCTATCATTTGGGTTGCACTAGTAGTAAGGATCAGTCTTCAGTAGCTCTGTCTCTCTTGTTACGTCAGGTGGCTCTTTCCTTCACACTTGATTTGAATTGTGAAATCTAATTGCAACTCGCACCCTATAATACATTCAATGGAACAAGCTCCCCAATGTCGTAGAAATGTATGACGCTGTTAATTGTTGAAACAGGAGAGAGGTTCAAGTCCACTGAACCGCTCAAGGATAAGTTGACCTGAGTGGATATGTGATGTTCCAATGTGCCCATAAATACACAATTTTATTTTTCATATCATCATGAATAACAGTTCCCCCGCCCCACCCCCTTCTCCTTCTGAGCGAACCACTACTAATAATAAGCATACCGTCTTCATGATGTCAGATTACATATAGACCACATAGGTACATTAGAGAGGATTCCCCAGCTCAGCAACAGCATATATGTTTATCTATTGGAAAATTCTGTCCACTCCATGTGATTGGGTGCATGCCATCTATTCATTTGATAACTGAACCTGCATACTTACAATACTGTTTGTCAAGTGCTAGAGAATAGATGCTTTAATTTGTCAACACAAACCCTCCTAGATTTTATTATCCTTTATCGTATACACATCAAGTCAAACCTCTTCTGTCAGACTAACTATCACTATCTCAGAGTTTTATGGGATATGAGCGCCTATTTTGTTTGTAAGAATGTATAACTTTACTCAGGTTGAAAGGGGGGGAAGTATCTCATCTGAAAGAATTCTGCAATACGAAATTTCAATAAGATATGTTTAAAAAGCATCTCAGAGATTTCTGACAGTATTATTTTAATGTTCAGCCCTTGTGAAATAACACATTTGATATGAAATGCAGTAAGCAATCAATATATGCAGAGTTGACTCATTTTGGGAATCTCTTCAGTGCTACAAATTGTATCACCACCGAAACACAATCCTCTGGTTCTGGCAGACATACCAATAATAAGTTTAGTACAGCAAACATATTTTCCAAGTTAGGAGTCTAAATTAGGTCAACTAGTTATAACTTTCGAATAGGGTCTTTGTTTGCTTAAACAAGATATATGATTTGTCCTGTTAACTCTTCTTCTTTACAATGTGGTCAGCCTAGTGTGGGTTAAACCTGGTGGCTTAATAAACGTTAAAACATATTCACAAATCAAGTGAAAATAATTCCAACTGTTGGCCCTATACACTCCATCATACTTTCAAGGCTGAAATTGTTCCTTTATTCTCAGAGAAGCTTTAAGCTGCATGGCCATATTCCCGCTCACGCCAAACTCATCTTTGCCTTAGGACAGCATTAAATAGAGACTTTTTAAGAATATTACTATTCATGCTGTGTGGTACTCAGTGGTGATATTTTTTAAGGGAATTTACATTCACATCACAAGCTATCTCCAGCCATTGAGTTCTGTCTACTGGCTCACTTATGGTAGGATCCTGGTGGTTCATTTGTGATCACAGGGCCTACCTCTCACCTCACAGTTGGCCCTTGGACAAGAGGATTTCACTCTACTGAATCTGGTTCAATTATTCAGCATCCGTAGGATCTCTCCCATGAAATAAAATGTGTGGGGTTCCTGGTAAGCATTTTAGGTCAAGCCTGGGCAGTGCATGCGCAGCTCTGCGAGGCATGCTTTATTGGAGTATGCACTTGAAGCCCCTCCCACTCTCACCCATATTTGTCATTGGCTTGTGTCATTGTCCTACGTAAATGCTGGCTTTTAATTTGCAAATAGGCTTGTTAGTCCCTCCATAGTACCGCCTTGTCTTCATTTGTAACCTCCCAGAGGACACCCCCTTTTACATGTGTTGTTGCTCGGTAGGCTTTAATTACAGCCTCCGAGCACTATTTCGTTTAATGGTTTTCGCATTTTCGCATGCCTGCTTTTGTAGGCAGGACACGCTCTCTCACAACAGCTTTATTATTTATTTTTACATAGCACAGCACGCCACGCTGATAGCGGCAACCGTGCCTTTGCTTTACTTGCTGCTCCAAAAGCGGTTGCGTGTTTAAAAAACTATTTATTGAATCCTTTTTTTAAAATACCCCATTCCACTCTTACACTTTAATGTTGGCCGCGCACCCTTTCCTTAAACAAGCTGAGTCTAAGGAAAGGGGCATGGCCGCCATTAAAGTGAAAACACGACAACGGGCGTGTTTACAAAAAAAAGCATTTGTTTGTCAAATGCTTTTTTTTGTAAAAGCGCCCCATACCACGCTTTCACTTTAGTAGCAGCCACGCCCCTTTTTTTGGACACAGCTCTTCTAAAGAAAGGGGTGCGGCCGATATTAAAGTTAAAGTTCCGCATGGGCGGTTTTGCAAACTAGCATTTGTAATGCAATAGGTGTTGCATTTACGAAACTCTCGTAAATGCGAGACCTTTTGCATTGCAAATGCTTGTTTTTTTAAAGCAGAAGGTTACCATGGGACTACTCTAAATAAAACCTTTCTCATTGGCCTGGTGAACAGCTACTTCCTGTCATCAGCTGCAATCTAGCGTCAGAATTTCTGAGGCATCTGTCACTCCTTTCGCCATGGTGCGCATACTGTAAATACGGTGCATCCATGGTGGCGCAAGGGTTTCGCATGGAGGCGCAGGGAAACTGATGCATATCTACAAAAGCGTCAGTTTCTTGTAAATATGCCCATAAATATGCAGAGAAGGTAGTCACACTGGGTTTATCCGTAGCAAAGAAGTGTAGAATGCTAAGATGGATGTCTACCAGATCACCCACAGACAAACAATGGCTGTGGGACCTGGCGCGGTTGGTGCGAGCGGTGTGGAGTAAGGCCCAGATTGGTATATAACGGGACTGATCAGGGGGCAGAATGGAGTGGGATGTGGTGGAGATCCATTTACAGCAAGAAATAGAGGACCCGGTTGTGGGGAGCAGAGCGGACTCTGGAGACGAGTGACAAGTGAATACACTGAAAAGATCACGGGGAGGTGTGTTTGCGGGGCGTCAGTGCCACCATGTGCACTGCATACAGTTTTAATATTGCTGTTTTGAGTATCACGGCCCCTCGCGGCGGGATGCCTGGCTTTCACCTTGAGGATACCCTGCCGGGGTTATCTCACAGGGGAATACCAGGACGGGTTCCCTAAGCAAGCGCCGGGAAACCCACTGCGGGTAGCTGTGCGCTATATAAGCTCAAATACATTTACATTTACATCACATCCTAGCTCTCAGACGAATGCGTTTGCAAAGTGATGCCTCTCTCTCTGGGTCTGTGGAGGGTGGGGAGCTCGTATTGTTTTTAATTCCTGTGTATGTTTATTTGCAAAAACCAATAAAAGAAATATGAGAAAAAATGAAGCATCATGGCATAGCGATTCTCGCCCAAGAATATAATTGTTATTTCTAAATATTTGAGCTTTTAGTACGTCCATTGCATTTTATTGTTTTATATTTTTTAGGCTTTGTCCCAAATAAAACGTCATTGACTGACTGAGTACTTGTCTGGAAATAAACAGGTCCTCAAGCAAGGGACAGTTTTCCTGGATCTATCTCACACCACAGGAGTACTGCTTGCTTCCACATCTTGCTGCCTGACCCATTGCATCTTCGCCACTTAGCACGTGCAGCGCGGATGACCGACCCTTAATCCTTTCCCTACTTAAGCAAACACCTCAAGCATTTACAAGGAGCTTGTCAGAGCAGTTCGATTTCCTGCCAGTTCCATCACACCCTCTTTAGTTCCAAGAACACATTTGCGCAGTCCCCCCGCCATCACCCAGGGGAGCAATACAACATGCATTTCCTTAGTTCAGCGTTTTAGCACAGCTGCCAAGTGGTTCCATGCCATGTCTGACTCCTTCGGCTAGGCCTTCAGCCAGACCTGGCGCTGCAGCACACAAGTGCTTCGCATGTATTATAAAGCAGAGACTACAAGTACCAGAATGCAAAGTATTATTGCTTAAAAATCCAGGTCTGGCGGAGGGAGCCTCCCGTGACCTGAGAACACTTGTCAGTTGCATTTTGCAATGACAAAATTGTAGGTGACACGCAATATCATTTACGGCTAGAGGCATATGCCCTGGCAAGCGTGAATTCTTCTATCGGGTATAGTATATATGTATTATCTCTTTTTAGGTCGAGCATTCGAGACCTCTTGCACATACTTTAGTGTATATATATATAATTTCTTTTCCTTTGGCAAAGACATATTCAGACAACTTCGTGGTGTGGCGATGGGGGCCTGCTTCTCTCCTAGCTATGCGTGTTTACACGTAGGCTGGTGGGAGGAGCAGGTCCTCATGACACGCCACAAGGCCTGGATGGATACCCATGTCATCAGATTTTTACGTTATATTGACGACATTTTCATAGCATGGCAGGGCACTAAGGCGGAAGCTATTGAATTTATAAATGACATCAACCAAAACAACCTCAATCTGAATTTTACCGCCCATGTGGAAAAACAACGAATTCAATTTCTAGATGTAGAAGTGTACATAGAAAACAATAAGGTTAACACCACCTTACATAGAAAAAAGACAGCGGGCAATGCCACTTTACATTGTACTAGTATGCACCCTAGACACACCATCACAGGCATTCCTTATGGAGAAATGTTAAGGCTTAAAAGAATATGCAGCTCCAATTCTGATTTTGAATTATGCTTAAAAGATCTCAAATCCCGTCTTAAAGCTAGGGGTTATTCGGAAGCACTATTAGAAAAAGCCTATCAAAAATCTTTATCTCGCTCCAGAGAAAGTCTGTTCCCTGAGAATAACACTGAAACTGAGAATACCACCACTAGTGGGCCTCTAGATACAGGCCCTCGTATGGTCACCACTTTTAGCAGAGAAGAAAAGAAAATCAGGGCCATCCTGAACAAAAATTGGCCAATAGTCTTAAGTGACCATATTCTCAATCCAGTGTTACCTCCTACTCCTTTAGTGTCTTTTAGGAGAGCTAAGACCATGGGTAGCTACTTAGATACCGCTGCTCCTGAACTAAAAACCAAAGCAGCGTGGCTACGACCATCTAGAGGATTTTACAAATGCTCCAGCTGTCGGGCATGCAAATTTGGCATGTCCACTACCCACTACACTACCCCATTTAGTTCGGAGGACAAACCTATACTGGGTAACTACTCCTGTAAGACTGACTATGCCGTGTACGTTTTGGTATGTTCCTGCGGACTTCGGTACGTGGGGAGTACCAAACTCCAGGTACATATGCGCATATTACAACACCTACGAGCCATACTCCATAACGATCCGGCCTATCCGGTCGCAAGGCATTTCAACCATACTCACAAAAGAGATCTATCTTGCCTTTCATATTTTGTAATTGGCTCTGTACCTCTGTCCAGGAAAGGTGGCAATAGAGAACTATTACTTAGGAAGTTGGAATCGAGGTTTATACTTGAGCTGGATACCCGTTGGCCCAACGGGCTTAACAACATTGAAGAAATGCACCACTTTTTAGAATAATATCCCATTCCAGGCATTTTTCTCTTCCAGTCTATTAGTACAACTCTGTAAGCTCTCAGACATCTCAAGTTAGGTTCCCTATTTGTGATGTCCCAATTTATGTATACCCATCTTTTACCCAGTTACTCACACCAGCGTCCTTCAGCCGATTAGTGGTACATAAGTTAGGTTCCCTATTTATGTACCCTGCAATTTGAGTTTATTTCCCTGCCCTGTTGAACCAATGTAATACCATATTGCTTTATACTGATATTGGTGTGTTGAGTTTCGCACTGTGTATAGCACTTTATATAACTGCTCGTTGCACTTTGATTATTTGTTCTGTCTAAATTGATTGTAGATATTGCTATATTTATAAGAAATTTTGATACCAGCTTTTTAACACTATTTTAACACTTTTTCTACACTTTTGATACTGCTTTTACCTTCCGCGACATCGATTGCCTTTATGTATTTATGACCTATTTTAATTCAGGGCTCTGAATTCAGTTATATTTACTGCTTAGGCTTCCGTTGTTCTGGTGGTATTGGTGGCTTGACATGTTCTTCCATAGACGTCGTTCATCTTTCGTCGCAATCACTATTTATGCACTTTTCTGTCACATATGCACTTTATTATGGTCTATTTGCTGCTAAAGACTACTTTGCTATATTTTGCACACCTATACTATGGTCTTGATGCCTTTTTGCACTTTTGTACATATTACGTGCTTTGTATGCTAACACAATAATGAATTACTCTGTACATATGTGGATTTAACCAGTTATTTTGTGCAATTTGTTAACATTGTTAATCAATTCTGGATTTAACCTGACATCTGTCCCCCTTCTTTAAGTGTGCTTAGAGAAAAAATTCCAAAGCAGCGATAGTCTTTCTACACTTATGTTTATCACGTGATATAGAAGGTTGCCACCAGGGGGTGGTAACTTACACAGGTGACATGCATTTAAAAACGGCTTGTGATTGTTTTATTCTTTGCATAGCAGCGTGAGCAAGGGCATCCGTGCTCGAAACGCGTCGCTGACAAATGGCTGTGTGAACTGCAAGAAAATAAATACTATTTGCCTGCCAGATTGGTGGTTCGTCTTTTCCTTCCTGTGGTTGGCGTGGAGGCTGTGTCCGCGTACGCAGAACTTTAGTGAGGGAAACCTGTGTTCTCATATATATATATATATATATATATATATATATATATATATATATATATTCTTTTGTATATACTTATATGTTTATGTACTTTGTGGGCTCTGGAGATCAGCCCTAGGACTTGTCTGCTTCTGCTTAGAGACTTTATTTTCTGTTCAGCTGCCTTTATTTAACTGTCTTGATAGAAAACGACCAGCAGAAGTTAGTGAAATACCAGAATTGCTTTCTGCTGTGGGACTTTCTTTTTTCAATTTTTCTGGGAACTGCCTCTATTTAACTTTCTTGATAGAAAACGGTCAACAGAGGTCAGTAAAATACCAGAATCACTTTAGCATTCTCTAAATTCCAGTCCATGGAAATTGTCTTCCACGTGCACCCGTAGACAATCATATTTTTTCAAATTTTGTGTTTTCAGTGATATGACCACAGAAGGACCTGCTTTTATAATCAAAACAGAGCTTTGGACTATACCATTTCCCGCTGAAAGGCAATAGTTCTCTCTATGTGTGCCCATATCTGGCATGTCACACAGTTTGGTGCTTACTCTCCCTCCATGTTAAAGAACAATAGATGTTTCAGCACCCAGGCTAATGTGCTGCATAGCTAAACACATATAAGGTTCCAAAGGCGAGACTGATTGCATTGCAAATGCTTATTTATAGGTTGCAACCTGCTAAAAAGCAACAAAAGCTGTGCAATTTGGTGGGAGTGAGACATGATTCTGTAGTAAGGAGGAAGAGGGCTGGGCACAGGTAAGAGCTGGGGAATTCAGATTGAAAGGGGACAAGGGGAGACGTGGTGGGAGCCATTCAGAAAGTTGGTGATTAGCAAGACACTCTGAGGCGGTGCCCCTTGAACAGCAAAGTGTTCAAGGTTTTTCTAAAGTGGAAAAAAAGGTGATGCTTTGTGTTCTATGACCGAAATAGGCTTCAAACAGATGGACACATTAGAGCTTCTGGTTTCTGTTTATCTCCTTCCTGCATTTCGTGGTCTGTAGCTTGGTGATGCTGTAGACAATGTGGAAGTCTATTGCTGTCTTGATTTTGAATGGCAGGTAGATGGTGCCCTATCAAAGGCTGCCTTTCAGATGATGCAGCAGGCCCTGATGGGGATGCAGGCGAACAGCAGAAGCTGGATAAGCTTTCATAGTGCAGTTGTTATTATGTCAAATTTTGAAAGACCTTTGACGTGGAGTTCTCTGACGTAAAGGGTGCCCTTCAGAGGAGATAGGTTGTCTCAGGGATGTCAGAGCAGGACATTACCTTTTTCCAGCTGAGACAGGACTATTGCCTGTCCGGATGTTGCTTACTTGCTAAGTCGCTTAGTTGCACTCAGGTTTGTAGTGCTCTGGAAATGTTGTTAGATGAGCTTTTGAGACAGAGAAGTCATCTTCTGGAAGGATTTGCTTTACTCTACCAAGCAGGGACAGTAATGTGTATTTTGACATCAAGGGCGATGTTATTATGGAAGGCAGTGGGCTTTGTGCTGCTTTCAAGTCCAGGGTCTTCTAAATTCATTCACATTCTGTATTGGTCGGATTCAGCGTAAGATAGGTTCTGTTCGTTCAGGGTCATATGTCCGCTCAGCGAGTCTCTAGTCAGGTGATGTTGTGGTACCTTTCCTGTAATTTGTATTTTTTATAGCATTCATTTGTAATAGTTTCCATGAGATAATGCCCCCCAGAATCCTGGTCTGAAGTCACCATAGAGTATTGGCAAATGGTGCATTCTATTATTATAATGTTTGTTTCTGCAAGGTCTCTGGATTGTGTTAACCAATTCAGCCATATATATATTCTGCCTCTTTCCCTTCATTTACAACACTGTAATGCCCCCAGAGGCCTAGTTTGCACTATATAAAACTACATAAATAAATATGGTTTCAAATTAGAAGAGTAAAGCAGCCAAGAACAGATACTTATTTTATTTATCGTATTTATTAACATGTTTAATGGTGCATATATCTGCACCAGGGGCAGATCTTGGCTTCATTAGAAGTTTAAGCTGGTTTATTTAGTGTGCTAACTGCCTGGCCCAGGTTTTATCAGTTGTTCAGGTCCAATTCAATAAACTATTATTCTGACATGAGATAACACTTTACTAGCGTCTGTTAGATCAGTGGCGGCTGACACGGAACGGGGTGAGAGGGCAGGGGAGGGAAAAGAGGGCGTAAATACATTTTTTTTTAAAACATACCTCCTCGCTGCATCTCTCCTCCGTCGTCCTTTTCCGGCAGGAACAGGAAGCCCCCAGGCTAACCCTAAGCCAAACACAACGCTGCAATGCAGTGTTGTGATTGGTCTGAGCACCTTGGTTCAGTGCTCAGATGGAAACTGGGCCCTAGGCATGTTCTCCACCCAGGCTGTAATGCAGCCTGGGTGGAGAACATGCAAAGTTTCCATGACTGCTTGGCCCAAGACTGCCGGCCAAACATTCCTGCGCACTTTAGTGCACATACCATTCCTCCCCTTGCTGGCTGTGACGACAGCCAAGCCCTGCCCCAGAAAGCTGCAGCAGCAGGAAATAATACAATGATAACAACAACGAGTTATTATGATTTTATTTTTCCTTTATTTACACTGCTGCAAAGCAGTGGGGCGATGCTCCTCTGCCTTAGCGTAGGAGCTGCCACGGTGTAAGATGGCGTCATACCTGTGTGTCTTTTCGCTCACCGGGCATCAGGACACAGTTTATGTCGGAAGTTTAGTGGAGAAGTGTGGCTCAATGGTTAGAGCGGCAGACCCTGATGCAGAGGTCTGGCCCGGGACCAGGGTTCAATTCCCACCTTGGCGGCTCTTGGACTCAATATTCCCGGACCTTATAATTCTCGCCTCGGTGCCTAGTCTAATCATGGGTCCCACTCTGTGACTCTGGACAATAGCTTGCTTAATCTCCACAACGGCCCCAGCAGCGCTTGGATGCCTGACTTCACCTTGGGGGTGCCCAGGAGTGGACATTTCACAGCGAAAGGCCAGGAAGGGTTCCTCAGCGGTATGAATACAAGCGATGAGATGCCTCATGGGGATTTGTGCGCTATACAAGTACCATTACATTACATTTTACAATTAAATGATGTCATACCTGTGTGTCTTTTCACTCACCGGGCATCAGGACACAGTTTATGTTGGCACCTGCGTTCTTTGAGCCTTTCAGGTCCGTAACTGATAAGCGTTTATTTCCTTCCTTCCTCCAATGTTTGTAAGCAGGCAGCTTTGAGGAGGATGGTAATGAATTAGAAAACTATGTTGGGGAGTTCTGAGAACAGATGCATGAATGCAAGGCCAGATAAACTAACGTTTTGTGTAGCTGTTGCGCCAAGCAAGGGGGCACAAGGGCAACGCAAAACCTAAGTGAGATTTATCAAGCCACGCAAGGCCACCTTGCGTGATCCTGCATAGCTTAATAAATCTGGAGCAACGCAAGGCAGAGCGCCTCACTAAATTGTGTTACTTTGCCACCGGGAGGTGTTCCATGGGTGGAGAGAGGGTGATCCCACGCATCCCCCATGGATTTTGGCTCATTGTCGGATTTATCATTAGTGGTAGACCTGGAAATTCATCAAAGATTACGCCTTTACAGGTGAGTTGCAACTAAGAGAAATATCTTTATTTCGCCTAGTTTTTTCCTCTTTCTACATGTGCGGTATTGTGCAGCACGCACAGAAAGAGAAAACGCCTCTCAGGATTGCCTTTGTGCAGGAAGGTGTCCCTTCAGGCACAAAAACAATTCTGCCTACAACAGAGGCACCTTTGCAACATTACACAAGGGTGCCTGCATTGGCAATGGCAGCCAAAAGCGCTCCAGTGCTAGGAAAAGACAGGAAAACCTAGATAAAAATGCGGTGTTGTACATAGCACAATACAGTGGACCTGTAGTGGTGAATGAAGTGTTGCCACAAGGAAAGTATGGTTGCGTAGACTATTTATTTTAAGAAGTACGTCTATTTTTTAATGATGCACAGGCATAAGGTATTTTCGGCCATATTCATCAACATGAATTGCGCTCGCAAATGGCCAGATTCTGAGAATCTGGCCGTTTGCGAGTGCGATTTTTGCATTTGGGATTCATCATCCCAAATGCAAAAATCGCTATTAACGAAATCGCATATTTGCGAGGAATTGGATTTAAGGAATCTCTAATAGAGATTCCTTAAATCCAATTCATCAACCAATTGGAAATTGCGAATTCGCAATATTTGGTCGCAATTTACCACCAAGTCTGACTTGGTGGTAAATTGCAAAAAAAGAGTAAAAAGCACTTTAGTGCATTTTTTTCTTTTGCATGTTACACACACACATGTCCTCTGGACATGTGTGTGCACAACACCTGTTCAAATGTGCATTTGAGGGGTGCTACAGGGTGGTTTTTGGACACCCCTGGCACCCTTCAAATCGCAATCTTATTTGCGATTAGCAAATTGCTAATCGCAAATAAGGAATACTCCCCATTCATTCCTATGGGCCTTTTGGCCCATAGGAATGAATGGGGAGTTTTTCCTTATTTGCGATTAGCAATTTGCTAATCGCAAATAAGGAATCAGTAGGAATCGCAATAAATTTTGCTAATCCTACATGAATCCGGTTTTGCGAGTACTTAATAGCGAATCGCTATAATTCGCTATTAGGGCCTCGCAAAACGGGAGATTGATGAATCAGGCTGTAAGTTCCTTGAAAGATGAGTTGTCCCAGGAGCTTCTGGAACTTCACCCATTGAAGAGAAGTTCCAGGCAAGCATCAGTTATGGGAAATATTTAGGTTTATATGGTGCTGCTTGTCACCTTCTACATCACCCTAGTGTATTAGTTATTAGTGAAATCTCAGGGAGGGGTCTGCAGCTCACAACTGCCACTCCAATTCCACCCACCACCCCTCTGTTCTTTCTTTTCCCCTAGTGCTGACACTTACTGTCCATTTACCCTTCTTCCTGTACCTAGTGTGAGACCCTCTTAGCTGACTCAAGGTATTTACCATCAATCCAGCGCAGCTTAATAGTTAAGTTAGCACTTGCCTGAAGCCAACACTTATCTACAGAAGCCGTGGCAACCCGTAACTCCTGGGACTCATAACCCGGTTCCTTGCAGCTGCTGTGTCCATGATGTTTTGTCTGCCATCTTCTCTTTCTCGCTGCTTTGGCCTGGTCGGTCCTCTTGGTTACTTCTTCTGTTCATCTATATCCACGTTCTGCTTCTCTCGTCTATCTCGTCTATCTCCCATAGTCATCTTCTGCTTATCGCTGTCCTTCCTCCAGTTCCATTTGCTCTTCCTTTTCCTTCTTCTCCAGCTCTACAAAAGTGTTGCAGTGATTGGTCTCATTTTGAGCTTCCAGGCAAGAGTTCTTCCTAATTATCACTTCTGGTCTTGAAAACCAGAGCACCTGACTCCATATGACGCCCCTTTCTTCCAGATGCTAAAAGCTGGCTAAGTTCACAATCACCCCATCAACTCTTGGGGATTTCCTGCCACAGGCCCTTATAAGGCTAGCAGTGATTCTGGCTTTCCTTGAGTGCTTTAAACCTTAAGGCCAGGTTGGATGCCTATATAGAGGAGCCCTTAGTACCATGTACCACAGAAAAGTATGCCCTGCATTTGGCCTATCAGATTGCCTGTCCTAGCAGGGCACCTTGGAAGTCAACAGAATGCTGGTATCCTATTGTTCTGGAATGGCCCTAAATACAAAAAGGTCACACTAACCTGACTTCCCAAATGATTAGTAAATCAGGAGACATGGGCATTTCGTACATCACTGCTAGTAACTAGAATTATCCTTGGGAAGGTATTGGCAAACATTTTGGTCCCCTGAACTATGCAGCTCTGAAAGGGATGGCTTTTACTGTGGAGCAAAAGAAATGTAGATGGAAATCCAAAGGGTTTTCCTATCCAAGGACAAGGAGTCCCTTGGAAAGGAGGAGCAGTTCTCGTGCCTTTTTTGTGAAGGGCATGCTGTCTGGACACATTTTCTTGTATTGTGCAGACATCTGTGTCCCAAGAAGACCAGTTTGGCTGCTCCTCAGGCTCTCTCTCCCGGCTCCTTGAGCACCCCCTGGCTTAGCTTCCGCCCCGTCCCAGACGCAGAGATAATCTCGCTGATCTCGTCCTCCAAACCATCAGCTCATATCTCTGACCCCATTCCTCCCTCACTAATCATGAAAATGAAACACTCTCTTGCACCTATATGGGGCAAAATCATAAACAGCTCCCTAAAAAACGGAGTGGTCCCTGACTGCCTAAAAATTAGGCAAGTTACTCCCCTGCTGAAAAAAACAGGTCTTGACTCAACAGACCTGAACAACTTCAGATCAATATCTAACCTCCCTCTACTAGCCAAAACATTGGAACGATGTGTACTCCTGCAACTGACTCATCATCTGGACAACATCAATCTCCTAGACCCCCTCCAGGTTGGCTTCAGACAAGGATGCAGCACAGAAACAGCGATGCTGAACATCATAGACGATATCCACGGATCTCTGGATTCAGACAAATGCTGCCTCCTCATTCTCCTTGACCTTTCTGCAGCATTCGATACTTGGATCACAAACTCCTCACCAAGGCTCTTGAAGAAAGAGCAGGCCTCGGCGAAGTAGTTCTCAAATGGTTCTCCTCATTCATACACAACCGAACACAAATAATAAAAATCAAGAATTTCACCTCCGAAATCCAACAGGTCAATAAGGGCGTCCCCCAAGGTTCGGTGCTCTCGCCCCAGCTCTTTAACATCTATATGGAACCACTCTCCAAGCTACTCAGAAAAGCCAACATCCGCTTTCACCTCTACGCGGACGATACACAAATCTATCTGGAAACTTCCTCTCTCACTGACATACATAGACTAAATGCTGTCCTGAAAGATGTTCAACAATGGCTGACAAACAATCACTTGAAACTGAATCCAGACAAAACTGAGACACTCCTCATCTCGAACAAGGAAGACAACACGCAAATCTCTGAATGGCTAAAAGCTATCGATGCGCTTAAAGGAAATCTGACTCTAGCCGACTCTGTTAAATCTCTTGGCATCATCATAGACCCCAAACTAAACATGGTAAAACACATCAAGAATGCAGCCAAAGGTGCTTTCTTTAACCTCAGACTGTTGAACAGGATCAAACCCTACATTCCTAACAAGGATCTCAAACTGGCCACTCAATCTCTGGTACTGTCAAGGCTAGACAATGGGAACGCAATCCTAACAGGCATCCTGAAATCGAACTTGGCACCGATCAAAACAACACTACATGCTGTTGTTAGAATGATTACCGGCATCAAAAAATCGGATCACATCTCCCCAGCACTCAAGGAACTCAAATGGCTCCCAGTAGAAATGCGTAGTAACTTCAGAACGGCCTGCCTAACACACAAAGCCCTCCATACCGGCAAACCCGAATACCTGGCAAATAAACTCAAAAAAGCAGGCCAAGCCAGGAATCTGAGAAGTTCTAACTCCTTCCTGCTCATCCTACCCAAAACCAGAAAGAAAATTACAGCGGACTGCTCCCTCACTGGAAACGCCCCCAAAATCTGGAACTCCTTCCCCCCGCACATCAGAACTATTCCTTCTTTTGTGGAATTTACAAGGCAACTCAAATCCTTGTTTCTGATCCGCTCCCTTGGCTGTGGATAACCGGGGTCAGCAAGCAACCCCTGAACTATGTGACTACAGTGAATCCCATAATCCAAAGAAGCTCGGCAACTCACCCATGTTCCGCTTACAATGTCACTCTTTGAATGCTTATACCTTACATATGTTATGTTCATGTTTATGTTTATGTTATGCATATGTTTATACAGATTTATGTCATTCTATTACTGTAAAGCGCTCTGCTACCTCCGGGTCTTGACAGCGCTATAGAAAACTTCCTAAATAAATAATGTCTGAACTTTTCTAGCTGAACTGTTTTCACCCCAACATGCCTAACATCATCAAGCTAACTGGAGGTGTTCCATGTTGTTTTGGCGGCTAAGAACAAAGCTCTGGAAGGTTTGGAGAGCACCCAAACTATTGTTATGTGGTGGCAGCTGCTCATCTATAAAGGGATCATATAAAATGTAATCAATGCCTCCAGGCAAGAGTTTACTGACCACCTTGAGTAAAATCCATTGTGTTTACCTGGGTCCCTTACTTCTCCCCTGTGTGACATTTTTCTAACTTACATGTGGAACCTTTGAAGGCATGAGCTGTTTGAATTGTATGATCTGTGATTGCACATAGCACAAGATGGGGTTTCCTTTCATGGGGTTAATTCCTATTCTGACTACCCTCATCCTTGGAAGAAGCCCTGGCACCTGCACCTCAGGGGCTTTGGGTGTAATTACGATATCAGTCAGAGTTGCCTCCAACCAACACAGTTTCCTAAAAGAAACCTCCCAACCATAGGTTTCGACCGCGCAATTAGGATGCGACCGCACATGGTGCGATCGAAAACTTCCAGTTTTCAATGGAAGCTTGTGCGGCGGGTTGAAACCACCTGAAGCACAAGCTCCGATTGAAAAATTTACGCTTTTAAACATCTCTGAACCGTGTGTCAGGCACCGTCAGATGTTTAGGGGGTCATCATAGATGCCCCAAGGGCTAAATGAGGAGGGCCAGGAGGAAGGGGGCACTGCTAGGAGTCCCCAAAGTCAGGATTATAATGTCAGTTTCCGACAGCCAATCCATGTCAGAAAGGCTGACATGGATTGGCTGTCGGAAACTGACATTATAATCCCGATGGCGGAAACACTGTCCATAAGGGATTATGAGGGCTTTCCGATTGGTCGACGGGCTCCTTGAGTCCATCAGAACTGCGTTGGATTCCCTGGACAGTTTAAACGGTTCATCCAAATAAACATCCATTCTATTTGCAAGATGTTGCTCTGATTGGACAATGGGTGCAGGCTGTCATATCCATATACAGGGTCCACTGGAATTATGCAACTCTGTGGCCACTGTGTTTTTGCACCATTTTGGATTTACTGCAAATGCAGAATATTCTACCATTTGCAGAATAAGTATACATTTCAATAAAAAACTTTTTTGTTCAAATAGATCAAATTTTACTAAACGAAAAGCACCAAATATGGTGCTGGCAGTGACAGACCCTTTCTAAAGGTTAACTGGTTACCTTTCTGTTACTGATTGATGTATTCAGGTGTTAAAGTGGTACTAATGATGTGAACATTTCTGCAATGCAGTATCAATGGAGAAATAATGTGGAAGAAAGTACAGGAAAACAGTGATAAAGGGAGAACGAAGGGATGAAAAAGAACCCGCAAGAGTGGGATTTATCGACCAGAAGTGTAGAGTGGTGGAATAAAGAGGCATGAGGGGGCATCAGAACTAAGCAACCCTGGTATTCACCAGCTCAAGAATTCGACAGTGCATGTGGTGGGTTCTTAAAAAAAACATTGAGCAGCTGCATTTCCGTTGTGTTTTTTTTGCACAAACTAAGCATTGGTGTAGGGCAATAATTCATTCATTGAAACTTTATTTCGACTGTTACAGCCATAAAAGAGCATTAAAAAAAAATGTCAACCTCTTAAAAGGGTCAGGAAAGTAATCAATTTGGAAGTACAAAAATACATAGTACACAAACAATTATGAGTTCATTTTTAGGGAACTTGGCCAATAAATATACACCAGAATGAGAAATGTAGTTTCCTATAAATATCTTAAAAATATAATTTAACATCTGAATATTAAAACCAATATAAAATTTCATGTACAAACTTAACTAAAGCCCATCATCAGCTAGCAGCCATTTAGTGTATTTCAGTCGTTTGATCAACAAGTGCCTAGAAGAGTGACCATAAATCTTGCGTGGTCCTTGAGAAAAAGGTAGGTAAGCTACAGGTGTTATAAATTCATATAGCAATTATCAAGCAAACGCCTACGCTTAGACCACATTGCAAACAAAAATTTAGAGATCACAGCAACAAAAACCGGGTCAGTATATGTTTTTAAAATCCTAAAGATTTCTATTTAATTTCTAATGCCCAGGTTTCTGCAAAGTTGGATCACCCACTTAGGTCTCGGGCTCTTGTAAGCCGGACAGAATAAGACCACGTGGATCACGGTTTCTTCCTCCACTAGACTCCCAGGGCAGGGGCGACCTGTACTACCTGCCCACCTTTTGGTTTGGGCGTTTAGTGGGAGGGTCCCATATCTAATTTGGAGAAACAGTTTTTTGGCTAAAACAGGTTGTATCAAACTTATTTTGGCACTTAAATCAAGAAACCCATATGTTAAATTGGAAAGGTCAACCGTCTGTACAATATGTGACAGGTTGTATTCCTTCACGGCACTAGCTAGAGATTTTTTAGAACTTTTTACACATGTTACTTCGGGTACAGTCCATAAATCTTCCCTACCCATTGCTCTAAATGTGTCCCTAATAAAAATCAGCCAGGTGACTCTACCCACCCCCAATGTAGACAGTACCGCTTTTAGTTCGTCCCTATAATGGGCCAATTACACCAGTACATCAGTGAACGCGACGATATTAGATCTGCTATAGGGCAGATGCCCAAATCAATTCTCAATGGTACTAGGGGTGAGTGTTTTGGAGAGACTTGAGATCTGTCTCATAAAACTGTTTCCAGTTACTGTGAGTTCCTTCGCTGGACAGTGCCCCCACAGTTCTGCCCCGTATAAGGTAGACCTCCTAGCCTGTACTTTAACATTTTCTACTGGCTGGCTTATGGCCTTTAGAGCCAAGGTTTTATGAAGTTTTAAGATACCTCCAACGGCCTGGGTTAATTTTAAGTTAGCCTTATTGATTTGTGAGTCCCACCCCATTTTATCATTTAGGGTAAGTCCTAAATAATCAAAGATGGAGACCCTATCTAAGGGTCTGCCATCCATTCTAGGGTGTGGGCAGTTGGTGGAATTCGCATTAAAGACCATATATTTAGTCTTTTTGATGTTAACCACCTGATTCCTCCTCTTGCAGAACTGACTAAATTCCTCTATGACACGTTGCATCCCCATTAGTGATTTCGAGAGGAGCAGAGTGTCGTCTGCAAACATTAGTGCAGGAAATTTGGGATTGGCCAGTTTTGGGGGGTCTATGTCTTTGACAGCAAGAAGGTCTTCAATTAGCCCATTGAGAAAAATGGAGAAAAGAGTTGGTGCAAGCACACACTCCTGTCTCACTCCCTTCTCAACAGGGAAAGGGGATGTCAGTTTCCCATTCTTGCCAAAACTCACCCTTGCAAATGTTCCCTCGTGGAGGCCCCTGAACTGATGGCATAAATACGGTAGGGCCCCCATATCTAACAAGATGCCCCACAACGGATCACTATCCACCATGTCAAAAGCAGATTTTAAATCCACGAACGTGAGGTACAAACTTCCACCCTCCAGGACTATATGCTTCCAGAATATAAGTTGTAACCTGAACAACTGGTCAATAGTCAATGTTTTGCTTCCAAAACCAGCTTGGAGGGGAGTTAGAATATCATGGTCCTCCATCCATTCATGAAGTCTGCCCAGCAATATTCTAGCATAAATTTTTGGGGACACATCGATGAGGCTTATAGACCTGTAATTTACAGGGTCAATTGGAGATCCCTTTTTGTAGATTGGGATAATCTCTGCCCCAGCCCATGTAGGGGGGGGGGGGGCAACAGCCCATTGAGGATTGCATTAAAGAGCAATTGTTGGTATGGAGCCCACACTACCTGTTCGCTTCTATACAAGTCCCCAGGGATTCTTTCTAACCCAGGGGCCTTGTTTGGTAGTACCTTCGCGTTGGCAGCAAGAACCTCAGCCAAGGTGCAAATCAGCGAATCACCAGAAAAGACTGGAGTTTGGGCGATATATACATTCCTGTACATGTTTTGATCTACGTTTGGGCTTGAATACAAATCCTTAAAATGAAGATGCCAGGCTTCCTCACTAATATTGGGCTCAATGGTAGTTTTGCCCTCAACTCGTCCAGTATGGACTAAGTTCCAAAAGCACCTTATGTCTTTGTGGTCTAAGGCATTTTTTATTGCCTGCCATCTTTCCATTTCCCATTCTGTTGTCGCATATAAAATCGTTTTTTTAAAAAGGACCTACTTTCCCTAATACTTATTCTATCACCCTTTTTAAGGCACGTCAGGAGTGCTCTTTTAGCATCCCTGCATGCCGAGTTAAACCGGAGATTTTTTCCTCTGGGTCGGTGACTCTCAATTAGTTTGTTGTTATATTATCAACCTCACAGGATCCAATTCCTGTGAGAAGACTTGCCTTTTCCAACATAGGGATAACGCAGGAATACATGTCCGTTATCGTGTCTGGGGACTGGGTTATTACACCCCAACAGATGCGCCGACCTCCAACTACCACTGTTAGATTATCGTGTTGGTTGTGGTCTAAGGCTTGCCCCGTTTCTAATACTTGTGCATCTATTGTCAGTTCCAAAGGATTATGGTCAATTTCTACCCGGGGAAGAACACAGAACTTAACTGCTTTATGCCAAATTTTGGTGTTTATTAAAATATAATCTATTATAGATTCCTGGGTGGCTTTATTGAATGTAAAGTGCCCCGGGTTGTTGTCTGGGAATTCGCCATTGCAAGCCCTCAGCGAGTGAGTGAGTGTTAGGGAGGTCAGTTGAAGGACCAGGGGGGTCCATCCCCTTATTGGGTAGGCATTAGCCACGGGAATTGATAATATTGCGTCCTCCTCAGAGGTGATCGGTAGTGACAACCCGTTGAGGTGTTCAAAGTGGCAGTTAAAGTCGCCACCTATAATTGGAAATACTTTCCCCGAGAGTGTGGCAAGTAGGGCCGCCAAATGATCCAAAGTAGGTGATGTATGCCCATGTTTAACTGGCCTAGAATAGACATTAATAATGGCCAGATCGGGTGAATCTGCATTAGAGATAAGAATGCATAAAATATCCGGTGTGTGGGTGTCTATTCGCTTCACAGTATACCCTAGATGTATTCCCACCCAGATGCATAAACTCCCTGATGGTTTTCCTCTTACGCCTTTCACTGCTGGCTCACTATATGTTGCAAAGCCTACTCTGTGTAAGGAATTTAGGGCCCAGGTTTCATGAAAGAGGCAAATCTCATGAGCATCCACAAGGTTACCCCAGTCCGGCTGCTCTAGTTTACCCAATAGTCCTGCTATGTTCCATGACATGAACTTGAGACTGTTTGGCGTTACTTCCATCTCTCCCTCAAAATTCAACTCCGCTTCTCACCTATCTGAGTTTGCTATCGATCCTGAGTTGTTAACAATGATCATAGAAAGTTGGGAATATGAGCCCTTCTCCACTATTGGGTTTAAACTCAGCCACCAAATTACCCACACGCTCACATGTGCCGGGTGCGCTATTTCTCTTTCTTTCTTCGTGCCCCAAGATACCCCTTTGTTCTAGGAGTTGTCCTGGAAGCTCGACTCCCGTGCCCAAAGTAAAATCACCCAGATAGTTAGATCAAGTCTGATAGGATGTGCAGTTTGACGCTAGTCAGTCAACCATATCCAGGGCACTATATCTATTTCTTTATCTATTTCTTAAGGGAATGCTAGAGACAAATCCAAAACCATCCAACCCAGTTCTATTGCTAGAAATTCCTGGTGGAGGTCGCCCCTCCCCGAATCTTTTCCTGATGACCAAACAGCTCCACACTTGGTGTAGGGGTATACAAGTAGCTGACGTCCAATGGCTGGATAGAGGTTCTCGAGTTTTGGCGTAGCCCCTCACAGATATGGCGCACTGCCCATCTATCTCTGAAATTGACTACTATGCAGTTGCCTGATATATCTTTCTTCCTCCAGCCTACCGAGCTTACTCTACGGACAAACAGGATTTGGCTATGTACATTTGGAGGGAGGGGTCTATTGGTGTTCAGCCAGTGGATGGTTTTGTTCTTTAATTGAGTGTATGATTCAGAACTATCCTCGGCTAAACCCGGGACCCCTGTCAAAACAACAACATAGGGTGCTGACTCTGGGGGCCAATCAATATGCGATAATGTGTTCACGTGTGTCATTATGGCCGGGCCGACTTCCAGTAATTGATGTCGTTCTCTCCCACCCCTGGTAGAATCTCGATTTTCCAAAAGCACTCCTCCATTATCGGCAATGTGGCTTGTTATGGTGTTTCCACATAGGATACCTTCATTCGGTTCAGGGGCATGGATGTCAGAGGTCATATGCTGTTACCCAAGCCTCTACATCCATCCGTTATTTTAACCTTGTCCTGTCCATTCGCTGGAAGATTCCTCTGGATACAGTCTAGGTTGGTTATAGCCAAATGTTCGAATTTCACCAGCCTATCCTCAATCGATGAAAGTCTATCAAATAGGGCTTGTAGGGAAGAGGTAATGAGGCCGCCAATCTTTATCCAAACACCCTCGTCCATTAACGTCGAAGGGCCAGCAAGTGGGGTCCTTAGTGAAGGGACTGCGGAGGGTATATTCATGTTCAATGAACCTGGAGTTAAGGGTATAACACTGGGCAAATCTCCATGCTTATTTCATTTAGGCATTGTAGGGTTTTTCCCCCTCAGGGTACCCCCTTCTCGCTTCCTCTTTGGGATTGCCCCCATGGTCTGAGCAGGTTGGTGGGGCAAACCTTTCGGGGTTGCCCCCACTGGTACGCTGATGGTTGCCTGTTCGTCAATTGTTGTGCCCAGAGTGTTGTGACATACAGTTCTGCTTCTCGGATCAGACTCCCCTTCAATCAAAGCTGACACCTCCTCCTGTGGCAGGAGATTACCACTTGAGCATAGAGCTCCAGGGACTATAGTCTTGCGGTTAACCCTCTCTGGGGTTCGTGCCAAAATCAAGTCACCCATGGATGAGCGTTTAGCAAATTTAAGTTCCTGAGAGACGCAACGCTCAGTTAAAGCAATTTCATGGGCCAGCACCGAAGTAGCCCTTGTGATGAACTGGTTCAAAGTCCCAACTACATGCCCACCCATTGCAGCTATCCTGCCCTTTCCCTCACGGCCAGGCATTACAACCAGATTGAATGCTATATTTAAAGTCAGAAAAGGAATAATAGTTTGTACTAGCAATTATATAGCTGGTAACTGACCTTACATCTGCAGAAGTTAAAGGGGGGCCAGCCCAGCCTCCACCGGTTGCCACCGGGCTCAAACGGGCCCGCCCTTGGCCCAGGCTTCGCCCGGCGCGCGCTTTCCGCGAAGCAGATGCCGAAGTCAATTAAATACGGACAGGAGGAGGAGCTAGATGCGCCTCAGGTGGTCCTGGCGCTGGGCTGTTGGGACACGTAGTCCTCAAGGCAGGCAGGGAGGCAGGGAGCAAGGTGGCAGTCTCCTTTGTCTTCACCCCGCCATTAAATCCTCACAATCCTCGCAGCAGGCAGGGTTGGAAACAAAACAGCAGTCACCCTCGAGAATTTTTTCACGGCGAAGCAGCAATAATAGTTTAGCAACTAAAAGTAAAAAAACTGAAATACTGCTGTGAATTATAGATGAGTAAATGCACTGTTGGTGTGGTGTAATAGGTACATCCATTGACCCTTTCAGAACACCCTTATTTTCAAGTTGCATTGTGAGACTAAGAGGCCTATTTACAAAATGTTTGCTTAGGAAATCGTGTGGCACGACACAATTTTGCCCTGGACTAGTGGGATTTTATACCGTTAAATACAGGAGCTGCTCCTCCGCTAAGGTGGAGGAGCGGAGCCCCACACGAAAAATAAAATGATAATAACAATGTTATTATCATTTTATTTTTCTTGACTTCCTATGTAAAGGTGCGGACGAAGCGGGGCTGCGCTACCTGCAGATCAGGGGGACGAGTGGTGGCACTCTCCTAAATACGCATGAGGGTTTTGCCACCCGTCTTGGCACTTGGCATGTTCTCCACCGGGCTGTGTTGTACAGCCTGGTGGAGAACATGTCCAGTCTCCTAGTCCCTCTTTGAGAGCAGAACCACGGTGATCAGACCAATCATAATGCTGCTGTAAGGCAGTGCTGTGATTGGTCAGGGGAGTCGTGAGACTGCGTGCTTCCTGTTTTATCAACCGAAGAGGACAAGGACGGAGGAAAGGCAGCCACCAGGAAAATAAGTGATTCCATTTTTTTTTATTTTAACCACTCCCCATCCTTCCCTGCCCCACCACATCAGCATTGTCTGCCGCTACTGTCCGGTAGCAGCCGCTACTGCTCAGATAAATCGATGCAACGCTTTGCTCCTTGAACGCGTCCATGAAAAACCTTAGTAAAGAACCAACCATGCGTAGACCAATAATAACCACCCATGCCCAGACCATTAAATATTGGATCTGATCCGACAGGAGTTTTTGGAATTGATCAGGTGCCATAATGATCTTCTATTCCATCTTTTTGTGGAATAACATGCGGATTTGGTGGGTACCGGACCAAAATGTGTATGTTCCAGTAAATACCCTTCATTTTCACCTTGTTAAATTCCGGCATGGTTGACCAAGAACTGTTTGTACAGGAATTGCAATTTACGGCTCATTTGTGATCAGCCCTTTTTTTTGCTTTTATGATTTTCAAATAAGGACTCAAAAACCCAAGCACGCCAAGAGCTGCTGTCTAGAAAATCAGGGCTGGCTAATGGTGCAAGACAGGACTTGGGGTAACTTGGAAGCTATGAATTATTTAAACTACTTTGTAGCTCTTTTTCAGAAGACATTGGCTTTGCATTTACCGCTTCTTGGTGTTTTCTATGAATTTTCTTGCTCTTTTTTTCCGCCTTACTTTCAGGGCTGTTCTGAAGCAACGTTTTATGGGCAGGAGTCAGCTACAAAAAAATGAACGTATATCAATTTAAAATGCATGATATAATATTTTTAAAAGGATACAGGAAGGCAGTTTTCTTTTCACCCAGTCTCAGACAATTACAGTCAGTTTTCCTGGAAAAAATTCACATTGTGGAAAATTTTCAGCCTTGGCAGGTCTTGACTATATTTACTTCAACCCAAGAGAACAGGACTGCCTATTTTGCCATGCTAATTTCAGGTATGAAACTACGGAGGAGTACAACTGCCCATAATCTGTAAGTGGTTGACATTCTTTTGAACTGTTACCTGGCTAAGGATAGAAAAGCGGTGGATGGATCCCCCTGAAAAATCCTCTGGAAATATGGGGGCATATTACCAACAACTAGCAATAATTATTGCTATGTTGGTTTAGTGGCGATATTTTTATCGCCGAGCTGCGGCGATTTTTATCGCTTAGGAACCTTGCAATTATCAAGGTTTATCTCCTAAGCGATACAAATCGGCCGAAATGCATATCGCTGAAAAGTCAGCGATATTCATGCATTACCGAGCTAATGCTTTTAGCCATGTTATCCACCTACCATTGGATTACATGGCTAAGAACTGCTCAGGGGCAGGTGTTAGCTTTTGGAGATATTCGCGCTTAGCACGAATATCTCCAAAAGTTGGTAATAGGAGATAGCGATGTTAGCGACTGTTTCCAGTCGCTAACATCTTGGCACGCCCATTTTTAAATATCACTGACATGCAAAGCGAGGCCCAAGATGGTCGCTATCTCCTACTAGCTGTCGCTAACTGGTGTTAGCGACAGCTAGGTAATAGGAAGATAATTTTATCTCCGCTTTCTTGGCTTTTAAAGCCAAAAAAGCGGAGATAAACCCCCTTGATAATATGCCCCATGGTGTGCAGTAGAGCATTTTCATGTTACTCAGAGAGCTCCCGCTTCCCGATTCCACTCGTGAGTAGCTCATCCGGCCTACGTTTTCCCTTTGTCTTCTGTTACTGTACCTGTAGATTCTATTTTAAAACCAAGACTACAATTCCCAGAATGCAAAGTTTAAAACTGGGCTGGATGAGCTACTTGAGAGCGGAAGGTACTACTTCTCATGACATACTATTAAAATGCATTAAGCACCGGGGGGGACAACTCTTATCATTGGGCAAGAATATCAAGCCCTGTTTAGTGTGTTCTCGTACTCAAATCAGACATGTGACGTCACCTGTTACAATGTATGAATTTTAGCAGTATGTGTAACACAGATCGCAGGTTCCCCAGGTCCATGTGTGAACAGATCATTGAGTCCAGGTTTACTGTTGTTATAGGGCATCAGCAGTCTTGGGGCGGATATTTACAAGAAAATGTCAGAGCATGCCAATTTTGGCAACGCCGCGCTCTGACATTGTCAAAACGCATGGATGCGCCGTATTTACAGAAATACAGCGCATCTCTGCGTTTCCCCTAGCGCTGATGCTACAAAAGCTGCCTAGCGCCGGCGCAGGCACTCTTGCGCCGTATTGCACGGGTGCCTGTGCTGTCTTTCTTGATGTCAACGGAACGAGACTGGACCACGTTATAGGATCCACCGTATATGGGGACCTGAGCTTGTTTTCATCGAATACGTTAACAACGTCTATATGACATCACGAAAATCAATAAAGATAAAGACTATCAACCGGGAAGTAGTCACACACCTCTGAACATATTCCCAGATTAGACCTTACAGAAAATGAGGATTGGTCATTCAATATAGCATCAGAATAGGAGAGTGGCATAAGTGACGTACCGGGTGTGACCGTATACAGGTAATGTGGGGTTATAGAACATCATTGTGGATATCGCCCACGAAGTGCCTAGTATCCGGCAAAGTCTTCAAATTTTATATGATAAATTTGGTTGAATTTATGGGTCACGAAAGAGACAGAAAGAATATTCAGTCTTGATAAAGGTGGTGCATATAAGGCTATACACCGAAACGTGTTGACGCATCCTTCACAAGTTAAATTCAAGGAACAATGTGCCAGAAGGGATTGATTTGATTCTGGTTTTGTGATTTTTTTGATTCCTATGAATTGACATTCCGATGTTTGCATAACATATCACGGAACTAGTGTCTCTTTCTGGTTTTTTAGAATTGTATAATGTTTTTTTGTACATAAAGACAGATTTTTACTGTATTATTTTTAATGTTTTTAAACTGATATTTGATATTAATAAATTCACACACTGTGATATCTAATTGTTCAGGTTTGTTTATAATTACATTTGTGGGGATAATTTGATTGAAGACCCTTTAGTATTTGTATGGTTTGCAAAACAGGGACTGGATTTATTATGAATGTGTGAGTTCAGTGTGCGTGATCAGGCAGTTTATTGTTTCACCCAAGGGATATTTTACTCTTTGACATTGTTGGTACCCTGTCCCTTGGATAGTTGGGCCATTCCCTATATTCTCACACTGCCTGTGCTGCAGAGACAATTGTGGCTATTTACTGTTTCTATGTTTGCTGCTCTTTCTATGTATGCTGCAGAATGCAACACACACAAAAAAAGCCCAAAAAAACAATGAGAAATGAATAATTTCTCCTCGTATCACCATCCTAAGACCAGGTATTACCTGGCCTTAGTTGTTGGTGCTGCCCCAGCCTTGTAAATCTAGGGTAGTGTCAAAATGCTATGGGTGTTACGGTGGAACGTCCACAGCCACACCCATTGCCCGCCTCTTTGCGCCGCAGACTGAGGCGGAAAGGGGCATATTTGCAAGGTGGTGTTAAGCCATGTGAAGTGGTTTAGCTCCACCTTGTAAATATGGGGAATGGCACAACTTCACCGGAATGTCAGAAAAAGTGATGCTACGTAGGCGTTAGAGGTCTGTAAATATGCCCCTTAATTTCATAATGGCATAAACAGGCCTAAAGCTCCTAGGAAACAAGGAAAAACCTGTACTGGATAAGCTATTCATGAGTGGGCATGGGAAACGTGTGAGTTATGGTGCATATGATGTTTTAATATAAATATTTCTCAGCAAATGTCTAGACCTGGGCTTTCCTTGGTAACATCAAGCTTTATGGGAGTCGTGGAGTTAGTTCTTATGGACCTGAACCAATTGGGCCAACCCCCCCTTCTAGTCAGTA
The DNA here is from genome assembly GCF_964263255.1 of Lissotriton vulgaris. NCBI lineage: Eukaryota > Metazoa > Chordata > Amphibia > Caudata > Salamandridae > Lissotriton > Lissotriton vulgaris. Next base: position 916,072,880 of record NC_141697.1, read on the forward strand.
GGATTTGATGCATCTTCTGAGACTTTGTAACCACTCAAAGTACTATCCAAAAGTTGAGGTGTAGTGAGCTAAGGTGAGAAAGGATTTCAGAACTAGCCAGTTCCACTGAAAGTCTAGTAATGCTGGGAAAAAATCTGTTAATGGGTCAAAGACTTGTACAGATGGAGAAGAATTATTCGTGCCTTTTAGAGGCTAGTAAGATTATTTGAAAACCAATTATGTCTTGCCTCTGAGAGTTGAATGTATCTGAAGTAGACTCACACAATCAAGGCTGTGCGTTTTCAAAGGCTGGTAGAAGTGGCAGTCACATGTCATACCTGTGGTTTGGAAAGGCCACCTTGACTGACAGTCAATCACAGAGCTCTACTCTTTCCCAGGTCCATGAGTGAGGAGCTTATCCAGTCCATGTTTTTGTTTGCTTTTTTGACACAGTAGTCCTTTTCATGCCTTTGTAAATTTAGGACCAAAGTATCAAAATACAAACAAACTATTTTGAACCTGAGGTGTTATTCATGAATGAAGCAAACACAAGGAGATGATGGACTGAGTGCTGAAACTTTTCAGACACTCACCCCCAGTCACAGATCTGGGTTGAATCCATCATCATTCTTTAGTTCACTTCACCACCCCAGTTCAGACCCAACTATATGCAAATCAATCTTGACCATGTGCCTCATGGGAACAATCCAGCCCGAACTGCCAAGCCATGTCTTCCCTGGACCGGAATCAGGCATCCTGGGACCGGTTTCAGGCTAACAGCCCTCATCAGCCAGGCTAGCTTGAATCCAGTGGCAAGGTGAGCAAGGGGCCCACTTCTGGGCATACCCTGCCAACTTAGGGCAAACAAAGCAAACACAAGGAGATGATGGACGGAGTGCTGAAACTTTTCAGATACTCACCCCCATTCACAGATCTGGGTTGAATCCATCATCATTCTTTAGCTCACTTGGCCACCCCAGTTCAGACGTCCTCGTCAGCCAGGCTAGCTTGAATCCAGTCGCAAAGTGAGCAAGGAACCCACGTCTAGGCATACCCTGCCAACTTAGGACGAACAATGCAAACACAAGGAGATGATGGACGGAGTGCTGAAACTTTTCAGACACTCACCCCCAGTCACAGATCTGTAGATGCAAAATGGATACTCCCGAGGGTGAGGGGGGAGCAGGACTGGCCCAGGTGCACAAAGGTCTGGCTGAGATTGGCTGCAGGATTCTCTAAATGTGATATAGCAAGAGCATGAAGGGCCATGGCCCAGCTGGGAGAAATTGAGTGGAAGGCTGACCTAGACTGGTGCCAGAGGGCGGAACAAATGGTGTAAAAAGCGCAAGGCTGCCCAAAGAAATGGGAGAAAAATTGGGGGCATGGAGTGAATATAGAGTGCAAGGGCAACTAGATGTTGAGGGAGGAACTCCAGGATGGGCGGTATAGTGAGGGTGGTACATGTAGACTGTACTTGATTGTTGATAAAAGAGCTGTTCATGCAAGATTGGGTATTAGAGATTGGGCTCACTGTGTACATATTTCAAATTAATCCTCTTGTCATTATACGAGGTGCAAAGCTTATGTTTTTGTTTTCAATAAGAAGAGTTTTAAAAAAATGAATGCGCTTGTAAGAATTATGAACCCTGTGTTTAAAGGTCGGTTAGGCCCGAAAACAGTCACATGTAAGGCTTGTGTCTCTGAAATCTTGGGAGGTCATAGGGAGCAAGCCTACTGAGACCTGCGTCTTTTGAAAGGTCAAGTGAGAAGCAACAGTGTCAGACGTGCAACATTTTTGTGCTCTCGATAGGCAGGTAGGGCTGGGTAGAGCCAGTCATGTCAGCGGGCCTTTTTCCAGGCATTGGCCACTTAGACATGCTGAGAAGCACTGTCACTGCCACACACTGACCTAGGGAAGGCTGAAATATTAGTTGTTATGGTTTGGCTTGACAGCACAACTGTCGCCAGACAATTATGTAAGAATCACCAGGAGAGGGTGTTTTGCCCCCCCACATGTTGTGAGCCAGGAGTACATGTTTTGATTGGGCTTCCTCAAAAAAGTGCTTGCTCATCACAGAGCTATGATCATTTTGTTTATCTATCCGGCTGCCTGACTCTGCAGGGGCACACACGTGACATTGTAATGCTATTAAAGTTTCTTGGATAACTAAATAATGTATGGTGTCTTTCTCAGCTGAAAAGATGGGAGGGTGGGCTGTCATTAACCTACAGGGTTTTAGATCTGGTTTGGCAGTTCAATTGTGTTGGAATTAGGTAGCCTGGCCTAGGGCAAGACTAGCATAACAGAGGCACAGTGTAAAGGTTGCAGACCACCCAAAAGTAATTCCACGCAATAGCACTCAAAAAGAAAAACACTACACCAAAATTATATGAAAATACGTACTGCTTTATATAAAAATAATATTCTCTGTGTTGTCAAACATTAGTAGCTCACATATAAATAGCTTAAAACATTTCAAGTCACTTTTAGGTTCAGCAGTTACACTTTTTAAGTTACTAGCGGATCAGCACGTTGTCTTTAAAGCAGTTACTAAATTCTGAAACTCCTATCACACTTTTGTATTAGGATAAACTGTACCTTAGAATCAATCAGGCTAATTATTACTCCGCTAGAATCTTGGGAGGAAACTACTACTCTCTATAAACCAAAGCAGATATTATCACAATCTTAGCATTCTTTTTTAAGCAGGATGACTGACCTTAAAAATTCACATCACATCACTAGATTTCCTAATAGTTAGCTATACATTTCCTGTACTCTGCGCACCTTATACTATCTACTAACACAGCATTGCTTTAAAGGTTGGCAAGAGCAGCACTTAAATCAGATCAGAGCAACACCCCTTTGCATGGATAACAGTACAGTTTTCCTTCTAATCCTCTTTTAGAAGCCACTGGTTAAGAACCATTTAGATCAATAGTTAATTAAGCCCTGCCAGAGTTCCCTTAGGGACCCCAAACTCTTGGAGACAGAGTCTCAGCGTTCTCCCCGGTAGGATAGCTAGTCAGAGCACTGGTTCCTTAGGTAGAAGGCTCTTTCCCCTTATACTACCTCCTTACTTGCGTTTCAGGGTCCTGAGTTGTCAAAGAGCGAGAGGGGGCGGACCACGTGCCAGGTTAGAGTGGTTTAGCACCGGCCAGGCACCTCAGCCTCCAGGGCACCAGCGTTCCCCTCTCCCACTCGAGCGAGCTCCTCTGGTGGCGCTCGAGCGGGGAAAGGACTTCAACCGCTTCACTGGGAGTCAGCCGGCTCCTCCGTTTCTCGCCTCTCGCTCGCGCCGGCTCCTCCGTTTGGCGCTTGAGCGAGGGAGAGATTCCAGACACCTACTCGGGCTGCAGCGGTAGCCGGCGCTCCTTTGCACACGCTGATGTCGTCGCTCAACGCGCAGCCTCCGAGGAAGGACGCTCTTCTCTCCCGGACCCGCCTGCCAATCTCCGCCTCCTCCTATCCGGCCCCGCCTCACGGAGCCGGGCCGCTCAAGGGGACATGCGCGAAAGGCGAGTGTTTCACCGCCTGAGGTCGCGCTGTGCAATCGACGCCGCCTTCCTCTTCCGCCTACTTTGACACTGACGAGGGCTTGCGCAGTCCGCTCCTCACCTCAGAGCCCTTAATCACAGCTCCACAACAGCGCTGCTCGCCCACACCGATGCAGGGACAGCACGGCTAGCTGGACGACCGTTTCTGCTCCTTCAGCATTCCCACGCCGACCCAGGTGTAGAACAGCTTGTGGTCCCGCTGTCTCCGCTTCTCCAGCCCTGGTGGTCACAGGTAGGGGTTTGGCACCAGGGGGGGCGCGATTTCAGCAGTTGGGCAGCACTGGGGTACAAGCAGAGCAAGGGGGAGGGGCACCAGGATAAGCCCCTCTCCGTAGGAGAGTCCTTCTTCACAGTTTCTCCAGAATCAAACTGCTGAGCAGAGGACTGCGCTCCGCAGCGCTGCAGCCTCCTTCTCCTATAGACTTCCCCTATATATTTTAGAAAAGGGGCAAGCTAGGCGCCCAGGGTCCCCAGTAACTTCCCACAGCGGGGCCAGGGCAAATAACCAACAGGGGAATCGTGGGTTGGACCAATAAGGTGGCTTCCCAGTCTAGGAGGTCAATCCTAAGTCCAGCCTCTTCCCACCCTCAGCTACAGCCTGTCCTCCAGCTGACTTCCACAGGTAGACAAAATGGCTGCCCCGCATTCCGCCTTATATAGGCTGCCCTTCAGTGGTCCAGAATGGACCAGAAGGTTCTGGAATGCCCTATGTTAGGCTATGGCCAAGTTCTGTTGGTGACAGTTGGGGCAGTTGGTGGCCACCATTTTAGGTGGTGCCAACTTTCCTGTCAGAACAGGCCTCTGGGCCTGAGGTAAAAGATTATGAGGGGGAGAGAGAACACCTATCCCCCTGGCCAACACCTACAAAAAGTCAGTAGACACAAAAAATTAATAAGGGTATGAGGGGCAAAAAGGGGACAAAATAAATAAAAATTAGGAGGGACTTCGCCAAAGAGCCAGACAGGTCTAACACGCGTCCCCCCCAGCTGAAAGTGGGGAGAACTACCCAACCCCTTGGGAGTCCTCATCACTAAGGCGGAAATACCTGGAGAGACCGTCTGCATTGGCGTGGTCCACTCCAGGCCGATGTTCCACCCGGAAGTCCATTCCCTGTAGGGAGATGGACCACCTCAACAACTTGGGATTTCCCCCTTCATTTGCATCAGCCAACGAAGGGGTCGGTGGTCAGTCTGAACCAGGAAGTGCGAGCCAAAGAGGTATGGCCGCAGCTTCTTCAGAGCCCACACCACTGCAAAAGCTTCCCTCTCAATGGCACTCCACTTCTGTTCCCGGGGAAGCAGTCTCCTGGATAAGAAGACTACAGGTTGATCCAGGCCCTCTTCATTGAGTTGCGATAACACTGCCCCAATGCCATGTTCTGATGCATCTGTTTGGACAATGAACTCCTTGGAGAAGTCTGGGGCCCTCAGGACCGGTGCCGCACACATTGCCTGTTTCAACTTTTCAAAGGCTTGCTGACAAGCCTTTGTCCAAACTACCCGTCGAGGTTGTTTCTTGGAGGTGAGCTCTGTGAGGGGCGCTACAATAGTGCCATACCCCTTCACAAAGCGACGGTAGTATCCTGTGAGGCCCAGGAAAGCTCGGACCTCAGTCTGTGTCTTGGGGGGTTCCCAGGCCATGATTGCCTCAATCTTCGCCTGCAGGGGCTGCACAGTCCCCCTACCCACCAAGTGTCCAAGGTACACAACCGACCCCTGCCCAATCTGGCATTTGCTGGCTTTGATGGTCAATCCAGCTTGTCTCAGGGCCTGGAGAACGGCCTGCAAATGCTGCAGATGGTCCTCCCAACTGCTACTGAAGACAGCAATGTCATCCAAGTAAGCAGCAGAGAAACTCTCCATTCCAGAGAGGACCTGGTTCACCAGCCGCTGAAATGTGGCAGGGGCGTTCTTGAGCCCAAAGGGCATCACACAGAACTGGTAGTGTCCCTCAGGCGTGGAGAAGGCTGACCTTTCCCTTGCTCCATCTGTCAAGGAGATCTGCCAGTACCCTGAAGTGAGGTCAAAGGTACTCAGATATTGGGCAGCTCCTAGCCGGTCAATCAATTCATCCGCCCTAGGGATCGGATGAGCATCAGTCCTTGTCACTGAATTCAGTCCTCGGTAATCCACACAGAACCTCAGTTCAGGTGTGGTGCCTGGGGGTGCGGCTTTTGGCACGAGCACCACCGGACTGGACCAAGGGCTGTTGGAAGGTTCAATTACCCCCAGCTCTAGCATCTTGGCAACTTCTCCGTGGATGCTAGCCTTCACCTTGTCAGACAGCCGGTAGGTCTTGGACTTCACTGGTGGGCTGTCTCCTGTGTCCACATCATGGGTACACAGGTGGGTCCTTCCCGGGACAAGGGAGAACAACGAAGAGTACTGCTCCAGGATCTGGCGGCAGTCCTCCCGTTGCTCAGGAGTTAGAGTAGGAGAGAGATTCACTCCCTCCACTGACCCATCCTTCTCTTGGGACGAAAAGAGATCTGGGAGAGGTTCGCTTTCCGCTTCCTCTTCCCCGTCAGTCACCATCATCAGCATGACCTCGGGCCTCTCATGGTGGGGCTTGAGTCGGTTGGCATGCAGCACCCGTAGGGGCTGTCGAGGGGTCTTAAGGTCCACCAGGTATGTGGCCTTACCCTTCTTTTCCAACACCTCAAAGGGGCCTGTCCAGCGATCCTGGAGGGCGCTAAGCTCTCCAGGCTCCATCACCCACACTTTCTGTCCAGGCTCCAGTTCCACCTGGTGAGCATTGTGGTCGTACCACTCCTTCATGACTGCCTGGCTGGCCTCCAAGTTGTCAGAAGCTTGCTTCCACAACTTCGCCATTTGGCTCCTGAAGGCCAGCATGTAGCTCACCACATCCTGGGGGGGTTTCCTGGGAGATTTCTCCCAACCATCCTTCACCAGGCTGAGAGGTCCGCGTACAGGGTGCCCATACAGAAGCTCAAAGGGGCTGAAGCCCACTCCCTTCTGGGGCACTTCCCTGTAGGAAAAGAGTAAACAGGGTAGGAGGACATCCCATTTCCTCCGCAGGCTCTCGGGCAGACTTCTGATCATGCCCTTCAAGGTCTTATTAAACCTCTCAACCAGTCCATTCGACTGGGGGTGATAAGGAGTGGTGAACCGGTAGGTCACTCCACACTCCTTCCACATGGCCCGCATGTAAGCTGACAGGAAGTTGGTCCCCCTGTCGGACACAACTTCCTTGGGAAATCCCACTCGGGTAAAGATTCCCATTAGGGCTCTTGCCACTACAGGTGCAGTGACTGTCCTCAGAGGTATGGCCTCTGGGTACCGTGTGGCATGATCCACCAGTACCAGGATAAACCTGTGACCAGCTGCTGTTGGTGGATCCAAAGGCCCTACAATGTCGATGCCCACCCTCTCAAAGGGGGTGCTAACGACTGGAAGTGGTTCCAGGGGAGCTTTTAGCTTCACCCCTGTTTTCCCACTGGACTGGCAGGTTACACATGTCCTACAGTATGTGTTGGACGCCACTTTCATCTGAGGCCAGTAAAAGTGGAGGACAAGCCGTGCAAAGGTCTTATCCTGGCCTAAGTGTCCTGCCAGGGGTATGGCATGAGCCAATTCCAAAGGAAAGGCTCGGTACTGTTGCAGGACTACCAAGGCCCTCGATGAACCAGGCGAGGGTACCTTGGGTTCACTGTAGAGGAGTCCATCCTCCCAGTAAATATGGTAATGTCCCGTAACATCACCTGCTGCTTGGGCTTCAGCCTGTCGCCTCAGTCCCTCAAGGGTGGGGCACTCCCTCTGCCCCTTACAGAATTCCTCTCTGGTAGGACCTCCCTCCACATGCCACTCCGCAGGGATGGGTAAATCCTCCAGAGAGTCTACTTCCCCCTCCACGGACTCCTGGTCCACCACCGCAGGTGGCCGATCTGTCTCATGGGGTGTGGAAGCCGGAGCAGGCTTTCTCTGTCTGTCCCTTCTTAGCAGCGGGTTGGGCCATTGTTCCAGGCTCTAACCCAGGCGAACTCCCTCTCCGGGCAGTCGCAGACCGTGTGCTGACACAGGCCCAGTCAGGTGTACCCAGCATCGCAGAATGCGTCCGGTATTCCACCTCTCTCCAAGTGTTGTGTTCCATGTCATTCCCCAACAGACAATCGACTGGCACGGCAGGGCTTACGGCAACTCGAAGTGAACCTGCAACCCCCTCCCACTCAAAGGGAACCTCAGCCACTGGATAGTGGCCCATTCTGCCGTCAGCCATCGCGGCGGGGTGGAGTACATTAGGAACAATCTGCTCTGGGGACACCAGCTGACTTCTCACCATAGTCATACTGGCTCCTGTATCCCTCAGAGCCTCCCCTCTCTGGCCATTGATGGTAACCCATTGCCCATACTTTGTAGTATTTGGGGGCACCTGGATCTTTGGCACCATCTCCCGCTCTCCCAGGGACACTAAGGTGACACCCGCCCACTCACCCCCCTTATCTAAGGGCAACTCCTCCCCGAGCGCTACACTAGCTACTCCCGGTGACTTTCCTCCGGTGGGAGGGGGTGGTCTCTTTGGGCATCTGACATCTCCCTTATAATGTCCAACGCCACCGCATTCAAAACAGTGGAGAACCCTGGGCTGCTGGCTTTGGCCAGGATGAGGGTTCCGGGGCGGGTTTGCCCTAGGGGTGAAACCTGCTCCCTTCCCTTGGAAGTTATTTTGGGGACCTTTAGAGAACTCTTTCTTTTTCTCCCCCCCTCCTTCTTCTGGGGGGCGCCCTGTCCGGCTTTTTGAGATTCCCCTCCAGTCCCCTTGGTGGACACCCGGGTACTTGTCCAGATGTCCGCCTCCTCTGCAAGCTTCCGGGGATTGGTCAGCTTGCTGTCTACCAGGTGTTGGCGCAGCTCGGGAAAACATATCTCGAGGAGGTGTTCTCTCAAAAACAGATCGTACAGCCCCTCATAATCCTTTACCTCACTGCCCTTGACCCAACCCTCTAAGGCCTTTCTGGCGTAATCAAGGAAGTCCACCCAGTTCTGAGTGCCCATCTTGTGGCTCCCCCTGAACTTCTGTCGGTACCTTTCTGGGGTGAGCCCGAACTTCCTCAATAACGCCAGCTTCATGGTGGGGTAGTTTGTCTGTTCCTCTGGATCCAGGGCCAGCAAGGTGTCCCGACCAGCAGGAGGCATGTACTTGTACAAACTACCCCCCCAGTGCTTCTCCTGCACTCCATGAACCTTCAGAGAAACCTCATAAGCGGCCAGCCACTTAGCTACATCGTCCCCCTGACTGAAGCTCGCTATCAGGTCCTTTGGGATATAGGGTTTGGTCTCCCTGGCTGACTCCTTTGGTTCGCTGCCACCATTTCTAGCAGGAGAGGACCCCCGTCGCAGACTTTGGAGCTCCAGTTCCTTTAGTCTAAACTCGTGGACCATTCTCCTCTCCTCTTTCTCCTGCTCCATCTTAGCCAACTCCCACTATAGCTGTCTTTTCTCCCTCCTATCGGTGAGCTCGGCTTCCGTTAGGCTTCTCCCAGAGATGCTACTGCCCTTTCTGGAATAGGACACTGGTCCGGTGAGTAAGTTTTCCCCCTCATGGCGGAATAACTCTTCCACCTCCCCCACCGTGTCCTGGTCAACCTCTTCATCCTCCTCCTTTGTCTCTTGGTGTGCCTCCACCCAGGCCCTAAGGCTAGTCTGGAGCTCCCCCTTCCTGGCACCATGTTTGAAAAAGACCCCCATTTGTTGGCAGAACATTTTCAATTGGGGCACGGAATAGACTTCCAGGTTTTCCACCGCAAACTCCATTGTGAGTCAGGCAAACCTGGATACACACCAGAAATTTCAGAGTGGCAAGGGCAACCTAAAGCCAACTCCACCCACCACCAGGAATAAATTTAGAAAAAACAAAAAGACTAATTGGGAGGGCCGCAAGGAGAAAACTCCTGGTGTAGGTTGGGTGTATTACGTCAAATTACTAGTAAGTAGCTGCAACCAAGTCCGCAATCCCACCGCTAGGCACCAATATGTTGGAATTAGGTAGCCTGGCCTAGGGCAAGACTAGCATAACAGAGGCACAGTGTAAAGGTTGCAGACCACCCAAAAGTAATTCCACGCAATAGCACTCAAAAAGAAAAACACTACACCAAAATTATATGAAAATACGTACTGCTTTATATAAAAATAATATTCTCTGTGTTGTCAAACATTAGTAGCTCACATATAAATAGCTCAAAACATTTCAAGTCACTTTTAGGTTCAGCAGTTACACTTTTTAAGTTACTAGCGGATCAGCACGTTGTCTTTAAAGCAGTTACTAAATTCTGAAACTCTTATCACACTTTTGTATTAGGATAAACTGTACCTTAGAATCAATCAGGCTAATTATTACTCCGCTAGAATCTTGGGAGGAAACTACTACTCTCTATAAACCAAAGCAGATATTATCACAATCTTAGCATTCTTTTTTAAGCAGGATGACTGACCCTAAAAATTCACATCACATCACTAGATTTCCTAATAGTTAGCTATACATTTCCTGTACTCTGCGCACCTTATACTATCTCCTAACACAGCATTGCTTTAAAGGTTGGCAAGAGCAGCACTTAAATCAGATCAGAGCAACACCCCTTTGCATGGATAACAGTACAGTTTTCCTTCTAATCCTCTTTTAGAAGCCACTGGTTAAGAACCATTTAGATCAATAGTTAATTAAGCCCTGCCAGAGTTCCCTTAGGGACCCCAAACTCTTGGAGACAGAGTCTCAGCGTTCTCCCCGGTAGGATAGCTAGTCAGAGCACTGGTTCCTTAGGTAGAAGGCTCTTTCCCCTTATACTACCTCCTTACTTGCGTTTCAGGGTCCTGAGTTGTCAAAGAGCGAGAGGGGGCGGACCACGTGCCAGGTTAGAGTGGTTTAGCACCGGCCAAGCACCTCAGCCTCCAGGGCACCTGCGTTCCCCTCTACCACTCGAGCGAGCTCCTCTGGTGGCGCTCGAGCGGGGAAAGGACTTCAACCGCTTCACTGGGAGTCAGCCGGCTCCTCCGTTTCTCGCCTCTCGCTCGCGCCGGCTCCTCCGTTTGGCGCTTGAGCGAGGGAGAGATTCCAGACACCTTCTCGGGCTGCAGCGGTAGCCGGCGCTCCTCTGCACACGCTGATGTCGTCGCTCAACGCGTAGCCTCCGAGGAAGGACGCTCTTCTCTCCCGGACCCGCCTGCCAATCTCCGCCTCCTCCTATCCGGCCCCGCCTCACGGAGCCGGGCCGCTCAAGGGGACATGCGCGAAAGGCGAGTGTTTCACCGCCTGAGGTCGCGCTGTGCAATCGACGCCGCCTCCCTCTTCCGCCTACTTTGACACTGACGAGGGCTTGCGCAGTCCGCTCCTCACCTCAGAGCCCTTAATCACAGCTCCACAACAGCGCCGCTCGCCCACACCGATGCAGGGACAGCACGGCTAGCTGGACGACCGTTTCTGCTCCTTCAGCATTCCCACGCCGACCCAGGTGTAGAACAGCTTGTGGTCCCGCTGTCTCCGCTTCTCCAGCCCTGGTGGTCACAGGTAGGGGTTTGGCACCAGGGGGGGCGCGATTTCAGCAGTTGGGCAGCACTGGGGTACAAGCAGAGCAAGGGGGAGGGGCACCAGGATAAGCCCCTCTCCGTAGGAGAGTCCTTCTTCACAGTTTCTCCAGAATCAAACTGCTGAGCAGAGGACTGCGCTCCGCAGCGCTGCAGTCTCCTTCTCCTATAGACTTCCCCTATATATTTTAGAAAAGGGGCAAGCTAGGCGCCCAGGGTCCCCAGTAACTTCCCACAGCGGGGCCAGGGCAAATAACCAACAGGGGAATCGTGGGTATGACCAATAAGGTGGCTTCCCAGTCTAGGAGGTCAATCCTAAGTCCAGCCTCTTCCCACCCTCAGCTACAGCCTGTCCTCCAGCTGACTTCCACAGGTAGACAAAATGGCTGCCCCGCATTCCGCCTTATATAGGCTGCCCTTCAGTGGTCCAGAATGGACCAGAAGGTTCTGGAATGCCCTATGTTAGGCTATGGCCAAGTTCTGTTGGTGACAGTTGGGGCAGTTGGTGGCCACCATTTTAGGTGGTGCCAACTTTCCTGTCAGAACAGGCCTCTGGGCCTGAGGTAAAAGATTATGAGGGGGAGAGAGAACACCTATCCCCCTGGCCAACACCTACAAAAAGTCAGTAGACACAAAAAATTAATAAGGGTATGAGGGGCAAAAAGGGGACAAAATAAATAAAAATTAGGAGGGACTTCGCCAAAGAGCCAGACAGGTCTAACAAATTGTGACTGGGCCTTTTTGCCGACATTAATATTATTCTACAGTTCTTTGCTTCCACACAAATACATATCCATTCCCATGCTATCTATTTGTAATGATTCAAATCAACATACAATGTTCTTTTAAAGCAAGATCTATAGGCACCAACAATGTAACAAAACTGGTTTCTATTCTGGAGCACCCAGTAAATCTTTACTTGTACCAGATATTTAATGATCTTTTTTTGCTGGCAGATGTACACTACTTACACTACTTATAGAGCTCGACAAACATTCGCTTGTATCATTTTGATATTCAAGCACATAATTATATTTATGTGTGTGTGTGCGTGTGTGTTTGTAATGTGTGACACATTTAAACAGTCCTATCTATTTAATCAACAGCAGTTTGCATAGTAAGATTTTCTTAAGTCCTTATTTAAAATGTTACAAGAAAACTATATGTCTCAGAATAAAGCGTTTGTGGTAAAATATCTAGATTTTGTGGAAGGTGTCACAAATATCATGACCCCATCTAGTAGCTCTGTTAGAAATAAAATATTATGTTAAAAGGTAATGCAACTTGTTGTTATGTATAATGCCCACTAAAAGCCCTTAGCTTGAATGTCTCATTCTAAATGTGACAATTCACTGATGTGACGCAACGGACTGTAGCTACGTCACAGAGGAATTCCAGGCTGCTCTGGCTGGGCTCTTCGAGAGCCTGTTAGAGCAGCACTTGTTTGTAGGGAGGACAGTTTCTCTGACTTCCCCATTACTCCTCTGTCCTAACGTAGCAATTAAAAGCAGGACTAAAGGTTTTGGGTGGGGGGGGGGGATACATAACATAAAATTATAAATGGGTAAAAAACCAAATTACTGGGATGTTTTTCACAGCGGGGTTCTGAGTGACATCATAGACAACTGGAACATCACTCTTGTGGGCTATTTCATGCCAATCATAACCAATTGGGAGAATTTTTTTAAACATAATTCACTGTTGTCCATACATAATTCTATATTCTATGTAATGCAACGCATAGCCTTCAGTCTACTTTGTTTATCTAAAAATATTAAGCTAGTTCAATGCGACTGAATGAAAACTTTGTTTCTTACCCTCTGAGATGTATGTGATTCTACAGGTCACATGCTACAATTGCAATGAGATAGCTCACTAGACTAAGGCACTAATGGTCTAATATGCTTACAATTTACCATCGAATTTGCTCAAATAAACCGTGGGTGAGTACCCCTAAAGTCACATGACTAATAGTCTAAAATCCTGAAAAGCTTGCAAAGTTTTGTCCAATGATACTGGTGTAATGTACCTTAAATGCACCACGTACAGACAATTCCATCCACCGTCTTGGGCCGAGAAACTTCAAACACCCAGGGCAAACCTTAATATCATGAAATTAACAAATTGTGACTATAGTTGCAAAATATGTAAAGCGGTAGAGGCCATTGTCATCTGTTCATTTAACCATCTCCTGTAGCTGGCTTGCTTTATTTGGAGTATAACAAAAATAGAAAGGGGAGCAGAACATGCTTTGGGCACCTAACGAAAAGGGGTGTGCATAAACAAGCAGCACTTGAGCAACTCCTGCCTTTAAATACTTTGTCAGACTTGGATAGAGTCAGTCGCATACCAGGCATGCACCACTGAAAGGTAAGGAGTGTGCAATTGATGCTAGGCTTATGCTTCTATAAATGTTTGTTTGGGTGGGGAGAAGTCAGCTACATGCAAGGCCAGACTGCCACATAAAATAGGCTCAGGCACCAAAATAAAAGGGGCCCCATTAGCGAAGCAGATAGCTGAATAAAAGTGGTAATATTAGCGAAATCAACAGTAAAAAAAAAAAAAAGCCCACCTGCCTATAAAACCGTCCGACAACTGCTGAAAACCAGCACACACACTGAATTTTCAGGCCAGCCATCAGGCATTGCCTGATTGCCCTGTAGGCCAGTCCTTTCCTAGCAATATTGTAAGGCTGATGGAGTCTGGGCCCTATTGCATAGTAATACTTAGTCGACAATCTTTTTGTGTGACTTAAGTGGTAAAGGGAAAAACTTTCTTTTCAATCTCAAAATACAGTGTAGGCAATTTGGTTGCACAATAACTCAAATAAACATCAAGTCTTAAGTTAGTCCGTTTATTCCAAATTCAGACTCAAAAACAAATTAATATAAACTAGACTAAATAACAGATTAATATAAACTAGTCTAAGCATTATCATATAGAAATACAATACAAACAACAGGAAACCAAATCTTCTGAAGCAATTTACCTCAGTTACCAAAAAGAAAACAACTAATTCGATTATGGCTATGCAAGTAAGAAGAAAAGAAAACTTTTTGTTAGATTGCATCAATTTGTCATCGAAAATTAACATAGATGCTCCTTCTGTCCCTACACTATACTTAAGTGACAGTGACACCCCTAAACTAAAGCAGAGATTTAAGATGAAGTGAAAATAGAAAGGTTTCGGCTGTCAGAGCCCTTTGTAGAGTGAACTCTAAAATGAGACTAGTAGCATAAAGCCACACTACCAAAGCAGAGGTCTGTACCTCAAGGTCTCCTATGTCAGAATGCTAACCATCCCTCACTATAACATCAGTTGCATCCAAAGGACGACCCACAAACTGTACTTAGCAAATTTCCATTCTACCGGCACACATTGGCTTCTTTTCACCACCTTTCGATTCCCATCAATCTTTACTTCAGCCCTCCTTGGTCTCATCTCCTTCTCCCATGAGAACTCTCCTCTTATCTTGTTATCGCATTTCCTTTGTACCAGTTGCTGCTTCACATACATCACTACCTACTATGAACAAAGACCTTTTTCTCTCACTAATGAAGTCTCGTCCCCCTGCAGTGGGAATACGAAATACATGCAACATTTCTACTGCAAGAATAAAATAGGAATTTAAATGTTAAACTGAAACATGAGCTTGAATCCAAATACATCTCGGGCCCATAGGTTAGGCTAAGTTAAGATGTGCACGGGTTACATTATGTGCACTTCCCTACAAATAAATCATTCAAATGTTCAACAAATACTTTAGTAATTAATACAGTAATAACATGATTATTATTTAGTAAACATCTCATTGTACCAATTACCTGTGAACACATTAGCAAACATTTCTCATGAAATATTAATATGTAAGCATCACAATTCCATCAGTTACATCTCTAAACACTCATATATTTAATTAGTTTGTGAGGCTATTTAAATATGCAATACCCCCTGCTGTCATTTTCAACATTAGTCCCACGGAATATATGTGAGTGTGGTCTACATGTGATTATAAGGCACTCCTAACACATCTCTTGGTGTGGAGTCATTTTTACACTACTCCGTGCTTGTGTCTCTAAAATGGTTGAAAGGCTGAGCAGGGGGAGGAGATGTGGCGTTACGGCCAGAACTGGTGACTTTGCAACTGGGGAACCAGCTTAAGTGTTGGCATCGGCTGAACATCATGTGATTTTGGAGAAGCGTGGCTCAATGGTTAGAGCGGCAGACCCTGATGCAGAGGTCTGGCCCGGGACCAGGGTTCAATTCCCCCCTCGGCGGCTCTTAGACTCAATTTCCCGGACCTGATAATTCTCGCCTCGGTGCCTAGTCTAATCATGGGTGCCACTCTGTGACTCAGGGCAATAGCTTGCTTAATCTCCACAACGGCCCCAGCAGCGCTGTGGATGCCTGGCTTTACCTTGGGGGTGCCCAGGAGTGGACATTTCACAGGAAAGCCAGGATGGGTTCCACAGCGGTATGAATACAGCGCTACGAGGCCTCAGGGTAGAAGTGCGCTATATAAATACTCTACATTTACATTTTGGACAATTTACTAATGGCCTGATTCACATAGGTACTCTTATTCACAAACAATGATTTAATAGTAACTTTATGACTGCAGAAACACCACAGTTGGGTTCAGAGAACTCCACACTGAAAAGGACAGGCCTATCGTTTTATGTGCAAAGTTATCTTCCTGGACTGCAGTGATAAAGTAACCATTAAATCGTTTGCTTGTGAATACTGAAAAATAGTAAACTTACATAAACGTGTAAGTTTACCCTTGTGAATCAGACCCTCAAAATCTCCCCGTGCCTAAAAAATAGAATGTGACCTCATGTAATGCTAGTGGTGCTCATGTAAAACATTCCAATGCAGTAGGGCGTGCTAGCTCTATATAAAACTGCCACAAATATATGTAAGGTCATCTTAAGGTGCCTATGTGGGATAAGATATTGACTGTTGCAAGTCAGGTCCCAATCCAGATTAATCTGCAATTTCCTTCTTAAATGTCCTTGTGAAGTCTCCTCTGAGGGAATTTAAGTGGCCTTCATCCTGTTCCAATACCCCGTCTTGTGGAACTGGTTAAGTATTAGGTGAAGGGGCGTGTGGCCTCTGCATCTATCAAACACCTCCACTGAATGTCCGCGCTTGGAAGGGTGTATAAAAGCAAAGTAGAGCACACTATAAGATGATGTTTCAGGCACTTGGAGGGTATGTGATAAAACATTGTTAAGATAAATGTAGCACAATGAAGTCACCCTCAAGTGTGAAATCAGGGTCGGATCACAACATATTTTTGACTATTTCATGTCCTTATGGTAAAATAAGGCAGTACTTGTTGTAAACACCTTTTACCGCTGTATTATGAAAACAGGATTCTGGAGGTGGTAATGTGTCACAAGAAAGCGTTTGTGCATACGTGTGTGAAATGTTGTAGTGGCAGTGGAATGTAGTGTTGCTTTTTGTGCAGCTGTGATTTTGTGCTCTTTTGGTGCAATGGGATTTTGTTGTGTTGTCCTGCAGTTGCTTTGTTGCAATCTATTTTTACTGTTTTGTTGTGCTGTGCCCTGATATACTTTGTGTTATTTTGCTTTTTGCATATGATTGTGCTATCTATATTGCTACTTTTGGTTTATCAACAAATACTGCTATATTACCAGACAAAAGAAATAGAAGGCCTTTCTCAAGCAACCATTTACCACTGTTTAAGGTGGCAAAATAGTTCTGCTCCAGCTCTTATACTATTTAAGGCACCAGTCACCCAAAAACTGTGGCAGAAACTGTCTCTAAACTTAGGGCTCACAGGCTTACGTTATGTGATAGAGCCATGTGTCTTAACTTTCCACTCTCAATGCTCAAATTATGTGATACGGTCCTGTGTCTTAACTATGCACTCTCAGAGCTCACCTTATGTGACACAGCCCTGTATCTTAACTATGCACTCTCAGAGCTCACCTTATGTAACACAGCCCTGTATCTTAACTATGCACTCTCAGAGCTCACCTTATGTGACACTGCCCTGTATCTTAACTAAGCACCTTTGGTGCTCACTTTATGTGATGCGACCATGCGCCTTAACTATGAACTCTCAGTGCTCACTTTATGTGATATGGCCCTGTCTCTTAACTAAGCACTCTTTTTGTTCACTTTATGTGATAAATACCTATGCCTTAACCGCATCGCTGCTGCGGTGATTTTTGCGCTGTGTGGCATTTTTCGAAATACCCCCTTACATGACGAGCTCAGCTCGTCATCAGCACACGCCACCCGTGGCTGATGACAAGCTGAGCTCGTCATCAGCATCGAAGGGGTTAACTAAGCGCTCTCAGAGCTCACTTTATGTGATACAACCGTGTGTCTCAACTATGCACTCTCAGAGCTCAATTTATGTACTATGGCCCTGTCTCTTAGCTAAGCGCTCTCTGTGCTCATTTTATGTGATACGACCCTGTGTCTTAACTAAGCACTCTCAGTGCTCACTTTATGTGATACGGCTCTGTGTCTTAAATATGCACTCTCAGAGCTTAATTTATGTAATATGGCCCTGTCTCTTAGCTAAGCACTCTCGGCGTTCACTTAATGAGATATGGCCCTGTCTCTTAGCTAAGCACTCTCATTGCTCACTTTATGTGATACAGCTCTGTGTCTTAACTAAGCACTCTCGGTGTTGACATTATGCGATACGACCCTGTGTTTTAACAAAGGGCTCTTGGTGCTCACTTTATGTTATACGACCTTGTGTCTTAACTAAGCACTCTCGGCGCTCACTTTATGTGATGCGAGCCTGTGCCTTAACTATGAAATCTCAATGTTCACTTTATGTGATGTGACCCTGTGCCTTAACTATGCACTCTCCGTGTTCACGTTATGTGATAAATACCTATGCCTTAACTAAGCACACTCAGTGCTCACTTCATGTGATACAGCCCTGTGTCTTAACAATGCACTCTCAGAGCTTAATTTATGTGATATGGCCCTGTCTCTTAGCTAAGCACTCTCGGTGTTCACTTAATGAGATATGGCCCTGCATCTTAACTAAGCACTCTCTGTGCTCACTTTATGTGATACAGCCCTGTGTCTTAACTAAGCACTCTCGGTGCTCACCTTATGTGATACAGCTCTGTGTCTTAATTAAGCACTTTCGGTGCTCACTTTATGGGATACGGCCCTGTGTCTTAACTTAGCACTCTCTGGGCTCACTTTATGGGATATGGCCCGGTGTTTTAACTAAGCACTCTCTGTGCTCACTTAATGTGATACAGCCCTGTGTCTTAACTAAGCACTCTCGGTGCTCACCTTATGTGGTACAGCTCTGTGTCTTAATTAAGCACTTTTGGGGCTCACTTTATATGATATGGCCCTGTGTCTTAACTAAGCCCTCTCGGTGCTCACCTTATGGGATACGGCCCTGCGTCTTAACTTAGCACTCTCGGTGCTCACTTTATGTGATATGGCCCTGTGTCTTAACTTAGCACTCTCGTGCTCACTTTATGTGATATGGTCCTGTGTCTTAACTTAGCACTCTCGGCGCTCACTTTATGTGATATGGCCCTGTGTCTTAACTAAGCACTCTCTGTGCTCACTTTATGTGATACAGCCGTGTGTCTTAACTAAGCACTCTCGGTGCTCACCTTATGTGGTACAGCTCTGTGTCTTAATTAAGCACTTTTGGGGCTCACTTTATGTGATATGGCCCTGTGTCTTAACTAAGCCCTCTCGGTGCTCACCTTATGGGATACGGCCCTGTGTCTTAACTTAGCACTCTCAGTGCTCACTTTATGTGATATGGCCCTGTGTCTTAACTTAGCACTCTCGGCGCTCACTTTATGTAATATGGCCCTGTGTCTTAACTAAGCACTCTCTGTGCTCACTTTATGTG
This sequence comes from Lissotriton vulgaris, assembly GCF_964263255.1. NCBI lineage: Eukaryota > Metazoa > Chordata > Amphibia > Caudata > Salamandridae > Lissotriton > Lissotriton vulgaris. The sequence goes on from NC_141697.1 coordinate 916,091,835, forward strand.
ATACAGTCCTGTGTCTTAACTAAGCACTCTCGGTGCTCACCTTATGTGGTACAGCTCTGTGTCTTAATTAAGCACTTTTGGTGCTCACTTTATGTGATATGGCCCTGTGTCTTAATTAAGCACTTTCGGTGCTCACTTTATGTGATATGGCCCTGTGTCTTAACTTAGCACTCTCGGTGCTCACTTTATGTGATATGGCCCTGTGTCTTAACTTAGCACTGTCGTGCTCACTTTATGTGATACAGCCCTGCGTCTTAACTAAGCACTCTCGGTGCTCACCATATGTGATACAGCCCTGTGTCTTAACTTAGCACTCTCGGTGCCCACTTTATGTGATATGGCCCTGTGTCTCAACTTAGCACTGTCGTGCTCACTTTATGTGATACAGCCCTGTGTCTTAACTAAGCACTCTTGGTGCTCACCTTATGTGATGCTGCCCTGTGTCTTAACTAAGCACTCTCAGTGCTCACTTTATGTGGTACAAGTTTCATAGCAAGCATGGCTAACTCAGCATTTCAGCCTTTAAGGTTGATTGACTGGTAACAGTTTAACTGCGTAATAGATGCCAATAACAGCACTAATGGTGAGGACCGTGCAGTTCTAAATTTGGTTGGTATCCGAGTTACTGACTGAATTTGGAATGAGAGCGAATCCTGGGATGATGCATTCCTGGGGCCTTCACAAAACTTAAGATTTTGTTGCTAGAGGTTTTCTCCCTCAAGAATACCATTTCAATCCACGTGGTATTCACATCCACGACAACAGCAGTGAAGCACAGAGATTCAGGAAGACTCATGAATGGCCGAATGAAATGTAGGTAAATCATGACCACCTTCAATCTTTTCTCCCCTTGCTTACTCACCATGCAATTCACTACCCATGCTGATACCTGCTCAAAAAGACCTGACCATCAGAAACATTTTTTTAACCCGGTTGTCATGGTCAAACCTAGGTGTCTGATGGGCCAATCTAATTACCTTTTTGCGTACTGTTTCAGAGGTACAATCTGTCATCTTGCATTATCACGCCGTCACCACACACAAACAGTTTGTGCAAATTCTTGTAATAATGGGTCCTGCTCATCAGACCACAACTTTCTCTCTTACATTATTCCATTATTAAAGTAGTCCACTTCAGCACCCAGGGCTGGCTTTAGCTCTGGTGGCACCTGGTCCAACAATTTCCCCCCTCCCCCCTCCCCCATGACCTCCTCCTCGGATTTCCTCACTACCAGCCAGCTAAAGCGCCCCTCATCTCTCCATAACTCCCCTCTCACATTTATTTTTTTTCATAGCAAGAGTAAAGGCTGGCTTTCTAATCCACTCAGCTATCCACATAGAATTTAGATATGTTCTTTGCAGCAGGCATAATAACCCTCTGCGCTACTTTAGATTGTATGACACAACCACGCATGCCTTAACCACGCGGTCTTTACTATGGCCGCGTCTTTACCAGCCATGCATTTACCACGCATGCCTTTACAACGAATTTCGTTGTAAAGGTATGATTGGTAAAGGTAAATGTGTTGTAGAGATTTCACCCCAGCCCCCCCCCCTGTCCTCAGCCCTAAAATTCTGCCCTCCAGCTTTGTAATCTACCCGTGCCAGCCCTATTATACCATGACCCTGAACACTGAGCCCTCAAACCCGTCCCCCGGCCTAAAAAAACTACCCCGTCCCCAGCAACCCTGCCCTGATCCCTAAAAACTACTCATGGCAGGATGTGCCCTAAAACTCGGCTTTCTGCACTAAAAACTACCCTGACCACAGCCCCCACCCTGAGCCCTAAAACCAGCCCCACCACTAATACCTACCCCACCTCCCCATGGCCAGAGCCCAACTTACCATGCCACAACCTGGTCCTTCCTGCAATGAACCTTCTGGTACCTCTGCCCGCCCATCCACTCAGACAGCTAGAGGGCCAACTGCCTTTACCACGCATATGCGTGGTTATGGCATATACGTGCTTAAGGCAAGAGGTGTTCAGCTTGCACGGAAATGGAACACGTGCCCAAGGCCGTGTTGTGAAGGCTGTTTTCCGCTAGTTCACGGCAAGTCAAAACTGCCATTAGACAAAACCAGTGGCTGGTGACATTTGAAAGTGGCAGGGCGTAAATGTTGCGGGATGAGTGTACTGTGGCGAGCAAGCGTGGCGAGCGCGTCTAACTGGGATAAGGGAGGTTTGGGGGTTCCCCTGTGAAAATTTTGAAAAAAGAGAGGGCAAATGGTACATTTTCAAGAAAATTTGAGAAAGCAAGAAAGTTCATAAAGTAATTGTGAAAGTATAGCTATGACATCAATAAAGAGATTTCATTTGGTAATGTAGGTGGCTGCTTATCCAGTATAACCAAAGAACTTCATAACAGACTTCGAGTTAACAATGCTGATTACCTCACAGATTTCTTTATTTATTGATATATCTTTAGAAATTAAATAAACTGAAGAATTAAAAGCTATTGTAATTTGTTGGACTGGACACAGTGAGACACTAAGGAATGAACATTAAAAGCTAGCTTTGTGATAGCTGAGCAGAGCTACAGGCGGTGAGTGGCCTGTGTCAGTCTCCTGAAGTGGCAGAGTAGTGCCACAAAAAGGGGCACAAGAAAATACCCCCAACAGTGTTCAAAGGATGACCCCAACAGAGTGATTGTGAGATGAAGGTCTCACTCCCTGCTACCAGTATAAAACCAAATGCCACTGCCCACTGATCTCAAAACGTTCTTTCTTCCATCCTGTGCCTGCTTAGTAGGGAACCGGGTCATTGAAGCCCTCTGAACTTGTTCCAGAACCCTGTTGCTCGTCTTGTCACCTTCTTTGAGCACAATTTATAAATATGCTTATTTTTCTTCAGAAAATTTGGAAGGCCACAAACGAATGTTTCAGTCACCAGAACATGCCCTACCTGTTACATACCTCGGAACCGGAAAGGTGGACTGGGGTGATTTCCTGCCTATCTGGACTCTAATTAGGTTTAAGGGAGTAATTAAGAACTAATATTATTCTGGGCCAGGCAGACTGGTCCATAAACTCGTCAGATATTGTAAGAGCAGGTAGTATTTAGTTAATATTAAAAGTCTGGGAAAATAACAAGGGGCCCGATCACAAAACGCAGTCAGCCTTTTTTGGGGTTAGAAAGTTTATATTTTGTTTTCATGACACAGAGCCGGGAAAATATGAGAAGAGCAGAAATTGTGCTTGAGGACAGAGTTTGGATCCTGACAAACTCACTGAACATTTGCAACATGCAGCCATCGAGACAAGTGAGTCCAAGGTGGACTAGGTTCGCATTCAAATGATTGCATGTTAAGAATGGATACAGCTGTCCTGATAAATCAATGGCATGAATTGTATTGCTTGCGTTTAGAACCAGGCTGCTTTCAGCAAACTCGTGTGTTTATTACTTCCAAATGTAAGCAGTAAAATTCAAGCCATTGGCATGTGAGGTAAGCCATTTGTCAGGCCATAAATAAAGACATCACACAGGGGTGAGACCAGAGCCCCTCTGGAGTCAGAGGACCTTTAAACTATAAAAATAATACTCCACTTCTCCTGTTCCACTTTCCTCTCTGCCCCAGCCCAGTACTTAGTTTGTGTGAATCCTTTCCTTATTCTTTCAAGTGATTATCTATAATTAATACTCCATTACAAGAGACATTAAGCTGACGAAATTCTGTCCCTTGAACGGATGTTTTTAAGGAAAGATGTTTGTATTTTTCTTTTGTAAAATAGCAAACCACGACGCCAGCGTCACATACACTGCAGTGCAAAAGAGTGAGAGCAGCTTTAGCTCTCGGCTGCATTGTGATGATTGTTTTAACCTGAATATTACGTAAAAATATACCGCTTGGCTGCACAATAAATACACAAAGGATTTGGCTTTGCATCAAGCTCTGTGATGGAACGCCATCGTCACACTGCACAACCCTTGGAACAGTCAGCTAAATTTATTTTGAATAACATTTGTAATGAGTTAGTTTTGCAAAAACACATTATGCAGCTGAAAAACCCTCATTTACTTGAAAAAAATCCATTGATAGCGATTGCAGAGACTGGGAATGAGGAACAAGTCTGCATCTACAATTTACAAAACTTTCTTTGTCACCTACATATGCGGGGTGTGAAAAGGTACTGTATGAATGCCATGGCATACATGCAACCGCACTCAAGAGGGCAGGATTTCCAGGCGCTAAAAATCACTCCAAAGTAAACCTTTTTTTTTTTATCTCGACCCTAGTCTGAAGCATCAGAAAGCAACAGGCGCTTACCAAACATACTCACCCCGGTCAGAGAGGCATGAGATCATTCATTGCACCAGGCCCCAATTAACTCACAAACACCCAACACAATATTACGAAGAAAGGTGTCACTCAGCCAATTTCCAACAGGCGTGATATGAAACGCCACACACCAGTTAAACAGGCAAGCACCTACACCATTGAGGTACAGCTCACGGCTGCTGCTGGCCATCACTGGGCATGAACAATATCAGCATGATCACCACAATAGCGCCGAGAGCCCTCACGGTGTGATAACAGCACCTACATCTCTGTCCCCACTCCCCAGAGGTGCCTACCCACCCTCGAGAACACTCACCCCTTGCCTTCTCGAACGAGCAGGTCAGCCAGCAGAGTGCTTAAAAACAGTCGCAGACACAGCCTTACAGATTATTAGCTCAATATGCTTCTGCTCTGACATTACACCAAGGTTTCCAGTAAAGCAGTTAAATCAGTGACACTGCAGTCCCAGTTATGGGCCGACTGGCCCACCCTGTAAAACTGTGTCTGCAGCGGACCCCCAACCGAGTGAACTTCGAAATAGGCCACGCTCCCCCATGTGATGACAGGACACTGAACGGGCCTAAACTGAAAGTTAAAAATGCCCGCCTGGGCTTGTGAACTGACCAGAGTTGGTTCAGACGTCAGCAGGGGCGGCTCTAGGCTCATGGCGGCCCTGGGCAGGGAGCGTAGGTAGTGGGCCCCGGAAGAGGGGGCCGGGCGGGGCGGAGCGTGGAGGCCAGTGAAGAGTGGGGGGTCAGGGTGTTTGGAAGTGGAACAGAGCCAGAGGCCGTCAAATCCCTGCCAGGGGCCGCCACGCAAATATGTATACATCCTCAGAGGATTATTATGTTAGAGTTATATATTGGCGTGGTGGCCCCTGGGGTTTGGTGGCCCTGTGCAGGTGCACAGCTTGCACATGCGCTAAGGCCGCCCCTGGTGGGTCCTTTCAAACCTGCCACTCTGGCAGCGCCAGTATGCCCGACAGGCCAGTCCAACTCTGCTATTTAGAGAACGGGGTCTAAGCCTGCGGTCGATGGATGCAGTGGTGTAGGCCGCAGCATATGGACAGGGAGGGTTCTTACCCGCTGTATGGAAAGGCAGCTTCCCATGTCTCATGTAAGCAGAACCTTCATCCGGGCCTCCTCAGGTGTTATCCGGCCGGGGGATGTTGATCACACAGCAAGCCCCGAGGTCTCTCACACTCCTGCTGCAGGTTCTGACGTCATTGAGCGCATCACAAAGCCATCATTGGCTGGCCTTTGAAATGAGCCTCAGCACGTCTATGTCACACCGTGGGGGGCTTTTACTGACTGAATATGAATTGTGGAATGATCTCGTAAGTGTTGGGGGGTTGGAGTGGGCACTCCTAAGGAATGCGTGGAATGGCTGCCGCGCTGCAGCGTGGGCTGATGACGTGTTTAGAGCGCTTAGTAAACGACACCCAGAAGAAACGCCAAGGGCGCTTATGAAAGAGATGTTTAGAAGGCCTGGGGAGAGATCAAAGCAGCATCGCTGAGCACCGAGGGTGGCTCTCCATGCGATTTGTTATGCTATGCTGTGCCATATTAAGTTGTGCTAAAATATTCTAAAATATTTGACCGCAGGCTAGGGACGTGCTGATTGCTGAAAAATACCTCAATATACAACAATCTCGGTGAGAAAATCAGGATCATAAAAACATGGGCCTAAAAAATCCGGGCAGCAAACAGATAAGTAGTAATGGTAAGAATAATGGTACTGGTTAAGGTGTGTATGGGGTAAGGGAAGGGTTAGAAAAGGAAGGGGGTGGGCTTGATTAAAAGAAAAATGAAAGGAGGTGGTCTTCCTTCGGATAAAGTTAGTGAATTAGATCAGTAATTAATGAAAAAAACAATAGCAGATTTTAGAAAAAATAATGGAAAAAGAGGTACTCGAAATGAATCACCCCGGGGTAGTGATGGCTTCGGGTGGGTGGGTGCCAAACAGTTGCAAGCTATCAATGTTGCATAAAGTATGCAAATTACAAGCTAGGAGTTCATGGTACTTTCCAGATTTTGGTGGAGAGCTGCTCCTGTTCATCAGGCATATCTACAATCCAAAAAAACCTGAAATGAGTAAAAGCAGCTCCTGACACGTGTTCTGCTCTTACTAGGGGGCATATTATCAAGGGGGTTTATCTCCGCTTTTTTGGCTTTAAAAGCCAAGAAAGCGGAGATAAAATTATCTCCCTATTACCTAGCTGTCGCTAACACCAGTTAGCGACAGCTAGTAGGAGATAGCGACCATCTTGGGCCCCGCTTTGCATGTCAGTGTTATTTATCACTAATGACATGCAAAGTGGGCGTGCCAAGATGTTAGCGACTGAAAACAGTCGCTAACATCGCCATCTCCTATTACCAACTTTTGGAGATATTCGCGCTAAGCTCGAATATCTCCAAAAGATAGTACCTGCCCTGAGCAGTTCTTAGCCATGTTATCCAATGGGAGGTGGATAACATGGCTAAGAGTATTAGCTCGGTGATGCATGAATATCGCTGACTTTTCAGCGATATTCATGCATTGCGGCGATTTTTATCGCATTTGCGATAAACCTTGGTAATACCAAGTTTTATTTGCGGTAAAAATCGCCGCAGCTCAGCGGTAAATTTTTGTCTCTAACCAAGCAATAGCGATAATTATCGCTATTGCTTGGTAATATGCCCCTAGATTTCTTCAGAGAAACACATGTGTATACAAGGGGCACCTAGTAAAGTTCAAATCCAAATACTTGCAAGCTTTTTTTTAAAAAAATTTTTTATTTTTGAAAACCTTTATTTAAAAACAATGCACACAGCTATTCAGCCTTACATCCCGGAGGCGAGGCAGCAGAATGGAGCAAAAGAACCAAAGTGCAAGGATCAGTTCACCAGAACGAATGAAGGTTGATTTTCAAATTTTTTATAAATAGTGCAGAAAAGGGGGAGAAAAGGGAAAGAAAGCGCCGAAACTGGCGCAAAGAGAGAGGCAATGGAATGTAAAGTACAGTGAGGCGTAGTGAGGGGGCCGGGAGGGCACAGTGAACACAGATATGTCCAGTAGAATAGAATACTAGGAATGCGGAGGGAGGGGAACACAGGATGACAGCATGAAAAATCTACAGTAGGAGTCACAGGCTACGGTGATAAGTGTTCCTCCTGCAGAGCGGAGTCCGGAGGTACGCAAATGTCCCCTCTGTATTCATTCCAAGCCCCCCACATTTTCTGCCACTTTTTAGGTTTACCCCTGGCAACATATACAGTCTTTTCCCGGAACATACACCAATCCATATTGGCCTTCCACTGTACAACCTTCGGAGCCGTTGTAGCTCCCCACATCTGTGCGATGTCCCGTTTCGCAACCATATTACCAAGGGTCACCCATCGGGTCTGGGCCACGGTATGATCTGTCGGACCCCAAATATTCAAAAGGCATCTCCTGGCTTCCGCATGCACATCCACCCCAGTCACCTCTCTCATAATCGAGTGCACATGTCGCCAGTAGGAAGCTATTGCAGGACATTCCCATAGAATGTGCATGAAAGTGGCAAGGGCGCCACAGCCGCACCTACAAAGGCCATCAACAGAGTAGCCCATATGCACGAGTCTGGGACCAGTTACATAAACTCTGTGCAAGATTGTGAGCTGCACCAGCCGAAGACGGGAGGAGATAGCTACCTCCTTAGGGGAGGACACCGCACTCTGCCAATCTTCATCATCAATCTCTATCCCATCTCGCACCCACTGGTCCCTCACACCCAGGAGGAGGTCTGTACGGACGTTGATGAGTTTCTTGTATGTCAATGAAATGGCACTGTCTGGCATATGGCCATCCAGTACCCTATCTTCCAAAGGAGAACTATCGAGAATCACCTCCCCCTCCGGCTTGGCGGACAGCAATGCATGTCTCAGCTGAGCATACCGGAAGAATTCCGTTTCACCCAGCTGAAACTCTGCTTGTAACTGGGCGAAAGTTTTAACCTCGCCACGCAGCAACACGTCCTCCACCCTGGAGATACCAATTAGGTCCCACTTGTCAAAGCCCTTGGTATGCCATCATTTGCCCAGGATGTCCGAATCATACGATGGGGTCGCCTTCGTTAGTCTATCCTTCCATCCCTGCGCCTTAGTAATCGCCCTCCAAATGTGGACCGCGGTTTTCGTTGGACCAGACATCCGCCTGTCGAGAGACCTCGAGTAGAGTGCCCTGTGATACTTCCCTCCGCTCAGCAGCCATCGATCCATGGCATAGCCCGGGTTGTCCGCTGGACCGTATAAACCATGATTAATAGCTGCTAACTGGGAGGCCCAGTAATACCTCCGTATATCAGGCAATGCTATCCCCCCATCGTACCACGGTCGGGCGCGTTGTAGGTTCTCGATCTCACCGAAGTATCGAGCTGGGACCGGGTCTTGGGTATTTTGTAGGGCGTAAAGGAACCTGGGCAAGGACATCATTTTAAACAACGCCGCGCGCCCAAGCAGGGAGAGCGGGAGTTTACACCACCCCTCCACATCACGCCGGAGGCGGAGAAGAGGGGGAAGCAAATTGTGCTCATAGCGCGCCTTGGAATTAGTGGAGATGTAGATCCCCAAATATTTGAAGCCCTGGCTTGCCACCTGTATGCCACAACCCCTCGGAAGGCGAGGCGTTCCCCCTTTCAGGACGTACAAATATGACTTGGACCAGTTAATAACTAGGCCGGAGTACTGACCGAAAAATCGCAATACGTCACAGGCCACAATAAGGGATTTGCAGGGGGAAGTGAGGTACAACAGAATATCATCTGCGTACAGTGACACTCGGTCCTCGAAGTCAGGGGCCCATCTGATACCATGTAGGTCGGGGTGGCTGCGTAACCAAGCCGCCAGCGGTTCAAGCGCGAGTGCAAACAGGAGGGGCGACAAAGGACAGCCCTGCCTGGTGCCCCTCTGAAGAACAAAGGGTGCGGAAACTCGACCGTTGACAGTCACGTTAGCCAACGTTCCGGCGTATAGAAGTTTGACCCACCCCAAAAATTTCGGGCTAAAACCGAGCTTCGCCAACACTGCCCACAGGTAACTCCACTCGAGGGAGTCGAAAGCCATTGTGGCATCCAACGACGCCAGTACAGCCGGCTCCCCAAGCGTATGGGCCCTGGCCAGGGCACTGTGAAGTCGACGCAGGTTAAGAGCAGTGTTGCGGTGTGGAATAAAGCCCGACTGGTCCGGGTGCACTAAGTCACCGATGACGCCAATCAGACGGTTGGCGAGCATTTTGGCTAGAATCTTAGGCTCCGCGTTCAAAAGAGAGATGGGGCGATACGATCGGCACAAGTCTCTTGGCTTCCCTTCCTTATGGATAACCACGATGGTGGCCAACCTCTAGTCAGGGGGAAGTATGCCAGCCTCCCGCGCCTCCAGAAACATATTCCGCAAATGCGGGGAAACCACATCCGGTTTGATCTTGTATAGCTCTACCGGAATACCGTTAGGGCCAGGCGCCTTGCCAGATCTCAAGGAACGAATTGCGAGTGCAACCTCGTCCACAGATATATCCCTGTCCAGGTCGTCTCGATCCGCATCCGACAAGCACGGGAGATCGATTTCCGACAGGAAAGCGCCCGAGTCGGCCTCAGACCGGTCCGAGACAGAGGAATAAGTACCCTGAAAGTAATCCGAAAAGGACTCAGCGATGGCGCTCGGGTCGGTGACCAACACTCCGTCCTCTCCCAGTATCTCCGGTACGACGCGGCTGGCCCTCTCTTTCTTATCAAGCCAGGCCAGCAACTTGCCCGCCTTGTCACCAACGTCGTAAATCCAACCCTGCTGTTCCCTGCCCAGGACGAGAGCAGCGTCGGTGGCAAGGTCTCGATACTCAGATTGTTTAAGGGAGAGATTATGTAACAGGTCGGGCTCAGGGCCCGCCTCCAATTGGGAATCGAGCTTCATGATCTCCGCCTCGATACGCACCATGTCGGCGTCTCTGTTCCTACGGGCTTCCGCTATAAGAGAAAATGCCTCACCCCGCAAGACCGTCTTAAAAGCCTCCCACAAAGTGGCAGCCGATGTAACCGACCCCACATTCTCGGTGAAGTAGAGTTCGATAGCCTTGGCCAGGAGACCACGAATCCTGGGGTTGCGGAAGTACCACGGATTGACCACCACCGGTCGCTCCGTTACAACAATGTTAAAGTCAAATGAGACCCACAACGGGGAATGGTCCGAGATACCCCTTGCCAAGAAGCGGGCCTCAGAGACCGCCGGTGCATGAGCTGCCAAGGCAAGGACGTAATCGATCCCGGAGAGACTACCGTGAGCGCCAGAATGAAATGAGTATTGGCTCTGGGTGGGATGTAGGAGTCTCCAGCAGTCGACCAACCCCATAGTGTCAAGGAAAGTGGGCAACCACAGTTGCGAACTACGGAGGTCTCTAGGCGGATGTCGGTCCATGGATCCGGAGAAAACAGAATTAAAGTCACCCCCCACAATGAGCAACCCTGCTGGCAAATTCAAAATGGCGCTACCAAGGTCCTGGAAGGTGTTATTTTGCAAACCCGGAGGAACATAAACCGAAACCAATGTCAAGACACGCCCTTCCCAACGCCCTGCAACGGCTGCGTACCGCCCCCTCTCGTCAACAATAGTGGAGTCAATCTCAAAGGGGAGGGACGTGCGCACCATAACACCCGCCCCCCGGGACCCCGAAGAGAACCCCGAATGAGCCACCATTTTGAAACCCTTCCTGTTGAGTGCTCTACACGTATTCCCCACCAAGCGTGTCTCCTGCAAGAGAACAATATCAGGCATATGCCTTTTAAGCAGTTGCAGTACCACCCCTCTTTTAATACGATCACCCAAGCCATTGACATTCCAACAAAGAACTTGCAGTTTCCTACCCCCCATCGTCGTGTCCCAAGTCCTCACCAGCCCCCAGAGGCCTCACCGACAAGTGAAACAAAACAGAGCATATTACCCATTGCCTGAAGGGAAGAAGAAAGAAACAAAGAAAACACACAAAACCATCCCCAACACCACCCCCACCCTGCACCCCTGCAGCAGACTAAAAAGCCCCCCCAACCAGCAGTGTGCCTGTCGCCCCATAAACTAAGCTACAAAAAAGACCCTAGAGGAGTAAGGAACCCCCACAGTCCCCCCCTGCCACCCTCCATGTGAGAATAGGATATTCCAAATAAAGTGCAACAGCTTGGCATTATCAGTCACAGTCAACGGGCACATCAACCGATAAAGGCAGTGCGAGAAGCACTATTCCTGAAGATCAGGGCCACCAGAGGCGCCTTCAGAATGTTCCTCCTGTTCCTCTCGACGGTGCGGCAAAGTGTCCAGCCAGTCACTCGCAGACTCAGGCATATCAAAAAACAGGGCTCGGCCATCGCGTTCAACGCGCAGTTTAGCGGGGAACAGCATAGAGTACTTCAGCCCCAAGTCCCTGAGGCGCTGTTTCACCCCCGCAAAGCTTTGGCGCTGTCTCTGAACAGCCCTGGTGAAGTCCGGGTAGAAGTTCACATCAGCGTTCTGGAACTTGAGAGGCCCATGTCGCCTCGAGGCCTGGAGAATCACATCCCGATCTCGGAAATTGAATAAACGGGCAATGATGGGTCTCGGAGCGACGCCTGTCTTCGGAGGGCCGCCAGGTATTCTGTGGGCCCGCTCCACCGAGAAAAAGTGACTGAGACCTGCTGGAGCGAGATGGGTCTTTACCAAGTCCTCAACAAAGAGGTCGACGGCCGCTTCCTCCGCACTCTCCGGCACCCCAATGATGCGCACATTCTGCCGCCTGGCACGTCCCTCGAAATCCTCCAGCCGCCTCGAGAATAGGTCATTAACCGACCGCAAGGTACGGACCTCCGCTTGCAGGTCTGAGACATCGGTCGTGAGGCTGGAGGTCTTGATATCGAGAGATTTCACTCGATCATTCGTTTTGCCCAGGTCGGCCCTGATCAAGTTGAGATCGATAGCCAGGGTGTCCACCTTGTGTGTCAGGACCTCGTGCTGCTTATGCATCTCAGTCCTGATGCTTGTGATAGCCCCCATGATGTCGCGAAGAGTGGGCTCCGACCCCTCGGGTGAGCTCGTGCGTAAGGAGTCCTTAGGCTGAGCGACCACAGAGGGCGAGGTCCTTTGCTGGGCGTATCGATCGATCTTATTTGTCTGGGGTTGGACCGTCTTCCTGCTAGCCCGGTTCGCCGTCCTGTCAGGTTCACCCCTGCCAGCCATGTTGGGTCCGGAGAGAACAAAGGGCACTATGGCGATGACGCTGTAGGCACTCGAGCGGGCACAGAGCGTAGCTTCCCCGAGGGCCAAGTCAGCAATAGGCAACTCCGCGGCTACGTGCACTCCGCCAGCAGGAATAGAAGACGCTTACTCCGCATATCAATCATGCACCGTGTCGTCTCGATCGTCGGCCACCTCCGGGACAATGGCGCATCCCTGGCACAAAGTTCAACTCGACATAACTTTGCCAAGAAATGTCGGATTTAGAAACGGAAAGCGGATCCCGCGTCTGTGACCATTCGCCAATTGGAATCCACCACCGTGGATCAGGATTTCTTCCAGGATATGTGAGGAGGGTCGGAGGGTCTGCGGAGCTCCGAGCTTACGCGGCCATCTTGCTTGCCCGCGAAGCTCCTCCCCCAATACTTGCAAGCTTATCATATAAAGTATGGAAATCAAAAGCATCCTCTAGCTCGGTGGCTCTTAACCTTTTGACTTCTGTGCAACCCCACCTAATCATTACTGGAACTCGGGGACCCTCAGTGAATCATTATTGGAATCTGGGGACCCCCACATATCAATTTCAAGAAGTTAGGAACACCAGCATTAGCCTTTTCAATGATTTGAACTGTAGTACACAAAAACATAGACAGAAGCGCTCATCAAATAAGCGCACAAATGGGGAAATAATTAATTTAATTATCAAACAAATTTTGAAAATTAATATTTTTAACAATAAGGGTAGACGTTTTCTATATTCCACTCAGTGCACCCATACTCACATTCTATTCCATACATGTGCACTGCTCCCACAAACCCATCTGAGGAAGCCAACTTCATTTTTAGCCTCCAATTTCAAATTAATTCATAAATATACAACGTTTTAAATTGTGGACTTTTACATTTTGCCTCTTTATTTTTAAACGCTTTGTTAATCTGTTAATATTACATTTTCTAAGCGGCCGTGGACTCCTGAGTAGGCGTTTTGGACCCCTAGGGATCCCTGGGACATTGGTTAAGAAGCACTTCTTTAGATCACTGCCTGCTACCCCGAGGCTGCTTGAAAAGATTTTCAATGGGAGTCTTTTTCCATTTGCAGATCATATACAACACCCCCCCCCCCCCCCCACCCCATTTAGATGTCAGTATAATGGTTAAAACTGGAATTACAGCCTCAAAACATTGATATATTCCATTTAGACTTCTAAATAGTAGGGAATCCCCCCTTCACATCCTTCCTAGTTACAATTTGCAGTGTGTTGCAAAAACCTTTTTACAAGTTGGAAAGAGTTTTTTGACTCATAAAAGGGGTTTTGTAGGTTTCAAAACACCTTTTTTGTTATTTTAAACCCTGTGATTTTGCAAAATAGATTTGTAAATCGATCAATAATTCACTATTTATTTAAAAATATTGTTCACAGAATGTTACGCTTGGAGTAGTTAGGAAAGTTAACTTAATAGGCCACACAGCTGAGAATGATCTTCAATGCGTTCAGTACATTCATAAATACCAATTTAATTTTTGTAATACTTGGTTACTCATTTACGTTTCTTATTTTATTGAAAATACAAATGTGACATCGTCTTTCACATGACCTTTGTAGGGTTTACAGTGGGCTAATGGGCTAGAACTGCAAATTGAGTCAGAAACTGTCATTAAAGAAATTCCTTTGGGCTCCTCGTTTCTCCACTTGGAAAGGCGGCCCTACTAGTATGCATTACAGATTGTTGTGGAAGAAGCTTGAAACACTCTTTCATACGAAAATTTGAGACTTCACTGCTTTCGAGAAAAATGCATTAATTCATCCATGGTAATCAAAATAGAAAGTGCCCCTTTATGAAAATGGGATTAGTGAAATTGTTACACTTAACACATTTTTCACCTTTCCGAGTAGGGCTATGAGGCTTTCTCAAGGCTGTTATAAAAATCAATATAATTGAGGGGAAAAAAGTGACAAAACAAGGTTAAAAACACATTGGCTGTTTTAAAATCGTTTTTGACAATTATGTGTAAAAAAACCATCCAATTTGTGTCACAAAAACCTCCACCGTCACCATCATTAATAGAAGGGTACTTGTGGGATGCGGCATCCATACATTTTTTTGTGCTTTGTATTAAATATTATGCAAGTATGGTTTAGTATGGAAAATATATATTCCTCTGTCAATTACATCTTCACCTGTTGTGCTCTGGTCCACTGAACACATACGTGTCTATGGATCAAAGCCTGCATATTTTAAGGTGACATTCTGTCTGGTCGAAGAGCACCCAAAGTGCTATTCCTTTCATCATCAACATAAGTCACCTCCCTGGCAACCAATAGGTGACACCATGATCTAAGTGTGTTACAGAATGCAGCACACCTAGAAGGAGGAAAAACGAGGACAAATAAAGATATTTCACCTCGTTACACCTCACCTGGGGAGGTGTAGTATATTGACGCATTCCCAGGTCTACCAGTAATGGTAAATCTGAAAATGCACCGATATCCATGGTTGGATGCAGGGGAGCGCACATGTTCTACCTGTAGAATGCCTCCATGGGGCAAAGTAAAGCAACGCAGTGATTTGTGCTGCGTTGCATTACTCTGGATCAGGTGTCTCCAACCAGTCAATCACAAGCTACCAGTAGCTCTCAGGCACCTTCAAAGTGACTCACAGCCTTGAGTACATTTTTAAATAGGTAGAGGTCACCTGTTCCTTTTAAAGTTAAGGGAAGGTTATGTTTATTTTACATAATGATCTTCAGGCTGCAGATAGCAGGGCCTGAAAATAACAAGTGCTGGTGTCAGATTTATGACCCAATGCACAGAGGTGAAGAACTGAGGTTTTTAAACCTTAAGTAAAAGTCTTTGTTAACTCAATATTGGAGTGCTAGAACCAAATTATGGGGCACATAATGATGGAGGATTTTCCGCATCCTCTGGGCCGGCGGAAGCCACCGCTGGCCCGGCGGATGCGGAAAATCCTCTGCGGACCCACCAAAGACCCACCGCCACATTAGGATGGCCGGTGGGTCCTGGTTTAGGTCCGCTGCTTTTCCGCCGCGGTTGGCTTACACCCGCGCGGAAAAGGCCTAATATGGTGGCGGTGTCTCTCAGACACCGCCAGCCATATTAGGATGTCTGAATTTCAATGCCTTTACACGGCGGCATGTCCGCCGTGCAAAGGCATATGGATTCTTGTTTGGGGGCCCGTTGCGGGCCCCCATGGGTGCAGGGGGTGTGGGGGTGCACATGGGGGGTACCTATGGTACCCCCCTGCATTTGCGTGCACAGAGCGGCAGGCACCGCGCGGTGCCTACCGCTTTGTGCATGCAAATGCACAGCTTTCATTTTTAACATTGCGGCGGGTGCAGCTTGAAGCAGCATCCGCCGCAATGTTAAAAATAGAGGATGTGACCGCAACAAGGTCCATGTTTGACCCTGACCCACATGGCCAATTAGATGACTGTGAAAGTGTGAACTTGCACATGAACAACAATCTTGCAACCCCTCAAGGTTGCCCCACGTCCATGTATTAATTAGGGCTGTGTGTAGAAATGTTAAAACATCGGTAGCAGGCCTGAAGTAGTATCCCCCATCACAAGTGGCAACAGAACATCTCTTCGCTTGACCTACTCACACACATCTGTGTGGACACAGCCTGTTTTGATGGATCACATTGATCCACATGGCAAGAAGTTGGACACCATACTCACACTGCTGAAGACACATAAGAGCACAGGTCTACCTGCCACAATCCCAACCACAATGTCTGGCTCACAAAGGTGGAGCTGCCAATAGGGACTCACCCCCAATGTACATGTTCTAGAGAGTTTTCAGACACACTTTTATCTCTTAATTTTGTTTCTCACGTATCTTCCCCAACTCACGTCAAGGGGCATATCTTGGACCAGATTTGGTCCTTGAACTGCCCTGTCGACTCCCTTCTTATTTCTCCTTGCACTTGGTCTGATCATTACCTGATTTCTTTTGTTCTTCCTATCAGTTCTCCAGTTAGGGCCCCCCTTCCTAAAAATGTCTGGGTCCGCACGTGGAGTAGAGTTGACCCGGCGAACTTATCGGCTCTTTTAAGTGCTTCTTATCCCGTCTTACACGGGCTTTCCACCTCGGCTCAGGTTAACAGCATTGAACAATGGCTCTCCTCAGCCAGTGAGTCCATTGCCCCCTTGAAACGTCTGACCTCCAAGCGGGAGAAAGATGCCAACCTGTGGTTTACCGATGACCTGAAAACCATCAAATCATCGGTACGCCGTGCTGAGAGGGCCTGGAGGAGAAACTATTGTCCCATCTTAAGAGCTGATTTTACCACTCTATTAGCTCAATATAAGAATGCCATCTTGGCCGCTAAAACGGCCTATTTCTCCTCCAAGATCCTCACAGCCGAGAACCAATCAAGGGAAATTTTCTCAATTGTTCAGAACCTAGCCTTTTCAGATCGCACCTCTCTTAAGCCCTCTCCTTCCCTTGCCCTCTGTCACTCTCTGAATAGCTTTTTCATTGATAAAATTGCTGCCATTAAAGCTAATATCCCTGCACCTTCCCCGTCTTTTGTTGATCCTCAGTGCCCTCCTTCCCAAGGACAATTAAACTCTCTCCCCCTTCTGACCAAGGAATCCTTTACATCCTTAATCCCCCTTGTAAAATCTGGCTCTCCCCTTGACACCTGTCCCGCTCAAATACTTCGTCACATTTACATCTCTTGCCCTGATCCTCCCCTTCACCTACTAAACAGTTCACTCTCTCAGGGGGTTGTCCCCAACCCCTTGAAATCAGCTATCATTTTACCCATTCTAAAAAAACCTGGCGCAGACCCCTCGATCCCAGCCAACTTTCGCCCCATTTCTCTCCTACCATTTCTGGCTAAGGTGCTCGAGCGCCATGTCACCAGGTCGCTGAGCACCTTCGTGGAAGAAAATGGGGTACTGGCTTCCCGCCAGGCTGGTTTCCGCCCCGCACACTCTACGGAGTCCGTAGTTCTCTCGGTCCTTGACAACCTCAGGGAGGGGAGGGACACCAATCAATTCCAAGCACTGGTCCTCCTCGATCTCTCTGCCGCCTTCGACACGGTGGACCATACCATCTTACTTTCCCGTGTCGCGGCGGCGGGGATCGGGGGTACGGCCCTGGTTTGGTTGTCCTCCTTCCTGAGGGACCGCACCCAGGCAGTTCGCCTGTGTGACTTCACTGCGGACTTTCGGAAGGTCCTGTGCGGGGTCCCCCAAGGCTCCTCCCTTTCACCTCTTCTGTTTAATCTTTACATTTCTCCCCTCAATTTTTCTTTACAACAAATGGAGGTCACCGTATACAACTATGCGGATGACCTCCAACTTGTCTTCAATCTGTCCTCTTCTTCTGCCTCTATCTCTAATTTCCAGTCTACTATGATTTTCATCAGGGACTGGATGGATTTCAACCACCTGAAACTCAACCCTGATAAGACCGAGTTGGTGTTGACGGGTGGTTGCTCCAGTCCCTGGTCTTCACTTTTTTGGCCCCCTTCCCTTGGTCCCTCTCCGGTCCCCTCTACTTCGGTCAAAACCCTTGGTATTAAACTCAACTCTCACCTTACCCTTCACTCCCAGGTTAGTTCTGTGGTTTCTTCCTCTTTTCTGTCTCTTCGTACCATCCGCAAGGTCTCTCGATTTTTCACCTTTGAGGCCTTGAAGTTGATCGTCCTTGCGATGGTCATCTCCCGCCTGGACTATGGCAACGCCCTATATGCAGGTATACCTGCATATAGTCTCAGGCGGTTGCAGATGATCCAAAACCAGGCGGCTCGGCTGGTCTTTAACCTTCCTAAATCCTCACATGTCACCCCCCTTCTGAAACTTTTACATTGGCTTCCGGTTCGGGAACGTATCCAATTCAAGCTTGCATCTATCACTTACCAGGCTCGATTGGGTACGGCCCCTGCATTTATTTCTTCGGAGATTATCCCCTACTTGCCAACTAGGGAGCTCCGATCTTCCTCTCAATCCCTCCTGATAGTTCCCCGGTTTCGCCGGAAAAAGTGGGGGGGCTCAAAATTTGCGACCCTTGCCCCAACCCTTTGGAACTCATTACCCCTTGATCTCAGATCTTTAACCCCATATTCCCAGTTTCGAAAGAAACTTAAAGCCTACTTCTTCAGCAAAATTTTCATTTAATCCTCTGTTACCCGACCTCCCTTCCTTGTCTATTGTGGAGATCTGCCAGTTACAGCGCCATGAAACCGCTGGTGTAAGAGCGCTATATAAGAATTTTTAAACTCAAACTCAAACTCAAACATGCTGCAGTCTGTCCCTCCCTGTGTACGGACAATGCTCATTGAGGCACGCAATGTTTCATTCTAATCAACACTCATCACAGTTGTACATAGGTGAAGTTGCGTAGGCTTTATTAGCATGTGCATGACAGTACGGGCAAGGCAAGGGCCACAAAATGCAGAGAAATGCCTAAGACACTTATACGCAGCAAGGGAACATGTCAAGGAGCAAGAAATGGGGATGCAAAAATGAACACAAATCATTACGGATGGCAACGGTCTCAGCACACCTTGCCTTGCTGGACGAGTCATGTGATGTTTGGCGTCTGCTCATTGCCCCGTGTCAGGGGGCACGACTCACAGCCCATGGAATGTGCATAGTGCTGTACCACCGGACTGCGCTGACTGTGAGCTCTGCTGACAGTGAGCAGGTGAAAGGATCCAACAAGG
The DNA here is from genome assembly GCF_964263255.1 of Lissotriton vulgaris. Taxonomy (NCBI): domain Eukaryota; kingdom Metazoa; phylum Chordata; class Amphibia; order Caudata; family Salamandridae; genus Lissotriton; species Lissotriton vulgaris. The sequence continues at coordinate 916,111,017 of NC_141697.1, forward strand.
TCACATGTCGTGCTACATTGCCATGTGTGTAGTCTCCCTCCAGCAGTATGTCAGATTTAGGAATGTTTCCAAACGACACTGTGCAACTCCGCCAATGGGACTGCATAACCTTGCACAGGTGTGTACCAACACGAGTAGGTGCACGCACATGTATTCTGAGTCCGGGCGAATGCAGACATGTCCACTGTTGTTCTGGGATATGTGACCATTCCTCCAAGATGCAACAAGTTGTTGGGACCTGTGCTCTGGGTGACAATCAGTTGTGGCTGCAGGAACGTAGTTACTCGTCCATGAATGCGAGCGCAGCTTCATGGGCTATCAGTGCCAAAACTAAGTCGTTCTCAAGTTCAACGAACACAAAGGAGAGCCAATCATTTAACTGGCCCATGCAGTTTCACCAATCCGCAACACAGCCCAATAGGGGAGCGCCTCGATGTGGTCACTGCACACGATGACTTGTGCAATCTCCCATCCTCTACTGCCAGCACATACGCCACATATCAAGGCATCCCATGCACAGATATCCCAGTTGCACTCCTGTTCGTGGGCCAACAGGGGGCACACAGACAAGTCATAATGCAGTTCAGCTACCGTTGAGTTGGATAGGCAGACCTTCATGGGCCACTCGAATGTGCATGATCGACAGTCGAACCAGGGCTGGACACATGTGACGTATACAAGCCATAAACTCAGACGGTAACTGATTTGCAACACTGCCATTGGCAGTGATCCCAACAGATGCAGCATTTGTGCATGGTACAGTTCCAAGTGACAGGGGTTGTGCATGTGCCCGGGATTGCCTGCCATTGCATTTGTTGGTCTCGTAGCACCGACGGTAGTTCTGTGGTCAATATGCCACAGCTCTGGACAATGAGTCGTATGTGTGGGCAACGTTTAGACGTATGGGTGGTTTTTTACCAATGTGTCAAAGGCATCCCATGCAGGTGTACCTCGAATCGGGACAAGTGTGTGTGGGTTGTGGACACGTTGGTCTTTCATTAGCGCAGTTCGTGGTGTGGGAGTCGTCGGAGTCTGGTATAGTATCTCACTGAGGGGGTGCCAGCCGCATTCAAGACCAAGGCCGGAGGTTCAGTTGTCCTTCTGCCTTGTGTATGGAGACAAAGGAGCTTTCATACCTAATATTAGTTTGACTACTGCTTGCATTTCTGAAATGTGATGTGGCCTTCACGCTGACATTGATGCCAGGCCTTAGATTTAGGGTGCACCGATTGCGAAACACACGCAGCCGTTGACATGTATGAGCCAAGGACCCGATTGGCCTTGCTCTCCTTGTTCAGTCTCTTTCTTTCTCTCTCTCTTTCTCTCACTCTCTGTCCTTTGTTGAGTGCCTGACACACCTTCTTATCTTGGATATTGTCTTGCAGGCTGTGACTTACCTATTAACCCTTCCAAATAGTTGTTTGGAGACTAATTTGATTGTGATATTTTGCTTGGACTTTCAATGGTGAATGCATGATTCTGCTTTTCTGTACTCACATGAATGTTAATTTTTGTAAAAGTGCGACATCAGGTGAATGATTTTGTTCATGATTTCCTGATGATGATGTGCAATATCTTGGTTCGGCGGAGGTGGGGGGTGCCCAGGGTAGGGCACGGGGGGATCCTGGGGGAGGTGACGGTGGGTGTTGTGGCCCTCTTGGGTATCCGAGCTGCATGATCGTTGGCTCCATGGCATCTGTTGTGGCTCTGTGCTGGGCTCCCTTTTCTGGTGCAGGTTGTAGTCCCACTTTACACCAGGTCAGAGCAGGTGTCAATTTCCTGCTGCTAACGCGCCTCATCACCTGTTTTGTGGTCTTATCGCTGATCTGGCTGGTCGTTGAGAATGTTGTGATGTGGTATTGCCGTGGCTTTTTGCACGGAAACGCCTACTCTGCATATCATTAGCATTAGTTGCTGGGGTTATCTGTGGCGATGTTTTTGGCAGCTGCTATCGCAGGTAAACTGGTAGCACCAGCTTGTGAATGGGGAGATAAATTTATTGCGACTTTGGCTGCGATAAAGTGCTGATAACTCAGCGATACATCCTTGAGAATATGCCCCATGGTGCGGTAGCATACTCCCATTTCTGTATGAGAGCTTGTGCTGTTACGGCCGCAGCACAAGCTCCCATAGAGAAATGGGAGTTTCTGTTAATCCTTGCACACAGTGCAGGGATTAACAAGGGGGCACCACAGGTGCCCACTCGACCCCCAACTGGAGGCTGCAGGGAGAAGGGACCCCTGCTAGAGTCCCCCAAAGTCACTTTCCAACAGGCTTTTCATTTTGGAAACCTGACATGAAAAGCCTGCCGGAAACCGATACTGTAATACTTATGGGCAGAAACGCCATCTTTAGGGACTGCAGTGAGGCCTCCAACTAGCCAACGCGAACCTTGAGCCAGTCGGAATCCAGACGCAATGACTGTCCGGTTTCACTTTTGATTGCCTGCACTGTAATGCGGAGGTCGGAAGTGGAACGTACGATGTGATTCGGAAAGCCTCCTACCTGCTGTCAGAGGCTTTCCGAGTCACATCATAATTATTATTATTATCATTTATTAGGCGCAAAACGAATCATCCCGAGGGGATCTCTCGGTGCCACCATAATCAGGTCCATAATGTCTACAAGTATGGACGATATGATATTCCTACACCTTATACCGCTCATTATTTTAAGTTACATTTTCTGTACACTGATTTATACACTTGTATGATTTATTGTGCCGTTCTGTTTGTGATGTAAAGTGCTCTGACACCCTGCACTGGTATGGGTAGTGCTATAAAAGAACTAAAAAATAAATCAGTAGATGCTATGTAAATCATTATTAGTGTAATGACTCATACACACAGATATATCTTGCATTCTTCAAAGTGCATGCACATCCCTTACTTATGGGGGTTGAACAGAGTCAAACACCTGCCTCCAAGTCATGGTCATAGTTTATCTAAAATACTTGTGAAGTGATAAACCCTGTGCTATTGTTTCCTTCCATCACATTAAGGTCTATGTGTTAGGCTCCAGATGGCTAGCAGCCAGGATGATACTGGAAGAAAAGAAGGGCCGATTGCCTTTGAATCAGGCTAGAAGTAAAAATGTGAAACCCCCTAGACGCCTGCAGGTTTCTGTATAGAACGGAATGTAGACAACATGCAAGTGCTGCTGAATTCTGTCCCGATGTCGGAAAATGACCCCAGAATAAATTTAGCATGTTTCCCTGGGGTGGCCGGATCACAGATCCATCCCAGAAATAGGTGCTGGAACCAGGACCCGGCAAGAACCCTTTACTTTCCGGCACTGTGTTTTGTCATGATTTGTTGCAGTGCTCAGGCATGAGACAGATGGGAAAAGGAGCGAGGATAGGACGCTCAAGCATTAAGCAAGTAGATAAAGAGTGTGAATGCACTGTGGCCCACGTGGGAAGTGTTTTCATGTTTTGCAAACTTGAAGCTGAGCATATGCAAGTGTTGGAACAGACGTGTGAAACAGCTACAGACGTGAGAGATGACAGTTACTTATTATCTTACAGTTTCCTTTACTACCATGTAGAGACAGCTGGGTCTGAAGTGCCCTGGAGAGGTATTCTTTCATTGACAATTGTATAACCCCACAGCTCACACATGAGTGGCAGAAGAGCATCCAGCATGAATTGATATTATCCAGTAGTAGTAGTAGTAACTGAGCTTATAAAGCGCCTGGTTACACTAGCCAGTGTGTCCCCGTGCTGTACCGCTGAGGAACCCATCCTGGCCTGTTCCTGTGAGGCACCCACTCCTGGGCACCCAAAGGTAAAGCCAGGCATCCTTAGCGATTAGGGCCGGTGTGGAGATTAAGCAAGCTATTGCCCAGAGTTGCAGAGTGGGACCCATCATTAGAGTAGGCACCGTGGCGAGAATTATCGGGGCCGCGAACATTGAGCCCAAGACCCTGCCGCGACGGGAATTGAACCCTGGTCCCGGGTCAGATCTCTGCATCAGGGTCTGCCGCTCTAACCAGTGAGCCGGACATTGTATATACTGTGGGAAAACCTTCTGAGGAGCAGCCCACATTAAGGGCATAATGCTGTCAGCTGTGTTATGTGCTTTAGATTAACCAAGTGGCCCTATGACATGAAGTACCAATGGGTGCATCGAGCATGTGTGCCCAATTTCTTGGCCCGTGGGGCACTTTAACCTTATGAAAAGGACTGCAGATGCCTATGCGGCCCCTTCTGTAAAATAGATCGCGCCAAAGGTATCTTAATGGGGCGTACCTTCATTTGCATTTGCACGAGGATGTAGTCCCATGCAAATGAAGGAAATACATTCCCTCTACACCTGTGCCATATAATGAAAGTGGACACAGATGCAAAGAGGCAATCAGGAGGCTCACAGACTGTGACCACAAAGAGGTGGCACACACTCTGTGCGTCCCTCACGGGTGCCCTCTGAAAGGGAGGAAAAAGGATTCCTTGGACCCACCCAGATAACCACTGCTGGCAGGTGCAGTCATGCTGGATGCTGCCTGCTCTGTAGTAAAGTAGCTACTGCTTCAAACAGCTGCTCTGTCTTTTACTAAAGCACTGGCCCAAGGGCAGCCATGAGTACATAGCTGCCCTGCGGCAGTGCACTAGTCGTAATAAGGTGCACTGGCTCTGTTTGTGCCCAGTGCACCAGGCACCAACCAGAGAAGTGCGCCCTTTACATACATGGCCACAGGAAGGGTAATGGAATCACATGTGTGGCTGGACACTATACAAATATATATGCTAAATGCTAAATTCACACCCTGGCACCTTTTTTTATCATAGATTGAGCACTGTTTTTATCAAGAATATATAGGAATACCCAAGGGTAATGCTATATGTAGATGTAACTTTATGTGCCCCAGAGTGTTCTTTAAAGTTAAAAATTCAAAAAAACCTGCAGCAATTTTGTCAAATCATTCGAAGCATCTAGTACCTCAAGGCACTATGGGGTATATTCACAAGGAAATGCTGCAGTGTGGCGCTGTGGCAAATTTTGCAGAGCTGCGTCATTTAAAAAATGCAAGGATGCGCTGTAATCATAAGAATCTGTTGCACCCCCTGTGTTTTCCCATGCTCTGGGGCTAAAGATAGCTACCTAGCACCAACACAGACACCCTTGCACCATAGTGCAAGGGTGTCTGTGTAGGGAATGATTGTTTAAGTGCAGGAAGGGACACCTTTCTGCACAAAAACAGTCCTTAAAGGCGATTTGCTCTTTCAATGTGTGCTGCACCCATGGAAAGAGCAAAAACGTGGAGAAATAAAAGTATTATTACTCATTGCACCAATCTAACTCCTGATTTTGCAAGGCATACGTTTTTGGCGCTGCCTCAGATTTACACATCCTTGTAAATCTGGGGCAGCGTCAAAAAGCAATGGGTGTTGCAGTGGAACACCCCAGGCAACACCCTTTGCACGCCCCTTTCACTCAGACAGGGCCGGACTGGGAACCAAAACCACCCTGGCAAAGTGTGCTCGTCCGGCCCCCCTCCCCACTCGGGGGGGTTGGAGGTGCCGACGAGCGCTTTGCTAGGGCTGGTTTTCGGCCTATTTTGTTGCAGGGCCGATTTTGCAGCTATGCTGCAAAAACAGCCCTGTAACAAAATCGGCACCCAGGGGCTCAAAACTGGCCCCCACCCTTGCGGCGCACCAGGGGATTGCCTGGTGCCCGCTATGGCCAGTCCGGGCCTGCACCCAGACACCTGCATAAAAGAGTACTATATTTACAAAGCAGCATTAAGCCATCCACAGTGGCTTAATGCTGTGTGTAAATATGGCACAGGTCGTAGCGCCACTCGAGCATCGAAAAAAGTGACGTTCCAGTGGCGCAATCCCCTTGTAAATCTGCCCCTCTAAGACTAGCAACCTTTGTTTTGACGGGACCAGACCTTTTTCCTGACCTGCAGTTAACAAAATGCCTGAATGGAGTCAATATGTAACATACTACCAAGCCCTTGAAAATATTAACCAATTTTCAGCATGAACTAGATTTAAAGAACCTGAATGCACAATGTGGTACAGGTTCCTTAATGGGTGTTAAAAGATTACGTTTTTTTTAACTGTAGGTTAGTAATTGTTGCAATTCGTAATGCACCAACATTGATGGTATCTCTTACGGAGGTGCACCCAAGCGCTGAGGTCGGCTCTTGTAGATATATATATATATATATATATATATATATATATATATATATATATATGTTTAGCAAAATACCCTAAGCATTGAGAATTTTTCAAAACAATAGTGGTCCCATGCACAAGAATTGTTCAAAAGCAATAAATATAGATACAATCGGTTCTATATTAAATTTGACATGTCCAGCCGGACAGAGGTCTCAATCTTTTCTGAAAGAAAGATGCACGGAAAAGGATTCCTTCAACAATTCACCGTAGTGGGGCTCAAGCCTGTACCCGAACACATACAGATCAATACAGTGAAAAGAAAGAGGAACAACAGAAACAAAACAGGGCTTTTTAGGCAAAAGCGGCAGTTTTCTGTAGTTCTACAAATGCACAGAAATTTCAAGCGGGCACCTTCACATATACATAACATATAATTTACGTTTTTGCATAAGGTGTACAGAAGGTCGACGGCGTTTCGGTCCCACTAATTAATCATGGGGACCATCATCAGGAAATTAGTTAATGCCTATTAGTTGAAAGCCTCTATTGCCAAGGGGAGAGCCCCGGTATGCTCGGAATGAGCGGAGGGGTGGGTTTTGCCTCGAGTAGGCGGTCTGGCGGGGATGAGCTGCCCAGTATCGGGAGCTATTCTGTTACGCATTGACTCACGGGTCGGAGCGCGTTATTGAGGAAGTGCCGGTTCAGTAGGCTTCATGGGCTTTCTTGCAATGCTCTAAGCATTGAGAAAGCACACACCAATGCTCGGCCCTCCAGCCTGAACGTGCTGCTTGCATTCCAATCTCTGACATACGGTTACCTTTGCCAACGCGTTTCAGGGCTCAAGGTCCCTTCTTCCTGGGCACGAAAAGCACACTAGATGCCTGCATTTGTTGTTACCAGCTTTATTACACAACATCCCCGCCTCCCGTGGCCATTTGATGAATCGATTGTCCCACGGGGCATTATGGGGCATGTAGTTTTGCATGCAGGTAAGTAATCTCCTTTCAGTAAGTTTGAGTGTACTTTTCCAATTTAAATTTCATTATTTCCTCTAAGTGAGTTCCAGAGAGAGATATGCAAGCCAATTGTGCAACTTGGAGCATGGCGTTGTTAAAAGTTTAGAACCGTTCTGAACTGCAGCCTCGTGCAGCTGGTGAATGCCGATGGTGCTCTTCTCTTGTCATCAGTGATGTCACTGACCATGTCATGAATGATGTAATATGTGACATCATCAGCTTTGGATTGCGGCTGTGCGAGTTACAGTTAGTACAACTAACTATAACGGGGGAATTTCATTGGTTTTATACGAGTGAAATGTCTAGCTAACTATAACACCCCTAAAACCTATGTTTTTTCAGTGAATTTCTAAGGTTTTTTAAATGCTAATTCCTAACTATAACTTGTCTGAAACCTATGGTTTTTTCAGTGAATTTCAAATGTTTTGTAAATGACAATTTTTAAATGTATTAATTGTTTGTTTTTTTATACTGATTTTCTAGATTTTTTTAAACAATTTATTTTTAGATATTTTATTTTTTAAATTACATTATAATTACATTATACATTACATTACAAAATATACTTTCTCAGAATGAATTATTTTAGTTTAAATACTTTGCAAATAGGCAATAGTCTTCTAAGTACAGTAGTTACAATTGTTGTAATGCGCAACACAATTTCAGACACAATGCAACATTGAGGTCAATGTGAATTTCGAGTTCAATGCAATTAGTTACTTTTTGGATTACTTTTCTAACCACAGGACTGGATCCTAGATACAGTCCTGGGACATCTCCTGTAAACAGTTGAGTAACAGCTTTTTGGTTACAGTAGTGATTTTGACACTTAGAAACTTTTTTACTTAGAATCACCAATGTTATCCCATAGGAGGAAATTCACTTAGCAGGTAAGTGGTGTTTTTTTTTTTTTTAAATATATTTTTATTGCAGAATTAGAGACAAGATTACTCAATAGACCAACCAGTACACTTGCAGCATCCCAACAGGCAACATTACAGAAACACAGTACACAGCTAATTAGCCCACATCCCGGAGGCTGGGCGGCGTATCATTCCCGTTTCCCGTTCGATGCCTCAGTGTGTGCCCTCTCGGGGTGGCAGGTCGGTTATGTCATGTAGTATCTGCTTTTACCCTTCAACACCCGCCCCCCCCCCCTCCCGCACCGTCGAGCCCCAGATTGCATCTTTGTTCGCTCCCAACAATTCCAGGTCACCCCCTTCCAAGCTCATCCGGGTCTAATAGAGTGCTCCGCGGTGCTGAACCAGCTGCCCCACAAACACCCCCCCCTCCTCCCTCAACTGCTGCTAATGCGGGTACCCATAATCCGATCTAGCGCTGAGGTACGCCACCCATCAGGATCCACACACCAACATTCGATCCACATGGAATACTCTCCCCTCTCTACTCTCCCTCTGCATCGTCAGTCATGTAGTCCCGCAACGCTTGAACCACTAACTCCCAGGACCTTGCCAGCTCCAGGCATTTCTCGTTGCCAGTCCTAGTAGCCTGACGCATCCTGATCACACTCTCGCACCCCGACCACTTCAACAGCTCATTCCTCCATCTTCTCACTGACGGGCCTTCTTTGGACTTCCAATGCCAAGTGATTTCACGTTGTGCCAGCATGATCCCCAAATCAATAAATTTGCTCGTTATTTTAGTCTTCCTAGAATGCGGGAACCAAAGGAGCAGGCACGCCGCCATATCAAAGTCCACCTCCCTGTCAGTGACAGCATTCAGGAGTTCCCCCACTTCCGGCCAGTACTCCCCCAACTTCAGGCATCCCCACAGTAGGTGATCGAGATCTGCCTCCGGCGCCACGCACCGAGGGCACACGGCGTCAAGCACCTGGAAGTGCCGCCTCAAGTACGCCCTATGGACAATGAAAAAATGCTCTTGCTGAAATCGCGCGTTCCTCGTTCCCTTCCAGGTCCGACGCAACACTTGGCTCCAGATGGTGTCCGGTATGGGTTTGCCTATACTGACCTCCCATCGTGACTTTAGAGCCAGCAAGGGCGCCAGTCCCTCATTCAACATTCTGGTATGGAGGCAGGTCACTGCCTTAACGGTGCCCGCTGCCATCACCACATACTGGCACGCCATTGTCACCTCCGGCTCAGTTAACCCGCCCCCCCAATATCGCTGCATCGCAGCTACCACCGCCGCGTGCAGTAGGAAGGTTCCATCTGGCAAGCCAAATTGCTCCTGTAACACCTGATACGGGATCAACACCCCATCAATATAGAGGTCTCCCACCATCTGCAAGCCCCTCTCCTCCCACATCAACAATTGGGACCAATCGCCCCCATGGGGTAGCGCAGTCAACATTCCCAGCGGTATCTCCGGCGCATAGGGCCGGCCTCTTCCTGCTCTCCTCAAACTCCTATTCCAACACAATTTAAGCGTCCTTTCCTCCATCGTTAGCTCCCTCATGTCCAGTTTCTGCTGCATAATGATGTAGGACAAGACATGTCTCTGGATGCCAATCCCCCGGTCGTGGTCAGGACCCCGGAATTCTCTGGCCACATTCTGCGTTAATACCTGCAGTTGAGCTGCCAAATAATACAGTTCAAAGTCGGGAACGGCCATCCCCCCTTCGGTCTTGGGCCTAGTCAGAGTATTTAGTGCTACCCTGCGCCGTCCGTGGCCCCAGAGGAAGCCGGTCAACAATGTCTTCAGGTCTCTAAAGAGCTTCTGCGGGATCCATACCGGTAGCGTTCGAAAATAATAAAGTAGCCGCAGGAGTGCCACCATCTTCAACAGAGCCACCCGACCTAACACGGATAGTGGGAGGGAGGCCCAAAAGTCCATGCAACCCTTCAGCGCACGACTACAGCGCTCCACGTTCCCCTCCAAGAGATCCGTGGCCTCATGGTAGATTCGCACCCCTAAGTAGGTGAAACAGGAGGGTTCCCACACCACCTCTCTGGTAAGTTGAGGGCAGAGCGTACCCTTCCGCAACGGGAATAAACAGGTCTTGGTCCAGTTCACCCTGAGGCCTGACAGCCGCCCGAATCAACCCAGCATGTCCACCGCTCCCTCCAGAGCCCGCCCAGGATCTGCCAGGTACAATAACAGATCATCGGCATATAATGATATGTGGTGCAACTCTGGCCCCTGCGCTATCCCGTTATGCACAGCTCCAGATCGTGCCTGAGCTGCCAACGGCTCCATCGCCAGAGCAAATAGCAAAGGAGACAGCGAACTGCCCTGTCCCGTTCCCCTACAAACCGGATATGCCGCAGACACTATGGGCCCCAATCGCACCCGCGCCCTCGCCGACGAATAGCAGGTAAGTGGTGTTAACGTTACTTTTTCTTACTCAGTGGTGGCTCCTGGATCCAGCACGGGTGCATCTCCTGTAAATAGTTGAAAGAATGCGTTTAAGTCATACAGGCGATTTTTAAAGAATATTTTTTGTTTGTGAAAATAGACACTTAGGAACTTTTCTGGTGAAAAACAGACAATGGATTCCTATTGAAGGAAATACAAGTTACTGGTAAGTACGGTTAGAATTACTTTTCAGGATCAGTACTGGGTTCAAAGAAGCAGCACTGAGGTCACTCCTGATAACAGGTGAGTAATTTGGAATTCGTAGTTCGGCTGATTTTTGAGGAATATTTGTACAATGGTGAAGGAAGGGGGCTGGGTCTGAGGTGACATGTGTGCAAACACGCCCTGTGGCATGTTTTAAGTTGCAGGATTAAATGCCCTTGAATCCTGGGGTCCCCTGGGTGCCAACTAGTCCACCAGGTACCTCTAGTATGCGCAAGGGGGCTGCGTTGGAGAGAGGTGTTCAGAGGCCACGCCCCTTTTTACAACAATCTGCAACGCAGCTACGTGGCGCTCACTAGAGGTACCTGGTGGGCTAGTTGGCCCCCAGGGACCCTCAGTATTGATAAGGAATTAATTCCCCAATTTAAACCGCACTGCGTGCGTGTTTGCACACATGTAGACTCAGGCCCCGTCCCCTCCCTTCACCACTGCCCAAACGCGCCACGTGGCGCATTTTAAGTTGGAGGATTAAGTCCCCTTGAATACTGAGGGTCCCTGGGGTGGAACTAACCCTCCAGCTACCTCCAGTAAGCGCCACCGAGCTGCGTTGCAGAGAGGTGTAAAAAAGGGGTGTGGCCTCAGAACACCTTTTTGCATTGGAGCTCCCTGGGGCATACTAGAGGTACCTGGGGCTATTTGGCCCCCAGGGACCCCCAGTATTCCAGGGGAATGTGTTCCCCCTCTGCAAACACACCACGGGGCGCGTTTGCAGAGTGGTGCAATGAGGGTGCGTGGCCTGTGGCCGAGATCCCTATTTTCTTTTTTTAAGTAGGTGGGCTGTGTAGCCCCCCTTCTTTTTCTAATTTCTTTAGCTCTGGGAACCCCATTTATAAAAAAAAAATCAGGAAGGGGGCCGTGTGGCCCCCCTCCCAATGCCATAATTTGCCCCGGGGACCCCATCCCCCGGGGCATGGCCCATTTTTTTGTATTATTATTTTGGAAGGGGCTACCATGCCCCCCTCCTATGGTCAGTTGAGGCCCCGGGGGCCCCATCCCCCGGGGCCGTTTATTTATTTATTTATTTTTGGTTTTTTGGGACGGGCTGCGTGGCCCCCCTCCCTGGCCACTTGTAGCCCTGGGGACCGTGGGGGGGGGGGTCCCCAATCCCCCCATGGTCCCGCCAGCTCCCCGCCTTCTGCGGGAGCCGGCATTGCTTTTCCATATGGGGAGCAGCTAACATGCTGCTCCCCATATGGAAAAGCAATCTGCTTTCCTATTTGGAGTCTCCCGCCCTGCCATTGCAAATCGCAGTGTCCTGGGGGTGGGCACCCAGGGACACTGCAGGAGCCGGCCCTGGGGGGGTGGCGGCTCCCATTGCCATTGAGGGCTGCAGGAGGGGGGGTGGTCCTTGGGGGTCCATACAGACCCCCAAATGAAAAATGTAGTGCCCCGGGGAGGTGGCGGTCCCTGGGGTGTGTGGGGGGGGCTCTGGCCCTCCCCACACAGGTTTCTTTATTAAAAAAAAGCCCCGGGGTGGCAGTCCCCGGGGGCTGGGGGGCCTGAGAGCCGCCCCACCCATTTCAAAAAGCCCCGGGGTGGTGGTCCCCAGGGCTGTGGGGTGCCCCATGAGCACCCCTGCACACATTAAATTAGAGCCCCGGAGGTGGCCGTCCCCGGGGCTGGGGGCCTCAAAGCCCCCCCAGCTAAAGTTTTAAAGCCCCAGGAGGTGGCGGTCCCCGGGGATGCGGGGGGGCCCGTGAGCCTCGGCATACATAAACTAAGAGCCCTGGGGGGTGGCGGTCCCCCTGGCAGTGGGGGGGGGATTGGGACCCCCCCACACTTTTTTTTATTAATGCCCCCTGGGAGCTAATTACCACTGAAGCGCGGGAGCCCGCTCATCTTTTTTTAAACATTTCGGCCGAAATTCGCGCTGGGTACGTGAATCTCGACGATTTCTTATTTTAAATTGCTTTTTTTGGCCCTGGGGTTCCTTTTGGGACCCCCTGAGCAGGCCTAGGGGGTTAGGGTGTGTCTACCCAGCCCCCTTTTCGCGTTTTGCAGCGTTTGTTTTTGGTTTCTTGTGCCTCGGTTCTACCGAGGCACAAGATGACTGCCAACACTTTCTGATTTTGAATGTTGACAGCCAATCAGCATGCAGCTCTTGCACGGCAGGATGCGTGCAGGCTGCACTTAGGGTACGCGGGTAGATACATGGATCCACCGCGCCCATAGATATATAAATGACTTTAACTGACATTTTCTCAGGAACTACTGAACGGATTTACACCAAATAAGCAAAAGGCACAAGTCTGAACCAAGGACTACTTCTTTGCCAAATTTGGTGTAATTCCGTTCAGACGTTCGGGCTGTAGCCGTGTCTAAAGGTCCTATGGGAAATTGCATGGGGAAAACACGTTTTGGGACTCCCTTTTTTCTCGGCCCCCGCTTGACCAATCACCCCTGAACTTTCAGGGAAGGAGTTTAACTGAGCTGGACAAAAGTTTGGAAACTTTCAAGAACATTCATCAATCAACGCCAAAGTTATTGGCAATAGAATGTTGCGGTTTTCCTATGGATAATAGGTCCTAACTATAACTCCCTACTGGCGACTTCCAGTAGGTAATATATATATATATATATATAAATATAAGCTCCAAAATCCCAGGAAAATCAATCCTAAAGGAAGGTAGCACACTCAGGGGAGGTTTCACAAAAGATTTAATGAGGAAACCAACAGCAACGACGCGTTTCGCCTTGGGGCTTCGTCAAGTTGTGCAGAGAGCCGAGGCGTGCGCCGGTTTAAAAAGAGGACAGCATGTGAGATCAATGAAATCAAGGTAGGACTGTACACACAATTGCATGGTCGCCATATTGGAACGATGTTAAAATGCAATTACAATGCGGGCAACAGGAACAAACTAGTTCGAATGCATGCCAAACCCCCGAAAGTTATATAAATCACAGAATATTCAAATTATAAATATGCGTGCTAGTACAGTCTCAACAATAGATTGTGATACAATAATATAGCCCTGGATGGGCATGCGATAAGTCTGAATGAATTTCCTCCTCAGCGCATAATGAATAAAATCAGGAGGCAAAAAACGAGCAAAACGGCTGAATAACGCCAAAATACCCAGCTCTATACCAAACAATCTGGTGCTCATATCATCAATTGTATATACTAAATTCAGTTAAACCGCACAGCGATAACGCCCTGAATGGGCAATACATTGAATTTACACATGCGTCACAAAATTCATTTTGAATATAAAACACATTAAAAGAAAATGTCACATGAACATCATTCATATAGACATAACCTGATTAGGAAAGCACAGTCAAGGAAACAGTGAGGAGAATACATTGTATTTGATATCAAAATTAACAGATGCCCAACCAGTTAGCCTAAATGGACTGATAATTCTTCATGCATATTAAGGCCAAGCGGATGCTTGCACTGTAAGTCTATTATGTATCTGGATTCCAGTCGTCTGAGTCTAAGTAGACGATCACCCCCCCTAATACACAAAGGTACGCTATCTATGCATGTGTAAGCTAACAGATCCCTGTTACTTTTATGCATTTTGGCAAAATGCCTAGCCACTGGGTATGCATCATCCTTTTTCGCAATTGCACGCATGTGCTCTAATATCCTAAGTTTTACCGCATTTGTGGTGCTACCGATATAGTTTAGGCCGCACGGGCATGTTAAGCAGTAAATGGCATATGGCGTGGAACATGTTAAAAATTTGCTGATTCTTTTGGGGACGGTGACACCAGGTATCTTGTAAGTAAGCGTCCGCTTACTAAATTTACAAGCCTTGCAGCGGCCGCAAGGATAGAAACCATTGAGGGTGGGTAACTTAGGGGTCTTTTCAGGTGCAGAATAATGACTGGAAACCAAATGATCTTTAAGCGATCTCGCTTTTCTGAATGTAACAAGGGGGTTGGATGGTAAATCTGCTTTGATGGTACTGTCAGACAGTAAGATATTCCAATTTTTTCTTAAGATTTTCTTTATTTGGCCTGCATTATGAGAGAAGGTGGTAATAAGACGAAAACTACCATTCTTAGATTTATCTTGGTTTTTGGGCTTCAACAATTCTTTGCGTTTCGTATTTTAAACTCTCTCATAGGCCTTACTTAATACCCTATCACCATAACCCCTAGTTTTGAACCTTTGCATGCTGGCATGGGCTGCGCTCTCAAAATCACTATCATTCGAGTTGTTTCTACGTATTCTAAGTAGTTCCCCATACGGTATACTACCCACTAATTGACGGGGATGACTACTAGTAGCAAACAGCGTGGAATTTCCCGCCGTTTCTTTCCTAAACAATTTAGTCTGCATACAACCACAATTGTCTATGTATATAGTGAGATCGAGATAATCAACTGAAGTGTGGCTGATTTGTCCGGAAAACCTGAGATTGATGTTATTATCATTGAGGGCATCTACAAAGCTATTGGCAGTATCTACAGGACATTCTAGTATGATGAAAAGATCGTCTATATAACGATACCACCTTATTATTCGACTGTCCCACTCAGGATATTTTTCGCTCCAGGATGCCTGCTCCTCCCACCACCCCACGAAAAGATTCGCGAAGCTGGGGGCGGAGCAGGCTCCCATCGCGACGCCGGACAGTTGTTTGAACAATTGCTTGCCAAATAGAAATATGTTATTGTTAAGGCTAAACATCATGAACTCCATCAGCATCTTGTTGTGCTCATAAAATCTTATGGGCCGTTTATCCAAGAAGCTGGCCATAGCTTTGAGCCCATCACCATGTGCAATACACGTGTATAGACTGGTGATGTCCAACACCAACATACAGTATGTATCTTTCCAGACTATTTCTTCAATACAGTTTAACAAATGTTTAGTGTCTCTTAGATAGGATTTGAGGGACGTCACCAATGGAGATAAAAATGAGTCTACATAAATAGAAAGGTTCTCAGTCAAACTGCCATTGGAAGCAACAATGGGCCGGCCAGGAGGATTTAACAAATCTTTATGAACCTTGGGTAGGTAGTAAAATGTGGGGATCACAGGACTCAAACACCTAAGGAACAGATATTCATCTGTGTTAAGCATGTTGACATTCTGCCATTTGGAAATCATCTCATGATAGTTAGCCACACTTAGATTGTATATTCTGTCATTCACTGTGGCATAGGTGTTGGTGTCTCCCAAGAGGCGACAGGCCTCTGTTTCATATTGGGTAGCTGTGAGTAGGACAATGTTCCCCCCTTTATCAGAAGGCTTAATAACTAAACCCGAGTTTTCACAAAGAGTAGTGAGAGCAAGCTGTTGAGTTTTGGTAAAATTATCTTTTTTTGGTACATATTTACTGGTGATGCGCAGTCTAGTGAGATCCCTCAACACGGCATCGGAAAAAGTATCAATTGCGTCAGCACCCATTATAGGCATAAATGTAGAAGCCGGTTTAAATTCACTGGCCCCACCTTTTTGCTGTACATTCCAATTGTCAAGCATTTGGGTATTGGTTACCTCACCATCACCAACAATATTGCTTTCCAAACGGAGGCCTTCTACTGCTCTGAGGCCTCCCAGCTCGCTACAGATAAGTTCAGTGTCCTCCACAAGTTTGCTGGCCATATTGCGCTCCCCATGAGGCTTAAGTTTGAAAAATTTGTGGAGCTTGAGCTTCCTCACAAATTTGAAAATGTCAATACGCGTTTGAGCGAATTCAAAATTTCTCTGTGGACAAAAGGACAAACCTAATTGAAGTGTAGAATTTTCTTCATTCGTTAACACTTTCTCTGTTAGGTTAATGATAGTTAGATTGTCATGGGGGTCGATGGAATCTTGAATACCTTTCAGTTCCTTTTCTTGAAGAACTTTTTCATGCTGCGGGTCACAGGTGGAGAGCTTAAAGGATTTCTTCCAACGGCCCCCCCGCCGCGTCTTCCTCTTTGTCCTTGATTGTCCGGGGGCTTTCCTCTCCCCCCCTCCAGTTGATTGTTGCGCATTACTTGGTATTCCACTTGAAAAGGAGAAGCGTCATCACTACCATCTTCACTGACTACATCTTCCGGATTGGCATCAGATTCTGAAGTTGCAGGTTCAGCGGTTGTAGATACGCCCGACTTTTTCTTTATCTTTAGTTGCCTTCTGGTGTTATCATACTTCTTCGCGAAGGTCAGCACTCTCCCCATTCGATAGTCGTTCTCGTCCCTTTCAAATTTTTCTTCTTTTCTTTGTTTGATTTTTTGTTCATATTTTTTCAAACGCTTTTTTAGTAGTTCTCGTTTTTCCCCCAGGGTCTCCTGGTCTGACTCTTTCAGCAATTCATCCTCAATTTCCTTGATCTGTGCCAAAGCCTTTTCGCGGTCACTCCAGGCAAAGCGTACTAGGATTTGTAAACTCCCTTTGCATGACGCAGCGGTGTGCTCTGCCCATGCATCTAGCAGTTTAGGGTCCGGATTTTCGTACGCCGGAATGGTGTATATCCGCAAACCTCTAGGGACCCGGTCAACCTCAATATAGTTCTGTAATGAGGTTGCCTCCCACCATTTTCTGATCTCCCGTTCATATAAACGTTCCAATGAGACCAGTTTGGATTGTAAGGATGTGTTAGCCCCATTGGCTTGACTTCCACCAGCCCTTTGTGAACCATCTGGCTTTTTCTTATTTTTAAACATTCCTTGTTCCGCCTCTCTTCTCTCTGCTTCGCAAAACATATTCAGGTAGTGCAGCCGCAACTACCTATAAAATGGTGCTGTAGAATCCCCTTCACTCTGAGTTATCAGCCCGCAGTGTAAAAAAGAAAGAAGTCTTTTACATGCGCACACTGCGCCTTACCCGAAAAACTGATAAACTGCCTGTTGAAAATGTTCGTATCGTCAGCAGCAACGGTTCCGGGTATCTGGTAATGCGTGGCTTTTGAGGGCAAACTCGGTGCAACAGAGTAATAAATCCAGAAGGCTCCAAAACACCAACCAGTTGCACACACGAGTGGGTGCACGCCAAATCGGGGGTGTGCCCGAATTACAAATAAGCTCCAAAATCCCAGGAAAATCAATCCTAAAGGAAGGTAGCACACTCAGGGGAGGTTTCACAAAAGATTTAATGAGGAAACCAACAGCAACGACGCGTTTCGCCTTGGGGCTTCGTCAAGTTGTGCAGAGAGCCGAGGCGTGCGCCGGTTTAAAAAGAGGACAGCATGTGAGATCAATGAAATCAAGGTAGGACTGTACACACAATTGCATGGTCGCCATATTGGAACGATGTTAAAATGCAATTACAATGCGGGCAACAGGAACAAACTAGTTCGAATGCATGCCAAACCCCCGAAAGTTATATAAATCACAGAATATTCAAATTATAAATATGCGTGCTAGTACAGTCTCAACAATAGATTGTGATACAATAATATAGCCCTGGATGGGCATGCGATAAGTCTGAATGAATTTCCTCCTCAGTGCATAATGAATAAAATCAGGAGGCAAAAAACGAGCAAAACGGCTGAATAACGCCAAAATACCCAGCTCTATACCAAACAATCTGGTGCTCATATCATCAATTGTATATACTAAATTCAGTTAAACCGCACAGCGATAACGCCCTGAATGGGCAATACATTGAATTTACACATGCGTCACAAAATTCATTTTGAATATAAAACACATTAAAAGAAAATGTCACATGAACATCATTCATATAGACATAACCTGATTAGGAAAGCACAGTCAAGGAAACAGTGAGGAGAATACATTGTATTTGATATCAAAATTAACAGATGCCCAACCAGTTAGCCTAAATGGACTGATAATTCTTCATGCATATTAAGGCCAAGCGGATGCTTGCACTGTAAGTCTATTATGTATCTGGATTCCAGTCGTCTGAGTCTAAGTAGACGATCACCCCCCCTGCATAGATAGCGTACCTTTGTGTATTAGGGGGGGTGATCGTATTCTCCTCACTGTTTCCACGTTTGCACAGTGGTGGAGAAAGGGGCGTGGCCTCTGACCACCTCTCATCAATCCCACTGTGTGGGGCTTATTGGAGGTAACAGGAGGTCTTCGTGGCCCCTAAGGACCCCCAGCAGCCAAGGGAACTTCATCCCCAACCAGGAGCACGCCAGGAGGGGCATTTGCAGACTAGTGGAGACTCTATGCGAGTTGTGGCTTTTTTTAAGAAGGAGGTGCCACGTGGACACCCTTCCCTGGACCATTTTTGGCCAGAGGACCTGAGGAGGCTGCAGGTATGAACTGTCTAAACCTGGCTGGCACGTCGTTCGAAATGCTAATGAATCTGCCCAAATGACCCACAACCTACTATAGGTAATACTGTTATTGAAAATGAGCAAACGAACATTTGAATGTACTGAAATTGAACTTTTACGCTCGCATTTTGACTCCATGTCCCATGATGCATTGTGCTTTTTGCAGACGACCATTGTGAGGCGGACGAATAAATAAATCAAATCAGCATTGTCAGAAAAGTGAATGAGAGCGTCAAATGTGAAATTTGCTGCCTTTGTAGAAGGGGTTTCTTACCTTGAAACGCGTTGGCAATCATGCACTCAGTGGAATGTGAGGACAGACTGCATCTTACATGAGCGACGTTATGTGCTCTCCCGAAGCCGCGGGCCTTTGGTAACCATATATATATATATATATATATATATATATATATATATATATATATATATATATATATACACACACTGGATTGCTGAGAGGTAGTCAGAGGCCATGCCCCCTTTCTCCACCACTCTGCAAACATGCCTCCGGGTGCACTGCTGCTTGTAGAAGAAGTCCGCTTCAGTCCTGAGACCCTCGGGTGGCAAGGGGACATAAACTACCCCCCCATCAGCAGTGCACCCAGAGGTACGTTTGCAGAGTGGTGGAGAAAGGGGCGTGGCCTCTGACCACCTCTCATCAATCCCACTGTGTGGGGCTTATTGGAGGTAACAGGAGGTCTTCTTGGCCCCTAAGGACCCTCAGCAGCCAAGGGAACTTCATCCCCAACCAGGAGCACGCCAGGAGGGGCATTTGCAGACTAGTGGAGACTCTATGCGAGTTGTGGCTTTTTTTAAGAAGGAGGTGCCACGTGGACATCCTTCCCTGGACCATTTTTGGCCCGAGGACCCCATCCCGCAGGGCCTGATCCTTTTTTAAATGTTTTTATTTAAAAAATGGGAGGGGGCAGCGCAGCCCCCTTCCTGGGCTGATTTTGGCCCCGAGGGCCCCATCTCCCAGGTCTCGGCCTTTATTGGTATTTATTTTTCAATTCAAAGGGAGCAGGCAGAGGGGCTCCACTTCAGGGCCATTTTGGACCCCATGGACCCCATCCTCCTTGGCATGTCCATTTAAATAAAAAATAGGAGGGGGCCACATGGGTCTCCCATCCCGAGGCAGATTTTGCCCCCGGGAACCCCTTCCCCTGGCACAGGCCTTCAACAATTTTTTTTTTAATTGGGTGGGAGGGGGGCCTACTCGGCCCCCCTCCCCGGCCCAATATTGCCCTCGGGACCCCATACCCCGGGACAGGGTCAGCTTGTTGGAGACCGCAAGACTAGCCTCAAGGCCTCCCAGGTCCCTGCCGGCTCCCCGGCTCCTGCGGGAGTAGGCATTGCTTTTGGACAAAGGGAGCTGCAAACATGCAGCTCCCTCAGTTCAAAGGCAATTCTGTTCCACTTCATGGAAATGAGAGCAGCAGATTAGTGTTTGCCATGGCATGGCGGGAGCAGTGCTCCCGCGTTCCAGTGCTCCTGGAGGGGGGTCGCACGGTCCCTCCTCCCATCTTGTTTATAGCCCCAGGGAGGTGGTGGTAGGGTATGCAACAGACCCCCTGAATTAGTGTATGTATTCCCCGGGGGATGGCGGTCCCAGGGGCCTGGTTGGGGGTGCCAGAGCCCCCCAACACATTATTACTGCAGTTCACCCGGGAGGTGGCAGTCCCTGGGGCTGCGGGGAGGACAAAGGGCCTCCGTTGATTTTTTTTAATGTCTGTGCCCCAGGAAGGTGACGGGCCCTGGCACGGGTGGCTGCGAGGCCCTCCTATATTAGTTAAATTAGCCCCGGGGAGGTGGCGGTCCAGGGGCGGTGGGGCCAGCAAGGCCCCCCATAATATTGAAATTAGCCCTTGAAGGTTGTGGTCCCTGGAGTAGAGAAGTTCCACGAGGGCTACAGGCGGTTCAGGTAGGCCCACCCACATTAATAATTGCCCTGGGGAGGTGGCGGTCCCCAGGGTTTAATAAGTGGGGCCCGCGTTTCTCCCTCCTACATACATTATATGCCCCCAGGACCTGGCCCACCCAGGGGTTATTGCAAAGCAAGAGCGGTAATTTAAATTTTAAAAAATGATGCCATGGTAGGGTCCCAGGGAAATCCCAAGACCATAGCTTGGGGGTACTGGTATTCCTACCCTGCCCCCTTTTCTTTATTTTCACTTTTGGGGGGGGGGGGCTCTGCTTGAAGCCGAGTCTAAAGATGGCTGCCAACACTTCCTGGTTGAAGTGTAAGCAGCCAATCAAAGCAGTGCATTTCCCTGGACGAGCTCTCTTTGTTCACGAAGACTTCACTATCAAAGATATTACTATAATTGTAAACTTACATTTCTCAAAAACCACTGAATGGATTTACACCAAATGAGCAGAAGGCATTTCCTTGAACCAACATCTACCTCCCTGCCAAATTGAGTGTAAGTCCTTTCAGCAGTTCAAGCTGTAGGCATGGCTAAAGTTTCCTATGGGAACTAACATTACAAATGCAACCTTATCTGGCACTCCAAATTCTCGGTTCCCTCTGCACGGATCACTTCCAAACTTCCCATAACAATACAGCCTTGACACTTTTTAGGGAGAATTTTATGAAGATTGGTCACACAACACCAACGTTATAGCCAAGTCAAAAAATGCTTTTCCTATGGAAACATGGTTCTAACTATAACTACTTACTGGCAAACGCCAGTAGGTTTTTTATATATAGAGGCCCGAACCTGAATTAGACATAATACGAAGTTTGAATGTGGAACAAATGCCGAGATCATTGCGGGTGGCATATACATACATGCACTTTGCCTTAAACTTGGGAGGTATGACCGCGGCTATGGCACACATTCTGGAACTGAGAGGTACCGCGAATATAACGGGCACTGTCCACGTTAAATGTTCATAAGTAGGACAATCAGGTTAGCATTTACGGTGTGTACCTTTCTTATGTTGTATTTTGCAGTAGGCCAGAGAAAATAAACACGCAAGCAAGCCCCCATTCATTATCACCTCCCCGCCTGGCCGCACCCATTCAAGAAGAAATACAAGCCGCAGTAACACTATAACCAATCACAGCCCACATCACACACATAAACGGGGCCAGGTATGAGCCGATTCACACGTACTCAACCAGAACTTGTGTAAACAAGCAGAATTTTTTTTAAATAACACAGAGGTGCTGCTTGTATTGGTATGCGGGTGTGACTTAACATTTAGCATATTAAGAAACGTATTGGAATAAGGGCATAAATGAATGTTTTAATTTAATTTAATATAGTTGCGTTTTTTTGACAAAGAGTGTAAAAAGACTGCCATGACACTAAAATGTGCAAGTCAAGAACTTTTCTATGTCCATACATGGGGAGTAACCGTGTAACCTTAGTAACAGCTAGATGAAACCAGTTTGATAATTGAACCCATGTTAAACATGTATGTGTATATATACCTAAGGAAAATGTATTGCAGATGTAGTGAGCAAGGCGGGAGCAAGCCGCCGAAACGCGTCTAAGCAGCAACTGATCATTTAAATAAATTGTTTGGATTCAGATTCACGGAGTCAGCGCCGTCTTTTATTCGAAGTTTGGTGTGGTAAGGAATATATATATATATATATATATATATATATATATATATATATATATATATATATATATATATATATATATATATATATATGTGTGTGTGTGTGTGTGTGTGTGTGTGTATATATATATATGTGTGGGTTAGGAGCACTAAGGGTACAGCTTAAATATGCAATTAGAATTAATGAGAAATCAGCTTGCGCCTGTCTAATTAGAAACAAGGAGGCTTCTTGTACAGTTGTGTAAGAGGACCCAGTAAACATGTTGCCTGTGTAAAGAAGAACAGTGAATACTTGTTGCATATGTTTACATGAGTAGATGCCTGACCCATTTTTTTCTCTCTTCTCATACTCAGGTGGCCAACCTGCTCCGTCTTTTCCAGATCCCGCAGATCAGCTATGCCTCCACCAGTGCCAAGCTCAGCGACAAGACGCGCTATGACTACTTTGCCCGCACTGTACCACCAGACTTTTACCAGGCCAAGGCAATGGCTGAGATTCTTCGCTTCTTTAACTGGACCTATGTTTCTACAGTTGCCTCTGAGGGTGACTATGGTGAGACTGGCATTGAAGCCTTTGAACATGAGGCACGTGCCCGCAACATCTGCATTGCCACCTCCGAGAAGGTGGGGCGATCCATGAACAAGAGGACCTTTGAAGGTGTGATCAGGGCCCTTATGCAGAAACCTAGCGCCCGAGTGGTGGTCCTTTTCACCAAGATCGAAGATGCCAGGGAGCTCCTGGCTGCTGCCCAGCGCATCAACACATCTTTCACTTGGGTGGCAAGTGATGGTTGGGGTGCCCTTGAGAGTGTGGTCACTGGATCAGAGGAAGTGGCTGATGGCGCTATTACAATTGAGCTAGCTGCCTACCCAATCCAAGAGTTTTCTGTGTACTTTAGAAACCTGGACCCGTACAACAACAGCCGTAACCCCTGGTTCCGTGAGTTCTGGGGATACAAGTTCCACTGTAGTCTGCAGAATCAGGAGTGTGGCATGAACTCCCTCAAGGCAGTGAAGTTTGAGCAAGAGTCTAAGATCATGTTCGTTGTAAATGCTGTTTATGCCATGGCGAATGCGCTGCACAACATGCACCAGGCCCTGTGCCCCAATTCAACGCGCCTTTGTGATGCCATGAAGCCTGTCAATGGCAAGAAATTCTACAAGGAGTACATGCTGAACGTCAAGTTTGATGGTGAGTTGCAGGGCCTTTCCAGTAGGCCAGGGGGTAGGATAAGGCAGATGAAAAGTAAAACAAAGCAAGGATAGAGAACGCCCCAAGTGTGTATGCTATACCATTAACTGAAACCATCAATCCAGGGCTGCATCTCATTCAGGTGTGCCAGGATCTCCTTCTGTGGTCTTCAAGGTCCTGTCTTTGAATAACTGATCTCCATAATGCCACAACACTTGTCACTTCCATAGCTTCATGAGCTGCAAATGATGCCCTCTGATCCATTTCAAATTGTCATATCTGTGGATTCTACTGAGGTGACGCTCAATTTATATGACTGCTGTAGATTCTCACCTGCTGCAAACATGAGATTTCCATGCCCATCCACTCTACAATTCTTAATAATCAAAAGATTCATCTTTTGATGTGGGCTAGTAAACTCACTAACACCATAGAATTACAGAGTAATCACTTCCCTTGTTCCATCCTACACCTCTTTAAGACTATAATTCTTGTTTTGAATGAATAAGGGAACATGTATCTTTCCATTAGATTTACGAGGTCATCCCTCAACAATTTTCTCCTTTCCAGATTTGAGTACTGACAGTCACAAGTTGCTCTCCTGTGTGCAAACAAGTCTACTAAATTAGATACTTTTGCTTGACTAAATAAATATATAGCTACCAGAATTGAAAAGTGTGTAGTTAAGATGTAAATGTGTTTTTTCCCTTGAATTTCTAAGCTAATATTTGGAGAAAAAAGATTGCTTTTGAAAAATATATTTAAAGCTTATATTTGAGTGATAAATCATGTGGCGCTGTAGGAGACTTATTACTAATGTTAATATCTTGGTGCCATTGGCATTGTAGCTATGACTGTTATGTATTACCCAAGCAAATGCATTCTATATTGGCAAAGCATTTTCTAAATTACTGTTGTCAACTATGCCTGATGCTCTGAGGTGATTACTGCTGGTACTCTTACACTTGGTAGCCACTAATGTAATCTTGTCTGATGTGGTCACTATTACAACACTAATAAAATTAGGAGCTCTGAATGATTTCCATTGAACATAAGCAGCTCTTTTTACAGAAATGATTGGAAATCCCTGAAGCAGCTAACCTCTTAATGATATCTTGGTTATTGATGCATTCTTCTATCTCGCTCTCTAATTATTGTTCTACACCTAAATACTCCTACCTTTATCAGCTCACAAACTCCTTCAGGCCCCCGAACCCTCATCAATGCATCTTGTCTTCGTTCATCCACCCAGTCTCCATCGGCTTTCACTCTATCAAGTTTCCACCCATCCCATCTAGGCCCCATTCTATATCCACCCATTATCCATCAACTGATTCTCCACTCAGCCACCCATCTGCAATGTATTCATTGATCCAACCTTGAACTCATTCTGTGTCTGTCCACAATTTCTATGCACATCCACCCATTTTCTAGCCAAGCTTTCATCAATGAACACTCCATTGACCTATTTAATATCAATTTACCCATCCAACAGTCTGTTTTTCATTCTCTCACCCATTATATACACCAGTCCACTCCAATAATCTCATCCATGCATGTATCCATCCATCTATCCACCAATCTATTCATTCAATATCTTTTTATGTATGGTACTTACTCTGTATCTATTTACACTTCATTGCACAAACAGGCAAAGCCTTGATACCCTGTTTCAGAGTGAAGTTTGACAGCAACATAAATCAGTGTAAGACAGCCATTGCAGTTTTAAATATACTGGGGTGAAATCATAAGAGCATTATTGAGTACAGGAAGTATTACTATAGGAGTACTCTTGTATTACTCTTACATGCCTATGTGAAAGAACCCCAGAAAGGCCTACTCCCTATTAGTAAAAGTCCTAAGATGGCACAGTCTGTCTATTTATTCTAATTGTATATGAATGGGTACTTAATATTTCCATTTTGTCCTCATTTTAGGTATTGTAGAGCCAATTTGCAAAAGCTTGTAAGAGTACGGAAAAGAGTACCTCAAGAGCACTTTACATACTCCAAAACACCTTTGTGAATAGACCCTATGGTCATACAGAGGCCACATACAAACATAACTGTCGAAAGGCAGAGACTTCTGTAGGCACCATAGCAGAGGAAAGTGGAAATAAGCCTGGTAATACTTGAAAGGACAGAAGCAGACCTCCCTGGAGGTGTGTTTTAATTGGCATGATCCTTCTACAGAGAAAATATTGCCTCACATACACACTGTCCCCTATATGACTGCCCTGCCCATGATTCTGAACAATGTTTTATTTTACAGAAGAAAAGACTTATCTCATTTGTCGATGAACACAGAATTGTTCTATGGAGTCGGATGAACCCAGTAGTGTATGGATTTAAGGACCATAACAAGTGTTTTGAGCATGGTTGCTTCCATCTTTTTCATCCACCAGTGAATATGGTCAATAAGAGAGGCCTGGCTCAGGTTCCGGAAGGGCAACCATCCTTGTTCCATTGTTGAGGGTGACGTGAAGGCTTCCTCTGTATGATACAGAGCCCAACATGCGGCCTTACTATGGTAAGGATGAAGAGCAGTGTAAGCCACATGAGGGATACAAGAAAAGCCTCAGAGTGCAGTCACACTCCTTCCATCACAGCGTTGCTCTTCTTTCTACAATCTGTAATGCGGTTGGGTGTAAACCGATGCCTTCATTTACGAGAAGTGGTGCATTGCTGCGTGAAAACAGCATTGCACAACTTCTCAATGCACCCTCCTTGCGACTCCAATGATGCTTCATATTTATAATATGACGCATCATGTCGCACGGAAGAACAGATACGTCAGTATAACTGACGAATCTGTCAGAGCAAAAAGTGGTGCATTGCTGGTGGTGTGTCGGAAGCCTGACGCAACTCCAGCAATGTTCCTTTCACATGGGGCAAGCCCCATGTAAAGGGGCCTGCGTCACCCTTACACCTGTCATGAGGCAGGCATAAGGGCTTGACACATTGGCATCCTAGAAGTGGCACAGCAAAATTTCATAGATTTCGCTGCGCCACTCCTACGACCCTTTCTTGCGGGGGTACACCCACCCTGCATACATTATATCTGGTGCAGGTATAATGTAGCGCAGGGGTTTACGAAGTGATGCATCTACCTAGATGCGTCACTTCGTAAATATGGTGCAACATGGCACATTTTTTACGCCACTGGTGCGTCAAAAAAAATGACGCACCGGTGGAGCAAAAGTGACGCAGGGGCTTATATTTTCGATTAGGAGCCATGGTGTTCGTGGTCCAGGTAAAATGACCATATATAAATACCCCAACACTAAGACAAGAACCTAAAAGCACATGTCCAAAAACAGGCATGTGAGGGAGTTAGAATATTAAAATAACATGGTTCTGGAGTAGGTGTTAAGTGAGTTCAGCTAACATAAGTAATGCAAAATAGGTAGACATTTTTGTAGAGAAATATGTATGTGAAATTAATATGTTGACAATCTATGCTCCTGACTATTTTTTCCTATCTGTTTTTTTATGGAACCCTGAGTAAGCCTGAAGAGTGGTAAAGAGTACCCTGGCATATATCAAGGGAAGATGGCACATGCGGGCAGTTAGGGTTTGGGGAGATCTCGCACAGCAAGCGAAGCAGTGAGTGATATAATGAGCGAGTGGTTCACCCATTCAGTGTCTCTGCAGGGGCAGACGTCTGTGGTTTCGATTTGAGAACCAGGCTCAGATTGCAGCCATGGTTTTTATTAGGCTTGAGAGTAATTTTAATTACGCTGGGGTAATCACAGTAATTTTGGTAATTCTGCGTTATATAATTTCGGGGGGAAATCCTACCGTGGGAGTACACGCGGCGAGCATGAGCAGCTGCTTGAGCTGCTGTTTATGTTCTGTTGCATTTCGCACTATTTTCTGAGTGCAAAATGAACCCTCACGTCCATTTTGGTTGCGTGGGTGCACTTTGCACTACGAAATTAGAATAAGCTGGAATCGGTGGTATGGGGGTGATGAGAGAAGCAGGTGAGAATATGTTCTGCTGCCTTGGGGTTCATCAGGGCTGCAACCTATAACTTGGTGCACCTGTTTCCGTGCTTCTCCACCTATTGGAGCATACCACAAAGCGACGGAAGGGATGCTGGAATTCATCTCAGCAACTTGCAATCTCTGGGGCATTTTTATAAGGGTTTTATCTCCGCTTTTTTAGCTTTAAAAGCAAAAAAAGCTGAGATAAAACTATCGCCCTATTTACAAGAGGGTGCTAACAAGCATAATCGCATGTTAGCACCCTTTTTCCCAACGCCTCCCTTTGCATCTCTAATGAGATGCAAAGTGAGCGTCACTGGGCGTACCCCGGATGGACTACCTTGTAAATATCGCTGATGTTCACATCGCGATATATGCAAGGCTGCCCCATCATTTTAGTACACGTTAGTTTTTGGAGAAATACATTTTCGTGAATATAGTTTAAAAAATCTATTACTTTCCTCTTCTTAAATTTTGGCATGTATGCATGTCCCATTCTTCGAGCACCCTGTGCTTATCGCTTATCCTCGCTGATTGCAGGTTCATTTCATCCCTGCCCGCTTCCTTTGCGCAAGTTTTCCAATCTTTCTCTTCTCCGTCTTTGCCCCTTTTGTATCTTCCTTGCCCTTACTCCGAGTCTAAGTCTGAAGAGGACAAATAAGGCCCTATTGTAAAAAAAATAAGCGCTAGTGCCAAAAGCAACCACTTGCACAAATTCAACTTTGGGATAAAGTAAATTGAGGCGAACACCTAATTGAATGGCCTATACATCCCCAAGGCGCGAATGACGCTCAAAGGGATTTGAGAGGTTTGTGTTTACACGTCAGACAGTAAGTAGGGCGAGAGGAACTCTGCGAGACTAATAGAAAGAGCAAAACAGCTACAGTCATTTTTGGAAACGTTTTATTACAGCCTAGTTTTGGCGGTATGCTGACATCTAGTGGTGAGCAAGTATAATTATCGAAGAGTTGTGAAGTTAGGTCATTAGTATATTGGTCACCTTAAATAAGTTACAATCTGCTTCTGCAGCATTTGGGTACCACGTGACATATTTCATTAGTATCATATCTTTAGTTTGCGTCGAGCAAAATTCTGATGCACGAGAGTTCAGAAGCAAGGGAGTAGCCAGCAAATTAAAATACCCCACCATTTATCTTGGGTGAGCGAAGCGAGTAAGCCCTATTGAATCTAGATGAGGTCCCTTATTAACCCCTTCCGTTCATCTTTAAGACTTTCATGTATACATCCATCTATCCATCTTTTCATACATTCATACATCTTTTCACCATTTCAACCATCCACCCTTTCATTATTAGTTTTCCATCCATCCATCCTTTCGCTCACACTTCCAAACATTCATGAATCCTATTACCCATCCATTCATCCATCCACTCTTCTTCATCCATCCACCAATTTGCCCTCCTTTTATCAGTCCAGCCTTCCCACCTCCATTCATGCAAACATTCATCCATTCACCCATTCATCCCGACTTTTATCATTTCAGCCACTTTCTTTCACTCATGCAAATATTTGTGTTATCCTTACATCCATCAGCCTATTTGCCCTTGCATTCACCCTTTCATCCTTTTTACGCTTCCTTCTCATCACAGTTTCTTCCTTATTTTCTTATGTCCTTTCTTTTCACTCTTCCTTCCAGCCATCTCTCTCTCCCTCTCTCTTGCTTTCTTTAACTCTCTTTTCCTCTTCATTTCTTTGTTGTAATTAACGTTCCTTGCTTGACCTCTGTTATTGGTGGCCCCTATTTTCTTAGGGCCGGATTCACAGAATGAACTTAAGACTCAATCCTAAACTTACTACTATTTTGGCATTCACAGAATGCATTTACTACTTTTGGCATTCACAGAATGAAGTTACTACTTTTGGTATTCACAGAAGTTAGGGTTTTGTCCTAAATTTTTTCTTAAAACAAACTTAAGACAGACTTAAGACAGACTGAAGTTAGGATTTTGTCTTAAGTCTGTATTAAGTCTGTCTTAAGTTTGTCTTAAGTCTGTCTTAAGTCTGTCTTAAGTTTGTCTTAAGACAAAATCCTAACTTCTGTGAATACCAAAAGTAGTAAGTTCATTCTATGAATACCAAAATAGTAGTAAGTTTAGGATTGAGTCTTAAGTTCATTCTGTGAATCGGGCCCTTAGAGCTTTTGTCTACAGATCTGCAGACAGGTATGGTTCATAAATAACTGTGTGTGTCACACCACCGCTGCTTAAGCCGCAAATGCGGGGGGGTTGTTCCCGACGCCACTGCTCAGAAGTGATTGTTTACCCTTTCACAATTTAGACGAATAGAAAGCTGAATACCAAGATATGTTGATGCAGCAAAGCTACCATTCACAAAATCATAGGGTGTGACGTTTAGAGAAATGCGATTTTACAATACGCAAAAGCTCTTCTTTTACTGGCCAGTAAAGTCCTCTGACTTTTAACAAGTCTTTGGTGAACTTTTCTGAATCGCGAATAGGAGGGTGTCAGAGTCGTAAAAGTATGTAGCCATGGTTTGAGAATGCAGTTGTGACTGCAGTGCAAATCATTGAAAATAAAAATAACAATGCCCTCGTCTAGGGCATGTATTAGCAAGGATGTAAGGCAATTCTACCCCACAGACACCCCCCCTCCCCCATTACATTCACAGCCTTTCATAGGGGATCGCATATATCGATATATTAATATTAGCAGGAAGATTTTGTAACCTCTTACAAATATGCATTTTGTGATGTGACTGAATAATATACACATCAGTAAGTTGCATTGCAAAATGATGGGCAGGTAACAAAAAAGTTGGTGTGCAATTTGTGGACACTGTTTGTGAACTGCCCAATGGTACATGCTGCTTAGAGTTCAATAATTGGGTTTACTTTCAGGTATTGTTTTGATGATGGCAAAGGTGCAGGGTGGGCTCAGCACGGTGGGGGCGGTTCAAACCCTTTACTCACAATTACACTATTATGCTGCTTATATTATAAAAGTCCCATAGACACTCTTTTCAGAGCAGGAGTCAGTTGTTTTAGAGTAGGAAAAAGTCATTCTAGTACACATCTTAGTCTTCCTTAATCACCCAACAATCTAAGTATGGTATCACCTGTACCCCCTTTCCACTAGAATTATCACCAGCTCCTTGATTAATACTTATGGTAAGGAAGATAGACTGACAGAGAAACATGTACTAAAAATGACCTTTTTTGACCACAAGGTATATGAACGTCTTGCATTCCAGATGTGTCAGGAGTTGGATGTAAGTGTCCAGCAAATGCATTTTTACATGAAAGTATCTTTGCGGTACCTATGTCACAATCCACTGAAATGTCACTGACCTGATGGGTACATATTGGAAAAATCGGTTTATAGCTTTCAATTCCAGTGTGGGCCTGAGGTCCCCAACAGCAAGTAAGCTTCCTTCCCCTGCTGTGCTCCATGCACTGGAATGACAGCATTTGCCTGATGAGGAGATTGAATGCCCTCTGAAGAGCCCAAAGTCTTACTAGACAATGTGGCCATGGGATGGAAACAAATCGAGGCCCTGGTTACTTCTAAAACCTGTTGAGCCCACATGTCATAGATGCTGTTTTCCCATCTTTGGCTGAAAAGACAAATGGATCCACTTCCCAGGTGCTGTTGGAATTCAAATGCAGTGCGTCCAAACTTTTTTGCAGTGTAATTTCGTTGGCGAATGCTAGGATTTGCGCGTTGCGGTAAGGATTCTTCAATGCTGGTGATTCCTCCTGAAATCTGGCTTTTCAGCAATAAGGGACTCTGGAAAAGGGTCTAGCTACCAACTTGTTTTCACACAGGAATTCGCTGTATCTGGCTTCAGGGGGAGAAGGGGTGAACGACTTTAGCATAACATTTTATCTGCACTTTACTTCATTAGGTCCTTCAGCTGGGAACCAACCAGCCTGGGTCCTACAAATGGAATGGGTATGCTCCGAACCTTTGGTGATGCCTCCAGCTGCCATGGGCTCATCAGGGTTTTATTGTTGAAGCAGATTCCATGGTCACAGGCCAGAATATATCAAACGCTGTATCTTGCTAAACAACTCTATGGTGTTCAAATCTCTTCCAGTCTCCTTTGCCTGAACTACTTCATAAATTAGTTGAAAATCATAAATCTGTAATTCCTTCCTGAAGTGCAAATAATATGCTTACCAAATAACTTCTAGCCATGTTGCTTTACGACCTCTAGTCTCTTTGTATACATCTCAATAGTTAGAGAACAGCGACAAATTGAAAATGCTGCTAATGTTAGCATTTCCCTGAACTACTCATTGCATGGTAAATCCTCATGCTGGAGCCCACCATGTTACCTATGGACAATAGTGGGTTTAGCCCTACTCACCACATGGGCCCACTCAAAGTCAGTTTTCTGAACTTTTTAGCCCTGCCAGGTGCATAGCGGATACCTGTGCAAGCAAGTCATCTCATGGCCTGCAACCTCCTAGAGGGGAACCTGGCCTCTCCCAGTTCATGGCCACAAAAAGAGACCCCAGTCATGCTGCCCCAGCTCACAATAACAGCCCAAATCCTGATGCCACTGCAAAAACTGACACCAGTCACCCATTTACAAAACTAGAAAAACACAGAAAGGGAGGGCCGGGGGTCTTTTTTATAAGTACAATAGGCAAAGTTATTAAAAGAAAAAGTAAATGGGAAGAAGAAAGGGAGAATCCTATCGATAAACGATTTGCAAAGAAACATATTTTTCTCAGTTAGCATATGGTGGCCTTTCTCCTTGCGGCTAGTGTTGGAGTAAAGAATCTAAGTAGGAAGATGGAAGAGGTGGCATTGTGGAAGGCCGTTCACAGCTGTTGATGCTGTGCCAGAACTGCTTTCAACCATAAAACAATCAAAAGGGAAAATAGGAGATACTCAGTTTGGTTTTGTGAATTCTAAAGTGTATATTTTCTCTTCAAGGCACATTGATGAACTTAATTTAAATGGGTTAAGCAGGATTACAGCATACAATGTGACTCAGTACAGAGACTCTAAAATAGAGCAGCATTAAGACCACTATGGAGGAGACAGTATTTATTTCGCTTCTATACTTGGTTCTTGACAATTGACCATGTGTATTTATTTTAACCAACTTTACTTACCAATTGTATTAGGCATACAACTTAACAAATCTCAATTTGTTTTAAAAAAACATTGACTTTCTTCTGCTTCCTCCCCAGCTCCCTTCAGGCCGGCGGACACCAAAAACATGGTTCGCTTTGATCGCTATGGAGATGGCATTGGGCGTTACAACATCTTCAACTATCAAAAGACGGACGGTCGGTACAAGTATGAGAAGGTGGGCTACTGGGCCGAGGAGCTGACCCTGAACACGAGTCTCATCCCCTGGGCCAAGAGCTCAGTGCCCGTCTCACAGTGCAGTGACCCCTGCAAGAAGAACGAGATGAAGAGCACCCAACCCGGGGACATGTGCTGCTGGATCTGCATCCCCTGCCAGCCTTTCCAGTATCTCCTGGATGAGTACACCTGCAAGGACTGCGACCTGGGCTACTGGCCCAACGAGACACTCAACGGATGCTATGAGCTTCCGCAAGAGTACATCCGCTGGAAAGACGCCTGGGCCATTGGGCCAGTCGCTATCTCCTGCCTTGGCTTCATCTCCACCCTGTTTGCCTTTGGTGTCTTCATCCAGAATAACGACACTCCCATCGTGAAGGCGTCTGGACGCGAGCTCACTTACACCCTCCTCACGGGGGTTCTGATGTGCTACAGTATGACCTTTATCTTCATCGCCAAGCCCTCTACTGAAGTTTGTACCCTGCGCCGCCTTGGGATGGGCACCTCATTTGCCGTCTGCTACTCTGCTCTGCTCACCAAAACCAACCGGATCGCTCGTATCTTTAGCGGGGTGAAAGATGGGGTGCAACGACCACGGTTCATCAGCCCGGCCTCACAAGTGGTCATCTGCATGGCCCTCATCTCCTGCCAGCTGGTAATTGTCATCATCTGGCTGCTCGTGGAGACCCCTGGAACAAGGAAGGAGACGGTGCCCGACAAGCGCTACGTGGTGACGCTCAAGTGCAATAACAAAGACTCCAGCATGCTGGTTTCCCTCACATACAATGTGCTGCTGATCGTGCTATGCACGGTCTATGCCTTCAAGACAAGAAAGTGCCCAGAAAACTTCAATGAGGCTAAATTTATTGGCTTCACCATGTATACCACATGCATAATCTGGCTTGCATTTCTACCAATCTTCTACGTCACTTCCAGCGACTACCGGGTAAGCAATTCTTTGTTTCTGACCAAGCATAGATGGCCCCTCTATTCACTGTAAATTAGAAACGTTGCCATATCCGGCATGAGGTTAAGCTGCTCTTTGATCCTCAATGTACTGCTCTTGCTGGCAAAAGTATTCCAGCTATATCAACATGGGTGTGTTCAGGATGGGTGTACCTGCTGGAAAACTGTCCTTTATACTGTTAAGACTTGATTTAAAAGGACGTAGCAAGATAATTTCTGCCCAAAGTAGATATTCCATCCACCTTTTTCTGGATATTCCCACTCAATTTAACGGCGGTGGACGGTGGTGTGTCTACTGGCATTCTGGATGGGGGAGCCACATTCAGCTCTGCCATTAGAAATCCTATGCTGGCGGCAAAGTTGAAATAGCCATTTCTATAGGCCAGACCATGGGCAGAAGGGGCTATTGCCCAGTGCCCCGCCTTCAAAGATGCCCCCTGGTAAAGTGAACTCTCTCTCTAGCTCACTTATGTGTATTTTTGTATTTTAACTTTTAATGTATAATTCAAAAAAAATTGGCACAAGGTAGTAAAATTTAAAGATGTTTCAAACAAGGACCCCCAAAATCCTTTAGATGACACTGCTGCAGGCTTCCCTCCTGCGTAAAACACAAACTTCACTGGTGTGGGAAGGAAACTCCTGCCGCACTAAGTACATTTGGAATATGGCTCCTTGAAAAGGATGCCTCACTTTGAGGGTTCATTTACATTACCCACATCAGGTGATAGCAGCAGAAAGGAGGCAGAATCTGAAGGTCTGCAAAAAAGGAGAGTTGCAAGGGGCAGAGTTGCAGGAAGGATTGTTTGGGGAGGGGCGAAAGGAGGCAGGAGACTGTGGGGGAAGTCCCACCACACAGGTGACATACTCATCATTTGATGGATGGGGCCTTCCAAGCTATAATGAGGCCCCTAGTGTCTGAGGTGTTCACTTAGACCTAAGTCAAGGAAGTTCATCCAACCTAGACAAAGCCCCACCACCAACCTGTTATTCCCTTCCCCACAGCAGCCAGTGGCTAAAACCCTTGATTATAAAGGCGGATGAATGGCAGACATCAGAATCTCTTTGTGCAAAAAAACACTCCATGGTGGCCATGTTGGAATTACCAAGGTGCCTCCATTTGTGCAGGTGATGGGAGCTGTTTCTTTCTCCCTGCCTTAGGGTATCTCCAGTGATTACTCTGGCCTCCCCTGCATGCATCACAGATGGGGGGGGGCTCCTTGTGAGTTCCCTGAGACAAAGGGAGGGAGGTATAGTGCCAGCTGTGGATTGGAGGGTCCCCATGCCTCCTCCACCATACCCTGGCCTTACCAGGCAATGTAGGTTGGTGGTGAATATTGGCACCTAATTCTTACTTGGCAGGTTTTTAGCAGACTGTTGGAGGAGATGGGGACTACTCTCTGATGGGTAAAATTTACACCTATCTCATGTCTTATGAATTGGTGGGTAGGTGGCGGTACATCGATGGAGAGAGGTTACTACCTTCCTCCACGGACGTCTAAGTTGAGGTCTGATTCTCAATGATTTCCTCAGAATCAAATAAAGAGATACTCAATCCATCACATAACACTGTTTATCGAAAATATTTCTCATGCAGACACCTATAGCATCCTTGAGATGCTTCAGTGCAAATGAAAATGATGAATAGCTAATCAAGGGTATCTTGAAGAGGTCTCTGGCATCTTCAGATTCATACCAGTGCTAATCACTGAATATGTGATGAGGCAGCCTGTGTTTATCAGCAGGGCTTTGGGCATCACTTAATTAACTAGGAAAGAAATGCAGGTGGACCGGGGCTTTGATGCCCCGGCCACCTATGCATCATCACATAGCACTGAATCCTTACCAGTATTACAGAGCATCATCAAGGTAAAACCATCTAAAGAACTGATATATACTTGTATATTTAAAGCATCTGGTAGAAGTTGCCGAATACTTCAGCAGGCATGTTGAGCAGTCGCGGCCGGTGCAGGTAAGCCCGGTGAGGCGGGGTGGTGGTGGGAAGGGGGATGGGGAGTCGACAGACGACGGAATAGGGAAAATAAAATAAATAAATATATAAAACCGTCATCTGTCGACAAACCCTGCGCCCCGCCCCTGCACTTACCTGCACCGTCCACAACTGAGGTTTAGATAAATCTTTGTCAGCAACCTGCAACAGTAGTGAGTGGGGTACTGCAACGCCTCAACTATACATGTCAGCCACCATCTGAGTTTCCCTTTATCCAACTTCACCTGAGGCCAGTTTGCATGCACACAAAATGTGATCTTAGTGATCATCAAAGAGAACATTTGTATCTAACTGTGGCTATTGTCCCTCAAGGGATGAAATATTAGTAACTAACATAAGAAAGTTTTTCATCAGACAGGATCTCCTCAAATTTGGGATGTATGTCATTACTTCGCATACCAATACCACGCGTGCCATTACAACGCGGGTATTACAACGCAATGTCAATGACAACGACATGCCATTACATCGCAAAATTTTACCATGACTTTGCTTTTACCATGCATGCCATTACAACGCAAAGGCGTGTGTGGTAAAGCTTTACTCGTGGTAAAAGTTTGCAAGGTAAGTGACTCTACCCTACCCTACACTAGACACTAATATAGTACCCCTGCACAACCCTCCCCCGACCCCCAATCCTCTCCCGCTACAATAACACTACACTACCCTGCACAACCCCCCGACACTACCCTAAAACACTACACTACACAAACACTACAACACTACCCTAAACCCTAAAACACTACACTACAATACTACCCTAAAACACTACCCCCAGCATGACCCTGTCCCTACCCCCAGTCCGGACCCTGCGCGACCCCCCCAACACTACCCTAAACCCTAAAACACTACACTACGCAACACTACACACACATTACAACACTACAACAAAAGTAACCCCCACCCCAAGCTCAATCCCCCTTACCTCACTCGCCTTGTGGTTCCTCTCTCCTGCTTCCAGCATCGTCTGAGGGGCAGTGCACGTCGTTGTGAGGAAACAGCCTCAGTTTCCTCACAGCGACGTGGATAGCCATTACATCACATGCGTTGTAAAAGACCATGCGATGTAATGGTATGCCTAGTAATGGCTACGCGTTGTTACATCGCATGCGTTGTAACACATGCAATGTAATGGTATTGCGTGGTAAAATCTGCATTGTTATTGCTGTTTCCCCAAATTTGTCCAAAGCTGTCAGACATGAGCTGCGTGCGAAGACTTCACAGCTCAGGAGCAGGGGTGATGTCCATCCTGCATGGAGGGCATGGCATTGTCTGTTACTGAAAGACGTGATAGAGTTGGATGCACTACAGCTATGGTCATTTAGCAGAAAGGTAAGGGCCACGTCCCTACTACACTAGTTTGCTTCCCTAATGTTGTGCTTTTGAAAGCCCAAAGGAAAGACGAACCTTTTTGGCCTTGGCGCTTCAACTCTTGGCTGGTAAAGGTCAACAGTTGTGCTAGCGAGTGGGTGAAGTTTAAGTGCTGATATAAGCGCTGTGTGGCGAAATTAAAACATTGTAAGATAAGCAACAAGCAGTTGCAAGTGTCCACATTGTACAATCTGAAGGTAAGGAAAAATCCTGGGGGGAAACTATGGGCCTCATTTATGAAAACTGTTGTATATCTGGGACAAAACAGCGATGCAACAGTTTTCACTGTGCCCTCCTTGCGACATGATTGATGTGCCGTATTTAATGAACCGCACTCCATGTCACAAGGAAAGACAGATACGTCAGGAACCCTGACGTATATGTAGGCGCAAAAGTCATGCATTTCCGGAGTTGTGTCGCTAGCATGACGCAACTCAAGCAAGGCCTGTCCTTAATGCACTGTCACCCTTACACCTGCCATGAAGCAGGCGTAGGGTTTTGACACAATGGCCTCCTAGAAGTGGCGCACTGAAATCTTATAGATTTCAATGTGCCACTTCTACGAGGCTTTTATGTGGGGGAATGCCCACCCTGCATACATTATCCCTGGCGCAGGTATGATGTGGCGCAGGGGTTTACAAAGTGATGCATCTAGGAATATGAATCACTTTGTAAATAGGGAGCAATGGGGCTCATTTTTTACGCCGCCGATGTGTCACAAAACGTGTCCCACCGGCAGCATAAAAGTGTTGCAAGGGCCCATAAATAAGCTCTATGAATCTTGATATGAGTCTAATAACTGCACTCAAAAGCGGGCAGGAACAACAGTTGTGCCTGGAATTGCAGTAAAAAGGGCAAGACACATCAGAAACCCACATACTCTACCCTCTCTCCTGTGACCCCTCACCTACTAAGTCTGCATGCTCACTGGTAAGTTAAAAGCTTGCTTGGCTTCATTTGGCTGTGGAGGGCATCCCTATTCATACCACACCACTGACAAATCCATATTTGTGTCAAAACGTAGACCAACATTTGTAAAATCACGACGACAGGAATTACATTTATAGGGATATCAGTCTTTTAAAGCCAGCTCTGCGCAAATAAAACATACAACCGCAAAATGTAGCTGGTTCGCTGCATTGCATTCAAAAATACCTTGTTAGAAACAAACATTGGTATAGCTGTTAGAATTTAACTACATTCGAGCATTGACTTGCTACAGCGCAAAACAATTTAGAAAAGGGTTGCTTCGTTTGAAGAACCGATAGTCAAAGTATAGATTTCAATGTGCGAAGACTGTGTCCTTTCCAATTTAAATAGGTCCACATCCATTCCAAATGGAGGTGGAAGGATACACACAAACAGCCAATAGAAATTATGTGAGACAAAAATACTCCTGCAGTCTGATCCAAGTTGTTATAGACAATTTCTGAACTCGGTGACTGAGGATGCTGAGATACTGAACTAACGCACCTTAGAGTATGTATGGAATACAATATGTGCACCAATAATAGTGCACATACCATTACACATCATACCTAAGAACACATGGTAAAATACCATGTAAAGCTCTAGTGGTGCCCATATAGAACTGGCAGGTCTGGCAGACGCCCAGGAAGCACAGTCCAGCTTGTTTTCTGGGAAGATGGGGACCACAGAATGATGGACCCTAGTTATCTATTCTTTCTCAAAAATGGCAATTTTGAGAAGGGAATAGGTGCTAGTTTGAGTATCCAAAGAAGGAAGGCATGTGTACGGTTCCAGCTCTGGTCAGCGTCCTCAGGGGATGGAACCCTGTAAACTGTCCCAGTCTGAGATTAACAACTATGTGGGGTTCTGGCCTGAGAGTAGCCATGATCTGTAGGCTTCAAAGGAAAGGACTATGAAAAAGGGCATGAGACCTGAACCATTGGCAGATTTGTCCAGAACACCAACATCACCTGGGCAGAGGGGGATTCCTAAATAGAACTCTGTGGGGCATATTTACAAGCCCCTACCACCACTGAAACATTACTTTTTGTGTCAATCTTGTGGCGATAGGGGCTTCGCCTTATTTACAAGGCAGCGTTATGCCACTTAACTTAGCTTAACGCTGCGTGGTAAATAAGGTCCCATTTCACACTATGCTTAGTGTGAAAGGGGAGGGCAGTGGGTGTTGCTGTGGGCGTCCCACTGCAACACCCTTTGATTCTGACACTGCCCACATCTACAACGGAGGAATAAATAGGAGGCAGCGCCTGAATTAAGACCAGGGAAAACCTGGTCTCACCCTGGCACAACGAGGAGAAATTCTTAATTTCTCCTAGTTTTTTCTGTTTTCATGCGTGCTACGTTGAGCAGCACACATGAAAACAGCAAAAGGCCAATGATTGTTTATGTGCAGGAAGGTTCCCCTTCCTGCACATAAACAATCATTTAAAAAAAATGCTGTTTTGCAGCTTCTATGTGTGATGAATAAAGCAGCACACATAGAAGTTACAAAATGGCATTTAAATATTGTTTATGTGCAGGAAGGGGACCTTTCCACACATAAACAAACTTCCCCTGCACACAGACACTTTTGCACTATGGTGGAAGGGTGCCTGTGTTGGCGCTAGGCTGCTACGAGTAGCGCCATCGCAGGTAGAAACGCAGAACTGCACCATGTTATTGTAAATATGGGGCATCCCTGCACTTCTGAAGTGGCGGAGTGAGGCTTTAAGCCAGGAAGGCTAATGCCTCACTCCACCACTTCCCTTGTAAATATGCCTTTTACATCAATCTCAGGCAACTCAATGTATAGAGGACTTTGGAGCAGGATTTTATCTGTAGACATAGCTCAGCCTATCAGAGAGCCTAGGGAGAAGACACCTTTTCTGCCACCTGCTGGTAGCCACGCTTTACAGGTTCACTTAATCTCAGTTGCAGTCTGGGAACTTGGTTTGTAGCAGTGTATTTTGCAGAATAAGTTTATGCACCTCCCATTCTCATCTCTGTACAGCTGCAGCTGCTCTGATCGGGTTTGGCTCTTCCATTCTCCAACAGAATAAAGTTTGCGTGGCAGAAAGAGTTCCATCTGTCAAATTTTTCACAAAATAAATGTTGGTATTGGTATCTAAAGAACAGGGGGCGGGGGTATATGCACTGAGGTAGGGTAGGGGAGATTTCAAGTTTATAAACACCTTTGGGAAAGACAGCCAGTGATGTGGAATACCTCCTCCAAATCTTGCAATGTGATTTTATTTTATTGCTAAAAGTACTTTATGCAATGGTTTTAATTAATCACGCATAATAATAAAACTAAACTAAACAAAATCCTCTGAATCTTGTCAATAGATAACAATTGCAAACATTGTGAACCAAATCTAAAAAGGGTTCTATGACTAAGTTCATTTTAATAATCATTAACGACCTCACCAAAGATTTAGCAATTTGAGTAGTCTCCCGTTGTGAATACCTTTATTTTAAAAGTATCCTTGACCCTGAACTTCTCCGAGCTCTCAATCTTCCATTGGATCTTATTCAACTATGGTCGAACAGCCCATGATATAGATCTTCGATATATTTCAGCAAAATTAATTCATAGAATACATCCAAATCTATAAAATCAAGAATTATTGTAGATGTAGACGTGCTGGGGGATTAACCCGAAACTGATAACCAGATCAAGGGAGGGGCCAACCTAACATCATTATCCATACAGTCTAGTACAGGTTATTTGTGGCATAACTGGGCACTGCTTTGTGGTAAGCCTAACAAATGCCTAGATAACATATTTTCCTTAACATGAAAGGACATGATAAAGGCATATCCACAAACTCCTGTTCTAATGGTGATTGCAGGTTGTTAGATCTGGGGGTCTCTAGTTGGCAGAGGTTGGTACCAATGTCCAAATAGGGACCCTTGCTTCTAGTCAGGGTAAGGGGGATACACTCTTTAGATAACCCCTGCTCATCCCTTTGGTAGCTTGGCACGAGCAGACAGGCTTATCAAAGGCAATGTGTAAAGTATTGTACCAACACTCACATTAACACTGTGAAAACACCACAAATGGACTCCACACCAGTTTATAAAAATAAAGTATCTTTTTCTAAACTACACAAGACTAAAATGACAAAAATCCA
Source organism: Lissotriton vulgaris (assembly GCF_964263255.1). Taxonomy (NCBI): domain Eukaryota; kingdom Metazoa; phylum Chordata; class Amphibia; order Caudata; family Salamandridae; genus Lissotriton; species Lissotriton vulgaris. The sequence continues at coordinate 916,152,418 of NC_141697.1, forward strand.
ACATACACAGTTCAAGAATATGATTTAAAAAGAGTTCTAGGGTTTGCATCAAAATAATCCACATTGCGTCAAAATCAACCACACTTGCGTCACTTTTAGCCCAAAGTACCTGTAGATGCGAAAAAAGTTCCAAGCGGCACCTGAAGCGTCGAAAAACAAGTGATGCGTCACTCCTGAGACCCTGGGGAGGCGGTGCGACAACCCCGCTGCACGCAGCGGGCGTGTTGCGACAAATCCGGTCTGTATGGGGAGAGCGATGCGATACCTTGTGTGGTTTCCAGTGCGCAGCTTCTCCGGAAGGATGCGTCTAGCACAGGCACGATGCGACGATCTTCGGTGCAGCGGCGATGAGCAGCGCAGTGTTGATCTTCTTCTGTCGCGGCCCCTCGATGGGCTTGCGCTGGCCTCTGCAACGATGTTCGCAGCGACTTGATGCGATCCACAAGTAAGCTGTGCGACGATTTCTCACAGCAACGACAGGCTCTGCGACGATACTCGCAGCGACAGGAATCTTCCCGCACCGGGGCGATGTGCTGCGCAAGCAAACGATGCGTCGGTTCTTGCAGCAGCAACAGGCACTGCGACGATCTTCGCGGCGACGGGAATTCTCACGCACTGTCGGCGATGCGCTCCGCAAGCGAGCGATGCATGCAGTTTTAGATCTTCTTTTATTCTTGTCCAGCTCCCCAAACAGGAGGAAAGAACCTTCAGAGACCCCACAAATGGATAAAGCCCTTTAGGCAGGTCAGAACTCACACAGTAGAGTTCAGGGGGAAAGCTGTAGGTCAAGTCCTTTTGTTCCTGAGACTTCTTAACAGGAGGCCAGCCAGGGGCGTAGCTAGAGCTTGTGGCGCCCGGGGCTATCCCTCAGAATGCCGCCCCTGGAAGGGGGGGGGGGGGTACTTGGGAAGAAAACCGACGAGCACTTGAAAGCGGTCCGAGAGACATGTAGTATCGCCGCTAATAGTTACCTCGATCATGCAAGTTAAATGCACATACATGACACGGTCCAAGGCTTCACAGTTGAATACACCGGTGACAGGCAGTACAAAAGAGAACACACAGACTGCATGATCTATCTGGCGACTCAGAAAAACCGCATGTGACATCCATCAGAGAGCTGCGTGAACAATTAATTGCTGAGAGGAACTGGCAGCTGGCTGGGAAACTCAGGACTTCGTTTTCGAAGAGTAGCGGGCTACTCTGCAATATCATGACCTGATTGATCACCATTAAGGCCCCCAGGTAACTGTTCGGTCTCCTGCTCCTTAAAACCACTAGAATAGAGTCAGCTGCCTGGCAAGTGGTTTGGAATGTGCCTGCTGATGAGCATTCTGAAAATTAAAAGCATTTTTTTTTCACGGGCACATTAAAGAATTGTGTCAGCTGAATTTATAATTCTGCTATATAAGTTGCAGAGAGATGGAGGAAGGGAGACACTGGCATAGTAAAGAGTGGGCAGAAATAAAGGTTTGGAAAGAGGAGAGAAAGGCAAGAGGAAGGAGGGGGAATAGAAGAGGGAGAAAGGAAAGAGACGTAAGTGGTGAAAGGAAACAGACTGAGGCAAGAAAAAGAAAGTAGAGAGAAAGAGGATGTGTGCCCCTAAAAAGACCAGATGTAAAAATTATTAGGGACAAGAGGGGAAGAGGACGAAAAAGATGAGAGAGAGAGAGAGAGAATGGAGAGGCTTGATGAAAACCAGTGTTTCATTCAAGTTTTCAACCTATGATGCCAGCTCTGTCCCAACTACCAGTGATAAATGAGCTGAGGATGGAACCGCCTTCCCCCCCACAGTGAAATTATCTTTTAATAATTTTATCATATCATAAATCGCCTTCTTCGAGCTGCTGCCTCTCTCTTAAAGGGGCATCATCTGAAGAAAAAGCAACAGGCCTCTCCTGCACCACTAAAGGGCACCACCAGTAAGCATTCCAGAATGCTGTTTATTTGATGACTGCGACGTCTGCTTGGATATTGATACCTATTGTGACTTCATTCACTAGATGGCCCTTTAATGAACAGTATTGGGTAGCATACACAGTATGATTCAGACAGTCTTGTTGCACAAATGGGTGCAATGTCTGATATTTATATGTTTCCCTCAGCTTCGTTCCTTGATTTTGCTCGCCAGAAGGAGTGCAGAAAGCATTGGACAAGTTTGGGGAGGGGGTGATGGGATGGAGCAACAAGGAGTTAGTGTGAATGAAGCAGTGTTTAGGAGGGAAGCAGCATACATGGGAGTGAGCTAAAAAATGTGCATTCTAATGGAGTCCTGAAAGGAAAAGTGTAAAAATTCCCTGAATGGGAACATTGGAAGGATAAGAGTGAGCCAATCAAAATGATGATAAAGACATATGCCCCCTGGGAGGGCCAAACACAAGAAGAAGAAGAAAAGCCATAGAGTAAGAAGCAAGCGACCGTGAGTGGTCATGTGGCTCAGTGGACTAATGCACCCACTGCTGGGGCCTGTGTTCGACCTCATGGTCACAGGTTCAAATCCCAGCAGGTCCACTAAACCTTTCATCCATCTGAGGTCGATAAAATGAGTACCATTGAGTTGGGTAACAATAAACATCTGATATTCAGCGCCAAGATGCCTACTGTCTGTGTGCTTATCCCGTGTTCTTTTTTTGCCTTAGATCTTCTCCCCCACCCCCAAGTTGTGCCCTCTTTTGTTGGTTTCTTCTCCCATCGTTATTTTCTCTCTCCGGTTGGCCTCCTTTTTTCCGTACCCACTCATCCCATTACTTCCTCCTCTCGGTGTTGCCCCCTGATCCTTGCTTCTTCTTCCCCCTGTATTGCTTCACCTAACAGCACTACTGGTTACTTACCCCTCCCCCTCACAGTGTTTCTTCACCCAACCAGCTTATCCCATAAGGTAGCTGCCAAAGATCAGTCAGTCAGTTACATAATAGGGTCAGGTCTTAATAGGGAAGCACAGTTTTCTCTCACACTCCCTCTGCCACCAGATACTAACTGCTAAACAGTGTTTAATTAAGATGCAAAAAGCATATTTGCAAATATATTGCCACTCAATCAGTGAAATAAATAAAATATACATGTTGACACAGAAGCAGCCAAGGAGTTCACTACGCGTGCCTTCAAAATCTGTTCCACCAGCAGGCCACTGGTTTGAATCCTGGGGGGGCCGCCCAGTTCATCATGCTTGTGATGTCGATAAATTTGTACATTTGAGTGGGGGGTGTTCTTTTTATAGTAGTCTGCATCTGTTGCAGTCTGTTAATATTGATAAATATATGTATGTATAATAAAACGTGCAATGTCTGATATTTATAAGTTTCCCTCAGCTTCGTTCATTGATTTTGCTCGCCAGAAAGTGTCACTCATTGCCATAGAAATGTCACTCATAATTACACTGAAAAAAATTATTAAAATGTCATTCATTAGAATCTGAAACCTTGGCAGTTATGCATGATGAGCCACTCAGCCGCCCACCCCTCTGAAAACGCTTAGGTAGCTGAGCTACTGTTGCTCACCTCTTACCTCACTCGCTCCAGGGTCTCTACTTTATGGCAGGCAGGGGTGGTTGGTTCGAACTTTAAGTTCGAACTTCATTCACCTAGTCACTTCAAGTTCTGCTGCTCTCTGACTGCAGCAGCCAAACTCCAGAGCCAACAAATCGTCCAGCCACTAATCACCCAGCCACTTACTGCATAGCTGCCAAGGTTTCAGATTGCTATGTGTGACATTTTCATACTTCCTGTGTAATTGTGAGTGACATTTCAACGATTATGAGTGACACTTTCTCAAGAGCAAAATCACGGAAAGAAGACGAGGTAAACATTTAAATATCAGAAATTACACCCATTTGAGCAACAAGAAACTGAGAAGATCTGAAAACTGCTGCAAAGCACCAGAAATGAAAGGGTGACTGCAGTTCTCAGTAACAGAGGGCATAAACTGCAGCTGCTCAGAAGATATTATTAATCTGATCATTCATGACCACACAGTATCCTATGACCACACAGTATCCGAAAAAGCACATTTTATAGCATAGCAAGTGCAGCTAAGCGATTATACTGTCTCTCAGTCTCAAACACGTAAACTGGCAGGTTTTCTGACTTCTTATGTGTCACATTTTCATGATTTCATTGTACATATGAGTGACATTCAATGGCAACATAACACAACTTGTGTAACACATACAGTGACACTTCCACAAGTCAAATCAAGCAATGAAGTGCATTAAAATAGAGATCCGAAATTACACACTTTCAAGTAATGAGAAGTTTCAAAAAGACGAAACGACTATAAAATACCTGAAAAGGAAGTTCACTCACCTACTGCCCCTTTCTAAGATGATCGTACTGTCATCTGTCAGGGGTTCGGTGCTGCAGAGAGAGTGTGGCCTCTAAATGCGGCCTCAATAGGTACTCACTTAGGATTGCCACTTTTTGCAGAAAAAATACAAGCCACCATTCCTTTAACAGTTTGCTTAGGCCTTGACTTAATTTTTAAGGGAACTTTATATGAAATTGTCCGTATTCATTTTTGAAATACACTTTCTGTCTTTGTTTAAATTATCAGTCAGGTGTTCTTAGGGCAGCTTGGGAACACAATAATGTTTTTATATCATATGCACGGTTTAAAGTATGTACAAATATGGGTAAAATACCTTTTGCATTTGTCAAGATATTAAAACGCTTACTGTACTGGTGTCGGTTTTCTAATGCAGTTTTCTCTGATAATTTAGCTGAATGTTGTTGGTGCTGGCATGATAGTAGACAGGCTGAAGCAGTGGTTATCCTTAGTGGGGCTCAGTACTGCAGCGTGTTCTGGCATTCATTACACTGGACTGCTTTCGTCTTAGGCATCATGCATGCAGGTGCACACTACACCAGACGCTGAGGCAGGAAATTGACAATCAGACACATGCACTAGTTGGGCATATGTCTTGCTGGGCCGGCGGACCAATAATTATATCATGATGCCATGTTTGTAGCCAGCGTATGCCGACCGGGCCCCTCGGCTCCTACCCTGGCATTTGCATTCCGGGGTGACGGTGACTCCACAGCGGCCGAGCGAGGCAACTCAGGCGTCATGCTGATGAGTGATGCTGCCCGCGTCCAACACGACACCAGTAAATGTGCCCAGCACAGTCCACACACACTGAGTGAGTTCATGCGCCGGGACGAGTAAAGGACAGTTACTCGGTCTGCCCCCGGCGCGCAGCAATCCATCTCCGGTCGTGTTCCCGCTTAAGTTCCTACCAATCCCAACCTCACTTCCTACATCCAGGATGTGAGGTCACATCCCTCCCCCTCCCCGGCGGCACCAGTAGGCGACCACTGCTGAGGGCAGGCCCCGCCCGCCGCGAGTTACAGTGTCGGAAGAATATGCAAAGAGGCCTGCACTGTACATAACTGGGCCGCGCGCGCAAATAAATTATAAATGCGGCCGCGGCCGCAACGGGCCACCAGTGCCACCCCCAAAACAGTGCCGCCTGGGGCGGACCGCCCCCCCCGCCCCCCCCTAGCTACGCGGCTGAGGCCAGCTCTCCTCAGGCCCTTGGAGATCTCTTCAAGCAAGGGGACACAGCAACAGCAAAGTCTTTCCCCTTTCCTTGGCAGCAAAGCAACTGCAGGTCAGCCTTACAGCAGGTCAGTCATTCTTCTTCAGTCTTCCAGCTTTCTCCTTGGCAGAGGTTCCTTCTTGATTCCAGGATGATCTAATTTTCTGAGGTCTGGGTATCCCTTTTTATACCAATATTCTCTTTGTTCTCTGCGAGCAGAGAGGCCTTGGCCTATTCCAAACGAGTTCTGGTCTGTCCTGGAGCACTTTGTTTACCTAACTCCTTCTTTCCTTTGAGAGACAGGGGCAGGGTCGTCAGCTGCCAGCAGGAGGTAAAGCCAGCATTGTGGAAGGCAAGCACAGCCCTATTCAGGCCCAGGTGCTATCCCTTCCCACCACTCAGGATGCAGATGAAGCTATTCAGCCTAGGGCTGACTCACTCAGCCTCTGGGAGCCACCCCAGCCTCTGTCACTCACAAACCAGACAGTCAATTCACAAACAGGCCAAGGCACACAGAAAGGTCAAGACAAGAAAACAGCCACTTTCTAAAAGTGCTGTTTTCAAACACAGGATTTAAAAAACATCCTTCCTAAAAGATAGGTTATTAAATTCCGAGTTCAGGGATACCACACTTAAATTTTCTATCTTGCTCCTATGGTAAGATATGCAGGTAAACATTATATATAGCATTCCCCATTATAGCCTATGGGCGAGATAGCCTTTCAGTAGTGAAAAACGAAATTGCCAGTATTTCACTATCAGAGCATGTCACCTACATTAGTACATGCTCTACCTTTCATATACACTGCACCCTGCCCAGGTGGGTACCTTGGGCCTTCCATTGGGGTGTCTACTGTGCACAGAAAGGGAAGGGTTAGGCCTGGCCAGAGGGGACACTGGTCAGGTCAGCATGGCAGTGAGCAACTGCACACAGGCACTGCGGTGCCAGGCCAGAGACACCATTTTAGGGCTACTCATGTGGGTTGCACAATCAGTGCTGCAGGCCCACTAGAAGCATTTGAGTCACCGGCCCGGCACACTCAGTGCACTTTACTAGGGACTTATTGGTAAAACAAATGTGCCAATAATGGATAACCAATCACAATAGCAATTTATACAGAGAGCATATGCCCTTTAGCACTGATCAGCAGTGGTTAAGTGCCCAGTGTCCTATTGCCAACAACCACAGGTCCAGAAAAACAAGGGAAGAAGAAGCAAAAAGTTTGGGGATACCCCTGCAGAAAGGGTCATTTCCAACACAGGTTCACACTTAATGTTAGAATATTTCCAACATGTCCTTCAAATGTGTATTCCCTAGAGAGACAGCAAAATTAAAAACTGACCCCAAGGTCTGAATAAAATCATGGGGTCTCATTTATGAGGCTATGCGTCACTTTTACGCCGTCGGTGCATAACTTTTTGTGACGCACCAGTGGCGTAAAAAATGGCCTTGTTGCGCCATATTTACAAAGTGACGCATCTAGGTAGATGCGTCACTTTGTAAACCCCTGTGCCACATTATACCTGCGCCAGGTATAATGTATGCAAGGGGGCATATTGACGCAAGAAAGGGTCGTAGAAGTGATGCAGTGAAATCTATGAGATTTCACTGCGTCACTTTTAGGACGCCGTTGCATCAAAATCTTGCCACTGCCTCATAGCAGGCGTAAGACTGACGCAGGCCCTTTCACATGGGGCTTGGCCCATGTGAAAGGACGCATTGCTGGAGTTGCGTCACTTTTGTGACACACTCCAGCAATGCATCACTTTTGCGCTTTCAGATACGTCAGAAATACTGACGTATCTTTAACTCCTTGCGACTTAATGCGTAATACATTAAATATGATGCATCAGGAATGTCCCAAGGAGTGTGCACTGAGATGTGACGCATCGCTGCTTTCACGTAGCGATGCGTCATTTCTCATAAATGAGGCCCATAGTCTCCTGACCTTTAGTTAGTTTGACCACTTACAAGAAATGTTAACGATTTAAAGAATCAACAATGGCTTTTTATACACCCATCTTATCCAAAATGGACCAACGTTTATAATGAGTAACAGGGTTGAATGCAGAGCTCCGGTCCAAAAAGGCTAAGGGCAGACTCCCCCCAAGGACACTTACTTGTTCAACAATAAAAGCAGATCGAGGTATTGTTGAATTGCTCCCAAACCAGGTCTAAAACCATAGCGAATCCCTGCCAAGATTGCTCTATTTTGTCTCTAGGGTTGAGTCATTTTTGGAAGAATCCTTCAAAACAGAGTCTAACAAAGAAATGTAGTAGTAACGCTTAGGATAACCATTGATACCTTTTTCAAACATCAGAACAATACATGATTAAGAAGAAAAACAATATACAAAAGGGAGTGCTCGGAAAGTCCAGTGTTTTTACTGAAAGTTCACTAAATCACATATTAATCCAGATTATTCAGACATATGAATTCTTCTCATAGATCCAATATAACGCAGGAGCCATAATATGATATGATATTCCAAAATAGATTTTCTTTATTCTTCACATCAGACTGCAGCCACGCCATCCTTTCGCATGGATGGAATGCTGCATCTTTCTCCTTAACCTGGCAGTGCCCACTGGGGATACAGATATTCAGCCTTCTCCCTTTTCTGGTTTTCACTTATCCAGGAAGAATCAGTAAGGAATTTTTAATTAACCTTGGGTGATACGACAATCCAGCCCCCTCTTCTTCTGTGTGGCTCACACTTTCCACAAGGAAACACGAAAATATCTCAAAACCTGAGGAAGTCCCTTGTCGGGACGAAACAAGTTAACTGGGCTGCAGTTTCTGGTGCCGGTGCGATGGGTGCATGCCAGACAGTTGGCTGTGCACACCATGACCGAGGCGAGGTCTGACATGGACTGCACTGTGGTTTGGTGGGCCCCAAGTCAAAATGAATCATTTATGGACTGCTTCTGCTTCAGCTGGATATTCAGCTCAGTGGGTGTGGGGCTGCAAGCTGTTAACAATAAGTAGCTACCCACTTTTCTTTTTAACCCCTTCGCTGTGGCGGGAATTCCGCCGCAGCGCTAAGGGGGCGGGGGGCCGAGCAGCGCTCGCATGCGACTCCGTCACGAGCCGCGGGTGAGCTGTGCTCATGACGGAGCGGTTCCGTCATGGCCCCCCCCCCCGCTCAATGGAACGTCCAGCGCAGGTGCGGAATTCGCGCCGCGCAGGTGCGCCGAGCGGGCCATGACGGAACCGCTCCATCATGAGCACAGCTCAACCGAGGCTCATGACAGAGCGGCTCTGTCATGAGCATAGAAGGGGTTAATTACTCTGAGGACATTGCATTGTTTGTTGTCGATACCTGATCTTTCCAGGACCCAGTATGCTGCATCCCTTGCTCACTCATCAGCCTGCCTGGCTCAATGGTATTAACCAGTAAAAATGTCTTGCCCCTTGAAAGACCGGTGTGCACTACTGACATCACTAACGTGATGCAGTCATCATGCCTGAACCTGGGTGGGCCATCCTCTGAAGACATACCAGGCAGACCTGCATCTGAACAGAAGCAGGTGGACACAGGACATGCAGGTACAATTATTTTTATTAATTACTGGGCCTATCACACTGGTGAGAAAAATTAAATAGCCCAAGCCCTATTAAATAAGGGCAGGTGCTAAGCACCGTAAACCACTGGCACAAATTAAGCACTGCCAGGCTGTATCTACCAAAGCCCTCTCGAAGCAGGATAGCCACTAGTTGTCCTGCTGAAGTCGCTGGTTTTGAAAGAACAAGCTCAGAACGGAAGGAATAAAAATTTAGCAGCTGCAGAAGCCAGCACATTGAGCAGATATTTTTCACTTCTTTGACTGTAAAGATTTACCATCAAACTTAGTCTTTTATGGAGTTCAAAGTCCTCCAACAATGCAAACCTGAAGCTGTATCCAATAAAATTGCATTGAAGTCAGACACTTTTGCTGCAAGGAATTGCTTACGCTCTGGAGGTCTTGGAAATTCCCAAAATCTCTGCATCCCAACTTTTCAGAGTTTCTTGAGTAGCTCCTCTTGGTCACTTTTAAGGTGCCCAGCAGGGCCGGACTGAGACCAGGAACCAGCCCTGGCAGGTTGCTTCTCCACCGGCCCTGGTAACGGGAGGGGAGAGGGTTTTTAACCGCAAAGCACTGCTACCGCTTTTCTTACAGAGGGCCGATTTTACAAAACCGGCACTCTGTAAGAAAAGCGTCCCCCTGCGGCCACAAAACCGGCCCCCACCCCTCCAGCCCACCGGGGAAATGCCCGGTGCCCACAAATGCCAGTCCGGCCCTGGTGCCCAGGACATCCGGGACAGCCCTTAGGGCTGCGCTAGCTACCAGCAGGGTCCAGTCCTGCTCTCATTTCCACTTGGCAGCTGGCGCTGCAGGAAATTGGCCTCCTGCTGCTTTGTGTGTCCCTGTATTCCCACAGGAGTCAGCCAACTGACCCTTGGAGTCCACTACTTAGGTGGGAGTAGGTCCAGCCCTTCAGGTCTTCACATAGGTCTCAAATAACAGGTCCAGTCCTCGTTTGATCTTTCTCAGGTCTGGATGTGTTCTGACGTACTGTGTGTGAGGTGCCAACTTTGAAGCCAGTGGTTGGCGGTGACACCTATACACTCCCTAACCAATGAGGAAATATTCCTGGGCTCAACTCTCACAGCTGCTCTTCCTGTTCTAACAGGGATCACATACCTCACCCCAGCCCATCCTGTCACCAGGCCCAAGCCATTGTCTCTGCTCTGGGAGCAGTTTTTACATCTCATTAAGGACAAGCACATGGCAGGGGTAGCTGCTGGCAGGCTAATGAAAATTAGCCTTCACTAGTTTTAGGCAGGGAATAAGTTACTTTCTGAAAGCTGCCATTCATAAATATTTATCAAAAATCTAACTTTACCATTGAATTGGATTTTTTATAAATATTAAAAGTTGTGTGCTGCACAGCAGTGATGCCGGCCCTTTTACATGGGGCACGTCCATGTGTAAAGATACATTGCTGGAGTTGTGTCTGCTTTGTGATACACTTCCTCAAAGTGTCATTACTGCGCCAACAGATATGTCAGGTTACCTGACGTATCTGTTCAATCCTTGTGACGTGGTGTGCTGTAGTTTAAATACGTCGCATCTATGGGGTCTCAAGGGGGGCGTACTGAAAAGTGTTGCATCACCATTTTTGTCCAGCGATACGACACTTTTCATAAATGAGAACCTAAGTATTTATATTGATTAGGGAAACTATGTCAATCATTGCTGCAAACTTTTGGATACAAATTTAAGAATCTTAATAAACAAAAAATAAAAAGAAATAACATAGCTTACCCAGGCATTTGAAATAAAGTACAGGTCCAATATTTCATAGAAGAGAACAGAATAAAAAATCTGGAATAACAATCCAGCAAAATCCATTCTTTCCTAAACAGAAGCCTTTGTGCAGTGTTTTGCACCAATTGACTGCTCGTTGAAGCACCTTAAGTGGCAGGTTAATTAATGCAAGGCCAGCAATTAGTGAGGCGTCCGAGATCATTAACCTACTGACAGAGCATGCTTTGCGCCATCTTCTCGCAAGCGAGATGTGGTTTAATGAGACCCAATTAGGCCTGCTACACCAACTTGTGCCAGCCCACTGTAATCACAGTGAAGAAAAGAGTAGTTAAGTGGTGCAGTAGATTGCATCTGATTACCCCAGGGACCTAAAAGCATTAAAGATGCTAGTGGGGGTGTTGTCCAGTCTTCAACGCATTACAGTTAAGTGTGCGTAAGCACCTCTACTTCACTAGTAATAGATATGATTTTTAAATCACCTGCTCCATCCGAGGTCTTTGCGGGTGGCTTTTTGGTTATTTGATGAATCTATACTACCTTGTAACTAAAGTTGTAGCATTAGGGCAAGTTTGATATCTGGGGAAAACTCTTCACAACCCCCCACTCAACCATCCATATCAGTGCTAAGCTAGTTAGTATGCCCAGCACACCCAAGGCTCCATTCACAATAATTGAGAGCAATTTGATTTAGTAGTGACTCATTTGTGTCTTCCTTTGATGCAGAGATGGTCTGTCTAACTTGGTCAGACCATGTGATTTTAAATTTTACATTAGAGAATCTCTCTAGACAATAGCAGGGCAAGAGAATCTAAGCTAGTAAGGAAACAAGCAAAGGCAGAGGGAGGGAGCTTCCATAAACAATGGACTAAAACGGAGTTTTGAGGGACACGTATGTGTCAATAGCAGAAAATTTAGAGTCCTTTTTATCAATGATTGGAATCCATGTTAAATTGCCTTGGCCTCTTGATGATGAGTGCAAACCTTAGCGACCGGAGTAAAAAAAAAGCCTAAAATGGTCTTCTAGTAAAAGCCTTAGAAGGAGCTGCAGACAGCTGGAAAGAGGATGCAAAGAGTTGTGACACCCACATAAAGTAGCTTGCAGCAAGGATTAGCTGAAACCCTACAGGTTGAGTTCGAAAGGAAATGAATCACACTTTTCAGGGATGATTATTCATGCAGAGATTAACATCAAGGTGGCATGTTCAGAAATAGGCAAAGCTGAGCACCTCTGAAGAACTCGCAGAGGTCATGAGTGAATTCTTTCTTAATAAGATCAAAATCTTAATATTAAAGAATCCTAGGCTGGGATGTTTTGATCTTGACCTATGCAAGTTTCATCCATCACCAGAAATTAGGATGCAGCGAGGACTTTCCAGCCAGACACATAAAATTGAAGCATGGTTATTTAACGCCTTAACTGCTTTGAACATTCCGCACCAGTGTGGAATGTTCTAATAAACGGGCGGGCCGCGTCGGCCAACGGACGTGCGCAGCACTACCGAGGTAGTGCTCGTGACGGCCGTTGGCCGACACCCGCAGCGACCAGGTTAAGCAAGGTCAATATGACTCATCTATTGGCTCTCGACCGGCACAAATCTTTTAAAAACTTGCATCAGGTAGCCCATGTTCTGTGGAAATTTGTAAATCAGTCACGCCAGGACTGAATAAATGCCACCATAAAGCATCTTGTGGTCGCACACCTACCCTGTCATCATATCACGCAGCTAAGTCTAGGTCTAACTCGTGCTTATCTATTGTGGCCGAAATTACAGAAGCAGTGAGGCAGACATGACTGTAGAAATACTCCTTTGGATAGCAATTAATCCACATTTTGGCTCTGAAACTGTCCAGCAGTCCTAATTTCATTGGATTTATCAGCTGCCTTCAATGTGGTTGAATATACAGTCCTCCAGGAGAGGTCAGGTATAGGATTTGGGCTTTAAGGCACAATGATGATCTTCCTAGTGGGTTGACCCAAGTAGGATAAATAAGGACTCTTATTCTCAGCCTAGACCCCTCAGTTGTAAGATGCACCGGGACTCATCACTGTCCTCACAGCTCCTTAATGTATATCACTTCCCGCTTTCTAAGCTGGTTGGACGAACAGTGCATTTCCTGCTGTGGACAGTGACACCCAATAGGTGGTTCAGCTGGAGAGCTGAGGTGATGGTCTCACCCAAGATCATCACTGTTTCCGGCACATAGCATACCTTGCTGACAGCCGCGGCCGCTGCAGGAAAGAGCGGTGGGGCAGGCTGGGGCTGGGGGGGGTGATTTCGAGAGACAACTACGAGGGAAAATTAATTAATCCTTTAATTTTCCCCTGTGGTTATCTCTCGAAACTCCAGCCCGCCCCACCGCTCTTACCTGCAGTGGCCACGGCTGCTTGCTGGATGAGGAGGAGTAAATTGCGGAAATGGCTAAAGATTTTGAGCCTCTTTATTTCTTTCTTAGGCTTGAGCCCATGGACAATCCGATTTGATGGCACCAGATGTGAAAAATTTTGGTAGTTTCTTTGACTATAATTTCTCTATGGAGAAAACGTTTACACAAATGGTCAAAAGTTTTAATAACGAATACCAAGGTGCTTGTTTAACCTCATCAATGCATTGTATGCTTACTATTCATTAAAAAAATATTGAAAATACTAATTATAAAGGAGTGTATTGTATTGGTGCACTTTTGTATTTGTGTGTGCCATCTTCTGCTCTGGCATCTGCCAGCCTCCTGCCCTACGGGTTGTTTGTGATTTCATAGAAAAACCATTTAATGGAATACCACTACTGAGAAACCCTTTCGTCTAAACTATTTAATGGAAATTTGTAGTATGAGTGGAGTTTACCATTTCATAAAAAACAATTAATAGAATTACTTTTTTTTATTTAGATTCTGCAAACTTGTTTTTTAAGATGAAAATAAATTATTTCAATCCTTAAGGTCAGAGGACATTACTTTTGATTTATATGTTTTGCTTTGTCAAACAATTACTTTGGATGCTTTTAATTCACTGAACTTTCACCAGCTTCAAACATCATCCATCACTGCTCCCCAAAAATGCCTCCCCATACAAAAAAACACCCATCCCTGACAATAAACTCCACTTGTTCCTTAATCCTAAAGCTCTTTCTAATGCTAAACTCCACCCACATCCATCCCATAAGCCTAAAAACACTTCACCAACCCTAAACTCCACCCATACATGACCCCTAAACTCCGCCCAACTCTGAACACTTAATGCCCTTTCTACTCCTAAACTCTACCCATCTTTTAAGCTAACAGTACTAAACTCTACCCATTCCTTGACCCTAAAAGCCCCTTTTTATGCCTTCCATCCCATATCCCTTAAAATATCACACCACCCTAAACTCCCCTCATCCCAGAACCCTAAAAAAAACTCACCACCCCTGAAAAGCACCCATTTATGAGCCTAAAACCCCTAAACGACACCATCCCAGAACCTGAAAAACCATTTCTACATATAAACTCTCCATACACCTGAACACTTCAAACCCCACCCCACCCATTTCTAAACACTAAAAACCATCACTGTCCCAAAACTCTACCCATAACTGAACCTTCAAAATACGCACCAGCGCTAAACTCTACCCATCAGATTAGTCTAAAAACTTTAACATCTTACCCTACATGCCACCCATCCCTGAACCCTAAAAGCCCTCCACCACCCCTAAACTCCGATCATATGTGATCCCTAAAAAACCCTCAATACCCTGAAACCCCACCCATCCCTGAACGCTAAAAAAACTCATCGTCCCGAAAACTCGCCCACACCTGAACACAAAAAATCTTCACTACCCCTTTCCTTTACCCAAGTTTGTAAATTTGGATGTTTCTAAAAACTATCTTTCATTTAAAATCTTTTCTTTACTTTTTTATTTATTTGTATTGTTTTTAAATGGTCTTTCCTTTTATTTATTTCCTTAAAAGGTTTTATATAGCGCTTACTGTACCCAAGGGTATCAGAGATCTTTACATGGGTTTAATGAGTAGGACTTACAATATAGCAAAATACAATGAAGTAGCATTCAAAACCAATTAAAACAGTAGATAACAGCTCAATTTTGCACTGTCTAATTACACAATTTGCCATAGGCAACAGCAAGTCAAGAGAAGAGAGGTTAGCGTGGAAAAGAAAGGGGGGTGGAGAAGAGGGGGGTAGGATGTGGGAATGGTGTGAGGCTGTGGGGGAGGGGGGAGGAAATACGAAGTATGTCCGGCTGAGCCTATGAGAGAGATTAATGGAAGAGAGGAAGAAGAAAAGGAAGAAGTGAAACGGGGGGGGTATAAAGTGAGTCGGAAGAACAGAAGGGGGAACCCTAAACAGTAGGAATCTGGGTTGGGATGAGAGCCCTGAGAAGGGGTTAAGGACCCCAGAATTTGTCGAGAAGGTGAAGTTTGAGGTCTTTTTTTAAGCTGAAGTAGGAGGGGTTGTAACGAAGTTCTTTAGGGAGTGCATTCCAGATGGTAGCCGCATTTCTGGAAAAGGAGCGTGATTGGGTGGATTTCTTGTTTCGCAGAGGAGGGACCAGAACAAGAGTTTTCTCCGCTTTATGGAGTTTATCTGCGAGGTAAAGCGGGGAGTATTGATGCAGGGATTTGTGTGTAATGCAGGCGGTCTTGTAGGATGATCTGCCTTCAATGGGAAGCCAATTGAGTGCTTTAAGGGAAGGGGAGATGTGATCGAACTGTTTGAGGTCGGTAATGAGCCAAGCAGCGAGGTTAAGAACAGATTTGATGGACTTTAGGTGTTCCAGAGAGAATGACGTTACCATAGTAAATTTTTGACAGGACCAGTGATTGGACAACAGATTGAAAATCATTAGCAGGAATGAAGGGTTTTAATTTCTTGAGGTGATGGAGAGTAAAGAGAGCGCTTTTGGCTGAATATTTTATGTGGGAGATAAGAGAAAGGTTCTGGTAATGTTCATTCTGAGGGACTTAATAAAATTGTAGATGATGAGAGAGCAGTTGAGAGCAGTAAGGTCCGAGATCCATGATTGGATGAGGAGCGAGCTGTTTTTAAGGGAGAAAAGAATGATTTCAGGTTTTTTTGGGTTAAGTTTGAGGTGGTTGTAGTGGAACCAGGATTGAACCTTAGTCAAGGCGTCATTGAGGTGTAGCACGTCAGAGCGGGAATAAGGGTGAGGGGTTCAACAAAGAGGTTGAAAAGATAGGGCAAGAGAATAGAACCCTGGGGAACAACCAGCAAGACTGGCAAAGGTTTAGAAAGGCAGCCGTGAATTTTAATTTACTGGGTTCTGTGTTGGAAAAAGGAGGAGAACCATTTGAGAACTGAACCGTTGTGGCCAAAACGATCTTTAAGAGTGTTAAGCAAGTAGAGTGGTTAATATTATCGAAAGCAGAAGAGAGATCAAGGAGAATGAGAAGGGACTGACTCGCCCTTGTCGAGGGAGTGATGGATGTCATCAATTTTACTGAGCATGGCCGTTTTAGTGCTACAGCCCTTTCTGAAACCGGATTGTAAGGAGTCCAATAGGTTGAATGTGTCAATGTGTTTACCTTATTGGCGCAGGGCACGTTTTTCAAGGGCTTTAGAGAGAAAAGGAAGGTTAGAGATAGGTCACAGATTATTTAGGTCATTAAGGTCGGCAGCAGGATTTTGAGGATGGGAGTTATTTGTCCAAGTTGAAGGGAAACGGGCACACAACCCGTGGCAAAGGGGGAGTTGATGATAGAGGTCCAATAAGGGGCAATGATGTGTTTTAAATCTTAGGCAAGGTTGGCTGGGAGAGGGTCTCTGGAGTGAGAGGATGGTTTAAGACTGGCAATGACATTGAGAACTTCGAGTTCAGTAACTGGATGGAAGTTATGCCACGAAGCGTTATTTTTTTGCTCAGGTTTGGAGGGGTTGGATTCAGGAAGAGAAACAACTAGGGCCAGAGATGAGGGGTCATGAGGAAGTGTTAAGAGGGAGGGAGAATCGGAGGAAAAGTCAAGTAGGGTAGTGGGCAGTGTAGGAGGGGAGTTAATATGAAGGAATTATCAATTTTGGAGATTTTATCAGAGAAGTAGTTCCAAATTTCTTCACATCCCTCGAAAATGGCCATAACCTTGGGGGTGGGGGGGGAGGGGGTGCAGAGGTTGTTTGGTTTTTAATAATGTTGTATAGTACCCTGGGTCTATTTTTGGCCCGGTCAAGTTGTGAGCGGAAGAAGGCAGCCTTAGTATTGAGGATATGCTTTTTGTAATTGGAACTGGCGGATCTGAGTAGGGCGAGATTTGAGGGGGATGGGTTTGCCTCCAAGAGCGTTCAGTCGACCTAAGGGCGCGCCTCTCGTTGTTGAGATCAGTATTAAAGCAGGATTTGGAGGAGGTGTTTTTCTGAAGTTTTTACCATGATTTGATTCCTCCAGTGTGGTTCTCAGTTTTCGTGTTTATTACATCCTCGTCCGTCTTCCCGCCACAGTAATTACTAATGAACTATACTGTGGCGAGTGAAGATTACCAGTAAGTAACTGGGGCATTACCTCCTCGTCCATCTTCCTCGCCACAGTATAGTTCATTAGTAATTACTGTGGCGAGGAAGAAAAGGACTCAGAGTAATGAAGATTACGGGTAAGTACTGGGGCATTAGTTCATATTTGTCAGCCCTGGTTGAAGAAACCAATGGGATAGACAGTGCACATTTTACAAATATTAGAGTGTAACATTCCCTTAATACAAAAAATAACACAACTCTACAATCCAACTGCTCCCACAAGAATGGTACATTACCTCTGGAATGTTGTGGAGTCATGTGGATTCATCCAACTACATTTTAAATCAGCAGTTTTGTAGTGCCATGGTCCTCTTTTTCCTTTTAGAAGAGGAAATATTTTTAGCAGCAAAGTGTTAAATGAAGGCTCTCATTAATGTTTGGCATGACTACTCCCCCGCCCACACACCACACCTTTCCATAGACTTTGGAAAGGATGAAAATGTAGAGAATTTAAACTCAGTGTTGCTGTTCACACTGTAAGGGTCAAACTGTTAACTGTGATGGGCGGGAGTGGGCTGGGTCGAAGGAGATAAACAAGCATAGAGTCAGGACTATGGAAATGAACAAGGTCTTATACATTATGAACAGGTTGTGCAGGTAAGGGCTACATAAGTGTCATCGGAGGATCACAGGGCGAGAGTCAAAGCATAATGAGGGAAAGAAACAGAGCTACATGCACATGGCAGCTGCCATGTGAAAGGTGTGGACTCACACAGTCACGGCCCGTGCAGGTAAGAGAGCGGTGGGGCAAGGAGGGGGATTTCAACTGATGATGATGATGAAGGAAAACAAAATAAATAATTAATTTTCCCTCGTCGTCGTCTTCGAAATCCCCCCCCCCCCACCGCTCTTACCTACACAGGCCGCAACTGGACTCACACGCGGAGAGTCACAAAATGAGGGTGTCCTAACCTGGCTCAGGATGTATCACAGAATCACAGGAAGCCCATCTGCCCTTGACAGGTCAGTGGTGTGCGGATAGCACAGAGGCCTGAGAATATTCAAGCTGTATAGCTTATAAAACAGTAAGCACCTGGTATTGCTTGCATGGGACATGCAGCAAAGTGGAATAGACAGATTGTGAACCAGGAGTTAAGACAGAGCTGATAGAAGCCCCCAACACCTTGAGACCCTCACGGGTGAGTAGTGCGCTTTATAAACCCCTGCTTGATTGATTGATTGATTAATTGATTGATTGGTTGATTGATAAGTACCAGATGACCCACTATTTTCTATACTCCATGCGCCAGATATCCCTGTCTGTAGGAAGCCAGATTTTTAACCCTGCCGGAGAGAAGCTACATTCTTGATGAGGGCTATAATAGAGCTCCTAAAAAGTTTCTAATATGTAAACAGGCTTCTTTGATGAATCCGTAGTTTGCCCTTCATAATCTGGCACAAGCAGCAAAGCCTTACTCAAAGAAAATTACTTGTGGTACATGAACCGCAACACAATACAATATTAGGTTTAAACAATGGGGAAGGGGGACATTTTCAAGCAAACTTAGTTACAAAAGATCTCCTAAAATATGATACATTCTTACTTCTCTTTATAATTGAACAAGTATCACAATGGCCTGGCGTATAACTATATTCGGGGGGAAAAGGAGAGAAATCTATCTTTACAGAGAAAATAGATTCGTTTAATAACACCAGTAATCTGTAGTACCAGAAGAGGGTGGTTAACTCAGTATATAACAGACAATTGACTGAGGAAAAGACAGAACTAGTAGGGTCTGCACTCTCTATTTTTCAGGAAAACCCGGCCATTTGATCTTCAGCAAAGTGTTGCCACTGCTAAGAGAACAAAGTAACTTTGATATAAAATAAAAACCTTCCACCACCCTAGATGCTCTGTGACCAAAAGGGAGTCACACATCTTTGAAAATCCAAGCTATGTGCAGACAATAATAAATGTAAGGGTTATCTTCCGTCTACACACATACCTTAATATATTTTCCTTTCTAATGTTATGTCACATTCAGGTATTTCCACAGGTTCTTTTTTTCCTCATCCCTTGCTTTCTCCACTTGAAATCCAAACTTCGAGGCATATTTACGAGCCCCTTGTGCCGTAGTTGCATCACTTTTTGTGATGCAACAGCGGCGCAAACCACCAAGTCATATTTATGAGACCACGTGAAGCCACTTTGCGTGGCTTTGAATGGCCTCACAGATAAGGAGTAAGGCAAGGCCGCACAAATCACTGCCTTACTCTCTGCGCAAGGGAGGTGCTCTATGGGCGTTGTGGTGGATGTTTCCATGCAGCACTCATGGATTTTGACACATTTCATGATTTATAAGACCATATAAACCTAGGGATACGTAAAAACCTTACATCTCCCCAGGGGAGGAGCAACAATGAGAAATATGTTTGATTCTCCTTGTTTTTTTCCTCTTTCTGTGTGTGTGCAGCACACACAGAAAGAGAAAAAAGCCTCCACGGATTTCTTTTTTGTAGGAAGGGGCCCCTTCCTGCACAAAACAATCCTGCATGCAATACAGACACCCTTGCACGGTGAAAGGGTTCCTGCATTGGCGCTAGGCTGCCTAAACGGTGTCAGCACAGGAAGAAAGGTCAGGAATGCACCATATGCCATGGATACTGTGCTTTCCCAATGTAATAGAAGGAGAGAACTACCCTGCCAGGGAGTGATTATATGGTCCCTTCAGCGAGATCCAGAGAGGGTGTTTGTATATATGCTTTAGAATGTTATTTCATGGACTTCATTTATGAATTGTTACCTCAAATAAAAAAAATAATAAACTTTTTTCACTTTTTCTTAATTTGCTCTGAATGTGTTTGATATATCATTGGCTCCGAAGCATTAATTTATGTCACCCCCCCCCCTTCCCTCTCTGGATCTCGCTGAAGGGACCATATAATCACTCCCTGGCAGGGTAGTTCTCTCCTTCTATTACATTGTTCTTACCCCCATTTTTTCCTGCCAGCATCCTAAAAAAGAACCCCTTGGGGAATCCCCTTCTATTTTGTTACTGTGCTTTCCCACTCTTTTTACTTTGACGGAGGGCAGAACAGCAAGGTGCTTTGCTGTGCTGCCCTGTGCCAAATCCCCATAAATATTCCCTAGAATTTCTAGATTTCAGGCACAGGCTGTGTTACTCTATGCTTCAAGTAGCAGCTCTGCAGCAACAAATGATGGATGGAATGCTGAATGAATCAAACATTCACCCCAGTCAAGAGATCTGGGTTAAACCCATTGTTCTTTTACTCACTACCCCACACCAGTTTGGACCAAGCCACATACAAATCAGTCTTGTTCCTGCTCCTTATGGGAACAGTCCAGCCCGAACTGCCATGCCGAGTCCTCCTTGGACCAGAAAGAAGAATCCTGGGACCGGTTTCGGGGTAACATCCCTCATCAGCCAAGCTAGCTTGAATCCAGTGGCACAGCGAACAATGGGGTATCATAGTGAGCAAAAGAATGATGGATTAAACCCAGATCTCTTGACTGGTGGTGAGTTGTTGAAAGTTTCAGCACTCCGTCCATCATCTTGTTGTGTTTGTCAAGTAGCAGCTCAGCTTAGCAGCAGACAGGACTGAGCAATGGCACCCGCTTAGTGAGTTTTCTGTTGCAAGACCTACTTGAGTCAGTGAGAACACATTCTCTGTGCCTGTATTCCATCAGTAGCGCAACCAATTTGCCAGAGGGTCAAGCTGGATTATTGGTGTTGACTGGCGCCCAGCACAACAAAACGCCCCATTCATTTCTCCACATTACCAAGACCCGCTCTGGGGGTGGAGTGTGTGCGGGTCAACGTCTGATGCTTGACGTCAGACATGACTGTACAGAACTTATCTTTACACCTACATTAAACACATGTCAAACACTGTAAAATAAACCAAACATGGAAATAGGTATTAAAAATGCAAAAGTCAGTAAAGTTTGTGGCGAACCAGCTTCTCTGATATATTTTATCCTTAGCTCACAACTTACACTTTAGCTTAAGGTTTATAAGATGCAGAGTAAGTGATGGGAATGATAAAAGGACTATTTCAATTTTTTTGCAGCGTCAGACCAATGTGTATAGTTCTTGTATCTATGTGCTCTAATTTCTCCACTTCCCCTTGGCCTAGGGCACTTGGGGACTAATTTTGCGATATCAAATATTCATATTGCCTGAGGATTTATAGACTTCAATGCCTTAAAAGTGTAGATCATTTTCTGTTCTCACATTATTTTGTAATCAAGGAGTATGTAATATTCTTGATATTATTCTCTTCACCGTGGGAGAGCAAGTATTCATTTTCATTGTATCACAGATATTGATCCTCTGGAATTTTGCAAAAATCAATTCAGTGCTTGATCTATGGTATATAACATTCTTTCACCATTATTGTTTTTAATAACACCTTTTATTAAAATGTATAACCAAACACAACACCCTCCGTAGAGATATGAATAAATCCTGCTGCACAGGCATTACGTGCTTCTTTTCTAACAGGTATACAGAGCATTGTTTGGCAGGGTGCCTGTTATGCACACATAGCAAGCCCAGCTGTATAAGCCTTCCAACCCACCGCCCCAATCTTTTGATGCTTCTCCAGAGAGCCATGGGACTTATACACAGGTTTTTCTGCATCTGCACAATAGTTCTGTCTATGGTTTTACCATTATTATTGATGTTGGAGCTTCAGCTGTTGATCAGTTTTTAGGTTGAGCCTGGGCAGTTCATGCGCTGCTCTGCAAGGAATGCTGTATTCGGAGTAAGGACATGAAGCTCCGCCCACTCTCCGCCCATATTTTTCATTGGCTTTTGTCATTGTCCTTGGTAAATGCTAGCTTCTGATTCGTTAATAGGCTTGGTAGTCCCTTCTTAGTAACGCCTTGTCTTCATTTGTAACCTCCCATAGCGACATCCCCGTTACGTTTGTTGTTGCTCGGTAGGCTTTAATTACAGCCTCTGAGCACTGCCTGCAAAGCGAGCAGGACAAGCTCTCTTGTAAGGCTTCATTTATTTTTTCCATAGCATGGCACGCCACAGTTTTCTATTTTTTAACTTTTCTTTGTAAAAGCGCCCCATGCCGCACTTCCACGTTAATATTTAGATGAGCCGCGTCTAAGGAAAGGGGCACCACCGCCATTAAAGTGAAAGCACGGTATGGTGCGCTTTTGCAAACAACCATTTGCAATGCAATAGGTCTCGCATTTTCAAGAGTTTAGTAAATGCGAGGCATTGCAAATGCTTGTGGTTCCCTGTTGCCCCTATTCACTTCTGCGCTTTGGCAACTATTGGACTGCTGCTTGCAGAGGAAAACACCATAAATCATCATCCGTCAGGATCTGTTCCTCTGCTGTCCATCTGCGCTCATCTGTGTTGCTTGGGGTGTCATGGGAGGTCTGTTGTTAAATGCCTTAGATTCACTGTAAAGGCGGGGGCGTAATTTTCTTTCTCTCAAAAATGTATCTCAGTTTCGTGGACATTATTTTTGCAAGCACCTATTGAACTTCAGCGTGCTATCCGCAGTACATTCCCGATGCAAAATAACCTGTTTACCCTCTTCGGAAGAACGAAAAAGTAGCAATTTACAACCTTCTGCGGAAACAAGAATGTAAAAAAAAAGTAGGCACATATACAGCAAATTAATTCAGGAAATGTTAGCACTGAATACAGCGCATGGAAAAGTGTTACCAAAGTTTAAAGAGCCACGGTTTTAGTATGCTGCCTGTTCTAATATATTTTAATATGCTGAAGCAGGAAGACATAAATTGCCTAATGGTTTGTGTCTGATAGCAGGACGAGAACGTAGATTTCCGTATTCCACTTTATATAAACGTGATAAATAACATTCTTTCACGCAAACCAATAGCCACGGCTGTCGTTTATAAAAAAAAAAATAGCCACTACACTGTGGAAAGCAACTGCCTTGTGATTGTCCTTTGTAAAGGGCTAAGTGCAGGCCTGGCACTTCAAAAATAGAACAGCTTAGATAATAGTTATTATCAACCAGAGCTTCACTGCAGTCATCTGTCTCTCTCAACAAGAATGCAACTGGTGTTAATTGCCACTTTTCATCTGGAGGCTCTGTTCCTAGAAAGAAGGAAACAAATACAGCCGGCATGCCCATGCTTGGTAACAGTGCGTGGATTCCAGAAAGCCAGTGATAAAACAAAACTGCCACTAACAATAGCAAGTCAAACTCTCCAGTGCTAGCATTTCCAAAAAAAGGAGGAGGATCCATAATATTGATCCTATTAGATCTCTCCGCGTCTTTTGATACTATATCTTACCAACTGCTGGCGGAGAGACTACATGAGTGCGGCATCGGGGGTGTGGCCCTCCAGTGGCTGGGGAACTTTCTAACTGATAGACGCCAAACCACTATTCTGGTCCCTTTGCATCCCAAAAATTCTTGCTCGACAAGGGTGTGCCTCAGGGCTCGTGTCTGAGCCCCACACTCTTTAATGTGTATCTGGCTCCTCTAGCCAAAATTGTGCAACCATTCGGCTTCGAGATAGTCTCATATGCCGACGATACACAACTGCTATTTTCGATCGGTAACACCTCCTACTAACGAGAAATTACGCTTCTCGAGTAGAATGTTTGCAATCTCGGAGTGGATGAGGGAGCGCTGCCTCCAGCTCAACCCGGGGAAAACTGACCTTATGCTCCTAGGTAGAGCCTCTCACTCTTGGTCAGCCGACTGGTGGCCATCTGAGCTGGGTGAAGCCCCTACCCCGTCCTCCTCGGTAAAAAGTTTAGGAATACAACTGGACCACAAACTCACAATGAAAGATAACATCAAGAACATCTCAGGGTCATGCTATTACAGCCTCCGCCTATTACATAAAATACTCCCTTATCTACCACTAGAACACTGTAAAACAGTGGTACAGGCAATGGTCGTGAGTCGGCTCGATTATGGGAACAAGTTGCTGGCTGAAGTAGGGGAGACAACACTAACTAAACTTCAAGTGATCCAAAATACTGCTGCAAGGATGGTTCTAAATCACCCCAAGGATCCCCATCTCTTCCCTTACTCAGAGAACTGCACTGGCTCCCAGTGAAGAAGAGATCTTTTTTCAAGATCTGCTGCCTCTCTTTTAAAGCTCGTAGGGGGGAAGGCCCCTGCTATTTGCAAAACAAGCTTTCCAAGCAGGTGTCCGAATGCAATTTAAGATCTAACTCACTAGCCCTCCTGAAGGTCCCACGCATTCGGTTAAGTCGTACAGGTGGTAGAGCTTTTTCATACATTGCTCCCAAATACGGGAACTCGTTACCAGAGGCCCTGTGTAAATCAACATCTCTCCTGACCTTCAGGAAACAACTAAAAACGTTCCTATTTTAACATGGCTCTTTACTCGAGCAACTCTTATCCCAATCTGCTTTATGCTATCTCCTAGGTAAGCGCTGAGATGCCCCCGGGTGAGTCACGTGCTATATAAGAGATCATTAACATAACATAACATAACAAAGTGCTGCACATGATGTTGTTATTTCTGACAAAAGGCTCTGCAGTGATGAATTTCGAACAACTTTCACTCATTCTCTGGAGGGTAAATTCACTCATTCTTCACAAGATCAAGTGAGTCTACAGGCGGAGGGCAGATGGCTTCTTCTCTTCCTAGTCCCTTTGAGATTCCTAGAGACTTTGGTAGTATTTCAAGAGTTGTGTCAGTGACATAAATGCCAACCATTGCCTCCACCACCAGGAAAAGTATTTTTCTTTAGTATGACAGATGGTGGAGCGGCAAGGTGACATAATACTGGTCATGTAGTGAAGGTGGGTGACTTCAGGGCACTGTGAGGGATGAACATTGAGGCCTAGAGACAGTAGACATCCTGGATTGTGACCTCTTTAACATGCAACGTCATCGGGGTCACTGTATACAGGAGAGCTTGCAGCTTAGTGAAGAAGAGGAGAACCGGAAGTGGTCTTAGATATGGGAGAGAGCTTGAAAGGTTATGTATGAGGGATCTAAGTTGTAAAGTAAGGGGCACTGATAGAAACTGATAAAGGGCACAGCACTTTACAACAGAGGTATATTATAAAAACTTCAGAAAGAGAGGGTCATATGTTCATATGGGTACAGATGTAAGCATGTGGAGAATGCATAATAACATACAAAATATAGGGACAACACCTACACAAGAGAGAGAGTCAGCAGCGAGCTATTTACATTAAATATGTATACATGAATGGCATTGGAAGAACAGGAGAGTATGGCTCAAAAGAACTACCTGTCGGGTCATAATTTGAGTTGTGCTGCTCGCTTAGCTGATGTTCCCTGCCACGATAGGAGTGGTGCATGGTAGGCCAGGGCCACTGATATCAATAAAGATCCATAAAGCACAAACTACACATACGTGTAGTCTGATTATTTGGTGCTACACATTGGCGTAGAAGAACCAGTCCCCACTCAGAGCCTTGTTCACAGTGTCTGCCATTTGGTTACAATTACGTTTTTAAAGTGAAAGTGGGAACAGAGAACACACATTTGCAATGCAATAGGTCTTGCATTTGCGAGAGTTTGAGCTATTGGCACTGTAAATGGCAATACCATTTATGTATGTGTTTTAAAAACCTGAAAGCAGTGAGTAAACATGCACTTTGTTCTTATAGTCCTTGCTTACGAGACGCATGGCTGGTAGGAAAAGAGGCGCAGTTACTGCCAGCCTTGCTTCTCATAAGCAACAACAATAAGTACAACGTATGTGTTTACGCACCGCTTGCAGGTTTTCAAACCATATAAATAAAAGGCATTGTCACATACAATGACAAAAGCTCACACTCTAGCAAATGCGCGACCTACTGCATTGCAAATGCTTGTTTGACTTTTTGCATCAAGGTCAGGAAAACATACCTTTTCTATCAACTTGGCCTTTGTTTTAATGGCATTCTGGTGCCACGAGTAGACAGTCAGGTGACTCAACTTTGCCCAATATTGCAACTCAACGTTATACACTTGCAGTTGTAATGCCCATTTCTCAATTCCTGGTAGTGGGGTGGCACAGTGCATGGAAACAGCAGGATCAGTGGCTTATGATTAGTTACTACATGGACACAATGTTCCCCATTCGCTAGTCATTGGCTCTTTCGGTAGCTGAGTGTACTTCCTGTCTATGCCTTTGGGTACCCCCTCTCAAATGTGATTGGTGTATATTCCTCACAGTTTTACTCTTGTAGTCCACAGGGACCTGATCACTTTATTTTCAAATATCAAAAAATGGTTCTATTCCCAAAAAGCTGCAGAAACCGGCCAGTCACACTTTCTGGTGGTGTATTTGCCATTTTGTTGTCCTGTGCTGTCTCACCCCTTGAGAAGAGCCCCCTTTGGTGAGCTGTATATAATCTGTACATTATAAATGATGTAAGCATCATGTCATGCAGACCAGCAGGTGCGTCTCGAACAACGTTTTGATAAACTTCGGTAGCCAAGAATATTCTGAAATTCAAATTTTTGCATCTTCTGGAGTCTAGATGCATCTAAAACATGATAATATATAAACTCTGTTGAACCAATTAAGGTTTATCCAATGAGGTCTGTTTTCAACTACCATCTTACCCCATTAAAGTCCATCATCAGGTCATCAATGGTTGGTGTTAAGTGTCTTTCTCTTTTCATGGCTTTGTTCAGAATTCTTCATATAAATACATTTGTGACCTGCTCCCAGGTGGCAAAGCATTTTCAGCAGGGCTGTGAAATCAATGAGTAGATTGACTGGTGAAGCAATGATTTTGTCAGTCCTGAAAACAACTTTCCAAACTCTTTCAATAAATACTGAATTTCACCACACTCTCATGGTCTGTTGCCAGTCCTTTTTATCCTTTCCACACTTTTACTTCAGAATAATAGGGTCTATATGATTATATTTTCATCAGACAGTTCATGGTAGAGGATCAGTGTCGGCATAGCTTCTACGTTTATGTGTGGGTCACAAACTGAACACTTACACCTCTGAGTAATTTGCATGCATACCCCTGTATTCTGCTCATCATCTGTGCACATGCTGGCCAGCTCTCTCAGTCACGCATGAAAGGTATTTAGTTAGGGACCCTCCTTCTACTGTGCTTGCCGTAGGATGAACTGCTGCTAGTCCAGGTCAAATTGAGGGTTAAAGTGTTTCCAAGGCTAACACAGATTTTTCATATAGGCGTATCAAGAGAGAGAGAGAGAGAGGACTAGTTAGCTAGTCCAAGTCCCCGTGGGATTATATGTATCATCAAAAGAGACTAGCTACATGTGACTTTATAGGTTGGACTCTGACTTGTTTTGTCAGTAGACACCTTGTTGGTGTGATCATGAAGCCCTCACCCACCAACCTAGTTGGTGGCATGCTTCATCATCGGGCCCACCCAGTGACACCGAGCGTGTCCCATGTGTGCTACGACGCCTGATTACAGCGGAGCGGGTATTTTTCTGAGAGTGCAGTGTGGGGTTTAGTGAAGTGAAAATTCAAACGGCTTGGCGGGGTCCCAGTACCCGAGGGTAAATTACATTTTAATAACTGGGCGGTTAAAACAAGGCAGAAGGGTATATGGTGGCAAGTTACGACCTCCTACATCCATTATGGGTCGACATGTTTCAGCCAGTGCCTTGGTGTTAAATCTGGCTTTCCTCAGGACCTTTATAAAAACGTGCTGTGGCATCTAACCTGCCTTGCTTACCCCCTGATTTGAGTCTTTGTGATGAGCACCACAGCAGCCCTCAGGTATCCTCCCCTGTTCACCATTGCTCTATTGTGAGAGCCACTGTCCCTCCCAACCAGGGGACCGTTCTCGGTGTCTGCATACCAACACATTCACTGTCAAACAAATATATATTTGTACAAAATCACTGGGGACAAACAAAGCCCAGTCCAGCATTTGATGTGGATGCATGTAAACATCTGACGTGTGACGTCAGATGTTAGTATACAGCAATAGACATAAGATCAGTCTCTGTAGGGCAGTCAACTCACCCAGTGACTCCTATCCACTGTAACTAAGGCTGCTTGGTGCACAAACACCAAAGTAGGGCTAGAGGGAATGTGGGAGAGTGTAAACATACCATGAATTTAAGACACACAAAGGCTGTTGAGAGATGTGTGGCGGGATGTGCGACGGAGACACAAAGGGGCATATTATCAAGAAACAGCGTTAAACTTATCACCGCTAAAGCAGCGATAATAGGCTTGATAATATGCCCTTGTGAATTCACCTAGAGGCCCATGTTCTGGAGTGCACATGGGCTTCTATTGGAATTCTCAAGGTCATATTATCAAGCCCATTATCGAAACTTTAGCAGCAGTTTCCTGCCGCTAAAGCGGCGATAATTCTAACGCCATTCTTGATAATATGCCCCAAAGTTAGTAGGACTCACAAATTGTAGCTCAAGAGAGATGCATGTAAGGGAATGAGGATCTACCCGTTTTAGTAAGTTTGTTTTCCAAACATTCAGGAGTTTTGAAACTAAATACAAATAGCAAAGTGTAATGTATTTTTCTCATTGATTGTAGAATTTGTCTAAGAACCATCAATATTATTTACCTGTTTTGCCACTGAGTTTTGGACCTATTTACATCCTGTTTGGAGCTAGCTCTTTTGGTTGGGTGTATTGTGGTTCTCTGGTAAAGTGAAAAGAGTGGAGCATCATAACCAAATTCTTTTTCTGCGCTTCACAGGTCCAGATGACCACCATGTGCATCTCCATCAGTCTGAGCGGCTCTGTTGTGCTTGGCTGTCTTTTTACCCCCAAACTGCACATCATCCTTTTCCAGCCCCAGAAGAACACTGCCAGCCACCGTAGTACCACAAGCCGCTTCAGCGTCACTGCCGCAGGATCTGCCTGCTCCCAAGGTGAGTCCTGCAGTATTTGAGAGAGAGAGAGCCCATGGCCCTAGCCTGTGTTTTATGTCCATGAATAACCCATGTTTGGCCACAGAGTACATATGGTCAACCATCAATGACAGCAGTTCAGACATGTTTTTGATCATACATTTGACCGGGGCAGAGTCTGAGAATCTACAACTAGTTTTCAAACTAATACTGCCCTGCTGAAACATTCTTCCTATCTGTGCCTACCTGACACATTCTGTTGCAGGATGTAATGCTGGAGCAGTTACAGTATGCTAGAGTCCTGCTCCTCCCTTCCTCTTTTGGCCCCTGAGCATGTTTTCCTCTTTACTGAACACGTTAAACTAAAGTTGGTTCTGCTGCAGCCCCAAGGGCCATGTTCCTATCATTAGCTCACAGCTTCTGCCTTTGTAACCCAATATGTGCTGACTGCGGTGCTGTCTTGTCCGTTCTGTTAAATCCTGAGGGGTATATCATCAAGGGCTGGAAATAGAATTATCGCTGCTTTAGCGTCCGTTTTCGGGCAAAAAGCAGCGATAATTTTATCACATTATTAACAAGGAAACGCTAGCGCATGTTTCCTTGATTTAGCTCCCGTTTTTGTCACGACTCGCATTGCATCGATAATGAGATGCAAAGTAGGCGTGGCTGTCAAAACAACACAGGAGAATATCGCGAAGGCAGCTTCGCGATATTAACGAGGCGTAGCGATAATCATAATCGCGCTAACTCTGCCTTAACACAGTAACTTAACGTCTGCTAAATTCCTGACTAAGGCATATCTAACATGGGAGGTGGATTATGGCGTTAAGGCCACAGGGCCTTATCACCAAGCTTATCCCCGTTTTAAAAGGGACATCGCTGTTTTTTCAGTGATGTTTGGCCATTTTCCCGCTATCGCTGGAATATTTATCGCCATAGCGCTAAGCGTTGATAATACAGTGCTAGCTTGGCGATATATTCCCGCGATAGCCAGCGATAATAATAAGCGCGCTAAGCAATAATTATTGCTGGAGCTTGATAATATGCCCCTGAATGTTTACAACACCCCTACTAAAATAATACTCTATGTTTAATGTAGATTATTACTGGGCTATTCTGTTTTCAGTGGTTATTGTTTGTGGATTTCAGTGGTGTTTTCTCACTGCTTTGAAAACCTTTTGAAATCAGTTCTTACCCTTGTTTATTCACCTGCCTAACCCCAAAGACAGACAAATAGACAACTGTGTTTTTCCAGTGTTTCCAAAGTAAGTTTTTTTTATGCAGTGGTTGTTTAAAGCATATATTTATTTTAAATGGCAAGTAGTGCAGGGTATGATACATCTTCTCATTGGCAGAACATCCAATTGATTTATGTTCTTCCACTACCCGCCATTCGAATTTACCGCGTGCGCTCTCCTCTACGCTCAGCCGGTCCACAGGACGCCATTGGCCCTGCTACCCTTGCCGGACCGAGCAACCACAACTTGGCGGTTTTCAACGCCTGTGCACTTGCGGTCGGAGTCGTTTCTCCACCGCGCCTTATCAACAAGATTCCAACCTACTTGTAGCCCTACAGCCCTGATGAATTACACCTCCTTCACGGTGTGACGAAACACGTGTCGGCTGGCTACTTCCTTACTGTACTGTCCATTGTTTGACTTATGAAAACTTTATTCACACGAATCACTGACATTCCTTGCATCCTTTTTTCAAAGCATTTATTCTTTATGAGCAAAGAACCCAGGCACTATACTGGGACTATTAACCATACATGCGTGTGCACAGGATCTGTTCTCATTTCAGTTGGTCTTGGCCTGCCTAGATCACTTCAGGGGCCTTTTTCACGAAGGGTTTGTGTTCCCCTGTCCTGTTTTGCACCGCGTGCCTACTGCACAACGATCTCAACTACAACATCATACTGCTCAGAGCGCCACTACTTCCTACTCCTCAACACAAACCCAGTCTCCAACCGAAATATTCTGTTTTCAGTGGTTATTGTTTGTGGATTTCAGTGGTGTTTTCTCACTGCTTTGAAAACCTTTTGAAATCAGTTCTTATCCTTGTTTATTCACCTGCCTAACCCCAAAGACAAATAGACAACTGTGTTTTTCCAGTGTTTCCAAAGTAAGTTGTTTTTTATGCAGTGGTTGTTTAAAGTGTATATTTATTTTAAATGGCAAGTAATGCAGGGTATGAAGCATCTTCTCATTGGCAGCACATCCAATTGATTTAGGGTGTACAGTTTTCAGCATAGAAAGTCTGTGCATTGTACTCCCACTCACATCTCATGATCTTCTCTCATGTCATGTTACCTCTCACGCTTACTCTGTCAGCACTCTGCCTGGTTTGGTTTACAGGACTATTAATGGATTAGAAAAGCAAGAGTGCTATAAATGCAGTTACAATACAATACAATAGTCAAATGTTTTAATAAACCAATTCCTGGGCATGACTGGGGGCGGGGGGGTGTCATGAGGGGGTCATTCACTTACCCCTTACTGATTATGATGACGTAGTTGTAGTCAACCCTACCCACAGCATAGTACCTTGTGAAACCTATAAACTTTCGAAAGACACCTGATTAATTTGTTAGCCGTGCATTCTAATGCACCTGGAACTTGATGCTTTAAACATGGTTCCTACTGTTTTTCTGCAGTTTTCTTACTACATTAAGGAGATGCTCCTGTTGAGTGGACTTTCTTAGCTGCTAAGTGTCCCCAAGGAAAGTGTCTCACTTTACGTCAGGCCTGGCCTTGTAACCACCATCACATTGTATTCTGGGGTTTCAAGGTTTGCTTTTAACATTGTAAATATGGGTTCAAAAACCCGAGCTGTACAGTGCAATTAGATAAAAATTCAAGCTTAGCCAGGGCCGTTTCCAGGTGTTTTGCCACCCTAGGCAACAATTAAGAGATGCCGCCCCCTCCCTTTTACTACCATCACTCTCTCCCCCTGTCATCAAGGCTAGAAGAATTAATTGACAGGTGAGACTCGTGGGTGCCAAGGAACATCACTCCGGTTCTATGCATGTTGATAAGCAGGTGGCGCAGCCCAGATATGTACCGAATTTACGTACAATAACTGGAATGCACTTAATTTTATTGATTGGGCAATCACTGAACTACAAATACAGGGCCCTATGACGTAGATGCGTGTTCGTGCAGGGCACAGATGTGTGTTTGTTTTTTGGTGAATTTATTGTGACTTTTAAGCTGGGGACCAGGTTGGATTCTGGAGGGAGGCTCAATCATCCTGTGATTCTGGGCAAATCACTTAATCTGCAAAAGAACAAAAATGAATGTGTCCGTCTGTGATTCTGTAATGCAACTGGTGCTATTGCAAAGTGCACTGGTACCTTCCGGTCGAGTTTACGGTATATAAACTACTAAAAAAAAAATACAAACACTTAATGCGGAATTTCTCGGAGGATGTGCAGCAAGCAGCATAACTAGAATGCAAGGCAGTCACCTCCAGGTGTTATCAAGTGGTGCTCTCTGAAGCACATGTTCTAACCCTGAAAACAACTCGAGGTTGCTGTATGCGCTTTAGAAAGTGCCTCGAATTAACAGGAAGACCTCAGTGCCCTGCGGGAACGCACACCTTCATGACACCATCCCAGATCTTGTCTATCGGTTTAGTATTTCCTATACATGAATCTCTCCTGCACAGTCAGCATGCACAATGCCATCGTTCACTGGGCCTAGTCAAAGACTGTAAACAGAAAAAAAGCCAATTTTGCTGATGTGTAACGCATTTCATTTGTAGTGTGCACTAACGACTCATAATCTTCCACTAATTCATGTTTGTTCTTCTGACAACGTTTCCCATTGCAGCATCAGGCAAAGTAGCCTGTTGGTTAATGTAAAACTTGTCTTTGCTCCTGAATTTGAAGGAAACGCTTCCGTCGGTGTGATCTAGTCTGAAATCTAGCCCATAGGACTCCCAGATGACAGATAGCCTACATGCTCCGAAAGGAAGGGTTTATCTTAGAATACGAAACCTCGCCAACTGTAAGCGCTGTACAAAATTCTTAAAGCATGACAAAATCTTGCCATTGTACACAAAAAACACAGCAACAAGTATATCCACATAACCATACTACTCGGAAAATCAGTAAGTACATCTACATTGGACTTTCAATAGTTATCAAACCTCGCATCTTTTCTCGCTCATGAGCACGACTTTTAGTACATTTCTTCTCTGCATATAATAAAAGAGAAAACTTCTTTTTAAAAGGCACACAAACGACCGTGCAGCATTTTGGTGCCTGTGTTATGTTTTTCAGAAGCGCTTTCTCTACCGAGCACAAGCTACACGTGTGGTTGGTTACAAATGAACCAGGCTTGTGAAATGCTGGGTAGGGTCAGCACAAAATCAGGTTTTTTGCCGCCCTCTGCCTTTTGCCGCCTTAGTCGGCTGCCTAGTCCTGCCTAATGGTAGAAACGGCCCTGAGCTTAGCTGAAAGTATCACAAGTAACAATGGGACACCTGGAGCTATGAATGTTGTTATATGTGGAAAGTCGTCATATTTTCACCACTATCCCATGTGTATGGTGACAGCACTCTTTTCACAAGTACCTGTCACTTTATCTTGCATTGAGTCTTTTAAAACATGGGGTGGTTGGCAGGTGACTTGCTATCAATACTGACTTGTTAAAAAAGGGTACCGATGTATCAAAGGGGGTTTCCCCATTCTGTGTCTGTGGGTAAATGGGATTGTACATACTGGCCAAGATTCTTAAGAGCCAGCAATTTCTTGAAAGAATTAAACACTGCCAAAAATCAAGTATGCTTTAATATTCTCAGATTCTCTGCAGTGTTTAAAATAATTAGATCAGACATAAAACATGCTTTTAAACCCTACACCTTTAAATCAAGCACCCAAACTGGAGGAAACAAATGGAAGAGGAAACAATATTGTAGTTACATCCCTAAACAACAAAACAGTGGCAAAATAATCTTAGTCTTTCTTGCTGCTACCTCAGGTAACATAGTTTTGTTGTCTTGGCCCCTTCAGAAAGACATAACATTTACTGCTCTCTCTCACTTTCATTTTCTTGAATGGTATTTTAGTTTGTGGTTGTGCAGATGTTTATCAGTGTTTATATGTTTACACTGATGAGGGCTGTTTCCTGTTCACTGGGGTTTTATCAGTTATTATAGGTTTAATCCTACAACAGGATAGCCGAATTATTACTTATGTATGATTATTGTTTTATAGAGTGTGGAAAAAGACCCTTATATCATAGGGGACACCAGCAGGATAAGGATGAACTAGTTAACCTTACAAAGAGAGCAACATAGAAACAGACAGGATAGTACAGAATATTCTACCATTTACCAGCTTTAACTTCAGACTATGATTCTCCTACAGGATACTGGAAGGGAGACATTTAGTGGTGGCTGGCATGTACATCCTCCTCCCTCGGGTGTCTTGTCGGAACCAGGAAACTGCACTACCCAATCCTGGTGCTGCTCTCACAGCATGAGAGAAGCACCCGGATTGGAGGGAGAAGCCTCACTCAGAACTCTCAGGAGCACTGGAGGCCTGTGCTTTCTCTAACCCAGCTGTCTAAGACAGCTAGGTTAGAGAAGTTTAAAATGCGCATGTCTAAGTGGCCAGCGCAAGGCAGCGGGCCAAAGAGACATGCACATTTTAAAGCTCACAGCTCCCTGCTGCTGCCACGTGGCAGCACTGGCCTCATCCAGTCCTGAAATTTATTTTGGGCGGGTTGCTGTAAAATAGAATGGTAGTAAATAAACTTTATTTCCATTTTATTTTTCAGCTCTGGGGCATGTGGGGCGACACTCCTCCTCTCAAATGGAGGAGCCGTCCCTGGAGATATCACTACAGTGCACCTATTCCACAGCTTAGAAGAAAAGGGTAATTGGCTGTTCTAGACAGGAGCACAGCATGAGTATTCTAAAAAAACATGTTTTGATGTAGAGTTAGCACATGCTGAAGCCACTCAAGAGCATTACCACATGCACAGACCATACCAAAAAAATGCAATGCATCAGGACCAAGATCAATGTTCAGAAATGTACGTTCACTAATGTTCAAAAGATATTTACCTTCCAGAGCCAATACCTAACTAAATGTATTCCAGTTTAGAATAACTAAGATCTAATACATTGTGTGACTGTGCAGTTTAAAATTTCATGTAGGAGACACCCTGAGTTCCACTGTATTAATAATTTTTTTAATATGATACAATTTTTTATACTATTCTTCTTACTGTGTCTTTATCAGAATTGCCTTCTGTCTCTCTGTTTGTGTTTTCATGAATATGTTATGCTTGACAAAGCTACAGCAGGGACTTTGGGACATATTCTGCACTGTCAGCCAATACTTGTGCAACAATTGTATAATGTTTTGTAAGAAATGGGGTCTCTATTTGGCAGTGATTTGCACCCTGTCCAAGTAGGGAGCCACACTGTAGTAGGGTAAGTGTAGTACACACCAGGTTTATCTGTGCTCACCCTCTGGTAGCTTGACTAAGAGCAATCAGGCTAAACTAAAGAGGCCATGTTTAAAGTATTTGTACACGCACACATGCAGTAACACAGTGAAAACACCACAAAAGTACTCCACACCAGTTTGAAAAATAGCCAATATTTATCTGAGTAAAACCATACCAAAACGACAAAGATCCAACATATGCAAGTCAATATATGATTTTTTCAAGATTAAATAAAGCTATAACGCTTAGAAACACATCTCAACATGCTTGAAGGAGTCGAATCCACAAGTTCAGGCCGATGGCGATGGAGCTCAGGTCGGGTACTGAGTTGCACAGACCCCGGTTACAGTACCTTGGAGACGTTGAGAATCAAAGATGATACGAGGCGCCAGGGAGGTGAGGCATAACGGAGGCAGTTGCGGCATCACTTCCTTACTGCTATGCAGGTTGTTTGGCACGTTGATGGTCTGGGAAGGTGCGTTGCAAAACAGAGGCAAGGCGCCACTGAAGCAGGTGAGTCATCAGTTCCTGGAGGTAGTGCAGTCATTAAACCACTGGTGCCCAGGAGCGATGTGAGGCACAGGGGAGGGGATGCAGCAGTTATGGCATCGGTTCACTTGCCGTGTGGTGTCAATGAAGAGTCGGGGGTCAAGCCGTTAAAAGTCAACTGCACGGCATTGATGTCACACCGTGGGGCCATAGATGCTGTGGCGGAGCAGGTGCCATGAACTTTGGTGACGCAGTCCTTGAGACTCACGCGCTCGTGGTTCTTCAGAGGCACTGCAGTGGAGCTTGTGTTGTAAGTCACGTCATTGTGCTGAGCTGAGACCACAGCTTTGGTACAGGCAGTGGCACTGGTTCTAAAGTCATGCTCGCAGTCCATGTGTTGATTTCTTCTTTTTAGCACACAATCTCACTTCCAAAGGCACAGGAACTGGATTTGGCACCCTTTGGAAGAGAAGGGCTCTCAGCAGAGGAACTTTGATGGCCCTGAGAATTCCAACAGGAGGCAAGCTTAACTCAAGACTTTGGAGAAGCATTAGTCAGCAGAATGCAAAGAACAAAGCCCAGTCAGTTCTCACTCCCCAGCAAGAAGCAGAAGACAGCAAAGTGGTAGTCCCTCCAGGCAGCACAACTGCTCTCTTCTTCCTGGCAGAATGCCCTCAGTACAGAGGTGTCCTGCGCATATGATGTCAGAGGTTCAATACTTATACCCACGTTGGCCTTTGAAGTAGAGAGACTTCAAAAAAAGGTCTTTGTAGTGCACAAGCCTCTGTCCTTTGTGGCCCTGGCTCCAGATACACTACATGGGGGTATGGAGCTCTTTGTGTAGGCACGGCACAGCCCTATTCAGGGTCAAGTGTCAACTTCTCCCACCACTCTAGCTCAGGAGGACCCATCGGCCTGGTGATGGGCTGTCAGGATATGCAGGGCATACCTCAGCTTCCTTTGTGTGTGACTGTCTAGATTGAATTCACAAAGCCCAACTGTCACACTGACCCAGACGTGTATTCTAGGGAAAGGAAGAGGCACAGAATGGTTAAAGTACGAAAATGTGAACTTTATAAAAGTGACATTTTCAGACCGGCAATTTAAAAAAGAACTTCACTAAAAGATGTGTTTTTAAATTGTGAGTCCAAAGACACCAAACTAGTGTTCTATCCGCTCACAATTGGAAGGGACACCTGTAAAATGTTACATGGCAGCTCCAATTCTAACCTATGGGAGAGATAGGCTTGCTGTAATGAAAAACAAATGTAGCAGTTTTTCACTACCAGGACATATAAAACATGAAAGCACATGTATTACTTTTTAAACACACTGCACCCTGCCCATGGGGCTACCTTGGGCTTACCTTAGGTGAGCCTTACATGTAGTATAAGGGAATGTTTGGGCCTGGCTATTAGGTGAACTTGTCATGTCGACATGTCAGTTTAAAACTGCCCACCCAGGCTCATTGCCTATCACAGAAAAACCAACTATACTATATTTTAGAGGAGAGAGCATATACAGTTGAGCACTGATTAGCAGTGATAAAGTCCCCAGAGTCCTAAAGGTAACAAAAAGATGGTCAGAAAAACAGGCAGAGGAAGGCAAAAAGTTTAGGGCTAACCCTGCAAAAAGGGCCAGGTCCAACATGTAGTATAATGACACAACTTTATTGCTCTTGGAAAAACACTGTCAAAGAGGGAAATCAATCACAACCAGACATAGGGAGAGGTAGAGAAAAAAGAAGAAAGGAGGCTGATGGGTGGGTGGACATCACCGTCTACCGGACTAAACAAACAGAGCTCATTGGAACACCAACAATTAACATGAGGCCGTATAGGTATAGCTCAAAAATGAAGAGGAAGAAAGGACATTTTTGCACAGGCACAAAGCAGAATTGAGGGCTGAACTATAATGAAAGAAAGTTAAAGAAACCCATTGGGAGTTAAAGTACCCCGATGGGTGGCGTCACAAGCAATAGGACCAGAACTGCATATTTTGAACATCACGTTTCCCTAAATAAGAAGTAGCAGGCCTTAGGAAGTTATAGAGACCATAAAGAAAAATATGAAGAAAAATATGAAGGTGAACGAAATTTGGATGAACAGCAAACCAATAAATGGACTGCAGATGGCAAAGAAAGTCTGATTCAAAGATCATACCAAGAAAAGAGGAAAACAATGCATTGGTTACGTGCAATCAAACCAACACAAAAGGAGTTGTGGAAGAAGCTAGAATGAGAGGGTGGTAGAGCCGGAACACGAACCTTTAATATGATATGACTTGGCTCCTTTAATGTTTTGCAAAAGATATAAGATATACATTTCTGAAAGAGAAAAATAAGGGATAAAGTAAGCCAATGGTATCAAGCAATGTCTTCATCCATGTATTTGCACTGAATCAACATGCCAAACACGCACATCTAAAATGTGTGTTACTTTTAATTAGCAGGATACACCAACAATACAACCTATACCTATATTCAAAATTAAAAGGCACTTGTTTTCAGCATCAGGTGTACTGTGAAATCTTCTTCCTTACTTTAACCACTACTCCTTTCAATGTCTTAAAAATACATTCACATGTCTTTCTCCCTCTCTCACCTGAACTCTAAAGGCACCAAGCAAACTGGTTCACTGTATCTCATAAAACTAAGTATAAATTCCAATTTGTGGTGTGCAAAGGAATCCTTGACCTCATGCCCCGCTCTCACTCTTTATGTAAATAATCTCCATCAATTCACCTAGCTCCAGTCATGCAACACAAATGTATCAGCACCTCATCACTGCTCGCTTCCAATGCACCTCCTCAGAATTAAAATCATTTCACCCTTAGCAAAAAGGAACCACTCTTCCTTATTCTAAGATCTTCCACCTCAGTAAGTATCTTAAAAAAAGTCATCAAACTCATCTTCTTTTAACATTGTGCTATCTCTACCACTCCCCACAATAACATCACTTTCACTGAATACATTGCACCCTTTATTATAATGTCTTTCAACCTTCAATAATGTTTATATTAGCTGTTTTAATCATCCTGGTATAGCTCTTCCTTCACGTTCTCACACACACCGGTTTTCTGTAACAATCCATCACCAGGTTCTATGTATAATTTGATTTTAACGTTGAATAGAATTTCTGTTTCCAGTGTTAAGAAAAAATATAACTATAGGTCTATATAACAGTAAGCTGTAGCAAACACTGAAAAATGCAGACAGAATAGAGCATTTGCTTGATAAACAGATATCTGTGAAAGAAGCAACTGTATTACATTTCAGATTAATTAAACAGATAGGCACATAAGATATAGTACAAAGCACCCCCTGCTACAGTATACGCATTTGGCAAGTCACCAAGGAGTTCCATGACCATGCAGAGGAATGAGGCCAAAGGCAATTCCTTTCTAAGGTCATGAAACTCCAAGATCACTTGCAATATCCTTTTAACATATCTCAGGGCATATTTTATTCAATGTGGCACATGGTCACGCCATCATTCTGCCCACAAATAGCCAAAATCTTTGGGGGCATATTTATGGAAGAATTGTGTCGCCCTTGCGCCACACAATGGGGCTCAAAAGCGACGCAACTTTTAAGTTTGATTTATCAGCCCACGCTTGTGTGGCCTTGCATGGCTTCATAAATCTAGAGTACCGCAACGCAGCGCAAATAACTGTGTTGCATTACTCAGCCCCAGGGATGCATTCAATGGGTAGAGCATGGGTGTTCCCACACATCCACCCATGTATTTTGGCAAATTCCCAGATTTACCATCTGTGGTAGACTATGCGTCAAAATGCCACGCCTTCCAAGGTGAGGTGTAATTAGGAGAAATATCTTTATTACTCCTCGTTATTTCCTCTTTCTATGTTTGCTGCTCTGCAGCACACATAGAAAGAGGAAAAGGCCTCTCAGGATTGTTTTTTTGTGCAGGAAGGAGACCTTTCCTGTGCAAACCCAATCCTGCTTACAACGTAGGCAATCTTGCACCATGATGGAAGGGTGCCTTCGTTGGCGCTTGGCAGCACATTGTGCACCAGCACTGGGAAATGACAGAAATGTGCCACATATTGTTAAGTACGGCGCATTCATGTCCTTTCCCTGTCACGCAGCACAGCAAGGTGACTTGATGCGCTGCGTTATTATTGGTTCAATATGCCTCTCGGTGTCCTGGTCTTTCATACAAAAGAGGTAGTATGTTTGCAGACATGAAGAATTAAAGTAAAATCTGCAGTGTAAAATTCAACACACCAAAAAACAATTCTAATTTCTTGCAAAAAATATTAGAATCTTGTGTAAGCTAGGTGAAAAATGCTGTAGCTAACAATGTGTACAAACCTGCAGAGATGTTTGTCTTTCCTGTATTGATGTGGAAAATAAAGGTTACCAAAAACGTCTCCTTTCTGCTTATCACTGTTCGTAATAGACAAAAACGATGAGAGGAATGAAAGGCCTGTTCTCGTTTTTGTTGTTTAAACTGCTGCTGTGAGTATTTTCTGTGGCCTACCTTTCGTTTAGCTGTCGGTGACAGGCTTTATGAGACATCTCAACTGTAATAAGTTATAACTGAGCGGCTACGTCATTTCTTCTGCAAATGGCCGCCTCTCTTGGCAAGAGCTGACAGTCAGAGCCCAGGTGGGGCAAATAAAATCAGGCTATGAAACAATTCAATTATATGTTTTACATTTTTAGCAGGAAGCGCGGGATGATGGGGTTTTTGCAAGGCGACAGACGGCGGTTACTTCTTTCCGAACCTTTAATTTAACCTTGCTCCAGAAGACAAGCAAAAAAGTGAGGGCAGATTTACAAGAAGGTGCCATAGCGTGGCACCACAAGCTCTTTGGCTACGCCACGCTGCGGCACTTTCAGAGACCAGAAATGCAACATATTTACAATG
Organism: Lissotriton vulgaris; assembly: GCF_964263255.1. Taxonomy (NCBI): domain Eukaryota; kingdom Metazoa; phylum Chordata; class Amphibia; order Caudata; family Salamandridae; genus Lissotriton; species Lissotriton vulgaris. The sequence goes on from NC_141697.1 coordinate 916,193,411, forward strand.
ATATGTCGCATTCCCGTGCTCTTCCCTACGCTGGCGCACAAACAGCTGCCATGCGCCGGCACCCTTGCACCATGGTGCAAGTATGCCTGCGTCATGGGGAGATTGTTTTTGTGCAGGAAGGGGCACCTTCTTGCACCAAAACAATCACAGGCATTTTCCTCTTTCAATGTGTGCTGTAGAGTGCAGCACGCATTGAAAGAGGAAAAAAATGAGGTGAAATGAAAATATTTCTCCACGTTGCCCCTCGCTACGCCACCCCTAGGGTGGCGTAGCATACTGATGCATTTCCAAGTTTACAAATCCTCGTAAATCTGGAAATGAGTCTGGTTCCATGGGTGTTCTGTGGGAACACCCACAGCAACATCCATGGAACGCCCCTTTCATGCAAAGTGCGGCATGTAAAGGGGCCGTATGTACAAGGACAGGAAAAGCCACCCTACCACGCAGGGTGGCTTTTCCTGTCCTTGTAAATATGGAGCAGAGAAATGCGCTGCCGTGCGCCACAAAAAGTGACCTACTGGCAGCTCAAGGGGCTTGTAAATCTTCCCCCCAGAATTTTTCTTGGCGGATGTAAGGTTTTGTAAACCCTGCTCTGTAATTACCCATGCAGACATCGAGCGTGCCTTGTCACCTTTTAGTCAAGAATAAATTCACCTAAGAGAAGATTAAACCACGCAATGAATCCCCACCGGACTGCGGCTGTCAAGCTTTGCCTAGAGGCCCAGACGTTTCCAATATAACGTCGACGTACATGTTCTTCCTCTCGACAGCTCTTCTAATCAAGTGACAGGTGCCAAGCCCACCATTGTTCAGCCTGGACCCAGTGTGCACCTTCTGCAGCAGCGGCAGATGGTCGAATGCCATTTTAAGGACCCCCAAGAGATGCTGTCAAAGGGCCATGGACCAGAACACTCTCTGGAGAGCTCCATCTTTAATGTCTTTTTCGCAGTGCACAGCAACTAGAAGCTCGTGTCGCCCAGGAAATCGTGCACCATTATTGCAAGAGACAATCTAATAAAAAGTATACACAAGACTGCTCAGAAAGTGTTCAGAAAAAAAGACAGCTCTATTACAATCTTGTTGAAGAAAATGGCTCCCACTGACCTGATGTCAGGGGGTTATTTAAGGCTTCTCTGGCCGCCTCAGGAAGATAAGGAGAGCACAGGGCTGAAAAAAGAGAATTCCCGATCTGTGGCACCAAAATGGAAAAAAAGCTCTTCCCCTTTCTCTCCACCCCTCTGCTGAGAGCTTATACGCAGAGATTGAGTGCAATAGCTTGTCCGGAGTCCTAAAATGACTTCTCTGAGAATATGGAGAGATTGTATTTGCCAGGGAAGAAGGGCTTATAATGGGAATACTAAAACCCAATCAAACCTAACTAGTAGCAGAAACCCCCCCCCCTCCCCCCCCCCCCCGGCATCTAGAAATCAACAATGAACCATTTTTGGCAGTGGCGGCCTCCCCCCCCACACCCATTAGGGCAGAGAAGAGTCACCCCTGCTGCCAGTGCAACAAAAGTAAACACGCATTGGCACTTATGCAAGATCTATTGGCTTTGTCAATGTTTTTTTTAGCTATATTATATACCAATCTGACTTCAGTGCAGCATGGCTTAAAGTTTAAAAAAAATACAAGAAACATAAGAGCTATGTTGCGGTTGAGGCTGGCTGTGCCATACAGCTTATTTTCTATACTTTCAGCCATGCTGCAACATGGCCAAGAAACAATGGCAACGCCAATGTATCTTTTACATAGGCGAGACCTATTGGCTTTGCCACTGCTGGTCTTTGCTTTCAGCTATGCTGCTTTGCAACCTAGTTAAGAAAACATTGACAAAGCCATTAGATCTCGCATAGGCAAGACCTATTGGCTTTGCCAATGCTTGTTCCTTGTGCATCAAGTTTGACTTACCAAATACTCACAACTAAGTAAATATTGCTGCCATTTTTAAAGTAGCTAACTTAATAAATGTATTTGCAAGTAGTATGCAATTGTCTTTATTCTCTTTTTATGATCCCATCGCTAAACTCGCAGAACTATCAGTACAGTAAGTTACCCAATTGAATATGCAAATATGCAGCTCATGTGGCGTCTGTGCCGCTGTGTAGATACAACGAGAAGTATCAGGAAACCCCAGAATTCAAAGACCAAGAAATGTAGTTTTCAATTTGAGTGAATGCAAAAATACTCCTATTCATTCCAATTAGACCATCATTCATAATTTCAAACTCGGTAACACTCTTTCTGCTAGCAAATATTCGGCTGAGCATTCACAATGCACACTAGCAATTTACAAATCATTTGTGTTGTCACTATAGCGTGTGCTAGATGCTTGTTAATGCGCCATCAGAATGCAGCTCCCTGGTGAACAACGTGGCAACTATCCATGCAAACTGGTAGTGTTGTGGAATGGTTGTTGGTAGGGTTTGTGGGAGAATGAAGTAAGCTCATACATAATTCTCAATCCATTTCGAGGAAACTGTTTCATACTCCCAATTGGCTGCACTACATAATGGCCCTCAGAGCCAAGAGTGTCCATGATAATTCAGGACAAAACAAAGGTTTTGCAGTGAATTAAGTAAATGAATGAAAGACAACTGTTCATCTGCAAGCTTCAGTGAGTCTGTGTCAGCGGTAATTGGAAAAACTGAAAGTAGAATAGCGAAGCACTTTTATCTAAAGTCCACTTGAAGTTTAAATACTCATGAAGTTTCACAGTGTGTGCCAGAATTCTCTCACAGAGACAAGGACACGCTTAATCAAATGCAAGAGAGAACAAGCTGTTGCCATTGTGAAATAAATATAGTGCTTACCGACTAATGAAGGAGACAGTGTAACGCTGCCAGTAAAAGATCCAGTCCTGATGGGCTGCCTCAAAAAGAGACAGTGTGGTAACAAGGAGGGACTTAGAAGCCTCATTTTCAATCGGAAGTGAGCATTTACCATGGACGATGATGCCAGCCAATGAAAAATATGGGTGGAGCTTCCACTGCACATCCACAACTGTCCATACTACAATATGCCTCGCAGAGCCTGCAGCGCATGCGCTGCATCACTAGGCACGACCTAAAAATAAAACGTTAATAAAACAAATTACCGTTTTATTTTTCACTGGTCCCAGCCCGAAAAGTGTTTGGGGGCAGGGCGTTGCAGCTGACTGGCAGCTGGGGAGTGGTGCTCACTCCACCAGTTTGCACTGCACAAGTCACTTTGGCCAGCTGTCTTGCGATAGACAGCCTGACATGCGCAGCGTATACCTCGCCACCTTGCTTTCTTAAAAAGCTGGGTAGAGAACAGGCCCACATCTCTTGTGCCTGCTGAAGCTTCGAGGCAGCCTGCTCCAGCCAATCCTGGCCCTTCTCTCATGCTGCTCATCTACAGCATGAGAGCAGCTTTGGGATGTGAAAAATGGGTTGCCTGAGGCTCCACAAGATGCTGTTGCACTGAGAAAGAAGAAAAAGAGAGGAGAGCAGAATGCGGTTAAGTACATTTAAACATTTTTTTGCAAATCTTTTTGGCCCCCACTGAGTTTGGCTCTGGGTCCCCTCAACGCCCCTCCAGGGTTGCGTGCCACCGCCAGCCACTGATTTTTGTTCAGATTTAATTATCAGGAAGAAAGATAGCATTTAGTACACATTTCAGGTCAAGTAAAGGAAATCTGAGCATTATGTAAAAGAACAACACAGTTCACCATTCTAACTTCCAGTGCCACAATACCCACCAAAATTGTGATTATTAAAAAAAGGGATGTTGTCATAAACCTATGGCATATTATTTCATTTCATTTCATAAATCTTTATTTCGGTAATTTATCACCATAAAATATATTAAAAAACCATTTCATAAAACTGTTAAGACATTTAAAACATTCCTAGGGTCCATCGGAGTCCATAAAAATATTTCATTAGTACAAGGTATCGCATTTTTACTACAGTAAAATTCAGTGACCGGCCTTAAGACGCTGTCTTCTCTGGAACCACATTGCACCTAGATATTTAGCCACTGCAAAAACAATGTGATCCGACAAGTCTGTTTTCAGCACTCTAAACGCGGCCAGGCACTCCGCAAACCCCAAATTCCTGCATATAGGAACAATCCATTTCTTACGGGTCACGTTATAAGCCGGGCAGAAAAAAATTATGTGCAGCTCAGATTCATTGGCCACTCTGCAAGCCGGACATAGGCTGACTGCTGATTCACTCCACTTACTAGTAAGGGCTCGAAGTGGAAGTGTCCGTGCCTCCATTGCAAATAGAGTTTCCTGAGTATGGCGTATTAGCATAAGCAGTAAATCGAGATAGTGACAGTTGCATCATGTAAATTGGAAAAAAATTAAGAATGAATTAGATCCAAAATGAAGAATAGCATGATAACAAAAAAACTGAAATATGTATTAATTTACATTTGATTAGTATAATAATGCTTCTTCAACATCAGGTGTACTCACTCGTGTTCAGAATTATTCATAAAATAACAAGCAGGCTCATGAAAGAAAAGAAAAGAAACTTAATCTTACAATTTTATAGCCATGGAATCAGTGCATGATCAACATTCTCGTGCAGTAGGAAGGAAACACTCTACTCGTCAGCACTTGACTTTCAGTCAAGTACAATATATCAAGCTACTCATATTTGTTGCTGTAGGTTGATTATGGGGTTCAAGCTCGTGGGGGCATAACAACTCGCACACCTGCATCTTCAGAGGCGAAGAAGACCCGCGGACATTTCCGCTCTCCCCCGCCGCCATTTGTTGGTCGTACGGCCGCCGAGAGGGGAGAGCAACACAGAAACTCCATTTCCCAGCGTCCCCTGCTTCCCTGACAGGGACGCTGAACGCCGCCTCACACTCCCGCGCCCAGAGGCGCATAAAGACGAGCTGCTCCTGCGGCGGAGCAGGGGCTCAGGCTCGTGGGGGCATAACAACTCGCACACCTGCATCTTCAGAGGCGAAGAAGACCCGCGGACATCTCCGCTCTCCCCCGCCGCCGTTTCTTGGTCGTACGGCCGCCGAGAGGGGAGAGCGACACAGAAACGGGGACGCTGAACGCCGCCTCACACTCCCGCACCTGGAGGCGCATAAAGACGAGCTGCTCCTGCGGCGGAGCGGGGGCTCAGGCTCGTGGGGGCATAACAACAGGCACACCTGCATCTTCAGAGGCGAAGAAGACCCGCAGACATCTCTGCTCTCCCCCGCCGCCGTTTGTTGGTCGTACGGCCGCCGAGAGGGGAGAGCGACACAGAAACTTCATTTCCCATTGTCCCCTGCTTCCCTGACGGGGACGCTGAACGCCGCCTCACACTTCTGCGCCCGGAGGCGCATAAAGACGAGCTGCTCCTGCGGCGGAGCGGGGGCTCAGGCTCGTGGGGGCATAACAACTCGCACACCTGCATCTTCAGAGGCGAAGAAGACCCGCGGACATCTCCGCTCTCCCCCGCCGCCGTTTGTTGGTCGTACGGCCGCCGAGAGGGGAGAGCGACACAGAAACTCCATTTCCCAGCGTCCCCTGCTTCCCTGACAGGGACGCTGAACGCCGCCTCACACTCCCGCGCCCGGAGGCGCATAAAGACGAGCTGCTCCTGCGGCGGAGCGGGGGCTCAGGCTCGTGGGGGCATAACAACTCACACACCTGCATCTTCAGAGGCGAAGAAGACCCGCGACATCTCCGCTCTCCCCCGCCGCCGTTTGTTGGTCGTACGGCTGCCGAGAGGGGAGAGCGACACAGAAACGGAGACGCTGAACGCCGCCTCACACTCCCGCGCCTGGAGGCGCATAAAGACGAGCTGCTCCTGCGGCGGAGCGGGGGCTCAGGTTCGTGGGGGCATAACAACAGGCACACCTGCATCTTCAGAGGCGAAGAAGACCCGCAGACATCTCCGCTCTCCCCCGCCGCCGTTTGTTGGTCGTACGGCCGCCGAGAGGGGAGAGCGACACAGAAACTTCCTTTCCCATTGTCCCCTGCTTCCCTGACGGGGACGCTGAACGCCGCCTCACACTTCTGCGCCCGGAGGTGCATAAAGACGAGCTGCTCCTGCGTCGGAGCGGGGGCTCAGGCTCGTGGGTGCATAACAACTCGCACACCTGCATCTTCAGAGGCGAAGAAGACCCGCGGACATCTCCGCTCTCCCCCGCCGCCGTTTGTTGGTCGTACGGCCGCCGAGAGGGGAGAGCGGCACAGAAACTCCATTTCCCAGCGTACCCTGCTTCCCTGACGGGGATGCTGAACACCGCCTCACACTCCCGCGCCCGGAGGCGCATAAAGACGAGCTGCTCCTCCCGCGTCGCGGGAAGCGAGCGGGCGACGTTGGGCTGAGCCCGGGCAGAGGGCGGGCCATCTGTGGCCGTCCGGGGCAGAACGAGGCAGGGCTGGGCAACCCCCCTTGGCTGTTGGGACAAAGACAAATCAGTAAGTCGAAAGCAATGTTAATATTTGACTCTTACTCATTCTAACATAGTGTCCACACGCCTCCGGTGCCACTCAGTACCTTTATATATCTTTTGCTTCTTGAGTCCAACTGCCTGTCCCCGCTCATACTTCCATACTGGTTTTTTCAAAATGTCCAAACATAAAGCAACCATGGACAATTACTTAGTAAAGGTTGTGAATAAAATTAACAACGACCGAAGAAAGTCGTTAGGCCAGGAGAACCCTCCAGACTTACCACCTGCATTACCTGTAGTTAGTAATGATCTGCTTGTGGTCGTTAATGGTGATCCTGATGTTGTTCCAATGGAAATACCAGCTGATCCAGTTCAAACTCAGGATCCCCCCGAACCAACTGAAACAACTGATGCCATTACGCCATGGCGTTCCCTGGCCTTGAGAACAGTGAGGGCCTGTAGGAAAGTATAAACTAGGCGCGGGGGAATCTATAATAAAAGGAAAGCTGGGGGAGGAGCTTTGCGGGCAACCAAGATGGCCGCGTGAGCTCGGAGCTCCGAAGACCCTCCGATCCTTCGTACTGATCCTGCTACCCATCCTGTCCCACAGTAGTGGGAATCTGTTGCGGTGCTGTTGCTGAGGCGGGGCCCGTTCTCCGATCGAAGATCCGGGTTTCCTGTGCTGAGTTACACCGTCGCGAAGATTGGTGACGCCGACGCCATAATAGCCTGGCACTACGAGGGGGACGGTGGTGCTTCCGTATGGTGGCAGCCCGAGAGGGTTGGAGCTGCCCTGTTTTGCGCTGGTGGCCGGATCAGATTGTCCAGAGGCCTGAAGCTGTTGGGACGGTGGACTGATTATTGACTTCGGCCGTCTGGAAGTGGAAGCGCCGACTCGACCTCGCTTTGGGTCGTGTTATCCCCGTCGCCCATCATGGCGGGCAGAGGAGATCCGGACAAAGGGAAGCCCCTGAGAGTCAGCAGGAAACCTTCCCTCTCGCAGACCACCATCTCTAAACGTTTCTCCCTTCCTAAGGGATCGCCTGGCGCTTCAGGCCGTACTAAGGACTCGCAGCGAGATGTGTCTCCGGACGATGTTGAACCCACCCTCCGGGATGTTATGGGGGCCATTGCGGGCGTCAAGGCCGAAATGCACAAGCAGCATGAAGTGATGTCGCATAAAGTGGACACGTTGACGATTGAGGTCAATCTTATCAGGGCCGACCTCGAAAAGACGAACGACAGAGTCAAGTCGCTCGACATTAAGATGTCGAGTCTGACTACCGATATGTCTGACGTGCAATCGGAGGTTCGGGACCTGAAAGCCGCTAACTCGCTGCTTGCCCGCAGGCTCGATGATTTTGAAGGACGGGCCCGGTGCCAGAACGTCCGCATTATTGGTGTGCCGGGGGGCGCTGAGGAGGACGCTGCCGATCTCTTTGTTGAGGACTTGGTGGTGAAGCACTTGGCTCCTGGTGGACTAAGTAAGTTCTTCTCGGTGGAGCGAGCGCACAGGTGGCCAACCGAAACTGGGAGCGTCTCCGCGCCCCATCATTGCCAGACTTTTCAATTACAGGGACTGAGATGCGATCCTGCAGGCATCGAGGAGAGGTGGTCCGTTAAAATTCCAGAATGCAGAAGTGAACTTTTTCCCCAACTTCACTCAAGCGGTATAGAAACGCCGGCAAAGCTTTATGGATGTCAAACGTAGGTTGAGGGAGATGGGGTTGAAGTACTCTATGCTATTCCCAGCGAAGCTTCGTATAGAACATGGCGCCCGAGTGATGTTTTTTGACTTGCCGGAGGCAGCTGGGGACTGGCTGGACACCCTGCCTCAACGTCGGACTACACCTGAGGACCAGTCGGAAGGGGCGTCAGGTGGTCCTGATCTTCAGGAATGAACAATGTTTCTTCGGACTTCTTTCGGTGGAGGGCCCAGCAAGTGCAATCAGTCACTGACTTATGTTTTTCTTTTTCTTTCTAATGCAGCTTTTTAACTTTGGAGGATAACGGGGGGTGATAGGATGTCTCCTTTCTCCTCTGGGGGCTTCTCGTAGATTAGTTTTTTGGGGGCGACAGGCACACTGCTAGTTGGGGGGCTTTCTAGTCTGATGCAGGGGTGCAGGGTGGGGGGTGCTTGGTTGGAGTGTTTTTCTTATGTTTTTCCTTTTTCTCGGGGCAAGGTTACTATTCTTCTGTTTATTATGTTGCGGTAGCTGTTTTCTGGAGCGGTGGTTGGGACTGTGCATCTTTGATGATGGGGGGTAAGACTTTAAACATGTTGGGTTGGAATGTGAACGGGCTGGGGGATCGCATTAAACGTGGGGTTGTATTGCAGATGTTTAAACGGTGTGTACCCGATGTTATTCTACTACAGGAGACGCATCTTATTGGCAACACGTGTCACGCACTTAACAGAAAGGGGTTTAAGATGGTGGCTCACTCTGGGTTCTCTTCGGGGTCCCGAGGTGTTGGGATCATGGTGCGCATGTCTCTCCCACTGGAGGTGGAGACTAGGGTGATTGATGATAGAAGCCGCTATGTTGCCGTGTGGGTAGATGGGAGAGGCATACCCTGGTTTTGGTTTCTGTTTACGTCCCCCCGGGTTTGCAGACGACTACCTTCCAGGATCTCGGGGGCGCCATTTTGGGCCTCCCGGAGGGAGTGCTTATTCTTGGTGGAGATTTTAATGCGGTGGTGTCGGGAACCCTTGACCGTTTTCCATCCAGAGACCTTCGTGGCGCGCAATCATGGCTCCCAAATTTCCTGAGCACTATGGGTCTTGTCGATTGTTGGCGTCTTCTCCATCCCGCTCAGCGGCAGTACTCCTTCCATTCGGGCGCACACGGAAGCCTCTCCAGGATTGACTATGTCTTGACTCCGGCGGCCCAGGCATCAACCGTTTCTGGAGCCCGTCTGATGGCCAGAGGCATTTCGGACCACTCCCCGGTCTGGGTGTCGTTTGACTTTGGTATTGTGGCAACCTCCAGACTGGTACCGGTCAACTCTTGGTACTTTCGCAACCCCAAAACTCGGGACCTCTTAGCTAAAGCTATCGACCTGTATTTCTCAGAGAATACGGGTTCGGTATCGTCGGGCTTATCATTGAGGGAGGCCTTCAAAACTGTCCTGAGAGGAGAAGCCTTCTCCTTGATAGCCGAGGTGCGCAGGCGCAGGGATGAGGAAATGGTGCGGCTGGAGTCGGACATTGAGGGCTTGGATTCTCAATTGGAAATTGACCCGACACCCGAATTGCTTCACGCCCTCTCCCTAAAGCAGTCGGAGTATCGTGCCACTGCCACTGACGCTGCCAAGGCGATGGGCAGGGAACAGCAAGGGAGGATTTATGATGCGGGTGACAAGGCGGGCAAGCTTCTTGCCTGGTTGGATAGGAGGGAGATGGCTTCCCGCGTGGTGCCTGAAGTTCTGGGAGAGGACGGGGTGGTTGTTACTGACCCCAGCGCCATTGCCTCAGCTTTTGCCGACTATTTCGAGACTGTTTATGCTTGGTCTCCACCTTGACTGAGTCGGACTCGGCCACTTTTCTGGAGGGAGTTGAGCTCCCTTGCCTGTCGGACACCGAGCGTGACGACATGGACAGGGACATTATGGCTGATGAAGTGGCACTAGCGATACAATCTTTGCGGTCTGGCAAGGCTCCCGGTCCCAATGGTCTTCCGGTGGAACTCTACAAGATTAAGGCCGACACCGTCGCAGTGCCCCTGCGACGGATGTTTTGGAGGCCCGGGAGGCGGGTGAACTCCCGCTGGACCAGCGTTTGGCCACCATTGTGGTCATTCATAAGGAGGGGAAGCCCAGGGACCTTTGAAGATCGTACCGCCCGATATCCCTGCTGAATGCCGAACCCAAGATTCTGGCTAAGTTATTGGCTAACTGGCTGGTGGGTGTAATCGCTGACTTGGTCCATCCGGACCAGTCGGGCTTTATACCTCACCGCAACACCGCTTTTAATCTTCGGAGGCTTCACGCTGTCATGGTGCGGGTACACAAACTCTGCGAGCCGACAGTCCTGGCTTCACTGGACGCGACAATGGCGTTTGACTCCCTCGAATGGAATTATCTTTGGGCGGTGTTGTCCAAGTTTGGGTTTGGCCCCGACTTCATTAGTTGGGTTAGGCTTCTTTATGCCTCCCCGTTGGCCAATGTAACGGTCAACGGTCGGATATCGGCTTCCTTTGCCTTGCGCAGGGGTACTAGACAGGGTTGTCCGCTGTCGCCGCTCCTTTTCGCTCTAGCGCTCGAGCCGCTCGCTGCCCGGATACGCACCCACCCTGATATCTGTGGGATCAAGTGGTCACCGGGCTTTGAGGATCGAGTCTCATTGTACGCGGACAATATCCTGCTCTATCTTACTTCCCCCTGTCGGTCCTTGATTGTGGCTTTTGACGTGTTGAGCACTTTTGGCGGGTACTCGGGCCTCGTTATTAACTGGTCGAAATCCTACCTCTATGTGCTCAGTGGAGACACCCCACGTCTTCCTAGGGGTTGCGCTATACAGGTCTCGCAGCAGGGATTTAAGTACCTGGGTATCTATATATCAACGGATGCCCGGGCACGATATACCAACAACTTGCTTCACCCTCTTGCGCGCCTCAGGCGCGACGTGGAGGGCTGGAAAAGATTGCCGCTGTCCCTGCTGGGCCGAGCGGCATTGTTCAAGATGATGTCCCTGCCGAGATTTTTGTACGCGCTTCAGAACACGCAAGACCCAGTTCCTTCCAAATATTTCAAGGAAATTGAAGGTCTACAACGGACCCTTTTGTGGGAGGGCAGGCCGCGTATAGCTGTAGTCAAACTGACTATCCCATGGTACGATGGCGGTATTGCTTTACCTGACATCCGCCGGTACTACTGGGCCTCCCAATTGGCTGCTCTTAATCACGGCTTTTATGGACCGGCGGAGAGTCCGGGATACGCCATGGACCATTGGCTCTTGAATGATGGGATGTACTACAGAGCGCTGTATTCTAGATCTCTGGATGGAAAGATGACTGGTCCCACCAAGACCGCTGTGCACATTTGGAGGGCCGTTACGAAAGCATTGGGGTGGAAGGGTAAACTTACTATGGCCACTCCACTTTATGACTCCGACTTGCTGGGTAGGCTGTGGCACTCGAAGGGGTTTGACCGGTGGGACCTCATTGGTATTTCCAAGGTGGCTGATGTGATGACCAGGGGTGAAATAAAGTCTTTTGAAGCACTGAAGACTGAATTCCAACTTACTTCAGATACGCACAATTGAGACATGCCCTCACGTCTGCCCTGCCTGCTGGCGAGAAGGTCCCCGAATCATCCCCGCTGGAAGACAGGGTGCTGGACGGCCATATGCCCGATAGTGCCATTTCCCTGACCTATAAAAAATTGATAAATGTTCGGACGGACTTGTTGTTGAATGTGAGAGATCAGTGGGTGCGTGATGGGATTGAGTTGGATGATGAGGATTGGCAGTGTGCGGTGTCTTCCCCCAAGGAAGTGGCAATTTCGGCTAGGCTGCACTTAGTCCAACTGAAGATACTCCATCGAGTTTATGGCCCCAGATTGATCCACATGGGGCTCTCCGTGGATGGTCTCTGTAGGCGAGGGTGCGGTGCACTGGCCACCTTCATGCATACCATCTGGGAATGTCGGGTCATTGCTTCCTATTGGGAACGGGTACATGTGGTTATGCGTGAGGTGACTGGTGTGGATTTGACTGTGGAAGCTCGACGCTGCTTGTTGAACGTGTGGGGTCCGACAGACTACACTAATGCTCAAACCCGCTGGGTCACATTAGGGTACATGGTGGCCAAGCGAGACATTGCTCAGAAATGGAGTGCTCCGACTCCCCCCACCGTGGGACTGTGGAAAACCAATATGGACTGGTGCATGCTTCGTGAGAAAACTGTGTACGTAGCTAGGGGTAAGCCCAAGAGGTGGGGGGTTGTCTGGGGTGCGTGGAATGAATACAGAGGTGATATTTGTGTGCCCCCCGACACAGGTCCATTGGAGGTTCGTCTCTCTCCCTAGCCCTTCCTTCCGCCCAACTTTTTCTTTAAACGAAATCCTGGTCCCTTCCCCCCCCCCACTTTTGTATGCTTCTCCAGCGTAGCTAGTGCAGAGTGCTAATCGGTCCCACTCGCCCCCTGGAATCGTGCATTGCCGCTCCAATGTTGTACCTTGCCACTTCCTTTCTCCCTTTCCCCCTTTATTTTTTTCTTTCTCGTTCTTTTTTGCTGTTATCTTAGGTTTCTTAGCTATAATATAAAATTAAACCTGATTTGCTCCTCGAATTGATTTGTGCGCACCTCTTCTCCGCTTTTTATATTGCTGCCTAGCCTCAGGGATATAAGGCTGAATAGCTGTGTGCTTTGAATTTTCAATAAAGGTTTTCCCAAAAAAAAAAAAAAAAAAGGAAAGCTGAACCCACACTCACTAATAACGCCAGCGAGAAAGAGACTATGAATAAGAACTGCATAGCTAATTCTAATTCAGAGCAATTTGATTTACTGGTTAGCATTATAGAGGGGAAGTTTGAAACAATTGTTAAACCACTTGTGGACAAACTAGACCTTCTGACAGTTGAGGTTGGTAGATTGGGCAGACTACTGGATGCACACATCGGCAAGAATGACAGATCTAGGCCTAGAGAGAAGGGGGTAATATCTAATGACACTGCCCCGAAGCCACTTGATGAGAGGTCAGGCCTAAATAAAGTAGTTACAGCTGGTCCACCAGCGGATTGTAGGGCTATGCGTGATAATGCCCCGAAGCCACCAGTTGAGAGATCAAGCTTAAATAAAGTAGTTACAGCTGGTTTGCCAGGGGGCAGTAGGACTGCACAGGTAACAACAGCACCAACAACTACGTTTGGAGGATCTGCGCCCAAGAAAAGTAGTTATATCAATCTTTCACCAGACTGTGCTCCTCATGTAGTTGTTCAAACCAATGTCCCGCCTCTTGATATCAGTCAGTCTCACACCCCCCAAACCCCCCAGGAGTCACATGAATCGCTTAAGAACAAAACAGTTTTGTGGCTGCACAGGCAATGTGGGTTCCCAACCAATTACTCGGATCAAATACTAACAACAAGAAGAGTTAATTGGATTGGGAACTCAAGAAAGTCCTGTAGGGGGGAAATGTGTTATTGTTAATTTTAAATACCCTCAGCATGCCGCAACTGTCCTGCTCAGAGCAGCCTCTCTAACCCCGAATGCGAACGATGTACTTGTACGCCCTTTGGGATACTTTTATAATCATCTCAGAAGGATGCCCCATGCCACCAATAGAGGTACACCCTTTACCCTCAACCAAGGTCCAATATTTGAGGTACCACTACAGAATAGATACCAAGCTTTGAGCTCTTTGGACCAGAACGATTGACATCCAAAGCTTATTACATCTCAGCTTAGTTTACCCCTTAACGTCCAAGGAATACACTTAGGTGGGCCTGGGATAGATCTGGGGAAAACTGAGGATTCTACTTCTACAGTGTTTGATAGTGGTATGGTATCTGACCCGGTTATAGGGAGGGAAACGATTAATCAACTAACAGCATATGCTGAAGTCTCTAATGTTGGTTTCATCGAGGTTGATGTTAACCTCATTGTTGACCAAGAAGAACCCAATTATTGTACCATAGGGGGAACCTCTATTGTGAGCTGGAACATAGCTGGTTGGGCTTCGAAAAAGAATAATTTGGGATGGGAGAATATGGTCAGGTCTTACGACATTTTATGTCTTCAAGAAACGTGGTGTGTTACAAAACCTAGTTTTGAAGGGTATGCATGTTACAGTTTAGAAGCTGTTGAGTCGAGGCATGGGAGAGCTAAAGGAGGTTTAATTTTCCTCTTATCTGTGGACCTGACGTTGACAGTAGTAAAACATGTTACAGTTGGAACTCATTCCCAAATTTTATGTTTACAATTGAAAGAAGGTACAGAGGTGCTCTTAATTAACTTCTATAACAATATTTTTAATAATTCACGGCACAATGTTATAGATGAATTGGAAAGTGCCCTCATGAAGCTTGCAGCAGAAGCAAAATGTATTTTTACTTACATCTGGTTAGGCGATTTTAACTCTTCAATTTGCCCCTTGTCACTTTCTAGGGTTTGTGGGGTGCTAAATAATAATGGCGAAAATACACCCCACTTCCCACATAACGTCTATGGGGAGGCTATTAATGGTATTATGTCAGCTTATGATTTAGAGTTAGTACAACCTGATAAAGATGCTAGCGGCCAAACTATCCCGACCTTTATTGGGAGAAACACAAATTCCCATATTGATCATATTATGGTTTCAGCTAGCATAGCACCTTACTGTTCGGCAGCGGTTATTGAGGTACCTAATTTAAGTGATCATAACTGCTTAGCTATGAAAATAGAAAATTGGAACTGCAGGAATCAGCGGGTATTGAGAACCCTAGTTAATATTGAGCCCCATAGGTCAAATGGGACCAGGATGAGGTGGAAAGGGGAAAAATCTGCAATAGTTCTGCCTATTATTATATCCAGAACTTTGGCAGATATTAATTACATTTTGACACTAGGAAGTGGGTCTGTTTCAATTGTTAATAATTTTATTAACATTAACAGAATTATCGATAGTATACTTACGGGAAAAAGGCCAGGTTCGACCGGCCACGGTAAGGGTTGGTTTGATCATGCGTGCACAGCCCTTCTATCCCAATTGAAACAGGCCCTAGCCCTTAAACCAAGGGATAGGAATCAAGGCTTACTTTTGAGACATGATTATAAAACGGCACTCACCAAAAGGAAGTGGAAATTACAACAGGAAGCTTGGGATAGACTAACTCAGGCGGCAGAAACTTCTGATAGCTGCCTGTTTTGGTCCACAGTCAATTCCCCCTTCCTTAAAGATGATAAAACTCCCCAACTTTCATCTAACGTCAGTAGTGAGGCACGGGCCTCCCACTTTTCAGCCATATTTCAAGCTAACGGTACTAATGAAGTAGTGCAAAGGCATTGGCCTATAGCCCCTTTGGACATAACCCTGTGAGAGGTCGAATACAGCATTAAAGCTAGTAAGGGGGGAAAGGCACAGGGCCCAGATGGAGTCCCAATTGATCTTTATAGGGCTCTTCCTTTACTGTGGGGACCGATACTTACTTTGGTTCTCAATGCAGCAGTTACAGCCTTGCTCCCTTCTACCTGGGGAGATTCGATTATTGTCCCTATCTATAAGAAGGGTGACAAGACAGCAGCATGTAATTACCGACCTATTCGTTTACTTGTCTCATCAGTGAAAATCATGAGTCGGGTGCTGCTGTCCAGGCTGGAAGACTCGGCAGAGGAGAAGGGGATTCTTGCTACCTCCCAATATGGTTTTAGAAAGGGTCGTGGGACCCTAGATCAATGCCTGAATTTAGAACTATTAAACGGCAAGTATACCAAGGCTAAGCCAGGCAATTTATATCTCTGCTTTGCCGATTTAAGCAGCGCATTTGATCTGGTTGACCATTCGCTACTATGGCAAATCCTGTTAGAGCTTGGTGCACCAGAGGAAATTGTCTACTTTCTAGCTAGACTATATAATAAGATGCAAGCCTGTGTGCGGTATGGGGCTAGTGGGGAGTGCACCCCAAACTTTGGTGTAAAGAGTGGGATAAGACATGGGTGTGTCCTCGCCCCCCTATTGTTTACTCTATTTATTAACGGCACAGACTCCTTCTTGAAAACAGTTAAGGCTGACGCCCCTCAGGTAGCTGGGTCCAGCGTGCCAGTTCTGCTTTATGCAGATGATGCCGTACTTCTATCACGGACCCCTATTGGCTTACAGCGCCTGATGAATCGGTTTTCTGATTTTATCAGGGAGAGGAAGCTGTTGATCAATAAAAGTAAAACCCATACCATGATCTGTGGGGCCAGAACTAGTAAAAACCAGGCCTTTTTTATTGAAGGGGTGAAAGTACAGCAGGTGGAAAATTTTTGTTATTTGGGTGTTATTTTTTCTTGCAACGGAAGTTGGTCCCAGGATTTATTAAACGTAAGAACGAAGATGGTAAAAAGCTACTGTGGCATTTTTAAATTCGCTTCTAAGCTAGGGGATAGGCGAATTAGAGATATGATGCAGATCTACAAAGCAAGGAGTGTCTCTATTGCATTATATGGGGCAGGGTTGTGGGGTTACACTAATATAGGCCTGTTGCAAAGGGAAGAAAATATCTTCCTTAAAAAACGTTTGTGCTTACCTACCCCAGCTGCAACTGATTTGATTCATAGGGAGGTAGGGGCAGCCTATTTAGGTGACCTCATCCCGCTAAGGCCTTTGATGCTTTTCCAATCGATTTGGAACATGGAAGAGACAGTGTTTAATCAACTTGTTATCAGGGATTGTCTCAACCTGGTAAACTGTACTAAGATACCCTGGCTTAAATATGTTGTCAGCGTTAATCAAGTGAAAAAATGGACACTTGTAACAGATCCAGACCATTGGTTGGAAAAACTATGGTACCCTCAAAAGACCCAATGTGAATAGGTGTAGCGGTATATATCGTTCCTCCGCCCCTACATTGTGGTTCGTTGGCAGTTATCATTGGGTACCATAGGTAGTGTGGGTGCCTGCCTCAACCAGAGGCTCCTCTGGTCTGGATTGCAGTGGCCAGAGAGAAAAAATATTGTGCAAAAGGAAAATCAAAAACTGTTAAAAATAAGATCAGCACTTTTAGAACTTTAATGACATAGTGTAGATCTTATATTAAAACCAGTGGGTACTTGTCCTGGATCGAATTATGGGATCCAGAAGTATTCAGTTACAAGAGTGTCGACATGTTTCAGCCCCCTCTGGCTCAAAGGAGTCTACGGGGCTTTCGTCAGGACAAAAATGACAAACAAACACAAAGGTTCTACTCACACTTAATATGTGGAGTTCAAAGGGAAACGGTGAGGGTCAAATTAAACCACTCGAGTTTTAAGAGCCTGCAAAAGACAATACAAACAGACATGTTGTGCAAGGAAATGAAACATTTATATCATGTTGCTTAAATGAGAGAGGCACACTAGTAAGCATTAGTCTTAACTAGCAACACAGAGCTTAATTCAAGCTAAGTGAATTAAATTTCATTTCTAAACATTAGGAGCATTCCCTGGCGGAGTAGAGGAAAGAGGGGTGAGTTAAGAGCGGTTACACATGCTGTAAAGATGTATGTTACAGCGCCAATCAATGCTTAGTTGTGTCATGGTATGTGTGGTGGAATATAACACATCATGCGTTTTTAAGAGTCTATCACCACTATAAACTCTAGGGGGACAGATACAACGAGAGAGTTAGCGTTGTTGATGAGAGACGCTCTGTTTAAGAAAGCGGTGTTTGCTGACTCTAATGCGGTAAAAATAGCGCGCTCAAGCATGCGTTCTTGGAGAGGCACTTACCCCCTAATGTGGAGATTCTAGCTTGCATCGGGGAGGTTCAGAGCTGTAGGGAACAGGTAAGAATTTTTCAGAGATCTCTTACCTACTCGGAGAAGGAATTGGAATTTCCGAGAGAGGTGCGCGCTGCGCCATTACCCGCGTGTCTGCTTTCCTACGCCGCTTGTGCTGACTCTGCCCCCGGACGTCAGGACAGCGTCCGGGGGAGGGTTTAAGACTGCGTTTTTTTCAACAAACTTTATTGAGTAGTTGTATAGAAAGCCTGAATGATAGGATCTGGTGTGTGTGTGTACACTAACGTAGTGTGCAGACCTCTAATCTGAGGAAGGTAAAGCAACTATTCAATACAGGGTCTTTTTAATGAACTGCAAATTGGTGCCAGGGGACATTATCATTCATCCCGGTGATGTTGGTCTTCAACCGGTCCACCCACCGTTGCTCTTTTTCGTACAGGATTCTTTCTGTATTGTGGGTTTTTTCAGATAACATTTCGATAACAGTCCATCTTATGTCGTCACAGGAATGTCCTTTCTCTAGAAAGTGGGCACACAGTTTCGTGGTGTTTTTCTTCAGGCGAATGTTACTGCGGTGTTCCCCTATTCTGATTTTGATTTTACGGCACGTCATGCCTATGTAAAGTTTTTTGCATGGACACATAAAATTGGTCAACAAGAACTGGAAAATCCTCAACACTGGGAAATTTGACTGGCCAAAACCACGTTTCGCAAATAGAAGATCCAAAAACTTACGAGACACGTTGGTCCATACCCGACCACGTATAACACACAGTCAAGAACCCATCAGGAACGCCAAAATGGCCCCGGTGAGTGGTCACTATCCATGTGGCAGTTGTACAGTCTGTCAATTCACCACCCATACAAAACAACTTCAACTATCAGAAACAATAAACTGGACCCAAAAACAACATACTAACTGCAACTCTTCCTGCGTCATCTACTTGGTTATGTGTCCATGCAAAAAACTTTACATAGGCATGACGTGCCGTAAAATCAAAATCAGAATAGGGGAACACCGCAGTAACATTCGCCTGAAGAAAAACACCACGAAACTGTGTGCCCACTTTCTAGAGAAAGGACATTCCTGTGACGACATAAGATGGACTGTTATCGAAATGTTATCTGAAAAAACCCACAATACAGAAAGAATCCTGTACGAAAAAGAGCAACGGTGGGTGGACCGGTTGAAGACCAACATCACCGGGATGAATGATAATGTCCCCTGGCACCAATTTGCAGTTCATTAAAAAGACCCTGTATTGAATAGTTGCTTTACCTTCCTCAGATTAGAGGTCTGCACACTACGTTAGTGTACACACACACACCAGATCCTATCATTCAGGCTTTCTATACAACTACTCAATAAAGTTTGTTGAAAAAAACGCAGTCTTAAACCCTCCCCCGGACGCTGTCCTGACGTCCGGGGGCAGAGTCAGCACAAGCGGCGTAGGAAAGCAGACACGCGGGTAATGGCGCAGCGCGCACCTCTCTCGGAAATTCCAATTCCTTCTCCGAGTAGGTAAGAGATCTCTGAAAAATTCTTACCTGTTCCCTACAGCTCTGAACCTCCCCGATGCAAGCTAGAATCTCCACATTAGGGGGTAAGTGCCTCTCCAAGAACGCATGCTTGAGCGCGCTATTTTTACCGCATTAGAGTCAGCAAACACCGCTTTCTTAAACAGAGCGTCTCTCATCAACAACGCTAACTCTCTCGTTGTATCTGTCCCCCTAGAGTTTATAGTGGTGATAGACTCTTAAAAACGCATGATGTGTTATATTCCACCACACATACCATGACACAACTAAGCATTGATTGGCGCTGTAACATACATCTTTACAGCATGTGTAACCGCTCTTAACTCACCCCTCTTTCCTCTACTCCACCAGGGAATGCTCCTAATGTTTAGAAATGAAATTTAATTCACTTAGCTTGAATTAAGCTCTGTGTTGCTAGTTAAGACTAATGCTTACTAGTGTGCCTCTCTCATTTAAGCAACATGATATAAATGTTTCATTTCCTTGCACAACATGTCTGTTTGTATTGTCTTTTGCAGGCTCTTAAAACTCGAGTGGTTTAATTTGACCCTCGCCGTTTCCCTTTGAACTCCACATATTAAGTGTGAGTAGAACCTTTGTGTTTGTTTGTCATTTTTGTCCTGACGAAAGCCCCGTAGACTCCTTTGAGCCAGAGGGGGCTGAAACATGTCGACACTCTTGTAACTGAATACTTCTGGATCCCATAATTCGATCCAGGACAAGTACCCACTGGTTTTAATATAAGATCTACACTATGTCATTAAAGTTCTAAAAGTGCTGATCTTATTTTTAACAGTTTTTGATTTTCCTTTTGCACAATATTTTTTCTCTCTGGCCACTGCAATCCAGACCAGAGGAGCCTCTGGTTGAGGCAGGCACCCACACTACCTATGGTACCCAATGATAACTGCCAACGAACCACAATGTAGGGGCGGAGGAACGATATATACCGCTACACCTATTCACATTGGGTCTTTTGAGGGTACCATAGTTTTTCCAACCAATGGTCTGGATCTGTTACAAGTGTCCATTTTTTCACTTGATTAACGCTGATATTGTTTGGGGAAATAAAATGGATACGTTTTCCTCGTCCCTCCTCTGATTATCCTTAAATATGTTGTCGACAGTTTCCAAACTATCTATGAGATCAACATATTGTTAGATTCATGTTCCGTCTGAACTATCTCTAAACAAGAAATGAAAGATACTTTTATGTTACAAAGGTCCCAAAAACGTTCTGCAGCGAATGGTTGCCTTACAACAGTCCAGCTTTACAATAAATATATTGAAAGCGAAGGCTACCAGCTGTACCTGAGTATGGTAACTAGACCAAGCCATAAATTTGTCTTAACAAGACTCAGATTTGGAATGGCCCACGTTCTGGTGGCCTTCCCTCAACCTAAAAAGTACCCTGTTGGCCCCTGCCCATGTGACGGGCACACGAAACAAAGCACCCTGCACTTTATGTTAATCTGCCCCCTTTTCTTGAATGTTCGGGTTACTTTCTTGAAACCACTGTTTGTAAAGTATGGTATCTACAATGTGGAAGATGCAATGAAGTTGATCTATAATATGAACTCCCCGGACAAATGTTTTTATATTGCCACTTTTATATATAATTGAATATAGAAAAATTATGATATTTTAATAACTCGTCTATTTTAACTTACGTTTTAACCTGCATTTTTAAATCTGTATTTGCTGCTTTGTATTGTACTGCTTGTGCTTTTATGGTCATGTTTTATGTACCGAATAAAGCTTCATGAAATGAAATGAAATGTGTTATCCCTGTGAGAAAGTGAATTATTAATTGGAATGGGCAGTCACCCAAGGAATAATAACACTAACTTGTCAAGGGGAATCCCAGAGTCCCCTGGTAGTTATGAGACAGAGCGGACAGGTTTAATTTAGGGCAATATTTAAAATATTTATGCAGTTCTAAAACAGTAATAAAGCCAAAATACCAAGCTGTATCTGAGGAAGTTGCATAGATATCAGACACCATTGAGATATCCGAGGAAAGTGCATAGAAATAGGACACCTTTGCTGCAAGGTCTCTGTGGCCACTCACAAGGTCTTAGAAATGTAAGCATGTTTCAACTTCCACTTTCCAGGCCTTCTGGAGTAGCTCCTATGGGCCACTTCTAAGGCTCCCAGGACACTACTTAGGGACTAGGACTTGCTCCAGCAGAGGCCATTATCAAGGTCCAGTCCAGGTTCAGTTACTTCTGTTCAACTGGTCACTTCAAGAAAATGACTTCTTGCAGTTTGTTGTGTCCCTGTAGCCACACAGGAGGTTAGGCAACTGACCCTTGGAGTCCACTTATTTTTCCTGGGTACAAGAGGGAACAAGTCTAGCCTTCTGGGTTCCTCTCAGGTCAAAGACAGCAGGTCCAGCCCTTCTGATATCCTGAAGGTCCAAAATGTATTCTAAGGAGAGTTCTATGGGATGCACTTTTATAGGTTGAACTAGGCAGTTGGAGGGGGTGATTCCGGGATACTCCATCACCAATGCAGAAAAGGTTCCCAAGGGTAGCCATTCCCACTTTTGCAGCATATCCTATTTGCCTTACTGCTAACAATCCCACTGTGCACCTCACTCTAAAAATCAATAAGGGGGAACCCTTCCTTCCTCGTGCAGAGCATGTGTGTCCACCCAGAGGTGCAGCCAGGGAAATGAGCAGTCCCTCCCATGTGTCCCCTCCAAACCAATTCCCGGGTGTTGCTTCAATCCCACTAGGTTAGAAATGTGCCTGGCTAGTGTGGATCTTGGGGACAAGGACTTTCCCTTCTTCAGGTATCTCCTTATATGAAACTATGAATGGGCTGACCCCACTTCTGTCCCTTTCAAGTTATTGAAGGTCCAGGGTCCACCCCAACTGTTCTTCCTGGGCTGGTAGGGATCAACTGCCCCACACCTAGTCCATCCTGTTACCAGACCTAAGCCATTCCTCCACTCTAAGTGCAGTTTTTACACCTCATTAAGGTCAATCACTTGCTAGGCACCTGCTGGCAGGCTAATGCAAATTAATCCCCAGGATCTTCAGGCAGGACAAAGATAACTTTTGAAATGTTACTTTCCCTAAATACTTATTAAAAAATTAACTTCACCAATTACTTGAACTTTAAATAAATATGAAAAATAGTCTTTGAATGACTATTTAAGCAGTTTCCTTTCAAAAGTTACAGATTACATTTTAATCTGTACATTTTCTTGGATCCATCTACAGCCCAGCCAATTAAACTAGCTTTTGTGGTCTAATCAATAGAGGAACATGCCAACTTTAATTTTACGCATGTTCCACTTGTTAATATCAGACACCCTACCATGTGGGCAATAAGGTTTACTTATGGGTGGGTTATTTGTATTTCAAATTCAGGTTTTTCTCATCCTTAAATAAAAGTCATTTTGACTAACCTTGGGCGGTGAACTCTGCTCCATTCGCGGAGTTTTCCATAATCCGCGCACTGCGGAGCACGCAGAGTTCCCCAAAACTCTGCTCTGCGAAGCCGAGCAGAGTTTTTTTTCCTTGCTCGCGCTCGTCAACATCAAGTAGGCGCCCGAGGAAATTCCACCTCCCGGCGTGATTTTGCCTTGCTCGCTCTCGCCAAGGTATACTTGGCGAGCGAGGAAAATCAACCTCCTGGCGGGATTTCTCAATGCGGGTGGTTGGATTTCTCAATGCAAGTGGTTGCGGCAGGTTGCGACCACTCGCATTGAGAAACCTTCCGTTCGCGTTGAGAATCTGCTGCTCAAGTAGAAAATCTACTCGAGCAGCAGAAACGAAGCTGCGCCCTTTTGCGCTGCGCATGGTGCAGTGCGCAATTATTTTACAGCACAGGACAAACACCCAGCGCTCAAAATCACAGCGAAAGGCATGCTCCTAATGCACTCCCCCGAAACTCCGCCCAGCGCGGCTGAGTTTTTTTGTCACGTCGCGGTATTCCGCATAGCGAAATTCCGCGAACTCTGCCCAGACCTAATTTTGACAGGTTTGACTGCAGGTTTTTAAGCTGCTGATGTCAGGCTACACAAGGTAGGCCTGAAGCAACGTTTTAAAGGTCAACTTCTCTGTGGATGGCACCATAGCAGCTGCAGTTCATAGGTGGTATTTAACTAACATTCCCTAGGTGTACTTCCTACACCATATAGGGACAGAAAAGGCAGATTTGGTATATGTCCAAACAGGATTGTGTCCCATTCAGCAATTATCCCCCTCCCAACTTTGTCAAACATGATGTAGTGCAGTCATCCAGTGACAGTTCTGCTACAAAAGTAGTTCTGAGGCCTGAGCAGACACTTCCCTGTCTGGAAATTGGCTTGGATCGACCTATTAATTTGCAATAAAAAGTAGAAATTAAAAAGCTAACCGATATCTTCACATGGCTGTCCCGTTAACCCACCTATAGCCGCCCAACAATCTCCTCTCTACTGCAGCCACTTTGTATAGGCACACAGCAGTCACAGAAGAACACTGAAGGATGCAAGGGTCAGAACCCAGGAAGATTAAACAACCATGCAAAAATCACCAGGAATGGTATACACATCAAATTACAAGGAATGTGGGAAGGGCGATAAGGAGGTACAGTGAATCAGAAAACAAATCCATATCAAATAATTACTTGATAAAATAAACTTTATGTTTCCCCTATGGGTAAGGAGAAGAGACCAAAGCTGTCTCCCTAGACCCATGGTTTCAAACCGGAGGGATCACAGAATTAGTCTGATCAAGGGGAGAACAACAAGAATGAAGTCACTGGGAAACAGAGAGACTGGTAACAGAAAAGTGGCAAGAAGTGCAGTGAGGATGTTAGCACCTATAGCCGCGCTGTCAGGAAGATGGCAACAGAAATCCAATGGGCCCGGTCGTAAGGAACCGAGTTCCAGTAGGTTTATTTATTTCCATTACTGTTGGCAACCATCTTCAAGCTTTGAGGGCTTTTGTTTTTCGCAGCTAAAGCATGTCTCTTTATCAAGCCATCAAACTTGAGACTCTTTAAAGGCAATTGCTTTACTTGTGCACCTAACAAGACCCTCCCCTCTCCCATTGATACCATAGCGAATACAGATGAGATCACTGGTATCACAGAATGCCTCACGCAGGGGGAAAGGGAAGGCGCTATACCAAAAAGGAAAAGAGGGGCGCAAAATAATGGAGGGCTTAAAGTGAAAATCCCTAAGCACAACGAAATTGTAAATGGTAGTAAACCAGGACCAAGCAAAAAGGGGCCCACTCCAACAGATAAAACCACACCTCCAATTATTGTCTCACCGCCATCGCAGACACCAAGTGTGGCAATCCTACCCCCGCCTGTAACTACAGAAGTCCATGATTTGACTTTAGCCAGGATGGAAGTACTCCTTAAGACATTATTAAGCCCCTTAGTTACACGCCTATCAAAGATTGAAGCCAGGCTAGCGTCTATAGAACAAACAACCTCACAGCTTGCTGACACCCACAAGACAAATAATATCATAGCGAAAGGTGGTATCGAGCCTAGGAGCAAGAAGGTCACACCCAAGCCCCCCCTTAAGGACCCTGAGGCTAGCCCTTACACAGTCATTTTGGCTGGTGTTCCAGAGTTGAAGCCAGATTCAAAAGAATCCGTATTCGCTCTTAAGAACAAGGTCACCAATTGGCTTTCTATGAATAGACCCTTACCACATGGAATTACTAGCGGGGTTCTCACGGTCAGGAGAGTCCCATGGTTGGGCCACACAGAGAAATCAATTGAAGGAGATTGTGTTATAATTAATTTTAGAGACCCCAGGACAGTCTCCCATATCTGTAGTTGGCCACACTTAGAACAGGGGACATCCATCCAGTCGCTATCCCTATCCTTCTTCTACCCACCTGTGTACAACCCATATGAGGAAGAGGGCTGGCATACTATTCCCAGGAGAGGGAGAGGTTGGGTCGATAGAGCTAGGAGTGATTTCCACTTCCCCAGACAATACCAGCTACACCAGCCAGACCACTTTTTGACATCCAACAGATACAGTTGTCTGGATATGGTGGACTGACTCAACCAGGGTAGGAGGAGGGAGATGGGTGACTCCCAGGGCACATACACTGAAGGAAACATTGTCCTCCCGATTACAAGCTCTGTCAGCCTTTTGAAGATCAATCACTGTGGTGAGGCTCATAACAAGACCATAGGAACTCTTTCAAACAATATGGGGCTTTCACCTAACCTCGAGGATTGTAGAACTGAGGTACGGGAACAACCCTTTAGTGTTCCACCACAGGCTAGCGGAAGGGATATGGTGTCATCCAACGCACCAACTTCGAATCTTAGATCATCCTCACTTAACATACTGTCCTGGAACGTGGCTGGTCTGGGGAATAAATTGAACTGTCCTGACTGGAGTTCATTCATTGAGGGTAAGGACATATGACTATTTCAGGAAACCTGGTCCAGAGAAGCAGTCTCTCGAACAGGCTTCGCTGCTTTTTCGACCCCGGCAAAATGGGGAGGGAAGGTGCGTCCATCGGGAGGCCTTGCAATCTGGGTGGCTGTCGACCTGGGATGTAAGGCTTCAACGATCCCCTCAGTGTCCAATGACATCCTTGGGGTCCTATTGGAGTGGCCAAACTCGAGTAGGCTGATTGTGGTAAATATCTACTCCAGACCAGTAAATATCACAAATGAGTCAGACACCATTGACCAACTCTTGGCTTTCCTCAATGACATCCCACAGGGTACACCATTCTTGGTGGGGGGCGATTTCAACTGCCACTTTGAGCCCCTCCCAGGCCTATTGGATGGACTATCACAGGAGGAGGATGCGGTTTGGCTGGTACCTCCTTCGGTAGCCAACCCACCTAGAGCTTATGGCCGCCATAAGTGTGGCAGGGTATACTCAGACGTGAGTCCCTTGCTCACTTTGCCACTGGATTCAAGCAAGCCGGGCTGAAGACGGCTGGAATGCCAGAAACCGGTCCTCGGAAGCTTGTTTCCGGTCCAGGGAAGACATGGCTTGGCAGTTCGGGCTGGACTGTTCCCATGAGGCACAGGGTCAGACTGATTTGCATATAGCCATGTCTGAACTGGGGTGGCAGAGTGGGCTAAAGAACGGTGATGGATTAAACCCAGATCTTTTGACTGGGTGTGAGTGTTTGATTGATTCAGATGCTCCGTCCATCACCACCCCCTTTTGTACCCCAAGTTGAATGGCAGCAGGGTGCCCGCTATTATGTTTGTGGACGACACCCTGCTGCTGTCCAAATCCCCAATGGGAATACAAAGAGTCCTGGATAGGTTTTCAACGTTCTGTGTGGAACAGGGGCTTGAGATCAACGCGTTAAAAACCAAATTCATGATTCTCAACCCCCCCCCCCCCTTCAACACGCCCCAACCCTACTATAGGTTTTTACCTTTGAATACCTTGGTGTAACCATTAACCAGGATATGACGTGGGACACGCACCGGGCAAAGGCCCACATAAAAACTGGTCCAATTAACGGGAGGTATTTCCAGGATGACAAGTAGGTCAACTTACAAACCTTTTAGCACTGCCCTTGAAATTTACAGACTGCAGGCTAGAGGGGCAGTTTTTTTTATACGAAGGGGAATTGTGGGGTCATTGTCCCACTCAAGACTCGACCTAGGTCTGAGACCTATTGTAGAGGAACTGGGATAAGACCAATTACTTTCTGGCGCCGCATCTGGAGCACGCCCAAACTTATAAGCTACTTATAAGCTACAGGAGTGAGCTCCAAGAGATTCTGTGTCTACCAAATTCAAGACAAATCCCATGGTTAAGTTACATCAAACAAACATGCGAAAAAATAGGTAGACCAGAATTATGGCTAGACCCAGTTAACACAAGCACTAGGATCCCACGCAAACTCCTAGTGAGAGACTTTCACGAGATGAAGCTCACAGCCACAATGGGGAATTTACGGGAGGGGTCCCTCACAGAATTGTTTTTTAAGTTTAAAGATGTGTACCTACTTGAGACATTTCCCCCGTCCTCACAAGGAAAAATGTTCTGCAATGGCGATATGGCACACTTCCCATAAGGGCTTTCACCAAACACTGGGCCCAGTTCTCATCAAGAGAGCATTGCCCGTCATGCTTACATCATCTGGAAGATGAGCTGCACATTATATTTTTCTGCAAGGCCTACCAAAGACCCAGTAAATACTGGCTTGTCCCCCTCCTTAAAAATTGGGCTTTACCCAATACCTCCCAGCTTACATGATTCTAAAAACGGATCTTTCACCTATCATTGTATTTGGGGTAGCAAAATTTCTAACTGCAATGTGGCACATCCGCAACCGTTTTTTTTAAACTTGAGCAAGACTCTGTATAAATGAAATGTTTTGATGATATGAAACTGTAACATATAGGAAATGCCTTCTATACTATTTTTAAACGTTTTTTAATGATGTTGGGTGGATACCATCGCTATTTTTAATGGAACATGTTTTGTACATCTTTTATGATCTAAAATTGATCGAAATAAAGATTGAGAACTGAAAGTGAATTTTCTTCACACACCCTCCTATCCCTCATCACTACCTACTTCCTCCAAACTGCCATTGTATGTCCTCTAATTTCTTCCCTTACACTTTGACATGTGCTAAAAATTGATCCCAATCTGAGAGCGAGCGGAATTCCCGATCCCGGAGACACCGGTCTGCACGATGTAATGAAACATCTGGAAACAAGATTCATAGCATGGAAAGGATGGGGCGAAGGAGAGGGCTTAACTGGGGAGTATCAACATGGCTGTGGCATGGTTTGTGAGAGCCGAAAGATGTGATATGGAATGTGGTCAGAATTCAAGAGGGTTGGATTCTGGTGATGGCAGCGGAACTTTGTTTTGCTTCTAGGGCACAATGTATTAAAGCAGCACCTAAACTACTTTTTGTGCAGTTTATTATTTTACACTGGCGACGAGCTCATGATCTTATTCAGTGGCCCAACACGACCAGAAGTAGGCGAAGGATACCAGAAGAAAGAAG
This sequence comes from Lissotriton vulgaris, assembly GCF_964263255.1. Lineage (NCBI taxonomy): Eukaryota > Metazoa > Chordata > Amphibia > Caudata > Salamandridae > Lissotriton > Lissotriton vulgaris. Next base: position 916,221,707 of record NC_141697.1, read on the forward strand.
CAGAGGTGAACAAGTTAAAAAACGCATCAGGAGTAGGAACTGTTCCGCAGATGAACAGGGGAAAGCTGGACTGAGAGAAAAGAGACCAACCTAGTGGTTGGACGTATTGTTTTCCAATATGTACAGTGCCATTTTAAATGATATATTAGGATCTTAGGAGTTCAAGATATAAATATAGCGTGAGTACATCAGGAATGTGACAGCTGTGGAACGCACTGCGGTTCACCAACAGCAGTACCATTTTGAAGAAGACAAAAACAAACAATGGCAGCCGAAACGCAAAGTGCGACTAAAAATGGAACGTGATAACCATTTTGGGGGGCCACCATTTGATATGAATGGTGAGGCAGCAGTGTTAAATCTTCATACAGGAGCAACCTTTTTGCATGACGAGTTATCAAGATAAAGGGCGAAACAGGTTTGAAGAACGCGTGAATGAACATGGCTTAAGATAAATGGAAGGGATAAGATAAATGTAAACATGCTTTTTGCTCCTTTATTACTGCACGCTCAACATGCAAACTTATTTGTCTGCTTCTCTCTGATGTGCACACCACAAGCTTTGATGTATACATGTGACCAGCTTGGAGCTTCGTGAAGAAACTTCAACGCAGCATATTTAGATTGATAATTTTGTGAGCAATAAGAGCAGTGCGTCATATGGCATAATAAAAGTGATGCATGCATGTTGTGCAGCAAGAAATCATATAAAGAACAATGTATCATAGATGTCACTATACAATATTATTTTACTGCATAGTTTGTGCTGAGTGTTCTTGAGCTGGGATTTGTATTTAAGGAAAATGTCGAGTCTGTAGTTAACATTTATCGTGCTTAAATATACAACTGACATTTTCTCACAGTGTGTGGTTGAGTCACAATTAGATTTTATTTTCACAATAATACAGAACGTTAATACACAATTCCTATTGGCTCATCCTGGAGACATACCTTGTCATGACCTGACAGACAGATGTCGGACAAGGCGACAGGACAGTAGGGACAGCAGACACTAGGACCCTGTGGGTCGTGAGGGAGGTGACCAGGTCACCGGACACCACATCCGGTCAGGGGACAGGAAGAGGACAGATTCGACCAGGGCGACCACGAAGAAGGACGTGTGTGAGACCAGCTGTAAGCAATATCAAAATAAAGAGTCGTGAGCGCACCTACCTGTGTCCGTGAGTGATTGCGCTGCGCAGTGCCAACCCTGTAGACACGACAACTGGCGACGAGGGGTGTGAGAGGAACAGACGTGCATCTTGACGCCATCGACATCGGAAGAACCAGGTGCCCACCCTGGATGTGCCCAAAGAAGAAGAGTGAAAAGAAGCGACATCGGAGCCCACCCGACCGCCTCTGACGAACAATCCGGCAAACTGTGGTAAGTGTGAAGGAACGCGCGAAATCTCAAAATAGGCGCGAGCTCTCGCGAGAGTCTCGGCGGCCATTTTGGGATCAGGCGGCTAGGCCAATCAGAGGCGAGATCGGGGAAGCGGCCATTTTGGGGCCAGGCAAGCGAGATTTCGAACGCGAAATCTCGCGAGAAGAGCGGCGGCCATTTTAGGAAAAAGACAAAAGCAGGAAAAAGAATAGAAATAAGGAGAGCGGCCATCACGGAGTCAGGCGAAAAAGAAGAAAGAGCAGAAAACAACAAAGAAGAGACAAGAAAAGCATAGAAAGGCTAAGAACAAAAACAAAAGAATAGAAATAGAAGAATACAAAGAAGAAATAAAACGAAGAAAGAGAAAAGAAAGTAATAAAAGAGACACATAAGCAAAAGGAAAGTAGAAAGATTAAAATAAAACAAAGCAGAAGAAGAAGAAAAACAGGGGGAAGAAAAGAGACAAAAGAGAAAGGAAGAGAAAGAAAGAGAACAGAAGAAGAAGAAGAAAAAGAGGAAATAAAAGAAGAAAGAGCGGATAGAAGGAGTAGAAAAACGAGGGGAAGAAAAGAGACAAAAGAGAAAAGAAGATAAAGCAAGAGAACAGAAGAAGAAGAAGAAAAAGAGGAAATAAAAGAGGAACGAACAGATAGAGAAAGAAGGAAAGAATGGCAGATCCAAAGCCTAACGCACAATACAGGAGACCACTACAGTTTAACCTATCGAAGCCACAAATAGGAATAAGGTGGGAAAAGTGGATCAGACGGTTTGAAAGATATGTAGACGATACAGATGTAAAAAACAAAACAGGTATGTGGAGGGTCAAGGGGAATATTTAATGACCTGTCTGCTCATACCCCTATATACGTTATACAACACACAAAAGAGCAGACCAGGTCTAGAAACAGTGTGTCAATGTACTGGCGAAGGTGCAAAACATGGATGCATGTATGAACCAATGATGCTGAAAATCACTGACTAGATGAATCCCATCAGACCACCCATTGTGGTGGAATTTGCGTCATGTGGGATATTACTGATCATTCCGAAACACAACCGACCTAGTAGTGCCGGTATGGGAATGGATGTCAGGAAACTAGTCGTGATATTCACCATAAAGTGATATATACTGAAGTGCAGTGCCTATGTGAAAGTGGTGAAATAAAATTGACTACACGGGCGTTGTAAAGTATTCAAGACGCACTCCATGTGCCAAGAGTTAAAAACCCGCCGAGTAATAAGATTACCCTGTGGCGTTTGTGCAAATCGGTCGACATGTTTCAGCCCATGGGGCTTTGCCCCGGCTTTCTTCAGGACCATAACCAGAAATGCTACTGCAACTGTGAGTGAAATATTACATCAACAATAGACAATGTACTAAAAAATAGGTACATATCTACCAGGAACCATCACATTTGAATGCCCACTGGAAGGAAAGGAGAACATCTTCTTCCTAAAAAACAAAAATTGTTTTACAACAACACCATCTATCAACTATACATCCATATAAATACACACAGGACGCACAGACAGAACACACTTGCATGAATGATTCGCATTCAACGTAATATGAAAAGCTAAATAGCTAAAACAACATGAGGCATTTCCTCATGGTGCTACTCACCCAGCTTTGTGTGGGTGAAGACCTCACCTCACCCGGCAACCGCTCGGGAGTATGAGGCCCCGCTCTATGGTGTAGAAAAAAGGAAACCATGAGTGCACAGCTCTATAGTATCCAAGCCAATTGCTCTACACCCGAACCCAACAGACGTGTGATAGTCCCCCCACTACTCGCCCTTACAAAACCTAAATTAATGTCCAAAGTATATTTAAAAGACACAAGTGCTAGTGCCCTTAGTATCATAGGGCACGGAAATTTCATTTATTGGCCATTGAGTGTGTTTATACTCGGTCATGAGAGACTGTCAGGAGACACAGTAAACAATTCTATGTGCCCCTCGAACTATTGATAGGAGCTGTCCATGATAAAGGGCTCCTCAGAAGCATAGACCAAACAAGTGTTCGCTAAGACCCAGAATCTAAAGGGCCTGAAAGGACGTCCGAGACTCGACTAAACGAGGTGCCTCGACTATACCATCAAGTCAGGGTTAGCTGCAGTGAGAGAAAAACCATAAGGAGACTAACCTGTCCGTCGGTGCCTCCCGTGTAAACCGAGCGGAAGTGGAGGTAATGGGCAAACCGTCCATCCCACTTATGTAGCCGCCGGTAACTAAATCCCATGCCAGTAATCGCCATTGAGAACGCCGCCATCAAAAAATGCACTGCTCATGCGCGCATGCGCAATAGCTTCAAGCAGGCTGTAGTTAGCGCCAGTAAAAACGCATGCGTGAGCGGAGAGACACTGCTCTTAGGCGCACGCGCTGTACAATCAATCCCGGGGGATGAGATATGTACTTGTATTTATCTTATGTTTATTTAATGCGTCGTAAAGGGATTTGAAAGAGATTTAGTCTTATAAGTGCTAAAGCGCTGGAAAATACCCGAATGTCCAGGAAATACTGGTTCGATTACAGAGCAAGGCGTGGGTGTAGTAGTCACTGTGGTCACGAGACCACCCAAGCTTGTTATACATGCTCGATTACCAGACACAGTAAGGGTGTCACAAACCCAATTTTTAATCACATGGAATGGGATAATATGAGGCAACTCGTAGGGAGTACTCGTGGTTTCAAAGAGACTAAGCCACGAAGAAGAAAATACATGGTCCATGCATAGTCACTCAAAGATGTGACAGCTGATACAAACTGATTGTCGTAAAGAAGACAATGCCTCCAAATCAAGACCAGTAGTTATATCCTTGAGGGTTACTATCTAGATGAAGCGCAGAGTGGCCCATGTGCAGGATCATTATATTTCTGATTATAGAAAGTTCGTAATTAACTCAAGTGTCAAAGGAGGTAGGTGTTAGACGGGGCTATCAGAAGGGTAACATACACAATTATGTTAGGTGAGCATGGCAGATGCAACCAGAAGTGCGTTGCATCCATTCAAAAAAGACCCGCAACTAGACAGTTGCTCTTAAATCTAAAAAACAAAACAGGTATGTGGAGGGTCAAGGGGAATATTTAATGACCTGTCTGCTCATACCCCTATATACGTTATACAACACACAAAAGAGCAGACCAGGTCTAGAAACAGTGTGTCAATGTACTGGCGAAGGTGCAATACAGATACAGATGTAGCAGCTGGAAAGAAACTGGGACTACTATTGAATTTGGCAGGGGACGACGTCGAAGAACTTCTGGTGACACTGCCGACCGAAGAAACAAAAACATATGACCAACTAAAGAAATGTCTAACAGCCAAATTCGACCCGCAACGAAACATTGATTTCGAACGATATACTTTTACCATCGCATGTCAACAAGTCGGCGAAACACTAGACGACTTCGCGACACGGCTGAGGAAATTGGTGGCACATTGTGAATTTGACAAATTTGATAACGAGCAAGCAATCAGGCTACGGATCATAGAAGGCTGTCGCGACACAGGATTCAGAGCAAGAATACTTAAGGAATCAACCTCATTGGAGAACATCCTGTCACTAGCGAGAGCAGAGGCGAGAGCAGCGGAACATGCCAAGGAAATGGAAAGAGGGAAGAGCGTTGAAACAGAAAACGCACACTTTACGACAAACAGATATCGCACAGACCAACGAAAGAATGACTGGAGAGAACAAAAAGAGAGGAGATGACCTGAAAGAACATGCTACAAGTGCGGAATGGATTTTCCACACAGAGGTCAATGCCCCGCCTTTGGCCAGACGTGCAGAAGATGTGGTGGAAGAAATCACTACGCCAGTATGTGCCAAGGTGCCCCATTAAGAGACGACAATGGGAGAACAGGAAGACAACTGGAATCGACGACAAGACATGTCAGGTATGTTGACAACGAAAGGAGGAGTTCGTCACGAGGGTCAGGTGAAGAAGATGAAGTAGAGAAAGTAGAAAGACTATATCACATATCGGAGGTGCACGCCGAGCAGAGCAAGGAAGAAGAAGCAGGAGAAACAACACAGCCAGCAGACAAAAGCACCCGAGGAAAGACAGACCATGCAAAGATAAGAGTAGGAGTGCATGAAACAGACTTTGTACTGGACAGTGGTGCAACTTGCAATGTCATGTGTGCATCGGAGTATGAGAGAATGGAAGTAAATCCGACCCTGAGAGCGTCCAAGGTAAAGATCTTTACTTGGGGGGCAAGGAAAGAAGTAACTAACCTGGGGAAGTTCACAGAGGAACTGAGATACAATGACAAGATAAATAAGGAGGACATTCATGTTCTACAAGGCGATGTCCCAGGGCCATGCCTGATGAGCAGCAGCACCGCCCAAACGATGGGCCTTATAACAATGACATATAAAAAAGACAACAGCTATGTTGAGAGCAAGCAAAGAGCAGACTCAGGGAACAAAGAAAGAGGAAGAGAACAAAAAAGAATAATGGAGAGAACAAATACAACAAAAGGCGGCGGTAGAAATAAAGGAGCAAGAAACTAAACGGAGGGCAGAGAACAACGATCAAGGCGACGAGAGGCCGGCAAAAAGAGAGCAGAAGGAGGACAACGGAAGTACAGAAAGAAGAGTAAGAGGAAAGAGCAACGACAAAGAGAAAGAGCGACTGGCAGACTGAGAAAAGACGGAGAACAACTGAAAAGCAGAAAGAAAGATGACGGCAGAAAACGACGATCAAGGAAGGGATGCAAAGGGACAAAGAGACTACGTAGACAGAAGTAGGAAACAGAGACTGGGGAGAAGGATCGACGAGATTGACAATCTCTCTCTTCTCTCTCTCTCTCTCTCTCTCTCTCTCTCTCTCTCTCTCTCTCTCTCTCTCTCACTGCAACGACGAGTTAATGATGTAAATGGTGGTGACACGGAGTGATTAGTAGAACTGGGCCACGAACTGTTGTTTGCAACAAGGGGGGAGATGTCATGACCTGACAGACAGATGACGGACAAGGCGACAGGACAGTAGGGACAGCAAACACTAGGACCCTGTGGGTCGTGAGGGAGGTGACCAGGTCACCGGCAACCACATCCGGTCAGGGGACAGGAAGAGGACAGATTCGACCAGGGCGACCACGAAGAAGGACGTGTGTGAGACCAGCTGTAAGCAATATCAAAATAAAGAGTCGTGAGCGCACCTACCTGTGTCCGTGAGTGATTGCGCTGCGCAGTGCCAACCCTGTAGACACGACATACCTTTAAAAGGAGTAGGCGTAGGACAGTATTTTAATAGCTATGCAAGAGTGTGTTGAAAATGGAGACACTATGATAAGTGCTGCAGGAGTATTGGGAGAATCAGAGATGTGCGTTATATTCAAGAGGATTGTGATGAAATAGTGTTGCAGGATAAGGTATTTGCCACTGAGAAAGTAAAAACGTAAGATGTAGAAAAAGACATGATGTTTCATTTATTTTGTAGGTTCAATACTTTTCCTATTTTTTTTTTTTTTTAATCTGTTTTATTGAAACACTTGACGTACAGTTACATTTCTTGTGTGCATAACTCAAAGGGGAAACAACCATTGGAGTAGCTCGTACAGTATCAGAGCGAATGTTGGCGACGGTTGAAAATCCAATAAATGCACTTGTAATTAAAAGAACTCCATCTGTTGTCATATGGGCGGACATTGCATGCACCAGACCGTTCATTCCATTGTTATATCACAGTGTAATTCGCAGTGCGATCCTACCAGGGTGTCTGACCTTACCCGTCCAGGCGGGCAGCCTAATGGCCAGCCGCCCCCCGGTGTCCGTAACCTTCTGGCTAGTGATGAAGCGTGATGTTCCTCAACAGTGTGAATAACCAACCAGGCCCGGTTCCGGGCAACGTGTATGTGTGCTGTGGACGGCTAGGATGTTCAGTATTTCGTCGCCGTGGGGTAGAGGGTTGCGGCAGTGGTTTGCATGTGTGTTGCACTCCTGTGTTTAGTCGCCGTGCGTTAAAAGTAAAAGGTGTGAGTGGGAAAGGCAGAACTAGCGTGGTCAACTGGGGGGTGACCTCTGCCGTGGGTGCCACTGTTCCAATCTGGGGAAAAACAGGAAAGAAAGTGAGGGTGTAATGAACCCTAGCTCGGGGAGGGGGGGGGGGGGGGGGGTGCTGCAGTGTGGGCCCTGTCTTGATAGTTCCGGGTGGAGTGGTCCCGCAGGGTGCCGGCCTCAAGTGTTCACGGGGAGGTGGTACGAGTGGTGCGTGGTAACTCTAAGTCCCGGGGTGGGGGTGCATTGGTGGAGTCGACTGTGTGTGTGGCCCCTGCCGACAGGTGGAGGGGGAATGGGCGGAGGAGTGGGGGGGGGAAGGGAGGGGGAGGGGCGAGCGGGGGGAGGGGGGCGAGCGATGGGTCGCAGGGATGGTATTTCATGTCTCTTGTTTCTCCCCTTTCTCACTACGCTGCCTGCTGCCCGGACGTGTCTCCCCCTTCCACTGGGGAGGAGCCATCCCCTTACATCACCCCTTGATCGTGGCAGACCCTGGTGAATGTTCGTAGGAAGCCCTCCCATATCTGGGCTATCGGTATGGCCCTCCGCCCGCTGTCTCCTCCCTACGCAGCACCGTGCCCTCTGCGGTCGCCCAGTAGATGAGGGAGGCACTCCAGTGTTTCGTCAGGGGTGGTTCAGCGGCTTTCCAGTGGCGAGTTATGAGTCTTTTGGCTGTTATCAGCCCCAGATCCCAGAACCTCATGTGCGCCTTGTTATGTTTCGTCCTGGTGAGGAGGCCCAGCACACAGGTATCCCAGTCGTGACGAACACCCAGCGCCGTCCCTTTCGTCAACAGCGTGTTGACATCGTGCCAGTACGTCCGCAGCTTGGGACATGCCCACAGCATATGTAGGAGATCCGCGTTCAGTAGCGCGCATCGTGGGCATTTGGAGGTATCCAGTCCAAAGTATCGGTTAATCTTGTCCGGCGACCCTGTGTGTGATGTAGAACTGTATGATTCTGAATCTCGAGTTGCGGGGAATGTGTTGCGGTCCCTCTAGAATCCTTTCCCACTCCTTATCCGACCAGTCCTCCCCCCTGTCAGTAGTCCACCTGTACCTGAGTGGCTGTAGGGAGCTCGTTGTGTGGGACCTCAGCGCCTGCGTTAGCCAGTGTACGACGTGTGACCCTGCCCCCATAACGTGTAGGTATTGAATTAAGAGGTGTGTCTCGGGTTCCGTGGACATATCGCCCCAGTGTTCCGTGAGGACCCGTATCATTGATGCATGCATCAGGAATTGTCCCGCTGGCAGTCCAGGATTCTCCACTAGCCCCTCGAACTGTACCAGGGTCCCGTCGTCATATAGATCCGCCATTGTTTCAAGTCCCACCTGCACCCAGTCGTGCAGGCGCGCTGCAGTCACTACTCCCCCAGGCCTGGGCAGTCCCTCCAGTGGTAATGCTGGGGCGTAGGGTGTAGTCTCCTTGGTCAATTTTAGTGCACGCTTGTAGCATCGCAGTGCCACTGCTACGTGCAGTTGCGTCTCGTGTGTCGCGCCTCTAAGAGGGTGGAACAGTGCTAGGGCCTCCGCATGGGTCATGGCTGGGACTGTTGAGGCCGTGTCGTTCAGGTTTCTACCCGCGAGCCAGGCCACCACCCACTGGAGCTGCGCGGCGAGGTAGTAATGCTCATGGTTCGGGATCGACAGTCCCCCCGAGGACGCCGGGGCATATAATTTCTTCAGGGCCACCCTCGGTCTCCCCGCATTCCATATAAGTGTTCGTGCTAGGGCCTCCAGGTCTTTGAAGACCCGAGCTGGGACATACACCGGTAAGTTCGAGTAGTAGTACAGAAGTCTAGGTAGGACTATCATTTTGGACAGGGTGATTCTGGCCGGGATGTTAAGCGGGAGTGTGCCCCAGAACCGGATCTGTGCCCGCAAGGAATTTATGGCTCGAATCAGGTTGCCATCCAATATATCCGCCGCGTTCCTGTAAATGTGAATGCCCAGGTACTTGAAGGTGCCGGCATACCATGTCAGTGTCGTGTCCCCTAGCTGTACTGCGCACTCCTGCATATCTGGGTGAAAGGGGAAAACCCCAGACTTACCCCAGTTGACCCTCAGTCCCGAGTGTGTTGTGAATTCGCGAAGGGCATCGGTGAGCCCCGGGGGTATCCGTGTCAGGTCTCTGACGTAGAGGAGTAGATCGTCGGCGTATAGGGAAACCGTGTGTACCCCGTCTATCAATGGGATGCCCCACTCGGCGCCCTGCATCCTCAGTATCTCCGCCAGCGGTTCCATGGCCAACGAGAAGAGTAGAGGCGATAACGGGCAGCCTTGTCGCGTGCCCCGTCTCACCTGTATGGCATCCGATATCAGGCCCCCTATCCGGACCCGAACGATAGGTGTTTGGTATAGGAGTCCCACCATGTCCAGATAAGCGTCACCCAGACCAAACTTTTGTATAACCGTTCTGAGATACGGCCACTCCACCGAATCAAATGCCTTTTCCAGGTCTAATACTATGCAACTCGATTGTGGCCAAGGGTCTCTCGCGTACTCCTGCACCCTGAACAACCGGCGGATGTTGAGCGATGTGCTGCGTGTGGGTACAAACCCGTTCTGGTCAGGGTGGACCAGGGTGGGTGTATATTGGGCCAGTCTCCTCGCTAGTGTAGAGGCTAGTATTTTGTAGTCTGTGTTTAGGAGGGCGAGTGGCCTATACGAGCCCATAAGCGCCCCCTCTTTACCCGGTTTCAAGAGGGAGACCAGCGTGGCCTCGCTCAGAGAAGGGGGCAGGGAGGAGTCTTCCAGTGCCGTCTCATACAGTTTAACGAGTTCAGGGATCAGGAGGTCCTGGTATGCTTTATAGAACTCCGCTGGGAGTCCGTCGGGGCCAGGGGATTTTCCATTGGAAAGCGCCGCTATGACCTCCCGGAGCTCCTCAGGGGCAATGGGCGATGGGCGCCGCTAGGACGGTTCGTTGGGCGTCGGTGAGTGCCGGTAGCGGCACCTGGTGGAGATATTCCTCCGTGTCCGGGGAGGGTGCCTTCTGGCAACAGGGTGCGTAGCCAGTCCTCCACGTGGGTGGTCGGATCTTTGCCTTCCCATTTTTCGGGCAAACCCACTATGCGGACGTTGTTGCGTCTCGCCCGCCCTTCTGCATCCTCTGCCCTGTCCTCCAGGAACTCCACCCTGTTGAGGAGGTCTTTAATCTGTTTGTCCGACTGGGCGACCCGAGGTTCCATGCCCGTCACTGTGGTTTCCAGGGTTTTGGTGCGCTCAGCTAGCTTCTTGTGGTCCTCCTTCAGGTGCGTGAGGTCTATGGCGACTCCGTCTATTTTCGCCTCCAGGGACGCCCGGGTGGACTGGATGGAATTTTCCAGGCGTTCCATAGCTGCCAGCACCGAGTCCAACCTGGCCGTCACCGGATCCGCGTCCTTCTGCTTCTGCGCCTTGTCCATTTTGCCCTTTTGGGACGTGCTCCCTGCTCCTGTGCGTTTACCGGCGCCTCCAGACATGGGCGGGAACTGGCTCTCGGAGGATCCTGGTGTGGTGGTGGTTAGTGGTCGCGTCGATTGTCAGAGCCACTGGCTGGGGTTTCGGCAGTGTTCCCAGTAGGGACTGCGTCAGCGTTCCCAAAGTGAGGTGTTAAAAGTGTCCGCCGTGGAGCCTCACGAGGGGCCTAGTTGCTCACGTCGCTGTGTGGCCCAGTGTTAGCTGTGCCTCTGCTCGGGTTTCGGCCAGGGTGATGCGCTGTGCTGCTCTGCCTCCGCTGAGGTATAGCGCTGGATTCGTGTCTCTCCCCCGCCGTGCCGGCCCCCCAGCGATGCCGTGTCTCTGTGGGTGCTGGCGTCTACAAGCGTCCAGTCGTGTGCTTCGGTGGTGTCTGTGGTGTTCAGACGGCGATGCCCTCCCCCGGCACCCTCCTCGCTGGGCAATTCACTCGGCCTGGGGGACGCAGTTATCAGCGGGACCCCCCTAGCAGGCCCCAGCCGAGGCAGTTAGCGCGGTCAGTCTATTCCCCGGGCTACCTGCCGGTCGATGGTGCCCCCTGGTGCTTCACCACTGTTTCCTCACGGTGTGGGCCATGAGCGCGGCCTCCGGGGCTCCCTGTCAGAGGCGGTTCGGCTGCCCAGCGACTGGGTCGGGCTTGCGGTGCTGTGAGGGCCGGGGCCCGTTGATCCCGCTGTGCCAGGGGGGAGTCTCCGCTCGGCGCCGACTGGGCGTAGGGCCCTTTAGATATGTCCTGCGCTGTTGCACTCACCGCTCAAGTTCGCTGCAGGCGGCGCCGGGGCTCCGATCCTCGACCCGGGGGGCGCCCGGGTCCTCCGGGTGCAGCTCTATGGTGTCCGGGCGAGCATGCAGCGCGCTGGGTGTCCAGATGTCCGCTGGGTCCGCTCCCCTCTATGCCGATGTGCAGATCGAGGGGGGGGAGGGGCTCCTCCTCGCGTCCCATTCAATCTCGGCAGCCCGGACGTCGGCCCCGCTCCGTCGCTGGTGTGCCCCACTCCCGCTGTCTGGAGTTGCCAGTCAGGTCGCCGCCACCTCTCTGTTTCTGCTGAGGGCCCGTCCCGGCGCCGCCACCTTCGTCCAGGGTGCCCCGATCGCGAGGCCCTCACTTCCGGTCTCACCCTCGGACTTGCCTGGTGGGTCCCGCCGGGTCCGCGACTGCTCCCTCGGATGCGGCGGACGTTCAGGTGCCAGTGCGGTTCCTGGGCCAGTCGGACCTCGAGACTCGGTCCGATGCTGGGTTATAGTCTCACGGCCGCCCGTCTCTAGTTTCGGCCGACCAGGTGGAATTTTTGCCGGATAATTTAACCCCTGATTATGGGATCACGCCGGAGCTCCGCTAAAGTGCAGCCAGTCTCGCTGCGCGCGTAGCCACGCCCCCAGGTTCAATACTTTTCCTATTGAGGGTTTTGAGATTAAATTTAGTAAGTGGGAGGCTGAGAAGCATGGATGTTAAGCCTGGAGGATATGTGGGAGACTCGATCATGATTTAGGCTTTTGTTGAGGCATATTGTAATCCTATAAACTACAACAACATATTTATAGGTGGAAAAGAAGATATGATGTACAAGGGAACAAACTATAAAAGAAATCTTCACCTCTGGTTTAGGTTGAGTAAGAAAGCTTTTATGAACAAAAAACAAAATCAAAGGTTTGTAAATCACAGAATCAACTGAACAAGTACAATAAGTACAGGCAAGACTCAAATGTATACTCTTCAACACATGGGTTTTTAGTATTGCTCACATGATAAGATTCTCACAAAGAATACAAGAAGGTGTGTAGCTGAGATCAAGAAAAATAGGGAAACAGCATTCAAGAGTTACAAAAACAAAAAAAGTTTTCGCCTAAGCAAGCTTTTCTCATATTCTTGTCTCGAGTGCCAAGATGTAGCAAGCCTCGACATCAGGAATGTGAGCAATCCAATGTTACATGAGAAGAAAAATATGGCTGAAGTAGGTACAGTCATGCCAGACAGGAAAGCATGTATAAAATATTTCAAATTCTTGGACAGGCCATCCAAGGACCCATTATGCCTTTTAGTTCTTTTGGAAATTTCTTTAAAGTTGTGTAATACTAATTTCAAAGCACCACGGTTTCCAATCAGGGTTCCACACGAATGATGCAGCACCTAATGTATTGGTATACAAGTCCATGTGGGTGGTGAAACAAGGTGAAGTCGATCTACCCATCTTCAAAGATTTCATGGTAGCTTGTGACTGGATCCAGTAAAGGGTATTATTGTCTGCTGTCCACCCTCATGGGAGTAGACTTTCTCCTTTTGGATTGGTTTGCAGCCCATAATGTGAAATATCATCAGTATCTTGTAGAGAAACTGCACATTCCTGGTGGTTTTCTCATCACCCCACCCACACTACTATTGATTATATGCAAGCAGAAAACAAACTCCGATCTTTAACAGAATCCTCAATATTAGGAAGTGCAAATGTTGGATCCCGACAGTGGTGCAAATCGATCCTAATGTCAATTCAGAGCTAAAGAAATTGTGCTTAACATAACATACATGTAATAGCATGGTTGTGCTACATATCCACACCGACATTTCAGGAGATGAACGTCTTGAAACCAAGGACTCTCACCTAGCACACTAAGGTAATGGCACTCCATCCTTTCTGGGATTGGCACCACCTAGATATTTTTTTTTTGACATGTCTTTGAGATTAGGCATGAGGGATTATTCGTTTATGCAGACATAATCTCATGCAATTTTAATATTTTTGTGCTACACAAAATCTCCCAGATTAAGCTATTGCGCCATGTCATGCACCGCTCATGGCAAAAATATGTAATCAGTGCCCAGGAACAAAAATGTCTATAAAGCAAGTGGCTGCTGCTTCACCCCCTTGTGTTTTTTGCCCTTTTTTTAAAGAGTGAAATGCGTCCTCGCATTCAGAAAGGATGCAAGGATGAATTTTGAGCTAAAATATAGAGAAAAAAAGCCAGTTTTGTATTTCTCATAATCACAGATAATTCTGCATAATTTTTCATAATTGCTCAAATAACAAATTACTTGAACTTCCTCCAACCCAACTTAAGACTAACTTATTCAGGTGGGCAGACTCCCTAGCTGCTCTCTAAGCGTTATCATGTGAACAAAACAGATATATGATTAGTCTGCACAGGAAACAAAGCAGCCATCTGTACTAGCGACAAGTTAGAACTGCATACCAGAATTTGTCTGGCTTCACTTAACAGTACTTCTGTAACATTTCTTCTACTTTTTTTGTGTATTTCAAAACTATTTATTATTCTCTCTGTGGCCTGTAATGTGTCTCTGGGACTTTGTTTTCTATTATATTTTCGTAAAGTGTGTTAATCATCCTAGCATCTATAGGGTAGGCAGGGTCTCCTTTAGTTCTAATACAAGGCCATTTAGAAGGCACAATCTGGACAATGTTCGTAGGTATACCTTCCATGATTGCGTGACCCATGCATGCCAAGCTTGTGGAATGTTTGAATGTTCTTCAGGTTACTTACAAAGTTCCCCTTGCTCTTCTCACAGGTTCTGCCTCCCAGTATGTGCCAACTGTGTGCAATGGACGTGAAGTCGTGGACTCGACCACATCCTCTTTATGAATTTCTTCGTGTGAAGGCACCCAGCACCAGCCCTATGCTGAGAGGACTGCTCAGTTCCCATTCAGCTCCTTTCATTCTAAGTTTCTTCTCTCCAGCAAGTTGCCCTTTTTGGTGCTGACACTGATTTCCTTCATGGTCCTAGATTCCTCGACAGAAAATGGCCAAAATCTATTTTGTTCTCAAAGATCTTCCATTGCACAATTGTTTCAGCACCTCAAACATGTACTGAAGCCTGAGCACTTGCAACAAAACAAGGGGACCAATGTTCTGGCATTAAGGGGATGGCAGCTCAACCAGCATGCAATAAACTGTCGTCAAAGGTGGGAGAGAAGATCACTCCCTAGAGCACAAGCGGCTTTTTGGTTGCATAACATGTGGTGCCCGATCACCCTATCAGCCACAGCGACCTATGTGCTGGCACTGGTGGGAAAACAGATCATACCGAAGAGCAAAAGCACCCTTGCTGGTGCAGGTGGAAGTGAGGGGTCAGATGACCCAATAGAGCCCAACAAGGAAGGGACACCATTTTTTATACAAGGACATTGGAGCCAGCGAACACCTCCCCACACACAGCACAATGACATGTGGGCTGGTCAAAGAGGAACAACAGATCACCCACAAACAGACCAAGTACCTTATAACTGAAACATGAGGGATGGCAGGACACTACTGTAGAATACATGAGCCTGTTAGGAGATTGGCATGTATA
Organism: Lissotriton vulgaris; assembly: GCF_964263255.1. Taxonomy (NCBI): domain Eukaryota; kingdom Metazoa; phylum Chordata; class Amphibia; order Caudata; family Salamandridae; genus Lissotriton; species Lissotriton vulgaris. The sequence continues at coordinate 916,236,856 of NC_141697.1, forward strand.
GGCCCAGGGTACAATGGTCTGTGAACTGGCACAGAAAAGATGCCCATCAAGCGGACGCACAACAGTTTATGCTGCAACATAAGAGAGAGCAGATAAACCCTTATGACAAAAGGACGTGGGTGCTGACATTGACTTCAGACCAACCTACAGCACAAAGGACCATGTGCTGGCCTTTAGCTGGAGTCAGGTGTGCTTAGCTCGACCAGGCATTCAGACCTTTGTGTAGATTTAGGTCCGAGGACAGGTAACCCGCCACAGGACATTTCTGATGGCACGTGGTTAAGGGCACGTCATCATCCATGGCACAAGATCTGTTACTATGCCACAGAGTCAAGGACAGATCATATTACTGGGTGATACCCCGTGTTTACTGGGATGAGGGGGACTGCGCATCACCTCAAAGAGCACAAGTCCTTGGTCTCTGACCCAGGTGTGCAGACATATCACTGGCATTAACAGCACAGATTACTTTTTAAACCAGCATCTTTTCCATTCTCTCTTTCTCCTGAAAACAGGAAGACTAGCTCAAACGAGTCAACCAGAAGAAATACAGATCCACAAGGGGAGGTCAGGAGAGTTTGGGGTCAGAATAGAGTGCACAGGACAGAGCAAAACTGAGGAGAAGATGATGGTAGAAAAGCTATAGGGGGGACCTTGTAGGCATGACTTATAAGAAATTGAGTGAGGCAGGGGATAGGTAATCGAAAGAATGTGCTGAGACTTGAGAGATCCTGACAAACAATATGGCAAAAAAGGGCCAAGAGGGAGCAAAGAGGTTGAACAGGAGAAACCTTTATGGGAAAGAATATGAAAGAAGGCAAAGGGGAGCAGATAGAAGGGGTTGAGAGACGAAAGAATATAGGGTTAGAAAAAGGACTGGAGGGGGATTAGGAGAAAGTTCAGAATGGATAAATAAGAAAGAGGCAGGGCGGTGAGGATAAAAACTGAAGGGAAGGTGAAAGAAAAAAGCAATGAAACACTTAAAAGGGGAGAGGCTAAGCCCGCAATTGGAAAAGAGAGGTCAGAAGAGGACGGGGCTAGTAAAGAGGGAAAACAGGAGAAGGTTTGAGGCAATTGGAGAAAATGATCAAATAGCACTGAAGAAAGACTAAGACATAACCAGTAACAGAGATGTACTCAAGCATACAGATGACGATGTGAGAAAAGCAAGGACGGGTAGAGAGACAAATAATGTGCATCTAGAGCGAAAGAGTAACCCATACAGCAAGGACCACCAAACAGCATATGGATGTATAGTATCGCTGAAACAACACTAGAACGGGACGTTTCGCTTGATCACACTCTCAAGCAACAAAGAATATCCGCTTCTGTGAGATGTTCAAAGCAGAGATCTCATTGGTGCAGACTGAGAATGCAGTAGCGGCCTCTACTGGTGAAAAGTTTGAACTGCAAGTCAGGGTTTGCAATGAGAACCTGAGCTGGGTCAACAGTTCACATTTGCTGTTGGTTCCCAGGTGCATCTACCCAACTTGCAGAGTTGCTCAACGACTGAACCTATCCAATCACCAGCAGGGTCTGTTCGCCCCGGCACTTATGAAGAAATGCCATCAGGGCATGTCTGTCCACCAACTTTGGAGTCTTAACAAGGAAATGACATATGCATTCTGAACCTAATTAGGCACTGGACTTGCTTTTGAACTGGCAATCCCTACTGTCCGTAATGATTTGGTCTTCTGTGGTCAAACCTGCACACAGATGTATAGGTGATCTCTTGCAGGTGAAACGTTTGCTGCCCTCCTACTTTTCTCTTTAAAATAATCGTCTGATAGCACAATCTGTCTCTGAAGACCCATGTGATGCTTTTAGCACTTCCCATTTTACCCTTCTTACACGCCCATCAAAACGGAAAAAGTAGCTGACCCTCACACCTCATCACGCCCCAAGATGCCCTTCCAAGAACAGTTGGGCCTCGCTCGGGCAGCAGCCCTGCTGTTGCTGAGGTGTACATTTAGCGGTGAGGGCCAGGAAAAGATCTGCATCTTATCCCTCAAATAACAGCAGCTGAAAGCATGGAGATTCACTTCAACCAAAACCTCAGCACTGAGCCAACTTTACTTCCATTACTCCATTACTCCACTACTGCACTGGGCGTAGCCTGCAGAAAATAATTAGTCCTGGTCATGTGGCATTTAGAGGCTGGGACTTGGAATGAGTTATATTTCGACAAGCTTAGTTATATAGTTCAGACGACGAGTTCTGGTGTCCTGGTTCATGCATTTTTCCCCTTTCTTTCACCCAACTCCATCCTCAATATTTCATCACTCGCCTTTCTTCCTCTTCTTCACTCTTCTTCCTTTCTTCCCATGGGCCCCATCAGAAAAATGGCCGATTCCTATTCGTCAGAAGGGAGCTTCACTTAAACATCCTTAACCAAGAGCTGATGGTCTCGGAGTAAAGATCAGGATAAAACATGATCAAATTATGCAATGTTTCATTTTTTGATACTTAAATGATACTCAACATTATCCCTCCCAGCAAGAGGACTTCATGTCCCCTTCTACAAAGTATTAAGCTGAAGGCTGTAGTGCTCGCCTCTGCCCCTTGGATGATCAAAGGCCTCCACATTGTGCCCAAGATAAGAGCCATACTCTGTCTTTAGGCGTTTCTTTCAAAATTAGGCTAGATTTGATAAGAGAATGTAGACGGAAGAGCATGTGGATCAATTGAAACAGAGTGATGGACAGTAAATACATTTTCTGTCTCCATGGATTCTATTCTATGTGACCTGGGGAAGTTGCATTAGGAATTACCACCTGATTTAAGGAAAGTCCAACAAACTTTGGGAAAAATGGCATAACAAAACAATGCGTGCCAACATAATCTTGCTAAATTGCCTTAGAAAATGTGGAGAAGAACAATGATCTAATTGATATCAATAATATAGGCCAGACTAATGCCTCATGCAGAAAGCTTGATGTTCACATGTACTTTTGCCAAACCTAGGAAGTATTCCCGTCTATATAAAGTGGATTAAAAGTACTGCCTGCAGCTTCCTCTTAGCAGACACCACCTTGATGCGATTAGGCCTGGGCGGAGTGACGCTTAGTGATTAAAAAAACTCTGCAACGCTACGTAGAGTTCCGCAAGCTGCAGAATGCTGATTTTTACCACCGAGTGTTGGTCTGCGCTGGAAAATCAGTGCAAATGGCACCACTGGACAGAACTGTGAATTTAGACATTTGGGAATGGTTAAGACTGCTCACCTTTAACTCTTCAAGCTGCAGAGTGTTCTTGCATATTGCCTGACTACCACTAAAACAATAACTGTAACAGCTTTATTCACACATCTAGCGATATGTAAAGCATTCTGTATATATCTCGCGAGTGCTTTCCTTTTAGACGCCAGATGGCACATCTTGGTTATATATATATATATATCACCAGCATTAATCGCGGATCTTCAAGCCACTTAATGAGGTTGCGACCCTCCATAGACATTCAACACGATTTCTTAGTACTGTTCTCACAAAATCCTCTTGAGCCCAAATATTCTTGAAGCGTAAAGTTTAATTAACCATGCAGCAAGTAAACACCCAACGCGTTTCAGTGCCTGAGCACCTTGGTTACGGGTCCACCCGTGACCAAGGAGCTCGGGCATTGAAACGTGTTGGGTGTTTACTTGCTGCATGGTTAATTAAACTTTACGCTTCAAGAATATTTGGGCTCAAGAGGATTTTGTGCGAACAGTACTAAGAAATCGTGTTGAATATATATATATATATATATATATATATATATATATATATATATATATATATATACACACACACAGCCCGGGGCAGATACATTTAAACAACAAGCAGTTATTGTTGCACCACCCGCTAGTAAGCAATCGAAATTCACAGCACAATCCCTAAACTCAACATAGTAAATATTAATTCATACCCCTTACTAAGGATGGTGCCTCTGAGTTAATTATGGTTTGCTACTAGTTGAGGTATAACAATATTACATTTTGTACCACATTAGCTAACAGGAAGAGAATTCCTCCTTGGTATTGGCCTTTAAGTCCAGAATCATCCAGTGAGGGGTTAGCATCACCTTCAGAAGTCTGGTTAATTCTGAAACGGTTAAATATGTAGTTACTCTCATACCCCAATTCATAGGTACATCTCCGTTACTCAAATATGTGAACTAAGCCCACTATCCTAATTTGAAGTAATCAGTAGCTGTGCTTTAATTCTGAAAAGCAAGAGAAAAGGACATCCAATGCATCCTTCCAACATGGCGATGGCTCTGTCCCCTTAAATCTCTTACACAACAGACTTTACATGTGCTGAATGTGGACACCATCAATAATGGGCGTAGGTAAAAGTCGAGGTGTATTTTTACACTGAAGCGTACATATGGGATGAGAGTAACCTACTTTCTGTGGTGAAAGTCACAGTTCCTCGATGCTCAAAAACTAGGGATTGAGGATCGTCAGTGCTTCTGCAACAGCTGACTGTAAATGTAAATGTAAATGTAGAGGTACTTGTATAGCGCTCAACTACCCGAGTCATCTTGGTGCTTGTACGAATACCGCTGAGGAACCCTTCCTGGCTTTTCCCTCTAAAGTGCCCACTCCTGGGCACCCCCAAGGTGAAGCCAGGCATCTTAGCGTTGTTGGGGTCGTTGTGGAGATTAAGCAAGCTATTGCCCAGAGTTGCAGAGTGGGACCCATGATTAGAAAAGGCACCAAGGTGAGAATTAACAGGTCTGAAGAAATTGAGCCCAAGACCCGCTGAGGCGGGAATTGAACCCTGGTCCCGGGCCAGACTTCTGCATCAGGGTCTGCCGCTCTAACCATTGAGCTACACTTTTCCTGGGTTCTTCTTCAGGAAACCAGGCATGTTAGAAACAAGGTGGGTCTCTAAAAATCAACTGGAATGGGATTTCCGAGTCTGATTGATCAATAATAGGAGGACATGCATAAGGAAACTGTAGTATTTGGAAAATGACAGGACTGCATGGTCTCAAAACACTCTCTCTGCACATGAATGCAAAAGATTACAATCCCACCGAGGGAAAGAAAAGGGCATTCTCTTGAGTCATTAAAATACTATAGAATGTCTGGAAGCAGTACCGCTAATAAACTGATGCATGAAGTCAGAAAATGAAGGCAGGTATAGATTTAAATGTTTGAGTGCTTCAATGAAAGAAAGGTTAAAAATAAAAAAGGCTCATTGGAGAAGGCAGTGAGATGATGTCTGTGAAAGTACAGTAGTTTCATACATTTGCTGGTTAGAGATTATCCAAAAGCATGCGAGATCCTGCTTCTTCACTATCACCTTGAGAACATCCATCCAAGTGTGAACCAGTGTGCAGAAAGACTGCCCAGGACAAGGTGAAAACCGTTGTCCTTACTGTTCAAAAGCAAAATCCCAAAAGGGAGAAACTGAGATTGACCGAGACAAGTGGTAGAGCTGTGAGAAACAGGCTCTCCGTGGTGGATCCATAATAATGAAGATTGACATGATATTGGAAAAGCCCAGTGTCCCCAAAGGAGGATTAGCAAAGTAGTCAAGGTGAGAAAACACAAGGTGGATGTTCCAGCCAACTCTAACACAGTCACTCGGATACTATTTCCCCTGAAACTCCATCGAATAAAAGAGTTACCGCCTATTGTCGAGTGTGAAAATGCTCCCCTCGTTTCCACCACAACAAATCGCTATAAGCTGGAGCACTCAAATGTACAAGGCGTGCTTGCAGAACGTTGTCATCTTTGGTCCCACAACACTGAAGGAAAAAAAAACGCATCCAAACCCAAGCCCTGTAAGATATTCTATTGTGAGTCTGAGAAATGCAGATTAAAGTGTCAAACCACAAAATGTCCTGTTCAATTGAGAGAAAGACCGAGGCCAACATGAACAGCTCCTGGGGATGGGCCAAACAAGACACCTACATTACAAATCCCTCATCATCTTACTGCACCTTTCTGCTTTCCTTCCTCCACCCTTTCCTCCATCCCATAACCAGAGGCACCTCATTCTCCTCCCACGCGTGGTTCCCCATCATAGGGCCCTCAGCCCGACTAGAGGCAGAGATCGGTGTTCTTATTGCATTTTTGTATAACTTGTATCAGTTGGACCAGAAAAAATGACGTTGTTCCAGCGTGAGGTCCTTTCTGGAAATTATTTCATGTCATGAGTGTAAAAACAAACAAAAAAAACAGTTTTTCAGAGTAGTTCAATTTGTGAACGAGTTTGTGATCTTTACAATTCTTGTAAATAAAGTGATATTTTTTATATAATCTTGTTTATGGCTCAGCAGAGGTGATGCAAGAGCACTATGAAGCTTGACACAAAAGGACCACTTCTGTTGCCATCAGTGCTATCCTTACAGGTAAGTGTGCAAAGCTCTGGTCATTTGGAAATGAGCTTCTCTCCCTTCTATTTATTTTCATTCAAAATATTGTGGGCGAACAGAAGCAAACACGTATATGTCACATTAAACATTTCCTGACCCAGCTTCCAGATTCAGGAAGTTGACCAAAGTATAGTCCAAGTAATGCTGTGCTTGTCCTGAGATTAATTTATCATTGTCCTAGGTCGTATGGTAGCCTCCACATGGCTATGGTTACAGTTAAGCTTGTATGCCTAACAACAGCGAAGGAACTACAGAAGAATAGACAAAATCAGATGAGAACATTAAAGGTGGAAGTTGGGGCCACATCCAACAAACTCACTCAGAGGCCATTTCCCCCTGAAATTCCATGGAAAAACTCTTGCCGGGTGTGAAAATGCTCCCCTCGCCTCCATCACAACTACAACAAATTGCTATAGACCTGGGTCACTCAAGTGATACAAACCCTTTTCACTGAAATGTTGGTGTCTTTAGCCCTGAATCTTTTAAGGAAAATACGCATCCAAACACTAATCCAATCAAAAAAAGTATATGGTAAGTCTGAGAATGCAGGTTGAAAGTGTAAAATCAAACTATTTTGGTTCATTTGACAGAAAGATCCAGCCTCCAAAAAGAACCTTAAAGCATGAACAACAGCTTTTGGGGATGTACCAGACAAGGTACCTTTATTACAACTCCCTTATCAACATATTGCACCTTTCTGCTTTCCTTCCTTTCTCCTTCATCACCCATAACCAGTAGCTAGGCTTGTCGTGTGCTGAACTGCTTATTATCCCTAGACCATATGGTAGCCTCTTGCTAGCGGCTACACATAGGGATAGAGTTAAGCTTGTATACCTGACAACAGACAAGAAAATGTCCTACCTCTGTGTGAGTGACAGCATTCTGCCCTTGCACAATGTATACTTATAGAAAAAAGTAGCAGACTTGTACAGTTTTACAAAAACATTCACACAAATTGGCAAAGGCTGTAGTTGGTGGCCAACAACAGGCCTATTGGCTTTGACAATGATGGTTTCGGATTTGGCCAGGGCAAGCAAAGGTGAAGACTGATGCAGGAACAAAAATAGAGTTGGTATGATTTATTTGTTTTTTTTATTTCTATCATGGTGACTTTTCTTGATAACGTACAGAATGGTGCATATTATAGAGGGAAAAACACATTCCTTCCAGCAAGAATGTTCTATTTTCTAGTGCATACTATGACCTGATACAGATGTTAACATGCCTTGACTCACAACGTGGTATATCTAAAGACGAGTAACAGAGTAAGCGAGGATTGGGACCACATATTATCTGGTAAATGCAGTGGGCAATTACTTTACAAATCGATCAGAAAAAATAAGATATTCCTGTAATATGATCTAGTGTAGAATTTTCCTCTGAACCAAAACGGTAGATGTTTAAGTGCTTTGAGAAATCAAGAGGACCAAAAAAAGTATACATCGTGTGACGCTATTTTGTGATCATTTTCCAGATATACATTTTTATTCAAAATAAACCTTTGTTTGATGGAATTGAAAAAAAAACAGGACAAATCTCTAGGACTTTTAACATTGGTAAGCATTAACTAATTATTTGGTAACTTGGCAAACCTTGTTCTAAACCAGTTTAACATGCCAATATGGTTCCTTCCACAATTAGGAGCTTTGGTGTTTACACGTTTTGGCTTGCTATTTTGATTTAGGTAATCTAAGGTCCCAATTTGGATACAAGAAAAGGAAAATCGTAAAGAGCATCAGAAATTAAAAGCACCCCTTCCTTCCACTAGTATTAAAACTTAGTGATGTCAATTAATTGTTTTATGGATTTCACAGGTCCAAATGAGTGCAAAAGAGGTCTGGTCTATTACTTGTTTAAAGGGCCTTCTCCTGCAAGCATGTGGCGCACGGTAAAGGGTATGGAAGCTATGTACCGCTCTCTAAATTACATCAATTAATAAGAAATAAGAGCAAGGAAACGTGGCCAAGTTTGCAAAAGCCATTTTTATTGCCAATGTGGGACATGAAGCAATGTAATAGTCGGTAGTAGCTGGGTTGTTGATAGAGTGACGGGGGGCAGAGGGGGACAGATGGCTGAGACAAATAGAATTTAAAAAAAACACTTACCTGCATTGTGCCCCTCGCTTCTGCAGGCACAGGCTCCCAGAGTGCATGCAGCCAATCCTGTTGCTGCTGAAAGCAGCATCAGGATTGGCTTGAGCACCGATAATTTGCGCTCGCAGTTAGACTGGGAGCCTGTGCCTGCTCTCTCCAACCCGACAAATAGCTTGGGTTACAGAACGCCTCAGTGTGCATGACGGTTGGGCTGGCCTGAGATGGCTGGCCAAACCCACATGCGCACTGAAAGCAGTGCAAACACTCCTCCATCAGCCTGTGATGACGAGGCCCCGCCCTTAAACCTCTACTCCGAAAGCAAAAAAAAATAAAACAATAATAAACAAGAGTTTATTATAGTTTCATCTTTCATTTCTTTTGACTGCAGGCAGGTAGGGGTGATGCTCCTCCGCCATTGCGGAGGAGTCGCCACTGGGAATAATGTTTACTTCGGCCTGTTTCACCTGCCGTTCTTCAACAGTGTTGTGCTGTTGTCAAATTCCATTAACACCTTATCAGCTATGGAACGTCCAGCTCCAGTGCTGAACGTTCCATTGCGCAGGTGCATTTGGAACGTCCAACGGCCGACGGCAGCACTCCCGAGGTAGTGGTGCCGTCGGCCGTTGGACTGGCGCAGCACTTATGAGGTTATGTTGTTGAGGAGTGAACCAGCGACAAAGCGGCTGAGACTGCATTCAAAATAAGCAAGCAATTAAGCCACTTACTAAACTTGCAGAATAACACAGACGTCATCCCCCCATCCCAAACCAGCCTGCCCATCACTCAATCCCACTACCTATATGTCTCCATAAAACACTACTCCATTCACCATCCACTACGCCCACCCCTGCTGCTCCTGCCGTCCATTATGCTGTGCCTTCTCCCGCTCTATTTTTCGTCTGGTCACCCTTCAGCGCATCTCCACTCCACCCAATGTCTCAGCGACCACCTACTAAGCCATTCCCCAGAATGGCTGCACACCACTCTTCTATGTACCTGCCCTCCCATGCACTGAGCTCGCCCTCCTCTCCTGCACGCCCTCCCCTCCGCCGACTACATCCTCCTAGGGGACCTCAACTTCCACCTGGAGAACAACAACGACAACAACACCACCACCCTACTGGACAACCTCGCCAACCTCGGACTCAAGCAACTGGTGAACACCCCCACCCACTACGCCGGACACACGCTTGACCCAGTCTTCTCCAGCAAGTACATCCCCTTCAGCCACTCCACCGGACTCCACTGGACAGACCACAGCTGCGTCCAATTCAGCTTCAGAAAGACCACGACTCACCACCACCCGCAACAGGTCCCCCGCAGGAGCTGGAACAAGGTCACCACCGACCAGCTCACCACATCACTGAGCCAGAACCCTCCCACCAGCTCAACGGACCCCAACCAAGCAGCCTCACACAGTGGATCACCAACTGCGCTGACGACCTCGCACCTCTGAAAACCCATCCCAGCAGGCCCGGCAGCAAGAAAGCCTCCTGGTTCAACGACAACCTCAAGAACTCCAAGAAGAACTGCCGCACCCTCGAGAAAGCCTGGCGAAAAAACCCGACTGGTGCAATGAGCTAGGGACTCACATCTGCGTATACCCTTCCACGCTTATGGTGGACAAAAATGATTCAGAAAAGGGGGTGGTGATGAACAGAGTGTCTGAATTAAGCAGACCACTCTTACCCAGTCCAAAGATCAGGGCTTGATCCATCACCGTTTTTTAGCTCACTGCACCATCCCAGCTCAGAACTTGGCTATATGCAAATTAGTCTGACCCTGGCCCAGTGCATCATGGGAAAAGGGCAGACCAAACAACCAAGCCAATTCTTATACTGGGAAGGAAACAAGCTACCCGGGACCGGTTTCTGGCATTTCAGCCGTCTTCGGCCCGGCTTGCTTGAATCCTGATGGTGCAATGAGCTAGGGACTCACATCTGAGTATACCCTTCCACGCTTATGGTGGACAAAAATGATTCAGAAAAGGGGGTGGTGATGAACAGAGTGTCTGAATTAAGCTGACCACTCTTACCCAGTCCAAAGATCAGGTCTTGATCACCACCCCCTTTTCTGAATCGTTTTGAGCCCTGGCACAGGCGGTCTGTTTTTTTTCCAAACTGCAGTGACAGCAGTTTGCGTTCACTGCAGTCTGGAAAAAAAGTGCCAGGGCGTAAAACAGCCTGATAGAGACCCGATTCGAGACAGCGGCACATCGATGTGCACTACCCACACTGCTTACTTCTCACTAGTGGAGAAGTTACGGCATGACTTCATGCCAGGTGTGTTGTGGGGGAAGGGGAATCCTTTAAAGAGTCAATTTCTTTCTGGATTTCCCTTCTCTTTCTGAAACGCAGAGCAACAAGATTGTGCTGTGTCACCAGGGCTTTAATTGGAATCTTTTTCAATATTATATGTAACAAGCCATAGTTGCAGCTTATTTATCTTATGCAACTAATAACCATTGATAAAGCCAATAGTCCTTACTTGTTGTAGGTTTGATGTTACTTGTTGTATCACATATCTAGATGCAATGACAGAAACAGCAAATACAAGTAGGGCAGCACACTATGCTAAACACAGATTTTGGACATAAATGTTTTAAAGTCACGCCCCTAATTACAATGGCCCCGCCCCTTTGAGAGACCCCCAAGTTTTTTCATACCACTTAAAGCCCTGCCTCACCGGAAGAACCCAGAGAGTCCGCCTCCCCCGTTCAGATCCAAGGCCACCGAAGTCATCTGCGGCGTACCACAAGGATCGTCACTCAGCCCCACCCTCTTCAACGTCTACTGAGCCCCCTCGCAGCCATCGCACGCCAACACAACCTCAACATCATCTCATACGCCGACGACACCCAGCTCATCCTCTCCCTCACCAACGACCCAGCCACCGCCAGAACCAACCTACACGAAGGGATGAAAGACTTAGCCGAGTGGAAGATGAACAGCCGCCTGAAACTGAACTCAGACAAGACGGAAGTCCTCATCCTGGAATCATCACCCTCTGCCTGGGACGACTCCTGGTGGCCCCCTGCCCTGGGCAGCGCACCCAAACCAACGGACCACGCACTCAACCTGGGCTTCATCGTGGACTCCTCCCTCTCGATGACCAGACAAGTCAACGCCTTCTCATCATCATGTTTCAACATCCTACGCATGCTCCGGAAGATCTTCCGATGGATCCCCACCGAAACCAGAAAAACGGTCACACAGGCCCTCGTCACCAGCCGACTGGACTACGGAAACACCCTCTACACCGGAACGACAGCCAAACTTCAGAAAAGACTCCAACGCATCCAGAATGCCTCCACACGACTCATCCTAGACATCCCCCGACACAGCCACATCTCCGGAGACCTGAGAGACCTGCACTGGCTCCCCGTCAGCAAGAGAATCACGTTCCGACTCCTCACCCACGCGCACAAGGCCCTCCACGACCTGGGCCCCAGGTACCTCAACAACCGCCTGACCTTCTACACTCCCACCAGACAGCTGCGATCGACCAGCCACGCACTCGCCGCCGTTCCACACATTCAAAGAGCCACCATGGGAGGAAGATCCTTCTCCTACCTGGCAGCCAAGACTTGGAACTCCCTCCCCATCCACCTCCGTCTGACCCAAGACCACCTCTCCTTCAGGAAGCAACTCAAGACCTGGCTGTTCGTGCAGTAGCGGACCCCCCTCCCCCAAGCGCCTCGAGACCCTCCGGGTGAGTAGCGCGCTATACAAATTTCTTGATTGATTGATTGATTGATTGAGCTCTGTTATTTTGTAACCAGGTTCACAATATACAATTCCCCATATAAACATAGGTACATAAGAAAAACTGCTACTCAACACGAAGGCTCGAGATCTCTTCTAGCGGTCTGCATAATGCAAAAACCCATGTCGTACCTGCTGAAGTTTTAAAAATCCTGTCATTTGGGGATTTCTCCTTAAACCCAGCCTTTGCAGCACCATGAAGTTGGCCTTCCAGCAACAGTAGGCCTCAGGTCAGCTTCAAAGCACAGCATCATAATGTACTACTTACATAAACAACGGTGAGTTTGAGTATAGTCAATGGAGTTACACAAGGCTTCTCCAACGAGTAGCTCGAGAGCTACTGGTAGTCCATCTGCTAGCTATAGTAAGTAACTCTCCGATTTAGTAGGCTGGGCTGCACACAGAAGCTTTTGTTTGGTTGAATTCATATACCAAAATTGAGAAGCTAATAACAGACAAAAAATTGTGTCTTTTCAGAACTCCTGAGCTGAAGCTCGGAGGAAAATGGTTGAATTTGCAAAATATAGTTAAAGCTGATATTTGACTGATAAATCATGCAGCATTGGAGACGCTCATTGCTAATATTAGGTCCTGCTGCCAGAGGCTTTGCAGCTCTGGGTATGTATTACACATGATACACTTAGGTGACAACTGCTGGTATTTTGCATGTGATGGCTACTAATGTAATCTCATCTGATGTGGTCACTATTATGGGCAGGTGGGGATTTTTACTGATAGAAGTTGCTCTTACTACAGAAAAGGTCGGAGACCCTTAACCTATATATACACTGGGCGTGGCGGCACTAGCAGAAGGATTTCTGATGCTTAGAAACCTGGACGCTTAGAACTGGCTTAATCAGACCTGGGGATCTGAGAACTGGAGCATGAGGCCAGAATTGCTTGATTATATAATACCTAGAAATCATGTTGTCATCTGAAAAATAATTCTCTTACTTTGAAATACAGGGGAAATGGCAGAGTTAGGCAAACTGCATGAACAAATTAATGGGACGATACCAAGAGATCATTAAATGTCAGGGGCATGCACTAACCCCTATCCTACTGTGGATCATTCATAATGATCTATAGATACCGCAGTCTTGCAAACAGGATAAAGCACCTACTAATAGGCAGTCATTGCACTTATGGCTCCGAAGGAATTTTACAGCAACCAATGAGATCGGATATTCTCAGTTTCTGTGCATTTGTTTCCAGTGTTGAACGTGGCTCTCTGAAGAAGATAAATGGTAAGCAAACAGAGACGCTACAAAAAGGATACACACGGAAAAAAATTGCAAATGTACAAGATGTAAAGTCACACAAGGAGGAGATACACGTGGATATAGCCTAAGAGTCACATAGAAATGGTAGATAGTATAAAGGTCTACTGCATATACTAGTGATTAGAGTTATCTCTATATACATAGGGATGGGATATAACTGGATATACTCTAAGAGTCACATAGGAACGGTAGATGATACAAAGGTCTACTGCATATACTAGTGATTAGAGTTATCTCTATATACATAGGGATGGGATATGAATGGATATACTCTAAGAGTCACATAGGAACGGTAGATGGTACAAAGGTCTACTGCATATACTAGTGATTAGAGTTATCTCTATATACATAGGGAAGGGATATGAATGGATATACTCTAAGAGTCACATAGAAATGGTAGATAGTATAAAGGTCTACTGCATATACTAGTGATTAGAGTTATCTCTATATACATAGGGAAGGGATATGAATGGATATACTCTAAGAGTCACATAGGAACGGTAGATGGTACAAACTTCTACTGCATATACTAGTGATTAGAGTTATCTCTATATACATAGGGAAGGGATATGAATGGATATACTCTAAGAGTCACATAGAAATGGTAGATAGTATAAAGGTCTACTGCATATACTAGTGATTAGAGTTATCTCTATATACATAGGGATGGGATATGAATGGATATACTCTAAGAGTCACATAGGAACGGTAGATGGTACAAAGGTCTACTGCATATACTAGTGATTAGAGTTATCTCTATATACATAGGGATGGGATATGAATGGATATACTCTAAGAGTCACATAGGAACGGTAGATGGTACAAAGGTCTACTGCATATACTAGTGATTAGAGTTATCTCTATATACATAGGGAAGGGATATGAATGGATATACTCTAAGAGTCACATAGGAACGGTAGATGGTACAAACTTCTACTGCATATACTAGTGATTAGAGTTATCTCTATATACATAGGGATGGGATATGAATGGATATACTCTAAGAGTCACATAGGAACGGTAGATGGTACAAACTTCTACTGCATATACTAGTGATTAGAGTTATCTCTATATACATAGGGATGGGATATGAATGGATATACTCTAAGAGTCACATAGGAACGGTAGATGGTACAAAGGTCTACTGCATATACTAGTGATTAGAGTTATCTCTATATACATAGGGAAGGGATATGAATGGATATACTCTAAGAGTCACATAGGAACGGTAGATGGTACAAACTTCTACTGCATATACTAGTGATTAGAGTTATCTCTATATACATAGGGATGGGATATTACTGGATATACTCTAAGAGTCACATAGGAACGGTAGATGGTACAAAGGTCTACTGCATATACTAGTGATTAGAGTTATCTCTATATACATAGGGATGGGATATGACTGGATATACTCTAAGAGTCACATAGGAACGGTAGATGGTACAAAGGTCTACTGCATATACTAGTGATTAGAGTTATCCCTATATACAAATACATACACACATAGTAGATATCCTCAGGCAGAGTTCCCTTAAGTGGGGTTGTAGAGGGGACGTGGTCACAACACCAAGGGAGGGTGGGAGGGAATCAAAGGTGAGGAGAGAAGGCAATGCAGAAAAGGGAAGAAACATTTGAGGAACATCAAGGGGGAAACAAGGGAAAAGGGTAAAAGACGAAGGAATGGACAAGAAGACAGGCTGGGGACAAGGAAAAAACGGCCGAGAACAGCAGCAAAATGGCAGGCAGGACAGAAGGAAAAGTGAGGAAGTCCAAGAGTCTGTGGTCCACAAATGCAGTGCCTCAAGTGTTTCCCGTACCGGGGTCTGTAATTATGGTCAACCGACTCTCCGATGTGTCTTATAGGAGTGCCCCTGGATTCAGAGGGGGGACGCAGCATAGGACAGGATTCCCTGGCGAGGAACTGGCTGTTGAGATGGTCCGGAGTTATCAAGAGGCCTACTGGAAGCACAAAACGTCTTTCTGAAAAGGGCATACACAAGTTAGCGTACAAAGTAGGTCACAGAAAGTAAGTTGTCAACTGCTAATTTAATTTTGCTGACCACAATGCATCTAATTGACTAAAGATCTGATTCACACTAACATAAAAAAATTCACACACATACACGTACGGTTGGTACGTACGTACTAACAGCTATCGATGCAGGGGTTTTGGGAAATTACAAAAATTCCTAGCAGTACATCACAAAAGCTGCATTAGTGGAATTGTCATGTGACAACTGATACTTTACCAAAGTGAATGTACTCCTCCACATTGAGAAAATGTAGCCAATTGGGAAAATGTAAATTTTTTCCTCCACAGAGAAAACATTTTCCCCCGCAAGGAAAACCCTGTCCAACAGAAAGTTTGGAGATGTTTAGTTGCCCTTCACATCCTCGAAGGACAGTTACTCTAAGTCTTTTCTCTATAAACCTTAGACTATATCTGGGGGTGAGGTGGTGGACAGATCAAGAGGAGTATGCAAATGCTAACAAGCTGAAAAGTTTGCAGAGGTCATGAACTCTCAAGGCAAACCCCCTTGATCCACCTATTCTCACAAGCTGGCAAAGACTATAGTGCCTATCTTTAGCACGTAGGTGTCCAGGAGGCCAGTTTCAGCATGTTCTTATCAAACTGAGGATAAGCCGATTACGATCCACATGGTAGACACGAAGACCATGGCAAGATCTTCTATCTATGAAAGTTAGTAACCTGCAATTCTTTTTCAGAGAAGTTTGCCGCATTCTGAGATAGATCTTTGCATTCAACCATATGGTGAGCAATCCCATATTAACTCAAGTGGAAGTTGGCTTGCATGTTTATTAAACACAGTAATGGTCTAATGCTATAGAAGCAAAGGGAGCCCCACTAAAATATGTCTTTTTCTGCAGTCACATTTCCTTTGGGCATTTATTGAGGCACTTGTGGACATTTCCAGCCACAAGCATGTTGTGCTTATTTGAGATGGCTGCAAAAGTAAACAATTCTGCCAACACAACTATTTTATATCGGTATAACGCTTCAAATATTGACATCCAAAATATAAGCTTGAGCCCAAAGTGACAAGAAAAAGTATTTATTACATATATTTGTTTCTCTTTGATTTCTGCACTTTTCACATATGCTTCACTATTTTCAGCAAAAGCATAGATATCAAAACACACTTTAACTTAACAGAACACAAAATACATCATATATAGAACATAGATATATCATCTCAAAGTTGTACCACTAGACACCCTACTCATACTAAAACAATATGTACAGACTCGTACATGTCATTCATACTTCTATTCGTTCTGTCTCACTCAAACGAGACACCATTAAAAGAATTTAATACAAAACACCATACAAGGCCAACATGCTCAGAATGTACATATAAATACGAATCTTGCTGTAAAAATAATGTTATTTTTGTTATAACACAAAAAAAACGTAATATTTATGGACATAATTCAATCCTATTCTCTTTAAATTACACTCTTTCATAGAGACATGGCTGTATCTTTACATTTTTTGGGGGAGAAAGAGTTGTGGAAAAAGACCCCTTCAGTTTATCATGTAGGTAATGTGGTATTCTGGTTCACATTCAGCTTCCAAGGGCGCCGACACGTGTTTAGGTGCAAGACCAAATGCAATACTACCTTCTTCAGGGAGCTAAGTAACATAATTTGTATACGAAAACAGGGAGTAGGAGACAGCTAGGAGAAGACTAATAGAAAAATAGAGAGATGGCTCAAGGTACTAAAAGAATAATAACACTCGTATTTAGTAGAGAACGTGTACTCAAGCAGGAAACACACAACAGAGACAGGCAAAGGGCACACTACACCAGTGTGAAGAGGGTTCCTTACCAGCAAAGTTATTCAGTCGAATATAGAGCCATATACCAGCAATGTGCAACCAGGACAAAACATACAAAACTATAAAGAGAAATCAGATGACCCAACATGGATTACAGATTTTGCACATGATAAGCAAAGAGAAAACCAATCTAAATAATATTTTTTTCCATCACAACCCAGACCAAACATGACACCAACATGTTGATACATGTAGTGACTTTACAGTCCTACCAAAAGTTGCGCACTGGTAGCGTGGCCAATGGGGAGGAGGATAAAGGTCTCTGGCAATGCAGTCAGACGATCAGAAAGAGATGCGTAGAGACCGGAAAGGTCTGCCCCTAAGGGAGCACCCATCAGGATGAAAAGAAAAAGTTTGGTTACAAGAATAAGGGTAATATGTAACCAGTGCATAGGGCGATCGAAGATCAATGGATACTTACCTCTAAGGGGGAACTGAAGGACAGTATAGGCCCTCCTACAGAGGTCAGGCTAAAAGCCAATCTTGAGGTAAATATGATCCTTCAAATTGAATTCCTTACAGGTAGTTCAAAGGTCTTTTGAACAGGTGCTACACAAGCTATCATTTTCCAGTCTAAATCGGTGTTTTCAAGGATAATTCACAAAAGAGAAGGAAGTAAACATCTCTAGTCCAAAGCGGTGATGAAAAGAACACACATACTGGGTGAATTACCAGGATACTGGTTCATTGCCTGAATACTACCAGATATTGAAAGGGAAACCTGAGAAAAAAGTATTCAACCTGATCATCACTATTAGTGTAGAGGCTGCCAGCAAGGGAATTATCTGCACCCGGTTTACATTTATCTATGGTGTTCCGAAAACCCATAAGAAGATTTCGAGACCCACCTTTACACCTCATTGTATTCACCATATGTGCAGCCACAGAAAGCACTATCAAACTATGTGGACGTATTCCTTAAACCGCTGGTCAGTGCACTACCAGCGTACATTGAAAATACAGGACATACGTCCAAACTGGAGGGCATAAAGTTCAATTCCCAGACAGAAATATTGGTCACAATGGAGATCAAGGCCCTATATACTAAAATCCCCTAGCAACAGGCTCTCAATGCTGTGAGGGAGATACTGAACAAATCAGGGGATAATGACCATCATAAGTTCATCTTGCAATTTTCCAAAATAGTTTTGAGTGACAACATTTTTGAGTCTGAGGCACTCCTATACCAGCAAACCAAAGGAGTAAGTATGGGGGCGGCCTGTACCCCAAGTGTGGCAAAAATATACATGCGGAGATTTCAGGAAAAATACATACAGAACGAGATAGCCCGTTTTGCGAGAACATCCAACAGTGGTCGAGATACGTAGATGACAATTTCTTTATTTGAAGAGAACAACTTCAAGAGTTCTGTCTATGTATCACTCTCTGTGACTCTAACCTCAAATTTACTCCCTATATGAACAGGGAAAATGTCAAGTTCCTGGATATATGGATTCAGAATCAAAATCAGCAAATTCAGGTTTCACTCTACACTAAACCCATGCCGAGAAATACTCTTCTTCACTTTGACAGTTTTCACCACCAGTGCCAGAAGTAACGGATTCCATTTAGTCAGCTCCGGCGGTTGCGCAGGAACTGTATGGATACTCTGGATTTTCTTAGCAATTCTGAGATTCCAAAAAGGAAGTAACTATCCAGAGGATAAGGTAAACGCCTTGTACGTGATTCTTTTAAACGACTAAGGTACTATAATAGGAAAAGCATGTTCCAAAATAGAACAAAAGACAATGGGGACAAGCTGGTATGTGTTGGACAACACTCGAACCTTGATCACAAGAGAAGACGGATAGTGAATTCTCAGTGGCATATACTCAACACTGACCCAGCTACCGAGACCTACTTTTGCATTCAAATGGAATCGCAACCTGAGGAATATCTTAGTTAAGCCAACTTGGACAACACTAACAACTTCTGTCAAAAGTCGATAACAGGACAAAATCCGATCACCGGCAACCACAAATGTGGATCACACCACGCATGCAAAGGAGCTATGGTAGCCAATTTCATCCAATGGGGATAAAAGATTACCTTGTCCAACATGACAAACTGCAGATCATCTAATATATTATACTGTATTCAATGCCCTTGTCAGATGGGTTATGCAAACAAACTTACATTCAGAGTAAGGTACTGTGAATGTAAATCTGCAATCTGTAACATGAATAGTAGAGCATCACTAGTGGAACATTAGACAAAAAAGGGCCATACAGAGAGCAAACTCACCTGGATCATTCTAGAGAAAATAGGATCAGTGAAAGGGGGATGGCAACCAACAATGCAGAAAAATAGTATTTTGGATCTTCACCATGGGAACTCAAGAGGGAGGACTTCATGAAATGATCCTGTGGGAAAATGCTATGAGCTAACTTTCACACCCAGACCTCAACTCTCTTCCTGATTTTTAAAGTTATTCCTTGGAAACAATTCTGTTCTCTACTTTTGCCTGGCACACATTGAAGCTGCAACCTGGGGTGTCCCTGAGATGTGTGTTCCCTATGTCACAGTGCCACGTTTCTTATTTTTATTTACACATTTTTACTTTTTATTTTTTTCTGCTTCGGCTTCTCTGGTGTACAGTCACCTCACCTAGTTTTCTCATTGCTTCCCAGGCTATCGGGACCAGGTACTCAGAAGTTATTATTTTTTTCCCCTCTGCGGATTTGGCATTCCACTTAGGACAGTCCACTGGGTTCACCCAGGGTGGTGATGATATGTAGGATATTTCACTGAGTTCTTTTTCGTGTGCGCTTACTGTATGGCAATATGTTCTTTTGTATAGCCATCGTTCAGTGGAGAGTCCATCTTCTTACACCTTCTGCTGGATTCATGCAGATGAGCTCAACTGATTAAACCAAAGATATCTTCAACATAGTAAGGGAATTATCTAACCTCACCAATCCCCGCTACACAGAAACTCTGTAATGACCTAAGCAATTTCTTCATTGAAAAAATAGAGAAAATTCAGGAATCCATAGATCCCAAACATCAGGAGGTGGAAAATTGGTCTGTAAATAACATTGACATCCGGACCACCTTCCTGTGCATAGGCCAAGACCAACTCTTGGAGTACCTAAACATAATAAAATCGGTCTCCCCAAACGATGTCTGTCCGCCTGAAGTACAAAAATCCATCTTCAAAGCATTTCCAAAGATCACTCTCTCTCTTCTAAACCTATCCTTAACTCAAGGGACAGTTCCACAAGTTTTCAAAGAAGCAGTGATTGTTCCACTTCCGAAAAAACAAGGAGTTGATCCTCAGAGGCTGGATAATTATAGGCCAATATCCCTCCTCCCCTTCTCGGCTAAGGTGTTGGAGACACATGTAGCAAAAACTCTCAGCTCCTATATTGAAAAAACAAACTTCTTAGACCCACATCAGGGAGGTTTCGGTGCAGCCCACTCCACGGAGTCCATTATTCTATCTGTAATGGATGATCTAAAGGGGAAGGCAGATGTAGGCAGCAATCAAGCATTGATCCTCCTGGACCTGTCTGCAGCCTTTGATACCGTCAACCACGACATCGTGGTGGACAGGCTGGCTGCAGCAGGTCTCAGTGGCACAGCCCTAAAATGGTTTCAATCATTTCTTGCAGATAGAAAACATTTGGCTCTCCCCGTACAAACTGGGCACAGTAAACTTGAAATGTGGAGTAACACAGGGCCTATCACTATCCCCGCATCTATATATATCCATCCTCTTAATGTAGCATTACGGCAGATGGTAGTGCAAATCTACAACTATGCTGACGATATGCAGCTAGTATTCCCCATAAATGAATCTACAAATTCTCAGGAATTTCTCAAAAAATCCATGTTGTTCATCATGAAATGAACAAACAAATAATCAACTAAAACTCAATGCCGAAAAAACAGAAATCATTATTCCCAACAATAAACTTCAGCAATTGGTCCCCCGCCCACCGAGTTAGGTCCGCCTCCTGCACTAAAAAAAACTCGATAAAAAGCCTAGGCACACATATTGACTCAAACCTAAACATGAACAAGCAGATTGGAGAAGTCACCTCCACTTGCTTCTTCCAACTGCGGAAACTGAGGAGAATCAGGAGGTTTTTCAGCAGAGGCATGTATCCAAATTGTCATCTCCTTGATTCTGTCAAGAATTGGTTATGCTAACTCTATATACCTAGGTCTTCAGCGCAATCAAATACATCATCTGCAGCTAATACAAAATCAGGCAGCCAGAATAATATATCAACAAGGCAGACAATGTCACATCAAGCCGCTGCTAAAAGAGTTGCACTGGCTTCCATTGGAGCAACGCTCCAAGTTTAAAGCCGGCTATATTTGTTTTAAAGTCTTGCACAAGACTGACCCTAAGTACGTCTCATCAAAAATCCATAAGTACATCCCCCACCGTACTTTAAGATCTATGCACATGAACTACTTGGAGGTCCCAGATTTTAGATGCAAAAGAACAGGAGGCTCACGCTTCTCAATATTAGGACCCAAATTCTGGAACGCTCTTCCGCCCCCATCGAGACTCGAGTCATACCTCTTTCACTTTAGGATGAGGTTGAAGACCTGGCTCTTCACTCAAGTTTACAGCTAGACCTGGACCATCCTTACCGGTAACTCCTTTTGGAAATTAACTCCTCTAGCGCCAAGAAACCTGCTGTTAAACGAGCGCTATAAAAGTTCCTATTAACATAACATAACATAAAATGTCCCTTGGATCTTTAGATGTGAAAGTGTTCTGTCAGCGACTGCTATATCCTATTTGACATGTAAATGTATGAAAAACACTATGGGGAACGTCTACTACTAATACTTCTGAATGGCTCCAAATCATAGCTCATCCTGAGTGCTCACTCTGAGTCAAGAGCCCCTCTTACTCCCCTCTTCTTTACTACCCCCAAACATAGATTTGTGTCAATTACAACTTATCACCAACTAATGTGTTTTGACAGTAAACTACAATTTCCAAAATGTCTGCTGGATATTTTTCTTTTTGTATGGTGAATTAGGGCAGCATGCATTCAGTGCTGGAACTATAGAGGCGAGAACTAATGCACTCTGGGTTTAGGCCTCTTCTCATTTTTTTATAGGCTGTAGTAGTAATATTATTATTTTTTGATTTCAAATCCTTTTTATTGAAAATTAATACAACACACAATACAGAAAAATCCAAAGAATACAAAATAAGAAGAATAAGAGCTACAAAACAAGAAAATCATCAAACTGCGACAGTCACAATGAAGCACAAAGTGAATATATGAGATGGGGGTGTTACATCGGCAAATGAGGAATAAGGAATAATGAATATAATATGAGCAATTACATACATTGCTAAAATTGAATCCTTAATATGCCAATATACATAAAACACAGAATATTCATGACATGATACCTTGAGTCACAGATGGCGCTCCTCACGCTTCCTTTCTTCCAAACATAACGGATTGTGACTGATGATTCCAATAATGATAAAGATAAAGAATAAATAATAATAATAAATAAACAGAGAGGAGGTAAGGAAGGTAAGGAAGGAAGAGGGAAGGAAGGAGGTGGGGGAGAGAGTGTAGGCAGCAACGGTGTGACAATAAATGTTTAGCACAAGGTAGAGCTGTAGATTCATGGCGCAAGAGGGAATACATATCTCACCGACATAAAGATATTGTGCGAGTTATCTGGCTTAAAGTGGATCATAGCAAAGCTCTAAGGAGTCAAGCAGACTCCATAGTTTAGTGTGGGGTTTTTGCCAAGGAGATGAGTAAAGGACGTCATTGTCAGCACCCCTCAGTAATGCCAGCCACTCCTGCCAGATGTTGAAAGATACGTCTGAAGCATTCTTCCATTTGCTGAGTACTACTTTGCATGCAAGAGTGATCATAAGGTCTAAGAGGTGTCTGTCTCTTCTTTTGGTATATTCGAATCAATTGCTCCTAGGAGAACATAACTAAACTCCCTAGGGGGTCTGTAGTGAAAAAGACGTTGAATTAATTATATATCTCATCCCAATAATGTTGCAAAAGTGGACAGTGGAAAAGCATGAGTGCTAGGTTACCCACGTCTGATTTGCAATTCCAGCAGAGAGGACTATCCGCAAGTTTTAATTTGAAGAGTTTCTCTGGCGTCCAATATGTCCTATTTATCAGCATAAATTTAGTCTGTGACAGTATCAGTGAAATGTTATAATAGAATGGGGTGAGGTGGATTCTGTCCCATTCCAAAGTCATATTGGAGGTGTTATGTTCTTGTTTCCAAATCCCATTCGCATTTTCTGTGCGCTTTCTGAGACATAGGGGCTAAGATCTTGTATACCCGCGAGACCACTTGGCCCAGAGATGTAAGCTGGATTAATTTAGTGCACAGAGTAGGATTCTGTGGCGTGATGTCTTTAGCCGTTATTAGTGCTTTAAGGCGTAGGAATCTGTAAAAGTCAAGTAGTTGGAGAACAAAACGTGATTGTAAGGTGGCATAGGACAAAGGTGTGGATCCCTCGTACATATCTTGCAATAGGTTTAATCCCTTCTTGGACCATTCTTCCCAGAAAAGGAGATGACCATCATCTTTTAAAGACTGATTAAGCCATAACGAAGTTAAGTTAGATTTGGAGAACTTTATTTTCGCTTTACAGTGCCTCTCTAAGTTTAGGAGAGCGCTTTTCGTGTTGAGGAATATATACTTAGAATGTGGGAAGGCAGAAGCGTCCAAGGTCATTATGGCCAGGAGTGGTAGATTGTTAATGATAGATTTTTCGACTTGGGTCCATACAGGGGTATAGTCTTGATATTTGTGGAACCAGTTAGCTCCTTGTTTGCATAGATATGCCACCTGATGACATCTAAAGTTTGGTAGACCTACCCCACCCATATCTTTTGGTAGTTGCAGGTTCCGTAGTGATATTCTCAGTTTCTTATTTTGCCACAGAAAGGAGTTAAAGATTTTTTGTAGTTTGGTGAGAAAGTCATCAAATAATAACATAGGTAGTATACTTATTAAATAATTGACAAGTAGCGTAATCATCATTTTCAGAGTTTCCACTCTGCCCCACCAGGACAAGAATATTGGGGACAGCCTTCCAATAAGAAGGAGATCTTTTTATATAGGACAAGTTAGTTGATTTTAAGAGTGCCAAATAAATCTTTTTTAAATTCTATGCCAAGATATTTAAAGCTTTTTGGTTGCCAGCATAGTCCAGAGTCACCCAGGATACTCTTATCACCTATGTTGTTAAGTAGCTTAACCTCCGTTTTGTCTTTATTTAGTTTATATCCGGATACTTCAGCAAATTCCGCAATTGAAGACATTAGAGCCGGGATTGCTGAGTCCGCATTTTCAGATACTACTAGCACGTTATCTGCGTAGGCCGAAATTTTAACTGTGATATCACCAAACCCTATCCCACTGATGAGGTCATTGTGTCTCAAGGAGCATAAGAAGGGCTCAATTGCCAAGTGGAACAACGAGGGGGAGAGTGGACATCCTTGCCTTGTGCCTTGTTGGAGTTCAAATGAGGTTTATAGGCAACCCCCCCCTCACCCTAGCTGAGGGGTTAGCGTACAGGGCCATCACCATGCGTATGAAATCCGATCCCAGTTCAAATTTATTCAGTCGCTTCCAGATAAACCCAATCAACCTTATCAAAAGCTTTTTCAGCATCTAATGTTACTGCTACCGTGGGAGAATTAGTCAATTTAGCTTTTTCTATGATATGCCTCAGAGTTCTCGTGTTATCGCTCGATAATTTATTCTTAAGAGACCCTACTTGCGAAGGGTGTACCAGTTCGGGTAGCACTTTCTGTATTCTTTTTGCTAAAATCATGGCATATACCTTGCAGTCAAGATTTATCAGGCTTATCGGTCTACAGTTTTTTGGAAACGTGGGGTCCTTTCCCTCTTTAGGGAGCACTGCAATAATTGCCTCTGCAGGCGTGCCGTGAATTTGACCACTTGTGGCGAACTGGTCATACAGATCCTTAAGTGGTTCTGTTAGAGCATTTGAATTTTTTTATAAAACATAGCACTAAATCCGTCCAGTCCCGGTGCCTTCCCAGTTTTGAGGGGCTTAATGGCTTGGGTAATGTCTTCTTGTGATATAGGTCGGTTTAGTTCAATACGGTCAATCGGAGGGAGGGAGGGAACTTTGCATTTATCTAAGTATTGTCCCAGCTTTGACCCGTCAATGTCCTTGTTCTTACTGTATAATTCACTGTAGAAATCTTTAAAGATCTCCGCAATTTTGATAGGGTCTGAGTGCTGTGCTCCTAGCTTAACAATGATACTTTTTATGGAGGTTTGCTGAAGTTTAAATTTCAAGTAAGACTCAAGACTCTTACCTGCTTTGTTAGTAAGACATAATCTGAAGTTTGTTTGGTGCTGGAGCCAAATTCCTGCCCTTTCGCTAATAAGTTTGTTGTATTTATACTTTTTATTCATCATTTCATTAAGGGTCCCCAGGAGTATGTGTCGTTGTTCTAATGCAGCAATATCTCTTTCTAGCTTCAAGATGGCCGAGATAGCATCTCTATTCATGGCAGCACGTATCTTAATTAATACCCCCTAATTGTGGACTTTAGGGCTTCCCATCTCGTTAGATCTGCTGTCTCACCTTTTTTGTTATGAATAAGATAATCCTTTATGGCTATTTCTATTGTCTCCCTATGTTCCTCCTTTTTTAGTACTGCATTGTTAAATCTCCACAGAGTAGTAGTGATCGGATACTACACATGGTTCAATGGAGGTGGCTTCAATGTCAGCAACGGAGTGGGCCGAAATGAGTAAGTAGTCTATTCGTGAGTATGAGCCATGTGGTGGGGAATAGAATGTATAGTCTCTGCCTGTTGGGTTCATCAGTCTCCATGAGTCCACCAGGTTGAAACGCTTACAGAGGTTAAGAAGAGCTTTGTGTGAATTGGATCATCGGAAGGGACATCGTGAATCTCTGTCAAGAAGAGGATCCATGGGAATATTCAAGTCTCCTCCTAGTATGTGTGTCACAGAATCCGGCATCTTATCAATGTGATTACCGAGTTCCTCCCAAAAATCCTGGTCATCCCTGTTGGGACCATATACATTAGTGACATAGAACTCTTTCCCATCTTTTGCTAATTTAGTTGAGACCCATCTACCTTTGTTGTCGGCACTACTCTGTAGGACATCGATGTTTTCTCTCTTGGCAATGAGTGTAAGAACCCCGTTCTTCTTTCCCAAGGCGTCAGACCCAATCGCTTTGCTATAATACTTAATTTTCATTGAATTAAATTGGGGTGAGCCATAGAATCGTTTCTTGTAATAATATTATGTCGCCCTTCTGTTTGTAAAGGTAGTCAAGTATTTTCCTCTTCTTGATAGGGTGATTGATCCCCTTTACATTAAGTGAAACTATCTTAATCGCTTGCTTATTTGTCGCCATATTAAATGTGTGTGGATGATGTGTCAGGTCTCATTATAGGAGATCTCATTATAGACGATACATGAAGACAGTTATTTATGATATTCGTAACAAAGACATTGACGGGATCCCACACTGTAGACATGAGCTTGCATTTGTACCCTTCAAAAACACCATGAGCCCCCTCTGCCCTTTGACATTGACGTGTGTTGTTGCCAGGACACAGAAACAAAAGGGGGGTTGGAAGCAAACATGAATCAAAATTCACAAGAAAGATCAACCAAACCAATACCATGAAGAACCCTCTCCGCCCCACCCCCATCCCAAACCCACCCTTCCCACCCCCAAAGTACCTTAGGGTCATGGCGACCAAGGAGAAGTAACCAAACCAGTACCACCTCTCTGTGGCAATTGCATAGTATCTTGCTTACCCAGGACATTAAGGCGACTCGAACGTGGCCATACAATGGTAACTTAGGCTCTTTTACTATCGGTTTTAGAACCATAAAGATAACAGAAACAAATTCCTTCCATAGAGTTACTGACCCAAGTAAATCAACAGCAGCAACTGACCCAGGAAAATCAACAGCAAGTGACTCGTGTGTAGAAACATTGCAGAACTTATATCAAACTGGTAAGCAACTTTAAGCAAATATTAATATCATCCTAGAAAGGACATCTTCCCATCTTCGCTCTGCCCCCTTTGAACTAAGGACTGATGCAAAAGATAAACAATTAACTCTGATACCAGACTGTGATCTAATTGTACATCATACCTAACTAGAAACAGTCTAGCAAATCTACATTATTCCATAGTGGACACTGTGGAGTGACATCATGGGCCCCAAAAGTCTTGTTCAGTATTCGGACAACTTCTTGGTATACCTCCGTTCATGACTGAATATGAGTTAGAACCAGTATGAGTTCAATAGGGTTGGCATCTAATTATTTTCTCATCAATTATTATGTCTATAGCCAATGTCTCATCATTCTGCCTTGCCCCCTGTGTTTCATCCCGGATATACCATCTAAAAGGACAATGCAGAGATACCACAGTGGCATGCAGACTCTCCACATATTGTGATAGAAAACGCCTACCATCTCGACGGATGTTCGTTACTGAGTAGTATCACACCCAAGTTGGGCATTGTTGATCAGGACTGTTCATGGCACCTCAGCTTGGTAATTTGTCGCTCTGGCAGTGTCTATTTATTACTCTTCTGGACCATCAAGAAGTTTCTTCAGCTGCATTGGATCAGAAAATATTTGTGGTACTCCCCGGATTATTACTCGAAAACGTGCAGGGCCTACAAACCCATGTTGATATTCAAGAGAGCGAAGACGTGGCCGAAGAGCAAGGAAGCCTTTTCTGAGATTAACGGTCTCTTTACAGTCATCTTGGGAAATAAATATTTTGTTGGTTTTCCAGAGGATATGATTGTGTTTGCGTATGAATGCTAAGATTTGTTCCACATGTTGGTACCTCAGTGGTTTGCAAAGTATTGGCCTGGGACCTCTTTGCTGGTGTGTTATACGACCTGGAACCCTATGTGCACGGTCGAATTCCAGAGGGTTGCTGAAAGTAAGGTTCGTGGCTCGGGGGTACCAGGACTCTAAGAATGCTACACATGAAACATCTTTATCCTCTGCTCCTTCCGGAATCCCCAAAAATGCGGAGGTTCCCTCTTCGGTTTCTGTCTTCCAACTCCGCTAGGCGCCGCGACATAGACGATGTAGAAATGTAGAGGTCCTTAAGGGTTTTATTCACCTTTTCATCCGATTCTTCAAGTTGGCCAATCTTGCATTCGGCTTCAGATAGCCTTACATTAGTGTCTTTGATATCTTGTCTCACTGCCGCAATTTCCTCACGTGTGGATTTCGTGATCTCGTGGACTTCAGCTAATTTCAGAAGTATTGTGTCCAGCGTCGCGTTAATATCCCGTGCTCCTTTGGTTGGCGAGATTGGAGTCGGTGGCTCGGCCTTCAGTCTTTTAAGAGTCTTTGCCTCCTTCTCGCCCATGGTTTTGTTCGAGTTAATTCAAACACACGGTTGTTGTTATTCCAGGTGACCTTGACGTCTAGATATGAATGATCAGTCTCTAGAACTCGAGCACAATTATTTAAATCACTAATGCTGACTAGAAGTGTCTT
This sequence comes from Lissotriton vulgaris, assembly GCF_964263255.1. NCBI lineage: Eukaryota > Metazoa > Chordata > Amphibia > Caudata > Salamandridae > Lissotriton > Lissotriton vulgaris. Next base: position 916,265,757 of record NC_141697.1, read on the forward strand.
GGTTAACATTGATCCTAGTTTAGGTCTTCTTGCTTGGCACCTAGTTATATTGACCCCCACCAACCTTGTGCTTCATGAACTACTTCCAGGACCATTACAAGGTTATCACAGCCATTGCGGTATTGTGGCCTTCAGACAGTAGCTTTCTCATAAACAGGTATTGGACAAGCGGGCGGCGGCCTTGGGCGCATGTACATTTCTTCACCCCTCAAGATGGTGTTTCATTGAGCAGGATGTTCAATTTGTCAGCCATTATGGGTCAGGCATTGTGTAGGTCATCCATTCCGATCCAGATTCTGTTGGGCACAGCTAATTTCCCCAGCACAGCTTTGCTTAGTCAGGTGGGCACCCAGGGATACACCATACGCTTGGTTAGGGTCTCCGAGTCAGCATTCGTTTCCGCGATCACAGGAACAGTTGGAGATTTGGTCCCTCGCTAAACAGAAAGAGTGTTTGATTCAGATTACGCTGTAGCTTCCCTCTTTGAAATGGGAGTATTGACCCCTTAGAAGCGGGAGGTGGATACTTGGTGGGCCGAAGTATATTTTCCCCACAAACGCTTTGAGAGCTATACAAAGACCACAATGGTTGGATTGTTTTACGAGATATGTTGACCTAAGGAATTAATTGGTTGAATTGCCCTAAAGAGGCTTGAATTAAGAAAAAGGCTGAAACGCGTCGACTGCATATATTAAGGCATCAACATAAGAAAATTGAGATACTACATATATCATTATATGAATAAGGAGCTTGATATTTTTTAGAGGAAAAAGGAATTGACCCTTTGAAGCTCTTATATGCTTTTTGTTGATGACCGAATATAGGGAATGTTGTGACATAATTATAAGTCAACGTCCTTCTATTTAAATAATTGTGGGCTGTTTAGACCAGCAAATGTGTTACTTTTGAAATGTCGTTTGTTCGTATTGTTTAATTTGTGTATAATTGTGTTTATATATGTTTTGGTAAAAATATGTGTTACTAAAAAGAGAAAAAAATAAGCTTAAAGAAATAATAAACAGCTTTAATATTTCTTCCATGACTGATTAATGTAGTTTTAGCTTATATAGGAAAACAAGTGTTTTTTTTTTATTCAATTGAGATATATTTCTTTATGACCATGATGCTAGGTTAGGAAAGGACAATTAATGGTGTCTTTTCTATAATTAAGTTATATATTTTTCAAAAAAACATTTTCCATAGGCATCGCCTTTGCTTATGTCACTAATCGAAAGCCTCACGGGTGTCAGCCATTTTGAGGTCAGGCAAGTTAAATGAGAAACAGCCTTGCAGCTCTGTGTATTCTGCAACAAGCCTTAAGCGCTATTTCTGTACCACATCACTGTTGCTGAACGTATTTGCACAAATAGGAGCAGTCCCTCTCAAAAGATGGGGTTGTATTTAAATCGTTAGTGCTCCGCCGGTATTTCCATTTAATAGGGGCATCTCATTCACAGCATACGCACAGGAGCGTTATGTCAGGACCACAGATCATGCCACATATCGTGTAAGCGCTTGGATCTTTTCTCGGAGCTGTGCTTGGGTGATCAAGTGCCATCAGCCTTCTGTGGGGATTCACTGTGTCGGGCTGGGATAACGCGCGGTGGCCGCCATTTTAAATGAGAGGAGCGCGGTACCTAACGATCGTTTTTCCGGCACAAATCAGCGTTTTGCACACCGTAGTGAAGGTCAGGCTCCTGGTTCGTCACAGCCTTCCAGATCTCGGTTGGTGTGCCTCTGTATTGCTATTTCCGAGCCATGAGTGTAGTCTTCGATACCGACTGGGCGGAGTCCCGTAATGGAGACCGGCCGGTCTCAAGAGTCGGTCAGTTTTCAGCCGTTCTCTCTTTTTTCAGGCGTTCCTGAACATATCGTTTTGTTCCCGATGTGTTCCGACACCACATCAGCTAATTTGGTGTCGGCAGTACCTGCGGTAAGGCTGCAATAGTGTTGATGGTGTAATCGCTTCGGAGGAGAGAAAGGCTCAAGTGGCCATCTTCCCCGGCGTCCAAGCCACGCCCCCGTAATATTAATATTTTAATTAGGCTGTTTATTCACCACCCCTCGAAGACGAGCGTTTGTTATTTGTGCCAGTGGGAACCATATTTCTTCCTCATTTCACTTTAACCTGTAGTCACTTTCGCTACGTTTGCCTATTCTCACCCAAAATGGCGCCCATGAGTATTTTTTGCGGTCTAGCCGGTTAGGTAGGACACATTCCTGTTATGTCTCCATTGCTTTCGGTCTTGCACTACGAGCACATATTTAAACTGATGCCGGTTAACCCAGCTGGTACAAGCTACTTTGGTTGCCGAACTCGCACGACGGCCGACGGTCCATTGCAGGTAAGGAGAAATCTCTCTGTCACCACACGCATGGCTCGTGGTATCTGACACAACCTAAAGCCCTCTTTATATTTTGGCATGAGGCTCCTGAAGTTACTTTTTTAAACATTGGTGTCCAGTACTGCTTGTCTTGCAGGTTACTTTCCATGCTTGGTCCTGCTGTGGCAGCAATCACAGGGCTCTTATCATGGCCGGCATTTACCCCCTATTCAGACCGTATAATCCTGATATGCCACCATGTAGTCAGGAGGCTCTTTATTGCTCTAGCTTGTTTTCGCTTTGGATTGTAATTGACCCCATGTAAGGCATCATGTGTGAACCTTAGAACACTACTTAAGTGGGACTTATCTAAAGTAGGTGTAGACATTGGATTTTCTTTTACTTTGTAGTTATCAATTTATTTTTCTGTTGGGTTCTGTCCTTTAGTTGTGATAGGGTCCCTCGCTCGACATGAGTTTGTTGCTAGTCCTCCAACGTAGCTTGAGCCCTGCCTTGTGCTAGTCGCTTTTGACTAAGATTAGTTGGATGTATTCATTTCAACTTAGGGACCAGTTCTCTAAGTTAGGGGACATCTGGTGCCTGCCTTACACATATTGTTATTCTTCTAGATACTACTGAACCCGTATCCTGGTAGCTCACCCGGTACTTGTGTTCTTTTCATCACAGCTTTGGACTAGAGCTATTTACATCCTTCCCTTCTTTTATGCAGCAACCTTGAAAAGACAGACGTAGACTGGAAAGCGATAGATTGGGAAGCACCTGCTCTAAAAAGCTTTGACACTACCTGCAAGAAATCCACTTTGAAGGATCATATTTATCTCAAGAATGGCACTGAGCCTTACTTGTACAGGAGGGCATATCCTTTCCCTTTAGTTTCCCCTGGAGGTAAGTAGCCACTGTTCCTCGATGTCCCTTATTTATTTATAAAGTTTTATATAGCACAAACTTGATCCCGAAAGATATCAGAGCGCTTATAATCTGAGGCAAAGGTAACAAATCTGAACATTGAAAGTATTGACACACACATATTTATACTACAACTTCAACATTACACCCCAACTTATGTGGTACTTTACACATCAAGAGATAGAGTGATATAGCTTTTGTTAGAACGGTGTCACATTTATCACCAACCTGAACTAAGTAACTTTTACCATCTTTAAGTTAACTTTAAGTACAGTATTGTGGATTTTTGTCGCTTGTGGTCTTGTGTTAAGTCTATATAAAGAATACTTATTTTTATAAAACCTGTGTGGTGTTTTCACTGTATTACTGTGTATATTCCCCAATGCTTTACAAACTGCCTCTGAGAAAAGCCGGTCTGCTCTTGCCAAGCTACCAAGGGGGGGAGCAGGGGTTATCCAGTAGTGTAATCGCCTTTCCCTGACTTAGGAGCAAGGGTCCCTATTTGGTCAAAGGTGTACACCATTGCCAACTAGAGACCTCCAGTTCTAACAGTTGGGCTCTACTTTCTGCAAGTACCCTAGGCCTTTGCTCCTTCGCACCTCTTGTACGGCACAGAAAACTTGGAACTAGAGAGGTGCAAGCACAGTGCTTTCTGGGCTGAAAAAGCCATTTGAACTCTGCTCTTCCTAGAACTAGGATCAACACCATGGTTCCAATCATGTAGGGTAAACATAAATCCCATAAAACATATGACCCATGTACTTGGTGACGTTAGCATGGCTCACTGATTGAAGTTCTAATAAGGGACGAATTTCAATCGGTTTAGTCTGCCACTTTAATAGAAAGCATGAGAGCGATCATGTAGAGGATCACTGTGGCAAGAGCACTCTTCATGATGTTTAATAGGACCCAGTGTCTCAAGGTTAACTTTAGCTGAGAAGAAGGCAGCTCTCTACAGCCATGGCACCTTATTAACAATACTATTCACACATAAGTACGTCTGGCTATGTATGAGGTGAAGCAAAGAGAGGAAAAAAACGAAGTCAGAGTGCTATGTAGAAAAAGAGGGGGGAGAATTATCTCAGGAGAAGAACCCTCACTCACTATTAGGAAGATTCAGGGCCTTCCATAGACTATGATCTATAAAGAGGTATCTCAGCTGTGTATAGATTTACAGCAGTTACGGAAAGCAAAGCCTGTTCCAACATAAAACAACTGATGCACCATATATTGATGCTTTTGTAGCGATCTACTTCATTTTTTTTATTTAGGTAGAAGTATTATTTTGGCTACCTTTGCAGCATTTGTTGCTGAAGAAAAAACAAAACCTTTTGTCACTTACAAATTGGAGTCTGGATCTCTCTCATCGCCGGCTGGAAGTTAGTGCGCTTGCTGGCATGGAAAAAAGAACGGAAGTCAGCACGCGCAGGGGCGGCGTCTAACTTCTGTGATACCATCCCGGCAACCACGACGATGGAGTCGTCCGATACCACCCGACGCGCAGGGGTACTGTCCCTATACACTGGTTATATATTACCCTTATTCTTGTAAATTGTTTTTCTTTTTCATCCTAGTGGGTGCTCCCTTGGGTGCAGACCTTTCCAGTCCCTCCCCACCTCTTTCTGATCATCCAGCTGCATTGCCAGAGACCTCATCCTGCTCCCCATTGGCCACACTATAAGTGCACAACCTTTCGTAGGACCAGGAAGTCGCTATATTTATTGACAGGTTAGTGTAAGTGTTTATTCTGGGTAGTGGTGAAAACAAAGAAATTCTTCACATTAGATTGTTTTTGTCTTTGCTTCTCATGTGCAAACTCTGTAATCTACTTTGAATCATATATTTTCTCTTTATAGATACATATGTTAGTCCTATTTTCACATTACTGGTATACATCTCTACACTAGACTGAATAACTTTTCTGTAAGGAACCCTCTTCGCATTTGTGTAGTGTCATTTTTCTGTCTTTATCGTGTGATTGTTGTGGGGGTACACGCACTACTAAATATTAGTGCTATTTTTTTTGTGGTAACTTGATCCATTTCTCTATTTCAGATGTTTTAGTCTTCTCCTAATTGTCCCATAGCTCTCTCTTACTCTCTGTTTTCATATACAGACTCTGTTACTTAGCGCCCTGAAGAAGGTGGTTCACATTTGGTCTGCACCGAAACGCACGTCAGCACCATTGGAAACTGAATGCGAACCAGAAGATGAAATTATATACATGTTAAACTGAAGGGAGCTTTTTCCACAACCCTTACTCCAAACAAAATGTAAAGATAAAGCTATGTCTCTATGAGAGTGTGTAATTTAAAGAGAATAGGATTGAATTAGGTCCATAGATATTGTTGTCAGCATTATGTAAATGTAAAAATGTAAACGTATTTGTAAAGCGCTCTGTTACCCCGGAAACCAGTGTATCCTGGCGCTGTACTCATACCGCTAGGGACCCCGTCCTGGCTTTTCCCCGTGAAATGTCCACTCCTGGGCATCCCCGGGGTGCAGCCAGGCATCCCCAGCGCTGTTGGGGGCCGTTGTGGAGACTAAGCAAGCTATTGCCCAGAGTTGCAGCATGGGACTCATGTTCAGAGTAGGCACCGAGGCGAGAAATCAGGTCCGAGGAATTATGAGCCCAAGAACCACCAAGATCAGCCGAGGCGGGAATTGAACCCTGGTCCCGGACCAGACCTCTGCACCAGGGACTGCCGCTCTAACCAGTGAGCCACACTTCTCCATTATAACAAAAACAAAATTCACAGCAAGATTTGTATTTGTACATTCTGAATATTTTGGTCTTGTCTGGTGTTTTGTATTAAATATTTTTAACGGTGTCTGGTTTGAGTGAGAGACCGAATGAAGTATGAGTGACATATGTACGAGTGTGTACATATTGTTCTAGTATGAGTGGGGTGTCTGGTGGGGCAGCTTAGAGATAACATCTATGATGTATTTTGTGTTCTGTTAAGTTAAAGTGTGTGTTGGATTTGCAGAAAGTACTGTAGGCATATGTGAAAAGTAGAACTATCAAAGAGAAACAAATATATGTATTAAATACTTTAGTCTTGCCACTTTGGGCTCAAGGTTATATTTGGATGTCAATATTTGAAGTGTTTCACCGATATAAAGTAGAGTTGGCAGATATGTGTACTGGAGACTTTTTCTCCCTGGTTCTGCCACTCTGTATCCAGGGGCCCTATGTTTATGACGTTGATTGAGATGACAATATCTGATCGTGGTCTTTCAAGTGGAGGCAATTGTCTTGTCAAGGTATGGTATACGTACTATTTGAAAGCCATTTGTGGCTCTCTATTACTCTGAAACACTTCATTTATCATCATCCAAGAGTTGTAGCTATACATCTGTGCTCATCATACAAAGTTCCCATTTCTTTTCCACAAGTGCACGCAGATTTTTCTTTTTGAATTCTTTAGGGCTAATTTCCAACATTTTCTGTCTTGTATTTCTCACGTTACCGTAACATCACTAAATTTTCTGTCTTGCCTAAAGGCTGTAGTCAAAAAAAGATTTAGCATGTGTTTTAGGTCAGCCCATTATTTATTATTGGTTGGCTTTCTTGTCAATCTAATTTGCTTGCTTCTTATTCAAGTACTTATCATCCCCTTCTTGTATATGTATACCTACCACCACCCCGTCCCCCTAAGGCACACAGACACTGGTTATTTACTATATTTTTGATTGGATAACTTGCATCCTTCCTCTGCTTACATTCAGGTAACTTTTTTGGGGGGGCTTCAGCACTCCCATTTTTTCCTCTCTTCTAAGTGCTGCTTCCCTCCTTCACATCACCACCTCGTGCGATATCAGTGTTGCTTTTCCTCCTCACCAGGACCCCTCCTCTCTCTGTCCCTCTCAGCTTTTAATATTTTAAATTATAGCACTCCCCCTTCCTTCCCCAGTGCCATCGGCCCTCCCTCGTCCCAGTCGCTTGTAAGCATCATGATTTGCTCCTCCAAACCCTGAGCTCCCGTTGTTTTTTTTCTCCTCTTACTTTTTAAAGAGGGTGCAGATCCAATTTAGTACAGAGCCGCTCCTTTCACTAAAAGCAGTTTCACATAACTTTTAGTTACCTTTATTAAATTTACGAGAGCAAGATAGAGGTTCTAAATCTTGAAATAGCGAACAAAAAATAAACGTTCGCCACATCATGACAGGCACCCCCCCTCAAGCGCCTTGAGACCCTCTGGGTATGTAGTGCGCTATACAAATTCTCTGACTTGACTTGACGCGTTTAGTTTTCCCACAAAGGATTGTTTAGCATTGCAAAATCTAAAAGGAGACTCTTTGGGGTTGCTAATGCTTTCAGAAACACGTGAACCCATTAGTCATTATACAGCAGGGGTATCACCCTGGGCAGGGGCGGCCCTTGGCAGGGAGCGTAGGTAGGGGGCCCCGGAAGAGGGAATCCGGGCGGGGCAGAGCACGGAGGCCAGTGAAGAGGGGAGTGGGGGTCAATGTGTTTGGAAGTGGAACAGAGCCGGAGGCCGCCAAATCCCTGCCTGTGGCCACCACGCAAATATGTATCCAACCTCAGAGGATTATTATATTAAGGATATTTATATGCGTGGTGGCCCCTGGGGTTTGGTGGCCCTGTGCAGGTACACAGCTTGCACATGCCTAAGGCCGCCCCTGCCCGGGGTCCTCTTTCGCTTTACATGCTCCAGCACCCTGCTTCCCTAAACAACAGACTAGATTTAAAAGTGTGCTTCCAAGCACTAAGGATCTTTTGCCATTCATGCACGGCTTAAGAGTACAAAACCAATGAGGAACACCCCATAAACATTTGTTCTATCAACTTCGACTTGGACGTATAAAAGGGCGTAGTCACGCCGCAAATTCCATTATGACACACACCTGTGAACAAGGCTACTTGGATAGCTGAAAGTGTCAAGTTTGGAAGCAAGCGGTTACCGAGCGCAATAAAGTGCTAAAGTTTCCTGCAATCTGGTGTGCGGCGCCCTTCTTTTCTGTGGAGTTGAAGGTCATGGCTGGAATTTAAATGGGGTGTTCCGCCCCCATGCGCCGAGGCCGCCCCGGTGTGGTCGGGCTTCTAGCGGATTCAAAGTTTGGATGGAGTTGATTGAAGGAAGCCTGATACGCCCGTAATGTCCCTGACAAAGATATGGCACGAGGAAGTTCAGCCAAGTATTTTGGGTGATGCTGCGAGGTAAGGGAGAGTGAAGGACACTTGTCTGAGCTCCGTGGATTGCAGGACACGCAGGTACTGCAAAACGTGAAATACGAGTGACAGCAAGCGCCATGTTATGAACTTTATGAACACTGTGAAAAGGACTTTTTACATACAAAAATGCACTGCAAATGCACCCTTTATTAGTGAAAAATTGAATGGGAAAATGATTTGCAAAAAGCAGTATAATTACAGAGTCATTACTTTCATGGTGCATTATGGGAATTGTACTATGTCAAGACTACGGGAAACTCAGTAGTTCGACTTGGACGTATAAAGGGCGTAGTCACGCCGCAAATTCCATTATGACACTCACCTGTGAACAAGGCTACTTGGATAGCTGAAACGCGTCAAGTTTGGAAGCAAGCTGTTACCGAGCGCAATAAAGAGCTAAAGTTTCCTGCAATCTGGTGTGCGGCGCCCTTCTTCTCTGTGGAGTTGAAGGTTATGGCTGGAATGTATATGTGTGTATATATTATATATATATATATATATATATATATATATATATATATATATAAGGTCCCCTCAGTGGGCCAGTAATTAATAACCCCTTTAAATGTGTGTCAACAATCAAGCTTTATTCTTGGGTTGATCATCATTTCTTTTGCATTACATTATTTAATTCAATGATAGTTCACTGACTGATCACCATTGCCCTCAAAGGGACAACACTGGCAGCCTTCACATGTTACCTCTGACAATTGTGTTTGATGGAATACCTACCCGTGACATCAATTAATAACTGAAGCTAGACTTGGTGATTTTTATTTAATTTTAAATGCCTGTGAACTACATGGTAGTTATATGCAGTTGGGATGTTTTGAATTAATGAATTGCTTGAGACGGTATTGCACTGCTTGAACCATTCTAGACAATGCATATCTGTAAGAGTGCTGGCATACTGAGGATTTAATAATGTAAAAGAACTGATGATCAACACAGGAATACAAATCGGAGTTTTGATAAGTGGATATTACCTGATGGCCACATAGGAGCTTGCCCTGTATATATTATTTGCTAGAGTTTCACTTTCAGAGGCCTTAACAGGATCGTCCCTGTACCTGGACGTCCTATGAACAAGCAGCAGACGGGAAGCCGCTTGAATCAGCAATTACACCTCACAATGATTATGGTGCATTATTCTAAGCCATGAACAAAACCGTCAACTTTAATTACTGGATTCTAAAAGCAAGTCTCAAAAGCACAAGACTTTAGTATCAAAGGTTAACCTTTCATCTTAGTAGGCAGTGGTTGCTGAAGATGGGAGAAATTGGGTTGCTGCTTGGGGCGGTTAAAAACCTACTCAACTCCTACAACAGTCACAATCTTGTCACGGTGAACCACAGTCAATAAACTGACCGTGCTTAACCCTCAGGTAGCTTGTCACAAAAGCAAACAGGCTTAACTTCGAGGCAATGTTTAAAGCATACATGCAGCACACAAACCGCAATAAAGTGAAAACACAACACAAGAAAATAACGCACACCAATTTAAACAAATAGAGTAAATGTAAATAAATTATTTCACACCAAAACGACAAAAATCCAATCAGTAGAAACTGAGTTATGAATTTTTGAAGTTTAAAGTAAAAAAAATAGGGCCTAAAAGATCAAAGCACCATCTATGGACATCTAGTCATGCGAGACTGAGGCAAAGTAAGAAGTTATAGTCAATCAATCAATCAATCACAACATTTGTATAGCGCGCTACTCACCCGGAAGGGTCTCAAGGACCTGGGGGAGAGGGGTCCGTTACTGCTCGAAAAGCCAGGTCTTGAGTTGCTTCCTGAAGGCGAGGTGGTCCTGGGTCAGCCGAAGGTGGATCGGCAGGGAGTTCCAAGTCTTGACTGCCAGGTAGGAGAAGGATCTTCCTCCGGTGGTGGCTCTGCAGATGCGTGGGACGGTGGCGAGGGAGAGGCTGGTCGACCGTAGCTGGTGGGTGGGTGTGTCGAAGGTCAGGCGGTTGTTGAGGTATTTGTGGCCCAGGTCGTAGAGAGCCTTGTGTGCGTGGGTCCGCAGTCTGAACTTGATCCTCTTGCTGACGGGGAGCCAGTGCAGATCTCTCAGATGGCCGGAGATGTGGCTGTGTCGGGGGACGTCCAGGACGAGTCATGCGGAGGCGTTCTGGATGCATTGGAGTCTTTTCTGGAGTTTGGCTGTGGTACCGGCGTAGAGGGTGTTTCCGTAGCCCAGTCAGCTGGTGACCATCTTCCTGGTTTCGGTGGGGATCCATCGGAAGACCTTTCGGAGCATGCGCAGGGTGTTGAAGCACGATGATGAGACGGCGTTGACTTGTCTGGTCATCGAGAGGGAGGAATCCAGGATGAAGCCCAGGTTACGTGCGTGGTCCGTTGGCTTGGGAGTGGTGCCCAGGCGGAGGGCGATGATCCCAGGATGAGGACTTCCGTCTTGTCTGAGTTCAGTTTCAGGCGGCTGTTCTTCATCCACTCAGTGACAGATTTCTTCCCTTCGTGTAGGCTGGTTCTGGCGGTGGCCGGGTCTTTGGTGAGGGAGAGGATCAGCTGGGTGTCGTCGGCGTAGGAGATGATGTTGAGGTTGTGTTGGCGTGCGATGGCTGCGAGGGGGCTCGTGTAGACGTTGAAGAGGGTGGGGCTGAGCACCAAACACAATGCAGCGCGGGTCCAATACACAAAGTTTATTAGGCCTGGTATCCACGTATCTTCAGACTTGAGAGAAATCTGTGAAGAAAATGTCTGAGAAGAAAGTTCAGCAGGGCACAGAAGCTGGCAGAGTCTGAGTCGTCGTCCGAGTATTCATCATGGAGTCACTGAAGATTCCTTAGTTTGGACTTAGTCTCTTTTTTTGTAAGTCAAAAATCTCCAGGGGACAAAACTGCAGCTAATGAGGGCTCAACAAGGCTGGATATCCCTTCTTCGAGGAGCTGCTGAACCGATGTACTGCTGCAGAGAAGATCGTAGCAGAAGCTGCTGCAAAGTCAGAGTGACATGCAATGCAGCTTGGGTGAATAAACAAGCAGGTAAGTTCCTGTCTCCTCTCGGTTTTCAGGGCACTTTGAGCAAAAATATTTTAAGTCCCTAGTTTTAGATTTGATATATTTGGGCACCTTTACAACCACTTCCAAGGGTCCATACTGGAGGGGCACCAATAAGAGGGTCAGGTTTCACTCGGGCAGGGTCCAGGTATGGGATGAAGATGGTTGGAGACTTTGTCGTGCCGGAGAGACTGGTCCTGCCAGCCAACTGGCTCTTAGAGTCACTCTGGAAGTCCTGGGTTCAAATAGAAGAGCAGGGCAGACCTCTGGGGGCTCTGTGCTGGCTTCAGGTAGCAGAGCAGTCTTTCTTTGTCGCAGCAAAACAGTCTTCTGAAGTACACAGCAGGCCACAGGCAGCATCGGTCCTCAGAGTCCTTCCGCAGGTCCGGGAGTGAACAGTAGAGTGGGTCTGAGGAAGAGCCGAACTAGGCGGAGGAGAGGCAAACCCCGGGTCAGAAGAAATGGCAAGTTTGCCCGCATCTTCCATGTTGTCCACCCAATCTTGCTCGGAGTCACATTGCCGGGCAAGGGGTTCTCGGACCCGTCCCAGTCGTCATCTGCCTCCGGCGTCGAGGGGGCCGGTAGCGGCGGTTGGGGCGGTAGCGGCGGCAGGGCCGGAGCAGGGACAAACTGTGTTGGGAACGGCACCAGCCAGGGCCGGGCTGGAGCCGCTGCCCAATTCGGGTCCCAGGCCGGAACAAAATAGTCTGGGAACCCGGGCAGTGGTGGGATAAACGGGACCTAGTGCGGCACCTCTGATAGCGCCGAGGGCAGAGCCAGGGCCGGCAGTGGTGCTGGAATTCGTAATGCTGGGGCGGGAGTCAGCGGAGCAGGATCCTGTGGCACCAGGGCCGGTGGCAGAGCCGCCGGGCCAGCAGGATCTGAACACGGGTCCGCCGGGCCCGAAGGCGTGCCGGCGGGAGCCCGGGGCCTAAAAAGGTGGTCCATGGCAGCAAGAACACTTGCATCTCTTCGCGAGTTGCCGATGTACCCGGGTATAGCGGGTAGGCCGCGGGATTCCCCTGCTCCAGAGGAGCCGCAGGGGTGGAGCCCCTGTCCCCCTCGTCTGCCTCTGGGGAGCGACAAGGGGACATCTGAGAGCGAGCACGCTTCTTTGACTTCTTTTTATGGAGTCGCTTACTGGAATCTGAAGACTTGGAGCCCAAGGAGCGACTGCTCCGGTCCCGTGAGCGGACTCGGGAACGGCCGCTAGAACCGGAGTATCGGTGAGAGGAATGCCGGACCTGCAGCAATTTACAACGCTGCTCCCGCAAGGCCTTCAGTGCCATGGCACGACAGTCTCGGCAGTCATGTTTGGTCTCCAGGTAGTAGAGGAAAACATCGTGGCGCTCCGCCACAGACATGTTACAGCAGCACGACCTGCAAGACTTGAAGCCAGGCATCCCTACGTGCACCAGGAGGAAAAAGGAGAGACAAAAGACTCAAAAGAGTAGTCAAAAAAGGACTAAGATATGTGCTCAATCCAGATCTGCGCTGCTGGCGCGGAAAAAGAATGAACGGACGTCAGCACGCATGGGCGGTGCCTAAGTACTCCCCGTGACGTCATCTTGGCACTGACGATGCCAGTGACGGACGAGGAGCCGCATGATGCCACCTACTGACGCGCTGGGGTACTGCTAAGCAAAACTTTCCAGATCCAGTCTGACGCCTGGGGATATTCTATTGTAAGGAATCGATCACCAACGTGTCTCTTTCAGATATCCAACTTTACCATTAAAGCTAATTTTAAATTACAATTCTTCAGACACCAAACCAGACTTTCATACCTGCTCCCAATCAAGTTATCAATTAAAAGATATAAGGCAACCCAGTGTTATCCAATATGGGAGCAGTAGGCCTCACAACAGTGACATCCATTTGTGAGTTTTTCATTACCAGGACATGTAAAACTTAAAAGTACATGTTCAACTTTTCAATTACAATGCATCCTGCTCTATGGACAGTCTAGGGCCTAATGGGTAACATCTGTAATAAAAAGGGAGCTTTAGGCCTGGCAGTGGTTCATTTTGCCGAATCAAATTGGCAGATTAAAGAACAAGTTACTTACCTTCGGTAACAATATATCTGTAAGAAACATAGGTTAGTTATAGATTCCTTACCTTAGAATATCCCCCAGGCGTCAGACTGGATCCGGAAAGTTTTTAGTCAGTAGCACCCATGTGCTTGGGTCGACTCTGCGTCCGTCGTGGTTGCTGGGATGACGTCGCAGAAGTTACTTAGACGCTGCCCTCGCAAGCTGACGCCAGTTCTGTACACGACTTTCCACGCCAGGAACGCAGAGCCATGCAAGACACTGACCACTGTTGCACAAAACTAAAGAATGTCCTTAACCCTAGAAATCAATTTGCAGAACGGGGAGGATGGGTGGGTCGGTAAGGAATCTGTAACTAACTTATGTTTCTTACAGATATATGGTTATCAAAGGTAAGTAACTTGCTCATCTGAAAGAAAGTTAGTTAAAGATTCCTTACCTTAGAATGGATACCCCTGCAATACCAAACCCAGAGATCGGTCTGCGAACCAAGATCACACCAGAAAGTCCTTGAGAACAGAACAGCCGAAGAAGCCGTCTCTACGGACTTGGCTGTCCAGGCAATAGTGTCTTGTAAACGTGTGCAGTGATGCACATGTAGCTGCCTGACAGATTGTAATTCAGGGGGGCTTCCCGTCCCAAAGCAGTAGTAGCTGCAGTCGCCCTGGTAGAACGGGCATGCTGACCCACTGGAAGATCCTTCTTAGCCAAAGAGTAACAGACTTTGATGCACAGAACGATCCACCTGGAGATGGTCCGTTTGTGCACGGCCCAACCTTTCCTAGTGCCCACATAACCAACAAAGAGCTGGTCATCCACCCGGAAATGTTTGGTGCAATTCTAATAGAAGAGCGCACGTTTTGGATCCAGACCGTGGAGCCTCTCTTCCTCTTTTGAAGGATGTGGAGGCGGAAAGAAGGTGGGCAAAGTGATGGTTTGGCCAAAATGAAAAGAAGTGACCACCTTTGGAAGGAAGGAAGGTAGGTTGAATTCAGAGGACGACCTTGTCCGGATGAACAGCCAGAAAGGGAGGCTTTTCAGACAGAGCTTGTAGCTCACTCACCCTGCGCGCAGAGGTGATGGCCACCAGAAAAGCAGTTTTGAGAATTAAGATTCTGAGAGGACAGTTATGTAGCGGCTCAAAGGGATCGCACATAAGATAGGTGAGTACCAAGTTGAAGTCCCACTGAGGCATTCTGAAGGGAACAGCAGGAAACAGATGAGTAATGCCCTCAAGAAATCTATTTACAACAGGGGACTTTAAAAGAGAAGGCTGATCAGGAAGCCTGAGAAAGGCTGAAATGGCAGAGAGGTAGCCCTTAAGAGTGCCCAGAGCGGAGCTCTGCTGGGCCAAAGAAAGGAGGAACAAGAGAACCTCAAAGAGGGGCAGAAAGAGGATCCGCAGCCTTTGCTGTGCACCATGCCACAAACGTATTGCATCTGAAGGCGTATACCGTCTTAGTGGAGGGACGCCTGGCTGCCAAGATTACATCACAGATTTTGGGAGGCAAGTCAAAGGACGTCAACTGCCACCGCTCAATCTCCAAGCAAGGAGGTGGAGGCTGGACAGGTTCGGGTGGAGGACCACCCCTTGCTAATGAAACACAAGAT
This sequence comes from Lissotriton vulgaris, assembly GCF_964263255.1. NCBI lineage: Eukaryota > Metazoa > Chordata > Amphibia > Caudata > Salamandridae > Lissotriton > Lissotriton vulgaris. The sequence continues at coordinate 916,280,893 of NC_141697.1, forward strand.
CCTCCCAAAGAGGTAGCCGGATCGGTTGTTCGATGGCCATGTTGAGCAGCGCAGGATACTAGACTCTTCGTGCCCAGTCCGGAGGCACAAGAATTACTTAGGCCCGGTCACGCTTGATCTTCACCACTCACGGTAAAAGTGGTATAGGCGGAAAAGCATACAGAAGACCACAACTTCACTTGCGATGAAAAGCGTTGGCTAGGAAATGCAGCCTTGGAAATTCCAATATGCAGAATTGCTGACAGTGGCGAATAGATCGTCATTCATAATCCATCATGCACCTGCGGCTGAGTTCGTCCGGCCTGGCGTTCATTGAACCTGCCAGGTGTTGAACCACCAGGGATATGCCCTGATGTTCCAGCCATCTCCGGAGATGGGGGGCCTCTTGACAGGGTCCACAACCCCACCCCGCCTTCCTTGTTGCAGTACCACATTGTGGTGGTGTTGCCCGTGAACACCTGCACTTCACTTCCCCGGACAGAGGGAAGGAATGCCTTTAATGCAAGACAGATCGCCCGGAGCTCCAGAAGGTTGATGTGAAGCTCGAACTCCGCCGGAGACCAGAGGCCTCTGATCTCTGCCTCTCCCATGTGGCCGCCCCATCCCAGAAGGGATGCGCCTGTCACTACTGTGTGTTCTGAATGGAGAAGGGAGAGGGATCTGCAGTTGACCCAACCCTAGTTCGTGAGCCACCACTGCATTTGTTGTGCAGTGCCCTCCAAGATCTGGGCGCAATCAGACAGATTCCTCTGATGCTGCACCCACTGGAACTTGAGGTCCCAGTGCAGAGCCCGCATATGCCACCTGGCATGATCGATCAGCAGGAGACCATGAGGCCCAGCAGCCTCAGAGTCATCCTGACCGAAACCCAGGATAGAGGCTGAAAGATCGGAATCATAGCCCAAAAATATCCTGAACTCGTCGTTCTGGAGAACAAACCTGAAGCTGCGTCGTGTCTAGAACCGCTCCGATGAACAGAATCTTCTGACAGAGGATCAGGTGGGACTTCGGCATGTTGATGGAGAACCCCAGCAAATGCAGGAGGTCAGCAACAGTCTCGAGGTGAGAGAACTGCCTAGGCTGATCCCACCTTCAACAACCAGTAGTCGAGATCGGGAAACACTGGAAAACCCCTGAGCTGAGCAAGTATAAGTGTGTCAATACTTTCAATGTTCTGATTGGTTACCTTTGCTTCAGATTGTAAAGCGCTCTGATATCCTTCGGGATCAAGTTTGCGCTATATAAAACTTTATAAATAAATAAATAAATAAAGATGTGCTGCCACCATCACTTTCGTGAACACCTGTGGGGCGCTTCTAAGGCCAAAGGGGAGCACGGTAAACAAAATGCTCCTGGCCTACCATGAACCGCAGAAAAAAATCAGTGGGACGGCGGGGATACCAAAATAAGCGTCCTGCAAGTCCAACGCTACCATCCAGTCTCTAGGGTAGAGGGCAGCAAAGTCCTGAGCCAGGGTCAACATTTCGAACTTCTCCTTCCGGAGGAAGCGGTTGACATCCCTGAGATCCAAGATAGGAGGCAGGACCTTGTCCTTCTTGGGCACCAGAAAGTAGTGGGAATATCAACCACGACCTACTTCTGAGGCAGGAACGCCCTCAATGGCTTCATTGGCCAAGAGAGCCGCAACTTCCTGTTGGAGAAGGACCAGATAATACCCCCATGCATGGTACTGGGGTGGCAAGGCTGGAGTCATAGTCGCTAAGTGGAGGGAGTAGCCCCTTCGGACTATCTGCAAAACCCACCTGTGACATGATGGTGCACCAGTGGGTCAGATGATGGCGAATCCTGCCACCCACTAGCGTTTGATGGGCCTGAAAGGTCAGACTAGGAGGGTTTGGAGGCTGCTACAGAGGAGGGGGGGTGGACTGGTCCGCCTGCTGGCCCCCCGAACCACGTTGGTGGTTCCCACATCCCCAACCGCGCTGAGGTTGAACAGCTTGTGCTGGCCAGTGGCTCAGAAAGTAACGTGTGTGTGGTGAGGTTCAAGGACTTGGCCATAGCCCGAGAGTCCTTTAAGTGCTCTAGCACATTGTCTGCTTTGTTGCTGAAGAGGTGACGGCCATCAAGGTGTTCTGGACATCCCCAGAAAAGCCAGTTGTCCTCAACCAGGCATGACGGCGAAGCGCCAATGACGTTGAAATGGTCCTACCCAGGAAGTCAAACTTTGCTGCATCCCTCCCCTCAGCAACAGCACGGGAGAGCACGGCCCACGCCTCCTCCGGACACTGAGGTAGCACTTGCACCACCGTATCCCAGACAGAGAGGGAATAACGGCCCAAGAGGCATGCAGTGCTCATAGACCGTAGCCCTAAGCTGGAGGAAGAAAACAACTTCTTCCCAAACTAATCCAGCTTCTTGGATTCCCTGTCCGGTGGTGCGGTAGGGAATGCTATGTTAGGTAGTCTTGTATAGCGCTCAGATGCCTCAGCGAAGAGGCGTTCCGGCACTGGTAGCAGTGTCAGTAGAGAGCTAGGGGTTAGACCGTGGGGAACAGATAGGTTTTGATTGCCTTACGGAAGGGTAGCAAGCAGTCTAGGCGGAATGCACTTTTGGACGCTAAGGTTTGGGTTACCAAGCTCTCTGGGTGGGGTGTTAGGAGAGTTAAGTGGGATCCCCCAGGGACAGGAGGTGGCGTTGGGCAATCATCCTATCCACAGGAATCCCTGCGGTGGGCCTGGACCAGATGCCCAAAATAATGTTCGTGAGGGCTTCATTAAATGGCAGCAGGGGCTCAGAAGAGCTCGCTGCCGGCTGAAGCACCTCTGTCAAGAGGTAAGTCCTGACTGCCATAGTAGGTAGCTCAAGGTTTAGGGTGTAGGCCGCCCTATGCAACACCACTGAGTAAAAAGCTCCCTCCTCCGTAGCCACGGTAGGAGACAACATGCCAAGGTCTGGTGAGGTGTCCAGACCACTGGCATCCCACAGTTCCTCTCTCCAGTCCGGATTTATTCGAGCTGGGCTGTGAGAGGGTCCTCGGCCCCTCCCAGTCTTCCTCACTCTCCTCTGGCTGCCAAACTGGCTGAAAATAGCCAGGGTAGAGTGCAGGCACAAAAGTACCCATCGGCGCCAGATCCACTGTCGGTCTGGCTCCGTATCCACATCGGGGTGGAAGTAGGGGGTCGACGCCAGCTGGAGGCCCAGCCGGCACCAGGCTGCGGACGTGGTGCCAGTGGAGGTGTTACGAGGTCGACCGGCGTCGATCTGGATCCAGGCCTGGATCCAAGGGGGTCCTGCGGAGCCGCCTGTGTCGAAGGCCTAGGGCCCCCAGCAGAGTCTGTGGGGCCCTAAGGTGCACTGCGTGGAATCGAGCTGCCCTAAGATGGCATGCATTGCTTCGTAAAATTGACAAAGATGGGCAGGGGTCCCTCCGGGGACGGAAGGCCGCTGTCATCCCAGAAGGCTTCACACGCGGAGTCGCTGGAGTGGCACCACCCACACCCTGTGTTGCGTCGGCCGACGGACAAGGGGAGGTCGAAGAATGACTATGCTTCGACTTCCTATGCTTCGACTTACCGGACTAAGTGCAAAGACTTTGACGATGAGTGACGATGGCTCCGCGGTCTTTCCTGTGACCTCCCACACGACCGAGACCTTGAACAACGCAGAGCTGACTGCCGGGTCTCGAGGAGCTTTCGGGACCGCTCTCACAAAGACTTCTGGGCCATGGTATGGCAGTCGGAGCACGACTTAGGGTCGTGGTCGCGCTCCGGGCAGTAGTGGCACACATGGCGTGGATCTGTTCCTGACATCAGTTGAGGACAGGAACCACAGGCCTTGAAACCTGGCATCACTCGTGCACCAGGAGTCTATGTAAGACTCGAAAAGAAGTCGACAAAAAGTCACAAAAAGTTAGTCTTGACTGGGGGTAAGGCTCTCTCCATATCTTTATTTATTTATAAAGTTTTATATAGCGCGAACTTGATCCCGAAGGATATCAGAGCGCTTTACAATCTGAGGCAAAGGTTACAAAGCAGAACATTGAAAGTATTGAAACATTACACACCAACTTATGTGGTACTTTACACATCAAGAGATAGAGTGATATAGCTTTTGTTAGAGCAGTGTCACATTTATCACCAACTTGAACTAAGTAACTTTTACCATCTTTAAGTTAACTTTAAGTACAGTATTGTGGATTTTTGTCATTTGTGGCCTTCTGTTAAGTCTATATAAAGAATACTTATTTTTATAAAACCTGTGTGGTGCTCATGTGTAGTGTTTTCACTGTATTACTGTGTATATTCCCCAATGCTTAACACACTGCCTCTGAGAAAAGCCTGTCTGCTCGTGCCAAGCTACCAAGGGGATGAGCAGGGGTTATCCAGCAGTGTAATCGCCTTTCCCTGACTTAGAAGCAAGGGTCCCTATTTGGTCAAAGGTGGTGTACACCATTGCCAACTAGAGACCTCCAGTTCTAACAGTTGGGCTATACTTTCTGCAAGTACCCTAGGCCTTTGCTCCTTCGCACCTCTTGTACGGCACAGAGAACTTGGAATTAGAGAGGTGCAAGCATAGTGCTTTCTGGGCTGAAAAAGCCATTTGAACTCTGCTCTTCATAGAACTAGGATCAACACCATGGTTCCAATCATGTAGAGTAAACATAAATCCCATAAAACATATGACCCATGTACTTGGTGACGTTAGCATGGTTCACTGGTTGAAGTTCTAATAAGGGACGAAGTTCAATCGGTTTAGTCTGCCACTTTAATAGTTCAAATACCTGTGCCATGAGGTACACAAACTGAACAGAAAGCATGAGAGCGATCATGTAGAGGATCACTGTGGCAAGAGCACTCTTCAGGATGTTTAATAGGACCCAGTGTCTCAAGGTTAACTTTAGCTGAGAATAAGGCAGCTTTCTACAGCCATGGCACCTTATTAACAATACTATTCACACAGAAGTACGTCTGGCTATGTGTGAGGTGAAGAGAGGAGAAAAACGAAGTCAGAGTGCTATGTAGAAAAAGAGGGGGGAGAATCATCCCAGGAGAAGAACCCTCACTCACTGTTAGGAAGATTCAGGGCCTTCCATAGACTATGATCTATAAAGAGGTATCTCAGCTGTGTATAGATTTACAGCAGTTACGGAAAGCAAAGCCTGTTCCAACATCAACAACTGATGCACCATATATTGATGCTTTTGTAGCGATCTACTTCATTTTTTAAATTTAGGTATAAGTATTATTTTGGCTACCTTTGCAGCATTTGTTGCTGAAGAAAAAACAAAACCTTTTGCCACTTACAAATTGGAGTACGGATCGCTCTCATCGCCGGCTGGAAGTTAGTGCGCTTGCTGGCGTGGAAAAAGAAAGAACGGAAGTCAGCACGCGCGAGGGCGGCGTCTAACTTCTGCGATACCATCCCGGCAACCACGACGATGGAGTCGACCGATACCACCCGACGCGCAGGGGTACTGCAGATGAAAAACTTTCTGGATCCAGTCGGACGCCTGGAGGATATTCTAAGGTAAGGAATCTATAACTGTATCTTTCAGATACTGCCAACATGCTGCAATGGCAGACCTAGGACAGGTTTTAAGGGGCTACTTTAGTGGGTGGCACTATAAGTAGTGTAGGCCTACAAGTAGCATTTAATTTAGTAGCCCTGGATAGGAAGTATTGCACTTTATTAGGGACTTGAAAGAAAATTAAATACGCCAATCAGGTGTAAATCTAGTATACCATGTTTTAGGACATGTGCATAAGCACTTTAGCACTAGTTACGAGCGCTAAAGTGCTCAGAATCCCAAGGCAAACAAAATAAATTACAAAAATAGGAGGGATGAAGCCAAACGGTATGGCAATGGCTCTGCAGAGATGGCAAGTCCAAAGGAATCCATGGGGAAAAATGCATACCAAAGATCAGGCTCCTTTTTTACCAAACATCTGGGATTGAAGCTAGAAATCTACAGAACTAGTAAAATTAAGAGAAATGTGCAGAGTATTTTAATACTCGTGTGAAGGGGAATTTTTTTGCTAGTTGTCTAAAAGACTGATTTAGTACCAGCATAACAGTAACATATGTGACTGCTAAGTTCTCCGCCCACTGACGCTTTTAAGGCTTGATAGCAGGAAAAAAGACATAGCAATCTGCCACAGACCACTATCAATTTCTTTCTTCTCTGAGGTGCAAAGGGCTACATTAAAATTCCAGAAGCATGAATCTCGGTGAAGAGGAAGACTGTCTTTTTGCTACTAATGGATAACGCAGAACAAGTTGGCAGGAAATATCAGACTTATTCCCTAACCCTTCCTTCAACCGATTAATCTTCATGTACTACAAAACTGCAGAGCACATCTCCAGAGCATCTGGAAGAGATTCAAAACGTTTTTAGGAGCAAAGCTTTGCTTTTTAGTCCAGGTACTTTGCAACAATGAAGAATGTAAGCATTAGACCTATATCAGATTTTTATGACGTGAACAGTTTATCTTAGTACAGATTTTCATGCGGTAATGCTAGTTCAGTACTTGGAGGCCATGCAGAGGAGGGGATGGTGGCCATTCATAAAAAAAGTCTACATCTCTATCAAGGTAGAGCATCATCAATTTCATAGATTAACAAACTCAAATAAAGACTGCCTGAATGTTATCCGTAGCATGATCACAAAGTTTCTTCCAGCAGTGGCTGCCCATCTTCATCCACAGGCCATTAACCATACTGCAATTGAAATGACTGGATGGTCAAGACCCAGTCCTGCATGTTGAAACTCTGGAATCTCTGATTTATCATAATCCAGGAAAGTCTCAAGGGACGGAATCCAGTTAACAGATTGTGCTGTAGGTCTAATAGTTCCATCTCTGGAGGAGAATGGATCACTGAAGGTGTGTGGACAGTTTTCCAGGGGGACTTTCTGCTCCATTGGCTCCACTTTGGGTGTATATGGTGCAACACCATTTGGGGACAAAAGAAACCCAAGTTTACTATTTTCAACCAGGTTTCGAAGGGTCTTTATTGGCAGACCTTCAATTCCAAGCTTGTGAAAGGGCATTCAATCTACACTTCTTTTTTCTACTGCCATTCTGACCACTGACTCCTCTGTACGGTTTGTGGCACACTAAAGGGATCATTGGATTAAGGACTCGGGACTCTCCAGTTCAGAGACCTGCAACATCACTCACCTGTAGAGTCTTATTCTCAAGGTAAACATCACTGTAGTCAAGTTACTGCTGTGGGAAAATGGTTTTTAAAGTTAATTGCGTAAAATTAAAATATGCATTGGTTCACAAGATGATCTCATTAATCCGGATAGGATCAGATAACTCCATTTTGGCCCCTGGTATAGTATATGGGGATACAATTTCATGGCCATATACAGAAATGTATTCTAGATGTCACTGCACTGGAAGTGGCTAACTTTTGGGAATCTCTCATGCTTTGCTGATAAATGATCATAATAAACAAAAAGTTCCTCTGTAAATTATTTTCGAAATGGGTTCATTTCAGACCAACAGTTGGTTAACTCTCCTGTAAACCGTCTCAGAGATGGTCAATGGCAACCTCAAAAAACTACATTCAAAAGTTATATTACAACACTGAGTAATACCACATTCTCTAGACATCGCAGGCAAAACCATGAAATGGATTTCCTCATACCTCACCAGAAGAACCCACATAATCTGTCTTCCATAGTTCGCCTCATAACACAAGAAGATAATCTTCCACCAACTGACAAGCCACCTATGATCCGCCTCACTCTTCCTCGCAGACACCCCCCCCCAGATCTGCTGTGGCAACAGCAGAGGGCGCTTCTTCACACACAAGGTGCCAAAAGCTTGGGGGCGCTAGGTGGCGCACTAGCAAGATGGCCGCACTGAGGCGAGACTCCTGCAGCCCAGTGTTCTAATCCTATTATTTATCCTGCTTGCTGGCCTCTAAAACCGCTGCCTACTGAAAGACCTGTACCCCACGCAGACTCGCTGCAAGTTTGGAAGAAATCGACTTCACTCCGCGTGAACTATGGCATGCTAAAGCCTGGGCCGAGAGAATGCGTGAGGACCGGGAGGGCAGGCAGGGTCGCAAAGGCTAACTGAGGCCTTGGATGCGCCGAGGACTCAAGGGTCTACCTGAAAAGAAAGCGCGGTGGGAGCGGAAACGGTTCGATCTTACCCTGTGCCTGAACGCCAGGACCGTGCGGCGCTGGCTGGACTGTGCTGCTGGTGAGGTGGAGAGGCGACGGCGAAACGAAAAGTGCCGCAGGGGTTGCGCTATAGGAGTCGGGCGGCCCGCGCAGCGGGGAGATGGAGGGTTGGGTTCCCCCCCCCCCGTGCAGGGCAATTATTAGCGCATGCCTGCCCTGACTTGACCTGAGGGGACTCTGGGGCTACGGCCGGATTGAAGGTGAGGCGGCCGCACGAACCATTTAAAGTCACAATTCGTGGGTACTGCATATCGAAAGGTACTGGGGTCCTGAAAGATATACTCCACTCCATTCGAAAATTGGAGCTAGAGCTCAAGGTACTGGAAGAGGAACTGGCAGTGGGTCCAAATGGAGACGCCCAGGCTAAAATTAGAAAAAGCATCACAGAGTACATGGACATGGCACAAAGAGTTGAGGTTTGGGGGCAAATATTGGGTAGCCAGGAGTTATGGAGAAGGTGAATGAGCAGGTAAGGTCCTGGCACAACTAGTTAGAAAACCTAACTGTGCTAATTATGTCCTGCAAATTGAGGATTTAGACGGGACAGTCTATGGAGACACAACCACTATTCTGAACGCCTTTACGTGCCATTATCGACTTTACACCACGAATAGAGTGGATGCTCTGGATCTGGCAACTTTTGGGGGGACGTGGCGCTGGGCTGGCTAAGCGATGGGCAGAGGAAATGCCTATATGCCCCTTTGTAATTAGATGAGGTTAAGGAAGCTATCACGAGTATGCAATCCGGGAAGGCCACTGGGACTGATGGCATCCCAGTAGAATTCTTCAAAACATATATTGACCTAATGGCCCCATTCTTCGTGAGGTATATGAGGAATCATTAGAAATGGGTAGCCTCCTAGCCTCTATGAGGGAAGCCCTCATAATTTCATTGTTGAAGCCAGGTAAACCGCCATAACAATGTGACTCCTATAGGCCGTTGTCCCTCCTTAACTGTGATGCGAAAATACTAGCGAAAATAATTGCAACCCGGCTGAGTCTTTTGATGGAGACCTTGATCCTCCCTGACCAATCGGGGTTTGTGCCCGGACGGGCCATCTCCCATAATCTGACGACACTATTCGCCATCTTGAACAAGGTTTCCCAAGACCTACCTATGTCCGCAGTTTTTTTAGACGACACAAAGGCCTTTGACTCCATCGAGTGGGACTATGTTTTTGGTGTGATGCTCAGAATGGGCTTCCCAACCCCTTCCATGCTCATGACGAGCTCAGCTCGTCATGCAGTACACTGCTCGTGTGCTCATGACGAGCTGAGCTCCTCATGAACAATGGGATTTACAGATCCCTCAGCACAGGAGGGGAAAAGTCAAAGCACCCAAGGTGTTAAGCTGTTATACCATTTGCCGAGAGCTAAGGTTTTGATTAATGGGCCTGTCTCGCAAACATTCCAAATCACTAGAGGCACCTGCCAAGGATACCCACGTTCCCCGTTACTCTTTGCTATCGCAGTGAAACCGCTGGCAGCAAAACTACGGCAACAACACAATAAGGCCCTTAAATGCATTTTGCGTCAAATACTGGTCTCCCTCTATGCGGATGACATCACCCTTTACATTCGTGACCCACAGCAGAATCTGAACCCGGTGCTTAGGGAATTTATAGTATTTGGGAAATGATCGGGAATACAAATCAATTGGGGGGGAAGTCAAATCTTTTTCCACAAACTACGGCGACAACTCCCTTCCCGTTGGACTACCCTTTAGAACGGTGTGACGAGGAACTGAAATATCTGGGGATACGAGTTATTAGGGATAGGGGGGAACTCATGAGACTGAACTATGGTACGACCATGACCCGCATAACGGAATATGTTACCCGATGAATATCTTTACCACTCTCCATGGCGGGCCGAGCATCCTTGATTAAGATGGTGATACTCCCCCAGCTGCTTTATCTCTTTCTCAATATAACATACTATCCCAGGTTTTTTTTCTTCAAAGCACTGAAAACGGAACTGATACGCCTAGTGTGGGGAGGTAAACAGCCGAGGCTGCAGTGGAGCGTGCTGACTAGGCCCTACTCACAGGGTGGGTTTGGGGTACCAAACTTTATACTACATGAGCGTGCAAGCCCACTAAGCTTGGTTTTGGGTAACACAACCAAGATGCATGCCACAAGTTGCGGCGGAACACTGGCTAGCGCACCCCACACCTGTCGATGGAGTCATATATGAAAATGTGAGTGCTAGGGACAGGATGCAGACGACACTTACATGTACGATTTCAGCATGGCAATGCATAGGACATATGCTGGGCACATCCATGCTCTACTCTCCGCTGCTGCCTTTCACTTATCACCCGAGCATGCCTCTCTTGCAGGAAACCATATTCCACAACTTTAAAAAACATAAAAATATTCACACCTGGGGGGACTTATTCCATAATGGCCTATTCCGAACTCCGGAGCAGATGTTCCAGAATACACAGCAGCACTTTTTTGTATATCTGGCTTAGACAGGGGATCCGCTCGCTGAACCCGGATTTTCCAGCTGATCCACAAGCACGAACACCATTACAGCGGATACTGCAGTACACGACAGCTAGGCGTCTGGTATCCTTGATCTATCATACAGTACACACACACACAGAAGTCCCAGCCACTTTGTCCCGCACATGGTGGGGGGAGGAGCTGGGCATTGCCCTGACTGATGATCATTGGGAATTCTGTTCGCAGACTGACCTGGTCTCGGCTAGCAGTAGGCTCTGTATAATTCATTATAAATTCCTACACAGACTGTATTAGACCCCTGCTAAGATGCATAGATTTGGTCTAAGGGACTTGGATAGATATGATAGGTGTCGGGCCGAAGGAGCAGACTTTCTCCATCTGGCGAGGGAATGTCCTGGGATAAGAGTACTGGAAACGTGTCTTCCAGGCTCTGTCATTGATGATAAATATGCATGTTGACCCTACCCCATTGATGGTCCGGTTAGGTTATGTTAAGACTTTACGAGCTGAGCACCGCAAATTTGTAGCCCTGGCACTACTCATGGCTAAGAGAAGAGTGGCCTGTCGTTGGGGGAGGGGGCGGGCACCCAAATTTAAGAGCTGGATCGATGATTTGATGATCTACAAGGAGAGGCTTGCAACATATGCTGAATTGTTGCCTATAGCCTCCAGGCCCAGGGATATACGGGCTCCGCTAACATGCTACCTGATTGCACATCCGTGCAACCCCGCATAAACTAGTGTGACTACATTATTGCATATGAGACACAGGAGATTGCTCTGGTGGGATGGGAGAGATGCCATTGTATATCGCGGTGAGATGGTGGGAGTGATCTGCAGTCTTGGTACCCGTAGGACTTGAAATCAATGCTATTGCTGATGAAATGGTGGGATAGGTCACACGGGAGAGGGAGGATGGAACTGTAAACTGATTGACTGTTCATTTCAGAACGTGTTATGTGGTGCACAGGAGCTCACTAGAACGGCAAGTATTCAGGGCCTGGACTTACACAACATGAGAAAGAAACAACTACCATGTAACTTGAAGGTTTAAAAAATCCCACCCATGTACCAAATATTGTTCCATGCCTACTGTTGATGCCAATGTAATGGTTTGTCCATGACTGAAAAAATAATAAACAGACTTTTAAAAAAAAAAAAAGAAAAAAGGTGCCAAAAGCTTGGAACGACATTCCCCTGCACTTCGGACCGCCTCAATGCTCCAGCACTTCAGGAAAGGACTCAAAACATGACTGTTCGAATTAACAGATCACCACGAAGCAGCTAGCAACGCTAGTGCTTGATATCCTCACAGGTTATGCTCTGCGCTTTATAAATCCTCGATTGAGAATCCAGTTGTGCTTAGTGTGAGAATTTGCCTCGACAGCAACTTGAGATATCAAAGGTCCTTGGAGTTCAAAAGAAATTTCAAAACCTAGCTAATTACAAAGTTAAGATTTAAAACGATGTAATGAGGTCACTTCAACACCAAAAAATGTACCCCCTTATGTGAATACAGAGGTTTATGAATTAACTATGCAAAGGTAACTAAGGCCGATGGAATGGCCATCTATCAAGCAAATTCACACTCATTTTATCATTTAGTAAAAAAAAAAAAAAACCTTTAATAAACATTCTTTTTACAAAATATGCAACCAGCAATAAATAAACTCTGATGCCTTTGGATCTCTGATGGAAGGGGAATAGAAGGGTGTGATGGATTTCTATGGATCTTGACTGGGCTCCTCCTCTGCATCACTCGCAGAAGCTTTCTTCAGAGGGATTATGTACAACCCATTTTTGGCCTCCTTAATGCGCCACCAGCGTCCCAACCTTTGAAGAAAGAGAAAATATATTAGGCCATATGATCACCGGTTATGAAGCATGAGTTTAAGAAAATGCAGCTGGTTAAAAAGGAGTGCAGCAGGGTGTCTTAGGGGGAAGACTTGTATACGGACTACAATGCCAGACAGCTTTATATACCACTATTACCAGGATGAAAACCTCTGGAACAGTTACCTTGGAGTATCACTCCATATCCAAGTACACATTCCTTCCATTCATAAGACCTCCCTGTTCACATGAGCAGGTGTGCCTCTATCCTGCGCAACTGAGCAACTCGTTCTGATGGCCTTAGTACTGCTCTAATACCATTTAATTCACTATGTTGTTAAATGTCAAAACAGTAACACAAATATGTCCTCTTGTGTATTTGGGGGTGGAGGGGGAGGGGGGACACGAAAGAGTATCTAAAAAGGACATGGACTTGTGTACTTAGAGGCGTGACTTAACATGTAAACTTAATTGATGTGATTTCCCTAATGTGCCACCAACAAGTATTTTTGTTCCCCTACAAGCTTTCTGTTGTTGCATCCAGGTAGACAACAAATAACTGACATACACCTAAACCAGCCAGGTCTATGTGCTTTATCTATGGTAGCTAGCTATTTAAGATAAATAAGTAACTTTAATTTTGTTATAACTAATATTTTAAAATGTCTGAAGTCTAAAATGAGAAGACTGAATTAAAACCTTACTGAATCCAGTGGAAGGAGTAGCGGTCTACAGACTGTCTCAATCACTGGAGCTATATTCACACTAGGTTAGACATGTACGCCCTTTCACTCGCCACCTCTCATCCATCTGAATACCTTGCACATTATCTTTTTCCTCCTCAGCACCTTCTTTTCCCTCTTTCCAGAATGCAATTTGTCGCAACTCGTTCACTTCACCACCCCCAAACACATGGCACCCACTCACACGTGCACACTGAATATTCTATTGCCATATAAAAATATTGATAACTGTGCCCCTCCTTCACACACATTTGCACAGAATCACAATTGCTACTGGAATACGTGCCCATTCCTCTTTGTGCTCGACAGAGGCCAAGGATTGGATGGCCATGCATTCTGAACACCTTTCTGATTCACTGACAGTATTGTGAGAAACTCACTGCCTTCAGCCTCAACACCACAGCTCCCAATCGTGGCCCTTTATAAACACCTGGAGGCAGCTCAGTTTAAAATATACACCATACATGAGCAATATGCTACAAAAAAAGGAAATACAGAAACAACATCTGGAAATAACTAACAGTTTTAGGAAATGTGAGATGAAGTAAAATGTGAAATATAAGAAGGAACTAAATTGGGGACATGAATTACTTTAATGTTTGTTACGTTTACTGTTCAGGAATAGATCAGTGTTTTTGCCGGTGAAGTTAAGGACATGATAAGAACCGGTTTCAATGTCTGCTTTTAATTACAACCGGGTCTGAGACCTGGACCACTTAAAGCCCTACTTATAGTCAACAGAAGTAGGTGATCGTTTTCAAAAACTGGGCTTCAGTACAAAAGTATTGAGCACTCCCCCTATATTTGAGAAAAATACCTAATGTGCACATTCAAGACTTCTAAGTGTCAAAATAATGATCATTCTCTGAATATTTCCCATAAGGACATCAAGCAGTAATTAGTGATGGCAAGGAAGCATGGCACATTACCATGCATGGACTCGATCTTAACAGTGTCAATACATCAAGTGCACTTTTTTCAACTGTATTCATTCAGACAATTTAAAATCTTATTAACCCACAGGACAGATTTGATTGAATGTCTGTGTAGGCTAATCACCTTGGGATGGCTTTATGCAAATTAAATATAAAAGGGTCGAGCACATAAGAGTTACATTGAGACAACCTTGCTTCACCGCTAGCCCGAAATTAAGTGTTGTGAAACTTTACTGTAGGAATAAATGTAACACGGATAACAAAGTAACAGGAGTTGATGTAAATAATGTGGTGTTGCTGTGTAAGAAGCTTATTAGATAGAAAAACAGCAAGATTTCTCTTAAAAGTTTAAATGTAAGATTATGCTGTTTTTTGCGATAAACAAATTTCCTGAGGAGGAAATTGCGCTATATAGGCAGAATTTCTGTTGTAAACAAGATTACTAGTAGACAGATGACTAATAAATAATACATCTGACTTCTTAATAGAGCTTTCAAGCAGGGCACCGAAAACTTATTTTTGTTGTTTTAGAACGATGATAGGATGTGAATAGGTGATTAATTTTTTAAGATCATCAATTATGCTTGCTCACAAATAATTTCTGCCGCCAAAGGTAGGTTACACACGATATACAGAGCTATTATCATGCAATAATCTCAACTGAATGTGCTGTTTGGAAAGACCAGCTCAATTAAAAAAAAAAATTAGTGTATACATTAAAGAACTACAAATGTGTTTAAGTGTCCACATGCTTTGCAGTAGGGCGGAATTCTCTAGATCACAAGTAAACTATGCCCAGATGCGTTTATTTACATTTATTTAAGGTCGGATTGAGTGCACTTTGGACCGCATGAAAAATATTCATCCAGCTTACCTATGTGCCCGATGGCTCAAGGGCAGCTCAAGGTATCACTCTAATAAAAATTAACGGCTTGAATTAGGATTTACAATGGTTTTTAAATCTCCAGAATGTGGGAACAGTATTTTGTTTTTACTTACATGGTACAAAGCCTATCATTTCGGCACCTGAAAAATGTGATCTTAAATAACTGTACTAAATTTAGAAAAGTGAAAATGTATGAAATGCTGAGAAGGCCCAGTTAGAATTCAAACCAATAAGCTGATGATACACCTCTATAAAGAACACTACATTATAACTACCACTCAACTACCCTCTCAGAACCCACCTTCCCTTCCAATTACTCATTAACTGCATTCCTTGCCTTTGATCCTATGCAGTGCTTCGTTACATTTCGAATAGATGTAGGTTATATAATGTACATATACAATTACTTTTAGTTTAAGCACAGGTTTGCAGTGGAATTCTCTTGGTTTCATCTATGGAGCACATATATACATACTGGTTTAGGCCAATGGTCTTCAAAACTTTTGAAGCCAGGACAACCTTGTGTAAAATTATTTAACTGGGTCCCTCCCAAAATGACAAACCTGTTTTCCCACAATTACCATACAGAATACTGCAAATAAGGTTAAAATTGTTTTGGAACGGGGAGGTGGACAATTAGATGTCACAACCACTAACAAGTATATACAAAACTAATTCGCAGTAGTGCTCATCAGCTTATCACTAGCTATTCGTAAGGTAAAACGGAGCAAGTAAGTCAACATTTTAAGTAAGAATGTGGGGTAGAGGGTCATGTTAAAATGAATTTTTTCCCCCAAAATTCATGTATGATCTTACTATTTTTATGGCAAGTGTTTCATAAGAAATCGAATCTTATGTGGAATTGAAACCACAAACTAATATTAAACCACAAACAGCTTGGCTTTCAAAGAAGCGCAAGGGGACGTGTGGGTCAGCATCACAGCAGCTAAGCTGACTGACTTCATGGATATCACCAATAGTAGGTGCAAGCTGGACCACTAAGACCATGGTGGAAAGGGTGGACTGGAACTACAAGTCCAAAAATGTAAAGTGCTGCTGGTTGGAAGCCAAGACAGGCTGCGGGTGTCACGCATTACACAGGGCTATTGATAATCTTCTCATTTAGCACTGTACGTTAGAACGCCCTTGTGTTGTTTTGGAATACCGGGTCACTGGTAGCTCAGTTGACAAATAAATAAACTAAAATATGCACGCGGCTACCGCACTATGGAAACTATAGTCCATGAGTAAAGGGACGGGGGTGCATACTGCGTCTCCCCTGCCGAGTAAACATGCTCTGGACTGGAGGTAGGCGCAGCGGCTACCGATCCTCAGCCGCCCAAGCAGCGAGTGTAGCCTCTGTCCTGCTGCTGCGCTTATTGTACCAGAAGCGGCCGGGAGTCAGAGCATATTTGCAGAGAGGAGGCGGGCAGAGGGGAGCGCCATGGGGCCGTCTCTTTAAGAGAGCTTCCTCTGACATCACGCAGGTGCTGATGGGAGGAGGCAGGAGAATTGTAAATTCTTGGCCAGTCAGCGGAGGGATAGCAGCTCCTGAAAAGCTTCGCGAAAGGGAGACAATGAGGGTGGCTGCTGGGGAGGCTGCGCCAGTGGGGCGCGTGACCACCCTCCCCCCCCGGCTGCCTTTCTCCGACCCTTCTTATCTCCTGGATAACGTGTCCTGTGTCACAAGTGCAGAGAGGCATTGTTTGAGAGCGTGAAAGTGCAGTGGGAGCGTGCGAGATGAGTGAGCGTGCACATCTGCTCTCAGGGCGCAAGCTTAGATCGCCAGAGAAGACATACCGTGAGCGTGCACATCGGCTGTCCGGGCAGGTGCACATCTCCTGTCCCCCTTCGGACGCAAAACCCACAACAATAGATCTCCCCAAGGCGAGCAACGCATACGCTGCATCGCTAGGCGAGACCTAAAAAACAAGCATGAAAGGCAGCAACGGGAAGGTGGTGGTGAGGGGGCGACACATGAGCTAGGGTAAAACAGAAAATAGTACACCAAAAGTGCCTAAGTGGTTAAAAGTGAACTGATCCATGTAACAAACAATCAAAAGGTGGGACAAAGACAACAAAGGGACCATTCAAAAGCAAGATTTTACGAGGGGTCCTACAAAGAACCAATTACAAGTGTTAGGCGTGGCCAAACAGCACAGATGGACTATACCATGCCTCACAGAGCAGCCCATGCCCGCTGCTTAGGCTCAACCTAAAAAGGCTTGCAGAACGGTGGCAAAGGAGGAGTGGGCGAGGACAAGGCAGCACACGAGGAAGAGAGCAACATGGGGGTTGGGAGAGAAGAACAGGATGGATTGAAAAATATGAAGCGCAGACGGAGAACGAGACCGAGCAAAATAGGAGGGTGACAACAACATGAGGAGCATGAGGAGAAGTGAGAAGTACACAAGACAGAACCAGCTGGGGGTGGGTTTAGAGGTGCTTAATCAAAAAAGAAAAAAGTCGCTCCCTAAAAGTGAGCAGTAGAAGAACACGAGTTAGTCAAATGAAGAGTAGTGTAAAGAGCCTATGCTGCAAGGGAGACAAAAACAGGAACAAGATGAGCCATCACATGGAAAGTAAGCAAATTGGAGTGGCAAAGCCAACAAGTGGAAAGCAAAGTATAAACTAAAAAGCCCACTGTAAGCCCAAAATAGGTATTTTTCAACCAGAAGGCTTGCTCCAAATAGCTAATTTCCATTTTACCAGGCTTCAAAAATCCCTACATTAGGGCTAAACCAGGCACATTGGATTGGATCAGACAATTTTATAACCAGTTTTTATCAGGAAATTACAAGATATTCTAAAAGTATACTGCTTTCATCGGAAAGGAGCGTGGATGGTAAGCAAAGGGATGCACACGTTGCTACTGAATGCAAATGGCACTACCTTCTAGGAGGAAAAAAACAAGAGAAGACAGTTTTGAAACACTCCAAAATCAAAGACCCTGGAAAAGTAGTTGGCAGTCGGGCCTGCAGAAAAATTATGGAGGTAAATTTATCCAGAAAGGAATAGCAATTCTCGAAAGAACTAGGATGCCAAAACTGGACCGCAGCTAATCACACCCCATCTTATCTTTTAGCTTGCCAAGAGCATATGTCCCACCCACATTCCAAAATTAAAGGTGAGAAAAAAAATGTGGCTGACCTTAAATACCAACAGATGAACCAATAAAATTCATTCAAATCTACAATTTGCCTGCGCAGACAAAACTAACTTTCCTTAAATAAGGTTGAAATAGAAAACAATCGTCAGACACGGCCTCCGAAGACCCAAAGAGACAATGCGAACAACCATTTAAATTTCAAGCAGTGAATTCATATTGAAATCAGTAAAGTTATTCCCAGTGTTATTTTCCGTGCAAACTTATAAGCAACAGCTTGCACATTATGTTTAAAGGACCAGTATCAACCGCATTGCAATCAATGTATCGCACACTAAAGAAAAGTGCATTTTCTTTGTAGATATCCAAGCGGCATGGTCATTTCACTGAGGAATAATCATCTACAAACACCAGGAGACAGCCCCTTGAAATGAAAGCTATCTGCTCCATCCCCAACCGTGGAAAACCACTATAAGAGCCAGAATTCCCACTTCGGTTTCATTAGCATTTCTCCGAACTAAGTGCACCCATATATACTAATTTGAAGTCTAGATACAAGTTTTTAAATTCACAAAGGGATTTATTTGAGCTAAACTAGAAAGGAGTTCGGTGTGCAAGAGCAATTCGCAAAAAGGCACAAAACGTCATTAATGTCTCATGAATGTTTAGATCTTCCAGAGATTCACATGACTTGTAAAATACTAATCTGGTATCAATGGAGGTACACAAAACATTTGGACCAACACTACATCTTTTGTAGTCTGATTCGCTGTAATCTAAAAAATAACTGTTAGACCTTACAAACAAATAAAAAGTGGTCAGATAGAAAGGTAGATTTCATTACGAGACAGGACAACTTGCATGAGCCAGTGTTGGACTTGGCCCGGTCTCCCAAAATGTTTCGCTTTTCACCCCCCTATTTTAGGACGTCTCCTCCATGGTGAAGAAATGTGTAGGCCATGTGTGGAGTGAGATGTCAAGTGTAATGTGACACAATGGTGTGCACACCTGTAATACCCCTATTGTGAGCATGCACCTTACTGAAATTACGCTTTTAAATGGATGCCAGGGCTGTGTGTTGTGCCACCTGACTGCAGTGGGTTAGCAGTCTAGTTGTTTGGTACCCAGCCATCCCAGCATTTGGAGGGAAAGCCTGGCACCCAGGGTGCTCTACTCCTCCCCCTGATCCAGCTAGAACCAGTTTCACAGAGGCTTCTAGAAGCTGCTGGCACTGCCTGGTAGGTGGGGTGTGGGGCGTATAAGAAAGGGGGCTGTGCCACCTTGTGCTCAGACAGAGCAGGGACATGAACGGGAGGGGACCTGCTGCCAGGGGGTACCGCCACTTGGGCCTGTGTGCTGGACCCTTCCCCCAACTAAAACCCTCTGCTGTCCCCAGGGCTAATGGAAGCCCCACTGCAGGAGTGCAGGCTGTTGTACAGGAGGAGTGCCACGCTACAGTGAAGGATGGTTTGTCAAGCCTACCGCCCTGTCTTGATGAGTGCCCACTGACCTTGCCCAGTAGTGCCTGCTGCTCGGATCCCTGGCCCCTGAAGAGAGAAGGAGCGCTACCCCTGGGCCCGGACTGCTGGCAGGGGCCTAGAAGAGAAGAGCGCCATACTGGACTGGCCTGCACTCCCTGCCTGCGTTCTAGCGCCTTGTGGGACCCTGACTGCGTGCCCTGCGTAAGGCGAGTGCCATATTCGGTGGGCGCTGCGCTTGGAGTGACTGCATCCTGCCTGATGACTAGCGCTTGGTGTGGGCTGCGCTATGTGATGAGTGCCCAGGAGGAGGGGAGCACTGTCTCCTGCCCCTAAAGCTGGTGGGGCTGCCTAGCGGCTGACTAGCGCTAAACATAATGACCCAGTAGCGCTCTGTGGCCAGGAAGGACTGCTTTGTACTTAAGAGCGCCGCGGGAGCCAACCGCGTGTAATGGCTTCGCTTTGCTGACTGCCGCGGGTGCCCACCCCGCGCGATTGCCGCCTGGAGAAACCACTGCGTCGCAAGGGAGAGGGGGAGGGCCACCTGGCCGTATTGCCGCCCTTTTGCCGATTTAAAACCGGCGGGAGCCTACCCCGTGGCTTTTATGCTAATGTGGCGGGAGCCTACCCCGCACCTCAGAGGCGCCGGAATCACCGTCACGGCCCGAGGTCGAGAAGCGTGCCGCCGAGTGCCACCGGAGCGGGTGCCCACCCCACGCTTCTGGATTGCCCAAGATCACAGTCATGGCCGCGAGTCAGCGAGGGAGCCATGTTGGGGCCTGCGTTGCCCAACAACCGAGGTTCCCGGGGCCGCGTCATCTTGGCCGGAGCTGGAACCAGGAAGACGCCGGGCCTGCAGGAAAAGGACCAGAGCCTCACCGGCCCCACATTAGAGTCCCGGGTCCCACGAGGGGGCCCGGGGTAAGCCGAAGGTGGTGCTGTCGTTGGCAGAGCTCACCGGGAGCGGGGGAGAGCCCTGCAGGAGTGGAGAGCTGCCCAGAGCCCGCACCGCTGATCCTTGCACCGGAGGAGTGCCCAGTGTGCAGGCCGAGTCAAGTGCAGCCGGTGAGTGGGGCTCGAGCGGAGCTACACCGGGTGGGACCTTGGGGATTTCAGAGTCCTGGAGGGGACCCCAACACTACGAGAACTCGCTGCACTCTGCACAGCTGCCCCGCAGGACAGTGGGTCGCTGCAACGGTTTGGGGGCATTCTGTATTTCTGCGCCCCAGAGTAGGGAGCGCCAGGGCGGGCCAGTGGCCCAATGTTTTGCCATGAAGGGGACTACTTTGAGGGTTAAAGTCCCTGAGTAGGGGGCTCCCAAGCGCCAGCGGTTATTCTGCAAGTTGGGGGCATATATTTCAGATGGGACTATCTGTGCACCGCTGGTTATGTGTTTATGCCTTATGATCAAAGGATTCATGTCTGATGTATTTTGGTACACCTATTGTTGCCTCGCGGCTGCTGATTTTGGACAGGAGGGGATTGATGCCTGAGGTAATGCCTAATGCCCTGTACCATGTGGCTGATGCCCCCTGCCAAGGTGATTATGCTAAGGCTATGCCTAAACTAAGGCGATTGAAGCACACAGGTTTATGGTTGTGGATAATGCTTTTAGGCCCAATGTACCTATGCTGACGAGGAGGGTGGTGGGCCTAAGGATATGCTGAATATGCTCACTCGTGTACGCCTATGATATTCATGTTCCAGATCCCCTGTGACGGCTGGCCGAAGGTGCTAATTCAGGCTGTAGGCCTGACCACTGTGTTCGATGCATAATGTGTTCCTACCTAATGTTTTTCATACTAACGTTAAGCCCCTAGGTTCTTATGCTTCGGGCTGATGAGTTATAGTGAGTTTATATACCTACGCATGGTTTTCCACCTAATGTGTTATGCCAAATGTTAATGCTTACGTTTTAATTGCAACATTGACCATGATTGACGTACCTTCTCTTTTTTCATTTACCCTGTAAATAATCCCCGTGTATATATTGCCCTGGCGCCAGTTGGCGCAGCATTGTGACTACTGTGATTTCTGTTGCAAATTAGAGACAATACAAAAGTTATTCTTTTTTCACCAAAACTGGTGTGGGGTCTCTTTTTGTAGTGGGCCTTATGTGTCGTCTGGGTGTACTGCGTGGATGCTCTGCACCATGCTACCCCCGTAGAATTGGCTACCTAATTTCGATTAGCCAGGAAGGCAAAGTAGGCAAATCACATCAATATTTAACAGACCAATGCTTGGGGATATTATTCTCTCAGCTAAAACATTGGCGACAAACCATCAGAACAAACTTGAATAATACTTACTATAGGCGTTATGGTGACAAAGAAGGCCCTTTCCAAAATAATCAAAAATCACAGCTATTGCTATGCAGGAGAAGTCCCAAATGTGGACATGTTTTCTGACTAGATGGATTTTCTTTTGGCACCACCCAAAAGCCCTAATAACTGAATATAACAGATCTAAATTAATATAATTAATACTTAAACGTGTATTAGTGCTATAATTATTTGCACTCATGGTTATATTTGGTTTCAGGTGGTGAAGATGGGCTTCTTCTGTTGGAGGGAAGTAAGGGATCAAGGAGAAGTACTGATCTGTAAAAACGCCTGCGCTCTTCAGTCAGTGTAGCTTTCCGGCACAGTACAAAGAGACTGAATATTTTATTTGTAGAGTGGACCAGGAATCTCATCCCACCACCACAGTTTTCAAAGTATTTAACCACCATTGGGTCTTTCATATGTTTATGGCCAGTAGACCAGCTGTCAGGCAATTGTTTTTTGCACTTCTATTGAGTTAACTCATACAAATCTAGGTATCCGCTGCTTAATTAAAAGTCTTCAACCAGGATGAACAATAACTTTAGTCACTGGCAGAAAGTATGTAGTGAAAAACAGAGCAGGCAACCGGAGCCCCGAAAGGCTCATCTGCTCATATTTATGGCGTAGATGAAAAGGAGATAAACTGCAACGAAGAGTTGTACTGATTGCAGAGCAGTTCCCTGAATTAGCAAGTCCAGAAGAACACCATCTTCATCCACCATCAAGCAGAGTTTATCAATCACAGTACTGAGCAAACACCAGGTACCCTTCAATGGGCGATACAGTCTGGCAGGACTCATGGATTTTGATGTACAAAACTTTTTTGTTTTTAAATAATTTTTATTTTATTTATTTTTTTATTTAATTTTTTTTAAATCGATGCAACATTGTACCTACATCTTTCTGACAGAATGGAGGGAATTGAAGTTTGAAGTTTTTATTAATTTAGCACAGCTACTTACAACCATTGCTATAAAAGTCAGCATTAGCACAATTATCATATTAAAAAAGACAAAGCTGAAAAACAACTCTCCAGGCTTAATGACCATTACACTTATAAAAGAAACAGTCTTGTAGCTGCCAAAGAAAACATATTAGTGTGCTAGGCCTAAAATAAAAGACAGATTATGGCAAAGGATGCTAAACCAGGGAACAGAAAAAGTCTGATGAGTTTTTTAGGGGGAGGTAACACAGAAACCAAAGAAGGTAAAAAAAGATTGTCCAAAAGTTTCAAACTTTCCAGACCTTGCAAGTACTTGAGTGTCTGCGGACGTGAAGCACAGGGCCGATGCCTCCCAGCATGTCCTGATGCTCCATTTTAAATACAAAGTTTTTAAGAGAGGCCTTCTAGGGGCAGCCAGGGCGGGGCAGCAGCACAAGAGATGCAGCCATGATTCAGAGAGGTAGTTGCACAGTCTGCAAGCCCCCCCTCACTTGTTGGAGCCCATTTGTTAAAGGCCGTCGAACGCAGGCCTAGAAGTCGCATAAACATTATGTTCTTCCGTGCCGCTGCATTCAAATTTTCCTGGAGATAAGAGTTGCGGTTTCCCAGAAAGATACGAGGAGTTCAAGGGAAGGAAAATGGTAGATGTTTTTACAGCCTGAAGATCCATACGATAGGAAATTAGTTTGACCTGCTTATTGATAAGTTTTTTCCAGACTGAGTATGGAATAGTGTCAGAAAAAAGAGATAAGTTGTCAATCTCTAGCACTGTTATGGCCTTTACAATCTAAGTGTTCCAAGGGTTACCAGGGCTAGAAAGAGTTTCTTTTAGCAGGGATTTTAAGGTATTATCTCCAGCTTTTAGTGTCCTTATAAAATATTTCAGGGTGTCTGCCTCACAATAGATTGATTGCCTTTGTAAGCCCAGCTCCAAGCGTAGTCTTGCCCGCTGGATGAAACTTGGAAAATGGAAGATTTTTTTTTAAAGGTGGAGATTTGAGCGAGATCAAAAATAGCAGATCATGCGCCGGGGAAGGCCTGATGCCCGTAGGTTAGGGCAGGAAGTAGAGTTGCTTTGGTCACCTTCAGAATGGATTCTGCGGAGGGGCTGCACAGGGACAAGTACAATCGTGTCAGGGAGTATGTAATTGCTCCTGCTCTCTTTTTCAAGGCAGCTAGCTGGGCTGCTGGTCTAGACGTCTCGTTGAACCAGACTCCCAGGTAATTATATTTTAGGGTTGTGTTAATCCTGGCAGGCCTAATATTCCACTTTAAACTTTTCTTATTCTTGCATCCGCCAAATATCATTACCTTGGTTTTTTCCTGGTTGATTTTGAGGGCGTTGACGGTATTGTATGTGTGGAGCATACTTAAGGCTCTTTGGAGACCCGATTTTGCTTGGTCCATTATTACAATGTCATCAGCGTATTGTAATATATGCAGAGTCCTTTTTGCAGGGCCCAATCTTGGCGGAAGAAGATTACTATTCTCCAGGAATGTTCCAAGGTCAGCTGTGTAAAGATTGAACAAGAGAGGGGCAAGAACGCAGCCTTGCTTTAGCCGGTCTTCAATGGCAATTTTTGAAGAGACTGTCTTTGGGCCGGTTTTAATTCGCACCCACGTGTTCTTATGCAGGGAAATGAGTGCTCCTAGAAGGCTCTGCGGGATCCCCCACTTGTTCAGCTTCCTCCATAGGATGTTACGAGACACTTTATCAAAGCCTGCACTGTAGTCTATAAAGCAGCAGTAGAGCGGGAGATGGTTTTTTGTGCTGCTTGTTGACTCAGAATGGCTAGAGTTGTAATGTCTATTGTGGAGGCCGATGCCCGAAACCCTGTTCGGTAATAGGGTATGATGTTATTTTCTGCAACGCATTTTTCAAGCGACCTTAGAAGACACCGGGTGTGTGCCTTTGCCTCAAGATCTAGTAGGGCGATGAGTCGATAATTGGCCAGTAGCGTGGGGTCTCCTTTCTTAAATATGGGGCACAGAGTCGAGCCTAACCAGGAGTCCGGTAGCTGACATGACTTAAACACGTTGTTGTATAGGGGAGTCAAGCATTCTGCCCACTCTTCCAGGGCACATTTGTATACCCCAGCAGGAAGGCCGTTGGGCCCTGAGACACCGTTGTTCTTCATGGCTCGCAGATATTTGGAGACCTCAGCTACAGTGGTCTGCTCATGCATTTCCATTTGAATGGAATCAACGCGGTCTCTTAATTCAATCACCACGGGGTCCGAGGCGTCACTGCAATATAGCTGAGTCACGTGCAGGGCCCAATCTTCTTCACAAACCGCGTTTCCTCTCATCTTGTTCGTGGAGCAGAGCTTGTTCATGTAACTCCAAAACTGGGACTGTTTGTTACCTTTTAGCAGGGTGAATATTTTTAGCCACTCATTCTGATCTTTTAGTCTCTTGGCCTCCCATGCAAATTTCTTGAAGGCCTTTCACAGTGAGGCTACATTATTGGCAGTGTGTACAGTTCCGATCAATTTGTGCCGGCGCACAGCCCTCTTAAGGGTCTTTCTTTGGGAGGCAAATACTGGATCATAGGTTTGCTTCGGGTGTTGTCCGGGTAATCTATGATGAGCCACAGGACCCACTAGGAGATCTTGTAAGTTAACAATGGCATTGTCCCACCGGTGATGTAAATCTGTGGGAGCATTGTTCCTGAGATTAGGAGTTTTGCCCTTAAGCCAAGTTCCCACCTTGACAGAACCCGATGATTCCCATTTGATTCTTCTAGCCAGGGTGTGGAGTTCGACCCGCGTGGAGTACCCCACTTCTGTTATTTCAACGGCAACTGGCATTTGCAAGTGCATTGTTACCGTTAGGGGTTTGTGGTCGCTCTCCAATGGAGGGAATTGCTAAGGATGAAATAGGGTGGAAGCTGCTTAGACCTTATGAGCTCAATTGGTCTAATTAGGTTTGACGGGTATCAAGCTTGCGCCATTCATGGTGAACATACTCTGTATTGGTTACTCACTACAAGGGGCTTTAGGTCAGCCTTTAGCCAGTGGCTTCCTTTTCCCCGTACCATTCAGCCACTTGTTGGAGAAGTGGTCAATTACATCTTAGTTCAGCCTAAAAAGAATATTTTAGTCTTATTGTTTTCCTACTGGCTGCTTAGGGTTGTCCTTTCATCTTCACTGGAATGCATGAAAAACCATTTAATATCTGAAATCAGTCAGTGAGTGGCCGGACATCACTGGGTCGACAATACTTATAAAAGCTTCTGATAAAAAAAATGCTACATAAAAAACTGTTTGCCATATTTTCAATAGCATCTGTTTTTTGCAGATGCTTTTGTGAGCCTTCACTCCCACGTTCTGTGAAACAAACGTCCCTGACGTACTTGTTTTTAAAGAGGCACTATCTTACCACTTTCATCAAAACTATCAAGTATAAACAAGATTCCAGAGACCACTTAGCATCTTGCTTAAAGAGATCTATAATTGGGAAACATGGTCTAATAACAACATGCATGAAAAATGGTATTCGCTCTGATGAGCTTTCATGCGCAAGACATTCAGTCCAACAGAAACAATGGACTTGAGTCGACACTCATCATCAGTTGTAACTCTGTTTTCTTCCAAGTGAAATCTGGATCCAATCTAACTTGTGTGCCTAGGAGGCTGCACAGAGCCAGCTGCTACGGCTCGACTCTAGCTCCCAACAATTCAATGGTCGAAAGCGACAAGGTGGATATTGCAAGTGGGATACGTGCCCCAGTAACCACCGGAGAGGAGGACACAATCCCTTGAATTCCACAGTCAAACACTGGTTGAATAATCCTTCAGGTTTCGTGGGCAGGAAGATCAGTAAGCATGTTGCGAGAAGATGGAACAAAGACAAATTTGACTCAGCCTGGCCTGCTTCTGGGCTTGATGGGAATGAAAATAAAGGTGAAGGGGGGAAAAAGGTAGGAGGTGGCTAGGACAGTGGGTAAAAGGAGGGGGCTGCCGTCATGGGTGTAGCTAAAAGACATGTAGTGGAAGAACCTTTGCCCCGATGCAGGGGTCTGCACTCTGCCACCATTTTCTTGCTCAGGAGGATGCTACGACACATGCGTGTGTCCAGAGTGAATTTTCCACAGCTTAAGGCCCGATTCCTACTAATACCTTCTTCCCGAAGAGTCCGGCCTGGACACAAACTCAACTGGTCGAATTGGAACAAAGCAGAAGTGGGGACCAATGGCCTAATAAGCCAGAACAATTCGGCAGATTCCTGCATTCTTCAATCCCTTGTGACCCATGCAAAGCCTTTCAGAAGAAGAGTTCATTGTTGGAATCAAATGTTACAGGATACATTGTTGATCACGATATTGAAGTTCACTGAAGTGGTCGTGTGGGAGTGGTTTTTGAAAATACTGGGTAATGAAACCTCTACTTTGCGTCATTCCCTGCAGCAACTTCAGCCGGTGTGGATATGAAAGGAGTGTGACAGTACATGCATGATATGCGGGGCATGCTTGACAGCCACTATGTTCGTACCGAAGAGACTAACTAGAGCCAGTACATGTGCTTTTTAGGTCGAGCCTGGCGTACGCAGCGCAAAGCGCTGCCGCCAGCGAGAAGTATTGTTACGAGTTGCCTCATGCGAGACCAGAGATGGGCACGTGCAAGAGACTGACTGGCAATGTGGACGCGCGCGTGAACAGAAGATGTTCACGTGCGCAGGGCTCAGCTCGCTCCCTCTCGCCCTCTCCCTGTCTACGCGCACGTAGGACAGGAGGTTTGCACACGGGCATTCACTACTCCCCCCCCCCCCCTCCCCCGGTGGGCTCCACGAGAAAGCTTGTTAAATGAGAGATTAATGTCATAGTGTAATTTTGAGAATTCCATATAACAAGCATAATGCGAAATTAAACCAGATTACGTGGGCGCAACCAAATTAATCAAATACACGGAAACTTTAATCTAGACATTAACAGTGTTTTAATGCACAGCCCTCTGTTAGACTATTTTTTTTCTGAGTAAATGCTGATAGTTTAATTCGTGATGGAAAACAATTTGTTTACAGGAATGGTCGCTCATAAACATGTTTAGACAAATTATTTTTCAAATGAGGGTCCTTCTGAAAATAAAAACAAATGTGATGCCTTGTGACAGACAAAAGGGCTTTCAGAGAGCACAGTTCTGCATCCCCGTCTCTTCTGGTCTCCTGTTCTTCCGAGGCTGTTGCCCTGGCATCCAGTCAATTTTTTACAACTTGTTACAAACTAGAGAGAGTTACCGCCCCTGAGATCGATTTTGACCACATGTGAACAGGATGTGGCAAGCCAAGTCAGTGCCTTTCCCTGATTCTTGTTGACATGCAAAACGTGACGTGTTTGCTTGGAATATTGAGATATGGCTGTAGAGGCCTTCATTAAAAACAGGATCTGCACGGCCAGGCTCGGCTCGCAGCCTCTCCCCTGGAAGCGTCCTGCAGTCTCAAGTGGGGTCTTGATAGCAGGGTGACTTGGGCTAATTGGAAATCATGAGTAAGGTTTGTTACCAGGTCAGTAAAATGCAACGTTCCCACATCCACTCAGGCTCCCAGCTGTAATGTGAATGAATAATCACAAACGATTATTCAGAAAAGGAACTCATCTTTTCTGGTGTAAACAACCATATTTTTCGATTGTGCTGCAGGTCGATATTGACCACTGCTCACTCGTAGGACCTGTATTCCTATCGTACGCTGTTTACCACACTGATGAAAAGGCGCTAAGAAGCAAGCCTTAACACTGCTCAGGCCTGCTGGCATCTAGCAACAAACATTGACAAAGTCAATAGATCTCGCCTAAGAGACCTATTGGCTTTGCCAATGTTTTTCAACTATGATGTATTGCATTGTGGCTGCTGTGTAGCCTAGCTATAACAAAGCATTGGCATAGTCAATAGGTCTCGCTTTTGGGAGAGTATGAGCTCTTGGCATTATAAATGACAGTGCCTTTTATTTATGTGTTGGTTTTTAAAACATAAATAAAAGGCATTGTCATTTACAATGCCAATAGCTTAAACTCTCGAAAATGAGAGACCTATTGCATTGCAAATGCTTGTTTTTTTGCTGGTCGTCGTTACATTGCAACTATGTTAGGGAAAAACCAAAGAAAATGCGATCTGGCCAAAGTAGTCTGTTCATAACTTCCAGGTATTGTCGATGTCTGCCGAATCTCCTTCATTCTCTGCTTTACTCTACAGCCAACAGCGACCTCTGCTGGACTGTTTCGTTAGAAGATTTAAATGACTTATCGATGTATTTGTCTGAACAAGAGAATTAAAGTGTCGCGGTCGCCTCGTTTGACTCAGACATTTTCTAGGCGGGAGGCCGGGGATTTAGGTGTCAAAGCGATGTTGGAGAAACAAGAGAGCACATAGGGGGGTACAGTTTATTGAGAGGAGAAACTGAGAAGAAAATATCAGGAGTGAGCTAGACGGCCAAAGGAGTAGTAAGTCGCACACATATAAGGGGAAAAGGGCGGGAAGAACGATAAAAATACCAATTTAAAAAAACAACAAAGGACTGCAAAATATGTAGAGAAGAGAGTGAAAGGGTCAAAGTGATGAAAAATAAGAGAAATAGAAGAGCTAAAGCAAATTACACGGAAGAGGACACAGCGGTACCAAGTGTTACAGACCCATTCATTCACTGGCAGACAGAAAAGGCACGCAACCCGGGTTGACAGGCGAGAATTAGAGACTGGAACATCACTTCTTACCGCAGTAGATCACTATCTAGGCCTGGAGTTGGATGTTCACATAAACCTCAGGCGTTTGGGGGGCGGGGGGTTGGGGGGGTCAAGCATCACGTCAAAAGGCGGACATCGCATAATTTCCTTCACAAATATTCATGGATGGTTAATTTTTTTTATTGAAATAGAAATATAATGTTAAGCAGTTTTACTGGTCATATGCAGACATACAATGGTTGCACAGAACTCTCCTGGGACTTTATAATTCGAATATCCACACTGTTGGGTCCAAAAAGCATACTCGGCAATGTAACAAGCACAAACCTGCAAAACATCAAACTAAAAGAACACAACAACGAATGACATCTAAAAGCTAGAGCTGCATACTTTGAGATCACTAGGTTTCTTTGAGACAGCACGAAAATGTTGCAGGAAATACAGATGTAGTAAAGGGTCCCTTTTTGACATGGTCACCCCCACTTTTTGCCTGGTATTTGATTCGCTTTCGACTGGAAGTGCACTGGGGATCCTACTAACCAGATCCTACTAACGGCAGCCCCCTCCTTTTACATGTTGTCCTGGCCAGCTCATCACTTTTTCCCCTCTTCACCTTTATTTTCCTTCCCATCAAGCCCAGAAGCAGGCCAGGCTGAGTCAAGTTTGTGTTTGTGCCATCTTCTCGCAACATGCTTACTGATCTTCCTGCCCACGAAACATGAAGGACAATTCAACCAGTGTTTGACCTGTGGAATTCAAGGGTGTGTGTCCTCCTCTCCGGTGGCTAGGGGGACATGTATCCCACTTACAATATCCACCTAGTCGCTTTCGACCATTGAATTGCTGGGAGCTTTAGTCTAGCCGTAGCAGCTGGCTCTGTACAGCCTCCTAGGCACAAAAGTTAGATTGGATCCAGCATTCCAAGGCAGGGGAGCTTCAAAGAAGCTACAGCCTTTAAAATGGGATTCTGGCTTCCCTCACAGGAGAGGAAGTCTTTGTGCAGAGGCCTTTGGCACCTGACATGAAGAACAATTAGCTAACCAAGTAGGCGTGTCCACCCTCCGGCTAGAACCACCCGTAACGTGGCCTAATCTAAGGTGGACATGACTTTTCAGGGTTAGCCATCTTTGTGTTGGCAAACTTAGGAATTCTGGGACAGGGTTATGTCCACTTCCCATAGGCAGTGATCATATAGGGGCCATAGTGACCACAAGGTTCAGCAGCCCATTGGCTATTACACTACAACTCCCCTAAATTCAGCATTTAGGAGATGCCCTGCTACCAGAAAAGCAGATTTTGCTGACCTTAAAGAAGATAGACTTTAAGAGTAGCAAAGGGCAAGAAAAGGAGATCCAGCAAAAGACTTGGCACCAACCCTACTGGCCTGCCTGCTGACTTCGACAATTGCGCCTAATGACGACTTGTCCTGCAGCTTCTGGGTCCCCAAAGCCTGGGAGACCTGCCTGGGCTTCACCAAGGAACCAAGATCTTCAGTAGAAAAGCGGACCTGCTACCCTGCCTCCTACAGGAAACCCAAAGAAACCAGAGGACTTCAAGACCATGGAAACCCGATGCCCAAGGACAACACTGCACCTGTTACTCCAAGCCAAAGTTGGAGAGGGACAACAGTGCCAGCATGGTGTCCCAACCCTCAAGAGACCATGTCCACTGTGGTTTCACCTCTCAGGGACTCCCAGACATCACCTGCAGCCTCTGCATGCAGGCCCCTTCTACCTCGAATACTCCCGGTAAAGAAACCCAACGCCTAAAGACACCTCTGCACCCATCGCTCCTGGGCAGCGGAGTAGAGGACCATAGGTGTCCCTATGTCGCCGAGCATCGTGAGGCCCCACCTGCTGGTTCAGCCCGACTGGCCTTCCAGTCGTAGCCAGTAGCCTCTTTACGCAAAGGACATTCCCCATAGAGTAACACTGAGCTCCCAACACGGTTTGTACACCTTCACCCGGTCGCCACAGTGTGCCAATGGTGGTGTTTTGCTGGTGCTGCCTTAGTCCTTGCCCACCACTCACCTTCTGGAGATTGGCACCAGAAGTCGCTGTACTGTACCTGAATGCCGTACATGTTCTTGCGGAACAAAAGGGGGTGGTGATGGACGGAGCATCTGAATCAATCAAACACTCACACCCAGTCAAAAGATCTGGGTTTATTCCATCACCGTTCTTTATCCCACTCTGCCACCCCAGTTCAGACATGGCTATATGCAAATCAGTCTGACCCTGTGCCTCATGGGAACAGTCCAGCCCGAACTGCCAAGCCATGTCTTCCCTGGACCGGAAACAAGCTTCCGAGGACCGGTTTCTGGCATTCCAGCCGTCTTCAGCCCAGCTTGCTTGAATCCAGTGGCAAAGTGAGCAAGGGACTCATGTCTGAGCATAACCTGCCACACTTATGGCGGCCAAAAGCGGTACAAAAGGGGGTGGTGATGGACAGAGCATCTGAATCAAACACTCACACCCAGTCAAAAGATCTGGGTTTAATCCATCACCGTTCTTTAGCCCACTCTGCCACCCCAGTTCAGACATGGCTATATGCAAATCAGTCTGACCTGTGCCTCATGGGAACAGTCCAGCCCGAACTGCCAAGCCATGTCTTCCCTGGACCGGAAACAAGCTTCCGAGGACCGGTTTCTGGCATTCCAGCCGTCTTCAGCCTGGCTTGCTTGAATCCAGTGGCAAAGTGAGCAAGGGACTCACGTCTGAGCATACCCTGCCACACTTATGGCGGCCAAAAGCGGTACAAAAGGGGGTGGTACATGTTGTTCTTACCATAGGGTCGACTTTTTTTTTTTAATACAAATGTATTTCTATACCAAAACTTACTTACCTGATCAAGTTGGTTCTGGTGCCTAAATATATAAAGATTGTGTTTTTATAAATTGGTGCAGATCTCATTATTGAGTTAAGAGCATCATTTATTGACTGTTGTGAGTATTTACAGGAGTCTTACAGTCCCCTCTTATAAGCCTAAGGCTGAACAACCACACTATCCTCTAGAAGAGCACTTTGAGTTTGCTAGAGCAAACCCCTGTCCACTCATAAGGGAAGCACTGGAATCTGCACAATGTATCTAATTTTGATACATCATATAAAGAGCCAGCTTCCAACAAGAGAAACCTAGAATAACTAGACGAGAGGATCAGCCCAGTGGGACCATAAAAATTGCATCTTCTTGTGGTTAGATCATTTTTAATACCAAAACATAAACCAAGATCACTTCCAATGGTACAGAATGAATCCAGATGGAAGGCTTTACTCTTCTAACCTAGGTGTGCGACATGGAGAAGGAAGGCGGGGAGGAAGTAAGCACACTGTGGTCAGGTGGCACACACCAATATCGAAGGGTTTAGATTGTTTTATTTTGCGAAAATGTGTAAATTCTTTAGAAAGGCGTAACATAGGTTTATTAAAACAACACACAGTATCACATTGAGAGTGAAAGCCAATCAAGAAACTCGACAGCCAGCAACAAAGGGCGTCTGGATTGGGCTCTAAAGAAGTGCAAAGCAACCAGACTGAATGTAATTGGCCCCAGAATGAACAGAAGAGTTAATGCCAGTATGAGATGGGCGAGGATACTGGAATTTTTGGCTGGGACACGTGCAGCAAATTCTACCTTCCTTTCCTTCTATTTTTTATATACTATAACATGTCACTCTTAAAGATTGAAAGGAAGTCAGAGGAGCAGCAGGAAGAATGGGAGTAAAGATGATAGACAGTGCAAAAACAGAGTAAGAAATGCAATATTAAATGTAGGTCAATAGAGCGCTTTCAGACACGACAGTGGAATATATTAAACGCAGGGTTCACAACAACTGTGAGCAAAGCAGAGTGTTACAAGCATAACTAGCAACTAACAATTTTCCACTCAGGATAAAAAATGAGTTTGTTGTGGATTATTTATAAATGTCTTCCTAAAACGGTTGTACTAACTGAAAAACCTAAATCGAGTTTACTTTCTTCCAATTTGCGTGAACTCTAAATGGCATTTACCCTAATGAGCTTAATTTATTAGTTTAGCTCCATCAACCCAAGCGTACTAACTTTTTCATCGGGTTGCAAAATACAAATTAAATTCAGCCCACGCACGCAAATGGAGACAGTGCACTCAAACCCATACACATTGTTACACAACTAAGAATTTTGATGATATAAGAACTGTCCAAACAGGTTGTCAAAAACATTTTAACTAAAGGAGACCAACCTGATTTGGAAACAACAAAAGGGGCACTTTACGCAAGCTAGGTAATGCATTAGTCCGCTTTTAAAAATACCTCACACACTCAAAACAAGTGCTTTCAGTATTTCCCTATAAGTCAACATACATTATGATTACCATTCGAATTTGTAACAGGGGCTTTTTAACTGACACATCTGCTGTCTTCATTCAAAAGGAGTCACAAGACCGCATGGCCAAAACAATTACCTGTGCTCTTGTCCAACACCTGCAACCAGGAAATCACCAGCATTCGAAAACTTCAAGCAATTCACAAAGCCAACCTGCCAGAGAAATCGAGCACATTTGAAAATTACATCTTCCAGAAAGGTACATAAGTAGCATGAGAGTAGAATAGGAGTGCACAATACACAATTTGCCCGGAATTAAAACCACCAAAAATGACAAGTTTGCTTATAGTAATTTTCTATAATGCAAAAGAGCTACTCACAGACACCCACAAGCATGGTACAAACAACACCACCCACCTAATAAAAGACTCTTCCTATAATTGGTCTTCACGCCATAAAATCACTTTATTTTGTGAGCGGTGCCCAACCCAGTTCTTTGGTGGCCTAGTCCTGGTTCCCACTACCCCAAACCAACGACTTGCACCAGTCAATGTCAGGGTCAACGGGTGGTACCATCTCATATTAAGGCATATACAGGCCATTTATGCATTAGGTAATTTAAAGGCAAGGAGAAAGAAAAATGAGGCCTGAAAGGCTAGAACAGGAGGAAGGAAGAGTTCATTCTCTGAAAAAGAAAATGAATTCGATAACGAGTGCAAAGTAAAAGCATCTAAGAAAGGATGGATATTTTTTACCTACAACATATTGGATCTCGGTTCAGTGGATAAACCATAATAGTGTCCATCTTGTCGATTATTATACCAGGCTACCTTTAAATCAACACCCACTCGCAAAACACTGATTCGTTGGACAGGAATAGAAGCTGGCTGAAACCATACTTGGCTCAGACCACTTTCTCTACTGGAGGCTCCACTTGAGGAAAGAATCAACGCAGCATCTTTAAACAGTCAGTGAACAACGGCATCTTGAACTTGTTTCATAGTTTAAATCGGATTGTTTCTTCTTTGAAGGACACAACGAACTTTAACTTCAAGATATGTCTAAGAGATGGACAATTGTTAACAGCTATCGAAAGCACTGGAGGATGAAATTAAAAGAATCCATCTCCAAGTCTTCATGCCACCGGGTGCCCCCAAACGATTATAGGGATGTAATCACAAGATATAAAAAAAATAAAGTGAATATCTGTGGTTAATAACATTTTATATCTAAAAAATATTTTAAGGGAAATCCAAAAGAAGTAACTCTTTCGAAGTGCCCAACCTCCACAGAACCTGTCGACAATATGCCTGAGGTCTAAAGTAGAAGAAATGTTTAAATCTGCAGATAACAAAGCTGCAGGGAGAACAAGCATTAACAATGCAATGGTTTTGCCTTTGACAAAGTTAGAGCTATTGGCATTGTCAATGACAAATGTTTTATTTATGTGTTGGTTTTAAAAACAGATAAATTAATGGCATTGTCATTTACAATGCCAATAGCGTAATCTCACGCAAACGGACGATGGTTACAAAAAAATTTGAAAAGTGCTCTATAGAATCAGGAGGAGTCTGGGAGGGATAATGAATAGAGATAGAGCCAAGAAGGAAAAACAAATTAGGGTGAGAGAGAGTGGTGCATTGGAGAGAGTTAACAGTGTGTTGAAGGGAGAGTGAGTGACGGGATGAGAGTATGAGCAGAAGAAAGAGAGGCAGTGAGAGAAGGAGAGTGTGGTGAAAGGGAAGAGTGAGTGACGGGATGAGAGTATGAGCAGAAGAGAGAGAGGCAGTGAGAGAAGGAGAGTGTGGTGAAAGGGAAGAGTGAGTGACAGGATGAGAGTATGAGCAGAAGAGAGAGGCAGTGAGAGGGAAGAGTGAGTGACGGGATGAGAGTATGAGCAGAAGAGAGAGAGTCAGTGAGAGAAGGAGAGTGTGGTGAAAGGGAAGAGTGAGTGACGGGATGAGAGTATGAGCAGAAGAGAGTCAGTGAGAGAAGGAGAGTGTGGTGAAAGGGAAGAGTGAGTGACGGGATGGGAGTATGAGCAGAAGAGAGAGTCAGTGAGAGAAGGAGAGTGTGGTGAAAGGGAAGAGTGAGTGACGGGATGGGAGTATGAGCAGAAGAGAGAGTCAGTGAGAGAAGGAGAGTGTGGTGAAAGGGAAGAGTGAGTGACGGGATGAGAGTATGAGCAGAAGAGAGAGGCAGTGAGAGAAGGAGAGTGTGGTGAAAGGGAAGAGTGAGTGACGGGATGAGAGTATGAGCAGAAGAGAGAGAGTCAGTGAGAGAAGGAGAGTGTGGTGAAAGGGAAGAGTGAGTGACGGGCTGCCGAAGATCACACGCGGTCCCTCGCCTCACGATTGGTTTCCCTGTGGCTCACATTACCCAGAGCAGTGTGTATTGTAAGACTATGATTGGGTGAAATGCACTCTGACTAACAGACAGTGACCTAAAAAAACAAGCATTTGCAATGCAATAGGTCTCGCATTTACGCGAGTTTAAGCTATTGGCATTGTAAATGACAATGCCTTTTATTTATGTTTTAAAAACAAAAACAAAAATAAAAGGCATTGTTATTTGCAATGTCAATAGCTGAAAGTCGCCTAAATGTGAGACCTATTGAATTGCAAATGCTTGTTTGGATTGAGAAGAGTTGGGGAGGGGTTGAAAAGGGAAAATGGTGGCACATCTGATCACCGTGACAGACATCTCTCACCAGCACTTTTCAGATCTCAACTGGAAACTGAATACAATTATGTTTTTCCTGGTATGTGGACGATCGTTAAGAATTATGAAGTGCTTGGAATACAAAAGTGCAGGTACTCGCTAGTCACTATCCTTAAGTACCTGTATGTGCACCCCTGCACAGAGAAGTACAGGGACTTTTCCCTTAAAATTAAAAAAATACATGTACTCGGTATCTGTGAGTAGACACTGGTTTAAAGCGCTGGAGTAAGCTCCATCTGTGTAGTGCACATCCACAATTTCCTATGGCCTTGTAGTGCTGTTTGGAATGACGTTTTAGGTACGGTTCTGACACTCTTCCTCCCAGTATATCAGTGTGCCTACAGTGATGTGAATGATTGGAGTGTTGTTGGACGCAATGACATTGAGCCTTCAGCAGCGCGTATTCAGTATGTAGTTTATTGGAAGTAAACCTGTGAGGGTCGACCGAAGTGCAAGGCAGCCAGACTCCTGCAGGATGCTCAGGATGTCCACATTAGATATATTTACGTAATTAAATAGAAATAATCTAAATGAAAACTATTTACATAGGCAGCGTTTATCCGGAAAAAAATATGCAGGACCTAGCCTTCCTGGACCTGTGTTAAACACCCCTTGAAAGCACAGACCCAGTGATTAGCATTTATTTTGACTGACCAAGTTCAAGTCATAACAGGTGACCTTACATGCCCTTTGACCCGCAAATGACATTGCAGTGCTGAATCGTAGTTTTACCTTTAACCCCTCAATAACATCCTTTGTTTTTGTTCCAAAAGGGTGATGTGGTGGAGGGGGGTCGGCAAGGTGTTGAAACTACAGGGAGTTCTAAACCCCCCTACTCTGTCCATGATTCTCGGGACCAGATGTTGCGAGGGCAGTGCTAGAGATACCAAAGGACTAGTCAGTGCGAGGGGTGTTTGTGTGTTTCGTGTGTGCCTGATTGTGGGCGGAAAGTGGGGGAAAACACAGCGATGTGGCACTGTGAGCGGCAGCAGTTGGTCCAGAGTAAGGATTCACAGCAGGGACTGGATCTGAACATTCCTTCTCCTCTCAAGACGTGCAGCCGCCTTGATGTAACAACGAGTTGGAGAGCTGCGCACAATAAGACGCATGGCTGCCAGCCACCATGATTCAATGTGAAAAAAACAGAAGCGAGTTGGCGAGCTGCGCACAATAAGATGAGCGGCCGCCATGTGTCAATGTATTGAAAACAAGCATTTACAATGCTATAGGTGTCGCATTGTAAAAAGAAAGAGTGCGGTGTCCCTGAAGCCGGCGTCGTGCTTCGAATTAAAGTAAAAAATAAATAAATAAACGTAGCGCGGTGTTCCTAAAGCGGGCGGTACTCTCTGAAATAAAGTAAAAATAAATAAACGGAGCGATGTGCCCTAAAGTGGGCTCTGCGCCCTGAAATAAAGTAAAAATAAATAAACGGAGCGAGATGCTACTATAGTGGCGTAAGTAAACAAGCTGTCCGATGGTTGGTGCAACATAGGGTGTATTGTCTTTGCCCCGAGTGCTAAATTTGTGCCGGTGATGCCATTTTGGGGACGGAGGTTTCTTTTTCATTATCACTCTTGGATCTAGAGCGAGTGAAAACAAGCATTTACAATGCAACGGAGGGGGGCGGAAAGGCACGGAGAGCGGGAGGGGGGCGGGAACGGCCACACACTGACAGCGGAGGGGGGGGGGGGGGCGGGAACAGACACACACGGACATAAGGCAACAAAAAAACACAGCACTCACCTGGACTTCTTCCGGCGGCCGTGGTCGGCATGGAAGAGGAGCGGGAGAGGGGGCGGGAAAGCGACCCCGCCCACGCGAGCCGGAAGGCTGGTGCCGGCTCAATGCCGTACCAGATTCGGGGGCGTTCCCGCGGGCCTTTGGCTGACGTAGTGTGACGTCGCCAAAAGCGAAAAATTCTTGGGAACACCCCCAAATCTGTTCCGGGATTGACTGACAGAGCCGTCTTCCAATGGCTAGCCTCCATTTATAAAGCTAGCCAATGGGAGCAGGGGGCGGATACCCGACCCCACAGAGAAAACATAAGGTTTTTTGGCGCATGCGCACTACGTGGGCATCGCCAGGCAAAACCTAAAAAGGCTTGCAGGTTAGGTGGCTGTTCCTTTGAGCCTTCTTGGAGGTCAATTCATCAAGTGACTACAAGATTGCATGTGGCAGGCTGGCTATTCTCCTGTACTGTACCTCCACTGACTCTTGATCCCTGCACAGCAGTACTTGCAGGTCAGGAGTTGGGAGCAACCTGCGCTTTTGGTCTTCGCTCCTCTTTGGAGAAGATGTCCCTGGGTGAATGCAGCATGGCAGTCCTCTCCAGCAGTGGCAGTCTCCAAAGCTGATCCAAGCTCTCAGAGGAAGGTTGGAGATACGGCGTCTCAGGCTTACAGTGGCTTAGTGCAGTTGGGGATCCCAGGCCAATTGGAAAGGCAGTACTGGTCCATGGCCACTGAGGTGGGGAAGGGACACTCCTATACTTCATCTGGTGCATTTCTCAGGTAGGAACCGTTTAAAAAGTACAGGGGGCCCAGTCACAATACAGGTTGCTTCGAATTTCACTCTAAAATATCACCTGCCTTCTCTGGGTGCTCCTTACAATGGGGAGATCCATGGCTTTTATTTTGATAGTTCCTTTTCCTGCAATCTCCTTTCCCATCTCAGCAGGAAGGCACATATGCTTCTAGGCACTAGGAAGACCCTCTGCTTCTCCAGCAGAAACTGCAGCCTTCAGCCAGGAGACTGGCTGTGCAGCAGCATTACAGTACTCTGCAGAGTACTCCCCTCATTTGTCAAGAAGAACTTGAGACTGAAACCAAGTGCAGTGGTTTGGCTCCTACATCTAACCATATTTTCCAGTCTTTCAAACTTTAGAACCTGTTGGCCAGATTTTCTTTTCAAGAGTTAAGGAAGCATAAGAGAGGAGTGTGTGTGACCAGTGGCACTCATAGGTACAGAGGACAGGATTAGCTGATAAATTGCTTTCCAGTGGGCTTTTCAATATTTTGTTTCAACATAGAACAGGGTTTTTATACAGTGCAACATCCACTATTTTTAACAGTCACTTGGTGTAGGATTTTCTATTATAGATTAGTCTTAATCTGCTTTAAAATCTAAATCTGACTCCTTTCTACAATGTTATATTACAGGCCAGAGTACTGAAGACTACGGTTATTGCTTTACCATCTTTTAGATTAATAGTATATTCCTCTTGGTATTTTACGTTAAACTAAGGGAATAAGTAGTGGACATTTAAGTATGTATTAGATTTCTCTGCTTAACTTTCCTTTTGGAAGATTACATAATATTACTTAGATGATTTTACTACGTTATATTACAGAAGCTGAACATTCCCATTACGTACTCTGAATTAGATTACAATATATTTATCTGTTTTTTTTACCTTGCGTTAGAAGATGCAGTAGGATTAATAGATTATAGGAGTCACTTTTACTGCTTTGCCCCGCTCCAAACTACAGAATGTAATTGCATATTCTAATTTACACTGCCTTATACATTGAGCGTCACCGAATTACAAAAAGATTACTTTGCACATTATATTGCAGAATGAGATGTATGCCGACTACACTGCTATTTTGGATTACAGAAGTTTTTTATTACTTTAGTCTGCACCCAATTACAGAACACAATTACTGCATCCTGCATTAGTTAACATACGATTGAGTTGCATAAACAGCATAAGCAGTACCTGTGCCACCTTTCATCTCTCAAACACACACCTTTCACGAGGCACATCAATAGCAGAATGAAACACAGGTAGTAATGGTACTAGGTTTTCAAATGCACAAAGCAAATAGTAACAACCATTCTGCAATGCAAGGGAATCACTAACACTGTCCTTGTCCTAATTTCCACATACCACCACACATCAACATTCTATTAT
Organism: Lissotriton vulgaris; assembly: GCF_964263255.1. NCBI lineage: Eukaryota > Metazoa > Chordata > Amphibia > Caudata > Salamandridae > Lissotriton > Lissotriton vulgaris. The sequence goes on from NC_141697.1 coordinate 916,321,384, forward strand.
ATACTTCACTCTTGAAATTCTAGACACCAGTTAAGACAGAGTACGGAGACCCAAAGGATACTACACACATTTTTCTTCTCCTAAAGTTGTCCTCCACGAAAGAGAAGATTAATTTCTTTGGTGATAAAAATTGTCGTATCATTTAAACAGCTAAACCACATCACTTTCTAATTGAGGCAACATGGTACGAAATGTACTGCGTTCCCACGAAACTATCTACCTACATAAACTAACAAACTCTGCCAAATTGCTAACCATCTCAGATGGACTATCTGGCCATAAGGAATTAGAACTCTCTTCGTCTAAGAACAATGAGATTTAAAACGACAGAGGGGCAAAATCACATTCACATGAACAGCAACATAAACACAAAAAAAACTCATTACCGGTCAATCTGAGTTCTCAAAACAATCTTCATTGGTTAAAAATAGAATTAATATATCTTTATAGAAGATTTCCATCACGTTAACATGTGATTTTAGTTATTACTATTTATTTTGTTTCAAAGAAAAGTTATTAGAAAAATAATAACCTAAAAATAACAAAACACAATGGACCGGAAGTTGACCCAGAGTAATTACTAGTACTCAAGGTTCATTGTCAGTGCTATAGCTTAAGTGCAATACATGGCCAGAGTTTGGGTCTGGGCTCTTCTGTGCTCTAGAAATCCAGCAGCAACTTAAGGATGAGGCCCAGTAGGCAGAAACCAGTCTGGGGTTGCTCGGAGGTGGCCTGTCCGTTTGGGATGGATTGTTCATAGGTATAAATGACCAAATCTGGTTTGTATGATGGTGGTTCTTGTCTGGATTGGCCCAGTCGGCAAGAAAGAGGAACTGGAATATTGTCCAGCGTTAACTACCAGTGGCTGAGATTAATTCAAGCCTTCCACTCAACAGCTTTTAGTTCACATTTCTGTATTCCTCGTGTTCTCTGTGAAGTGTGCTAATTCATTCCTGGTGCAGTTAGCACAGGGGGAAACCACACCACCAAACGTCCACTAATAAATACCTTCACAATGTGTAAAATAACCTCTGTTACATTACGCTATAATAAGACCATAAATTTGTGCACACCCTTTGGATGAATCATCTCTGCAGACCTTGACCTCAGATGGCACAAACCTTCACTCATCCACATTACATCATAAAAAAATCCAACTTCATATGTGTATTTGCCTCTTACCAATGGGATATCAAATAGAGTCTGTATGCTCCGAAAGCCAAGGCCGCAGCGCCAGAGCCTCAAGCTAGAACTGTGTGAACCTAGGAAAAGAGAGAAACACAATGACATTTCTTTGCTCAATCAAACAAAAGAGAGACATTTGAAGGGGGAGCTATGGGACCAAGCCTTCACCCACACCCATAGGAGCAAACCAAAAAAAGAAGACAGCCCTCCCTGTACCAAAAGTGATAAGTTCCATGAACACTGCTATAGGTTGGAAGAGTTTGGATGCTTATAGCCATTCAAGAGTGTACCCTGAAAGTGGTAGCAAAAGGAAGGGATCTACCACAAGCCCAAAAGAGAGAACTCCCTTTCCCTGGAAAAATGGACACTATGAAAAGGGGAGAAATAAAATCAAGTTTTTGTATGGGAGTGTGATGAGTCGTGGGGGATGGTATTAGGGGGGAAAAAAAGAGGTAAAAGTTATAAGCCCAGAGAAAGGTCATCCTTGAGAAGGGTGAGAGAATGTAAACTGAAAACCTTTCGCCCATCCCCACCCCACTTATTCAATAGGTTTTAAGTCTCTGAAGTTGAACCTTGAGACATTCCTCAACTACAAAATGCAGCTTTTAATACAAAGGAAAAAATACTTAATACCACAAAAGAGGGTGGCACTTTGTTCACTCTTGCTCTAATTGAAAATAAGATTTACATCCTAACTACAATAGACTAGAATTTCATTCACCCTCAAAATGAAAACACATGACCATATACAAGCAATTGAGGGCTAGGATAAGACCAAATTAACATGAAAACCCAACTACAGAATCTAGTCATAGCCAATCTGTGAGCCTAAAACGAAATCTTTCGGAGATAGCAAAACTCCCCATTCATAGCAATCCAGTAGAACTGTTGCAGTATGAGGAGCAGCAAATGTTATGGGAGAGAAAGAGTCTCACAGGTGGAAGCACCTGTTGCAACAACATCACTGTTCAGCATGGCTGCCACTGCAGAAATCCAATACGGCTGCTCTAGGCCCTGCTCGCCACGAACACCATGCGCCTTTCGTGCCAAGGCCAGCGGCTTCTTTTTTGAAACACTCCAGAGTGCAACAGACCTGAAAGTAAGAAAATATTAACATCATTTCTAAACTTCCATGTGAAAAAACTACAATCCAGCTACTGCCCTCCTCAACACCATTGCTAATATTAGTTTCAAATTTATTTTAGGTCTGTACTTGGCTCACAGCGAAGGAAGCATCTACAAAAGAAAGACCTAATCCTGGCCAGAGGAGGAAAGGTGAAAATAGGAGTAACTCTAAATAGGAGTGTTCTCATAATGTTAGGTCACTCAGGAGGCGGACAGATTAATTTTGTGGCAAAACACAAGCTAATCTTAAAACAAGATAATACATTACAAAATGCGGAGCACAAAGAGTTATGCATAAAGGTCACATAGAGCACCAGTCAATCTTAAATGAAAGAAAGCACTGCAAAGTCAGCAAGCTGCCCCATGAACTGGGTACTGCAGCACTCTTTAATCTTTAAATTCTTCAGCACCCCACCTCTGGGAGTGAAATGTGATCCATAAAATAAGTGGTGCCACGATGAAAGGTTGCATATCCTTAGTATGACTAGCACCAACAGAAGGTGGAATACTGTGTGTCTCTCAAAGGGGAGAAATAGCAACATCTGTGAAAAAAAGGTGAATTAAGCTCTTCTTGTTTCAAATCCGTTTCTACTTGGAGAATGGAAGGACTACTAAAACTACATTTTTCACCAATCCTGGGACTAAAACAAAGACTTCAATGGGAAAAAAAAGTGATACTACCTAAATTTGCACTGAAACATTTTTTTTAACCACACTCAGGGAACATGGAGAAAAGAATAAACTATTGAAGAGCTTGTGCTGTAATAGCACAAAAGTGTAAATAAAACGACTCACCATATGTGTTTAATAATATGCATACTGCCAAAACACTTTCTAGGTCTTGGGACTTGGTGCTTGCTAATTGTGACATGTTGGTGGGAGGCAAAGGACCAGAATGCATTTGCAAGGTCCTTTCCAGTTTCTGTATCCTCCAAGCCTGGTCAAGTGCAAGTAAAGATGCAATGATGTAACTGAGGAAAAGTTACTCCTTTGCCTCCTTTCCACTCGCTTCAAGGTCTCATGTTCTTGAAGAATACAAATAGGAAGGACTGAGGAAACTCACAGGTGTGGATTTGCCTTGGTTCTTCCATTTCCAGAAAGCAGTGCAGACATTGGCCACACGAAAGGAAACCTATGCAGAAGGTTGAAGCACTACAGTGAACTGGGTTTCCTCTGAGAATCATCAGTATCCCCTAGGTCCTACTCTCCAAAGAAGCAGTGCGTTTGCATTTTCTTACTAACATGGTGCCGCCTCTAATGAAAAGAGTCAATCAAATGTGTTGAGAAAACTTGGTTGAATATAGGACCAGAGTGTAGCCCTTATTGTTCTTCAACTGAAAGCAAGTAGTAAAAACACCAACATAGGGTTGTCGTTTTAGTGCTCTACTGCTGGTTGTTTACCACTGGAAGTGGTCATCTTCTAGGCTGCTTCAGACAAATCTTTAAAGTCTATACAGCCGAACGAAGGTTTAGGATATATTAATTTGAAAGTTTTACAAAATCTCTTTGGCCAATCCAGAGTACTGTTAAAAAAAAGTTAATATCCACCAGTGCTATATTCCTCAGTCGACATGCCTGAGCTTCTGATGTTCTTTTCAAAGCCACCTTGAACAGATCTTTTTTCTGAAATTCATGAAGCCAAGATTTACCCAAAGGCTTAGAGAACGGTGCATTCCAAAATCTGAGCCCTGTAAACTCACTGTTTAATCAAATATGCATGTGTCAAGCACAATTTCGAAAATGGTAAATAGTTGGTGTTAGACCTGGTATCATTGGCGTGAGTGTCCCTTCCATATATTACTGATTGCCTCCTCTGTTTTTTATATGTTTTGCTGGTTATATGCTTTGGGCACTGTGCCACTGCTATTCAGTGCCACAGTGCAAGTGCTCCCTATGTTAAATTGATGCATTAATTAGTGACTCCATGATTGGGTTATTTTATGTACTTATCAGACCCTAGTACAGTGCACCATGTGTGTCCAGGGCTTGTAAATCAAATGCTGCTGGTGGGCTTGCAGCACTGGTTGTACCACCCACAGAAGCAGCTTGTAAAGTGTATCTCAGGCCTGCCATTGCAGAGCCTGTGTGCAGTCTCGTACTGCCATGCTGACTTGACAAGTGCACTGACTTGACAAGAGCACCCACTTGCCAGTCCCTAAACCTTCCCTTTTCTTCATATCAGACACCCCTAAAGTAGGCCCACGGGAAGGGTGCATTTTAAGTATAAAATATGACATGCCCTGGTGTGTGTGTGTAGCATGTCCCAATAGTGAATTACAGCCATTTTTGTTTCACTATTGCAAGGCTACCTGCTACCCATAGGCCAGAAATGGAAGTTTGAATATTAAATCTTATAATCCTAACTGACTCAGGGAACATGGTTAAAATTAGAATTTAGTATTCCTGAACTCAGAATGATAAAATACTGTTAAATTGGTTTTAACGCATTTCAGACCACTCCGCGATACTTCTTAGCTCAGGGGGCCCCCCTCACACGGCCCACCAAACATGGAGAATGAATGCCTGGTTGCAGGAGATCTCCTCCAAGGAAGCGCAGGCGCTTCGCTTGGAACAGCTACTATCCACGTCTGAGGACGCCGTTCAGACCAGTCATTTGGCTCTCATCCGGAACAATATTAAACAACTGTCCCTGGATGCGGCCAAGCTCCTCTGGAGGTCTTTGGTAGCAAGAGTCTACGGGTGGGGGAACAAGAACGGTACGATTTTGCACAGGTTGGCAAAATACCCAGGGCGAATTGTATTATTCCAGAGGTGGTGAACGCAACTGGAGCGGTGCAATGTGCTCCCGTGGCAATGGCAAACACCTTCGCGGCATACTACAAGAGGTTGTACACTGCACATACCCCTGCACTGACCGTTGCAGGCCTCCTTGGCTGGGGAGGGGTGTGCCTCCCCAGGCTGGAACCAGCTGCTCAGAAGGATCTGGAGCATCCCATCTCCTTGAAAGAAATTGAGGAAGCGATCACCCTGGTCTCCCCGGGTAAAACTCAGGGCCCGGATGGCTTTCACCAGGAGTATTACGCGGCATGCATAAGTACCCTAGTGCCCCATCTAGCCAGATTGTTTAAAGAAACGGTGGAGAGGGGTTCCTTTCCACCAGAAAAGGACATTGCCACAATTGTGGTTCTCCCGAAATCCCAGCCTCTTTCCCACCTATGTGCAGAGTACCGCCCCATATCCCTCCTCAAGACTGAAATCAAACTTTACGCCACCATTCTGGCCCAACGGCTGAAGCCGTATTTAGCCTTCTTGGTACACCCGGACCAATGCGGGTTCATGCCTCAGCGTGGGACTCGCCACTGCCTCCGAAGGCTGTATGTGGACGTGGCGCATCGGCACCGGCTCACCCCGTATTTGGCGCTCCTGTCCATAGACTTCGAAAAAGCGTTCGACTCGGACTGGACGTACCTGCAGGGCGTGTTGATAGAGATGGGGTTCGGGCCCCATTTGTGCTCCCTAATCCGGGTCCTGTAAGCTCACCCAAGGGCACGAGTGCTGGTTAATGGGGTGCTGTCGGAGGCCTTCCCCATCGCCAGGGCATGTCCTCTCTACCCGTTGCTGTTCGCACTGGCAATGGAGCCCTTGGCCTTCCTGGTGCGGGCGGAGGAGCACCTCCATGGGTGGGAGTGGCCCAACACGGACACCGACAAGATCGCATTGTACACGGATGATGTCCTTGTCTTCCCGTCTGATCCAGCCTCTTCTGGGCCATACTGCCTCCGGATCCTGCACGCATTCAAGCAGGCCTCAGGGCTGCAGCTAAACCCCGGGAAGTCAGTATTGGTCCCCCTAAATCTTTCTAGAGAGTGCTTTGATTGGCAGTCAACTATACCACTCCAGAGGCAGTCCTTTGAATATCTGGGGATTTGGATCACCCTTCTTCCAGAGCTGGGTTGGTTCCATAATGTGGCCTATTGGTTAAGAAGGCCAAGGAGAACCTCCTTAAATGGACAAAGCTGCCTCTGAACCCCCTGGGGAGGGTGGCCCTGTTTAAAATGATGATCCTCCCCAGATTCCTTTATGTCCTGCAGAATACCCCCTTCGGTTTTTCCAGGGTGTGGTTCAGGGAACTGGACAGCCTAACCACCAAATTTCTCTGGAGAGGAGGACGGGCCAGCATGGCTTTGTCGACCTGTCAGATTCCCTCTTACGATGGCAATATGGGGATAACACACTTGTATCTGTATTTCCTGGCGGTGCGTCTACTGGTCATCCATGACTGGTTCAATGGGGGCTGGTCGGATCCGGCCTACAGGCTTGAACTGAGCGAACTGGGGTTCACGGACATCCAGACCATGATGTATGGGGGGGGCCCATTCTAACCCGAAATCCGGATGTGACACGCTCTGTGCTGGTGGCCTGGCAGGCATCGCTCCGCCACACCGGATGGCCGAGGAAGTTGACCCAATGTACTCCCCTCTGGCAAGGGGCTTGGCTCCGGGAGGTTAGTGGATTGAGGGGGTTCCGAACCTGGGACCTTATTGGCATCTCCCAGCTAGGAGACGTATGGGCAAGGGGCCATATGTTGTCCTTCCAGGAGTGCCGAACTCGCTACTCCCTACACTCATCCCAGTTTTACAAATATTTGCAACGGAGACATGCCCTCCACACGCACATTGCGGATTATACAAGGCTCCCTGAATACAGTCCCACTGAGGCCCAAACGATGTTGGGAGACTTGGGTAGGGGGGGGGGAATACGGGGGGGGGGTCCCGTATTTACCGCACCCTCATCCCTAGACCAGCTGAGGGAGATCAGTGGGTGGACTGGGTGGGCCCCTTTGACAAAGTGGACTGGCGTGATTCCCTTATGGCCCCCAGAATAGTCCCCGTCTCAGCGAAGCTCAAGCTGGTTCAGCTCTACTATTTACATGTTGCGTACCTCACAGCACTGCGCCTGTGTAGAGCGGGTTGCGGCCGGACTCGTCATGTGCAAGATGTAAGCATGGACCAGCCGACTTCCTCCATATGGTTTGGTTGTGCCCCCGTCTGGGTCAGTTCTGGGGGTCCATTGAAGCGGAGCTAAGGGAGGAATTGGGCTGGGAGGTTCCTCACGACCCACGTCACTCCTTGCTGGGGATCACTGATGGGCTGGACGGGTCCAGGAATGATCAGTTGTTTTCAACACAGCTAGGATGGTAGCCAAGCGGGATATTGCGTCGGCCTGGATAAGCCCTGATCCACCCACTCAGGAGAGGTGGCGAAGAAGGGTGGTTTGGTGCACGACACAGGAGAAAGTCCTTTATAAAGCTAAGGGATGCGTTAAGAAATACCGTAGAGTGTGGGGGAAGTGGATGGGGAGTGTGGAGGGTCTGGCTTAACCGGATTCAAATTCCATCTATGTACTTTTTATGGTTAACGTGATTGGGGGGTACGGTGCTTGTGCGACTGAACTCAGACTTGTATTTTCCATGTACTTGCTGAATTGTTCTGGTGTTTTACAAATCAATAAACCTTGCTTATCAAAAAAAAATGGTTTTAACACTCTGTGTTTGAATATATTCCTTGTCTGGAGTTTGAGGGACAGGGGCTGGGGGATTCCAGCAGAGAGGAAGAGGCAGCACAGAGCTGAATAGAGAGATCTGCATGCAGATGGGAGGGAGAAGTTGTACCTGGGACCTGAATAGGGCTGTACCTTCCCTCCACAATGCTGGCTCCACCCCCTGTGGTGTATCTGATGTCCCTGGCCTGCACTGTCAAAGGAAGAGAAGGAGTCCTGTAAGCAAAGTGCTCCAGGACTGATCAGAACTGGTTTGGACTAGGCAAAGGCCTCTCTGCCTTCAGAGAACAAAGAGAAAAGTAGTATAAATATGGGGACCCAGACCCCAAGACTTTAGATCACTTCTGGGAATAAGACAAACCTTTTGCCAAGGAGAAGAACCAAGGAAGCTGCAGGAGTTTGGACTGCCCCTCTGCCAGTGTGCTGTTTGCTGGGTTGGCCTGCGGTGGTTTCGGATTGTCGCATGGCGACGCCATCTTTCGCATCGCAACCAGGCCGCAGGACGAGAATCTACGCATCATCTCCGCTCCGGTAAGGATCATCGCATCCCCTACGCTGCGTAAGCATTTAGGCGTGAAGCATCTGCCCCGAAGCACGGACCAGACACATCTCCCACTCTGCGAACCTTTGATTTGTTCTGCGCTACGCATCCAGGTATTTATTTATTTATGAAGTTTTATATAGCGCAAACTTGATCCCGAAGGATAGCAGAGCGCTTTACAATCGGAGGCAAAGGTAACAAATCAGAACATTGAAAGTATTGACACACTTATACAACAACTTCAACATTACACACCAACTTATGTGGTACTTTACACATCAAGAGATCAGAGTGATATCGCTTTTGTTAGAACAGTGTCACATTTATCACCAACTTGAACTAAGCAACGCTTACCATCTTTAAGTTAACTTTAACACCCTCAGTGCTCATGACAAAGTCAACTCGTCATGGGTTTTACCTGCGCTGTGCTTATGACGGAGTTGACCTTGTCATGAACAATGGGGATCCTGAATATCCAGCGCAGGAGGGGAAAACCCCTTAGCAGCCAAGGTGTTAAGTACAGTATTGTGGATTTTTGTTGTTTGTGATCTTGTGTTAAGTCTATATAAAGAATAATTATTTTTATAAAACCTGTGTGGTGTTCATCTGTAGTGTTTTCACTGTATTAATGTGTATATTCCCCAATGCTCAACACACTGCCTCTGAGAAAAGCCGTTCTGCTCATGCCAAGGTACCAAGGGGGTGAGCAGGCGTTATCCAGTAGTGTAATCGCCTTTCCCTGACTTAGAAGCAAAGGTCCCTATTTGGTCAAAGGTGTACACCAATGCCAACTAGAGACCTCCAGTTCTAACAGTTGGGCTCTAGTTTCTGCAAGTACCCTAGGCCTTTGCTCCTTCGCACCTCTTGTACGGCACAGAGAACTTGGAACTAGAGAGGTGCAAGTACAGTGCTTTCTGGGCTGAAAAAGCCATTTGAACTCTGCTCTTCCTAGAACTAGGATCAACACCATGGTTCCAATCATGTAGGGTAAACATTAATCCCATAAAACATATGACCCATGTACTTGGTGACGTTAGCATGGCTCACTGGTTGAAGTTCTAATAAGGGACGAATTTCAATCGGTTTAGTCTGCCACTTTAATAGTTCAAATACCTGTGCCATAAGGTACACAAACTGAACAGAAAGCGTGAGAGCGATCATGTAGAGGATCACTGTGGGAAGAGCACTCTTCGTGATGTTTAATAGGACCCAGTGTCTCAAGGTTAGCCGAGAATAAGGCAGCTCTATACAGGCATGGCACCTTATTAACAATACTATTCACACAGAAGTTCGTCTGGCTATGTGTGAGGTGAAGCGAAGAGAGGAGAAAAACGAAGTCAGAGTGCTATGTAGAAAAAGAGGGGGGAGAATTATCTCAGGAGAAGAACCCTCACTTCCTGTTAGGAAGATTCAGGACCTTCCATAGGCTATGATCTGTAAAGAGATATCTCAGCTGTGTATAGATTTACAGCAGTTACGGAAAGCAAAGCCTGTTCCAACATAAACAACTGATGCACCATACATTGATGCTTTTGTAGCGATCTACTTCATTTTTTTTATTTAGGTAGAAGTATTATTTTGGCTACCTTTGCAGCATTTGTTGCTGAAGAAAAAAACAAAACCTTTTGCCACCTACAAATTGGAGTCTGGATCTCTCTCATCGCCGGCTAGAAGTTAGGAGATCGTGGGGTGGGTGTGTGGGTGTGTGTGTGTGTGTGTGTGTGTGTGTGTGTGTGTACACACACACAGATATACACTTCTATTTTGATACCCCCATTTCTTTTTTTAAGGGGGTGCTTTCCCATTATACACCTTGCACTTGCCTTTTTTTGTTTTATATAAAAATGTAAAAAACATATGATCAGTGCTAAAATACCAGTTGTTGGGCCCCAAGTAAACCCCAGGACAATTTCGATGTTTGTGCTCCAATTTGTTTTACTTCATATTTTTCAAAGTGATTGAATAATTTCATAAGTCTAACAGGTCCTTCCAGTCTGCCTGTGTCATGTCTTCACCTTTGTTCCCACTAAGTTGCGAGCTCAAGCGCCCACACAGATTCTTCATTCATGTCGTGTACAAAGAGCTCGAGGGCTAGCACAAAAAATGTAAAAGGTATCTTTCACTGTGCAGGACATGGATAGCCAGTAACTAAAACTGCAGGTCCAGCTGCTTTAAAAAGTTTTATTGGCCTGCTCCCTGCTGGTTTAGTGGAGTGTCTACACAGGTGACTGCACTCCTCTTCATTAGCATCCCCACACAGATTAAATGAGTAGCTTGAGCAGATCACACAACCTTTGGCACTGCTTCTCTAGTCTCTCTTTTACCAACTCTGGAGTTAATCTAGACTGATCACAGTCACTACACTATGGGAGCTAAGTATATAAAAGAGCAACTTGCTACAGCAATCGTGCAGAGGGTGGCGGGGCAGAATGTAGCATATGTTTAAAGCATTCTGTTACATTGCTTTAAAAGCAGACATTGAAATCTCACACAATTTGAAGCAGTAATGAAGTGGGGTAAAGTGTACCCTTCACATGCAATGATGTAACTGAGGAAAAGTTACTCCTTTGCCTCCTTTCCACTCGCTTCAAGGTCTCATGTTCTTGAAGAATACAAATAGGAAGGACTGAGGAAACTCACAGGTGTGGATTTGCCTTGGTTCTTCCATTTCCAGAAAGCAGTGCAGACATTGGCCACACGAAAGGAAACCTATGCAGAAGGTTGAAGCACTACAGTGAACTGGGTTTCCTCTGAGAATCATCAGTATCCCCTAGGTCCTACTCTCCAAGGAAGCAGTGAGTTTGCATTTTCTTACTAACATGGTGCCGCCTCTAATGAAAAGAGTCAATCAAATGTGTTGAGAAAACTTGGTTGAATATAGGACCAGAGTGTAGCCCTTATTGTTCTTCAACTGAAAGCAAGTAGTAAAAACACCAACATAGGGTTGTCGTTTTAGTGCTCTACTGCTGGTTGTTTACCACTGGAAGTGGTCATCTTCTAGGCTGCTTCAGACAAATCTTTAAAGTCTATACAGCCGAACAAAGGTTTAGGATATATTAATTTGAAAGTTTTACAAAACCTCTTTGGCCAATCCAGAGTACTGTTAAAAAAAAAGTTAATATCCACCAGTGCTATATTCCTCAGTCGACATGCCTGCGCTTCTGATGTTCTTTTCAAAGCCACCTTGAACAGATCTTTCTTCTGAAATTCATGAAGCCAAGATTTACCCAAAGGCTTAGAGAACGGTGCATTCCAAAATCTGAGCCCTGTAAACTCACTGTTTAATCAAATATGCATGTGTCAAGCACAATTTCGAAAATGGTAAATAGTTGGTGTTAGACCTGGTATCATTGGCGTGAGTGTCCCTTCCATATATTACTGATTGCCTCCTCTGTTTTTTATATGTTTTGCTGGTTATATGCTTTGGGCACTGTGCCACTGCTATTCAGTGCCACAGTGCAAGTGCTCCCTATGTTAAATTGATGCATTAATTAGTGACTCCATGATTGGGTTATTTTATGTACTTATCAGACCCTAGTACAGTGCACCATGTGTGTCCAGGGCTTGTAAATCAAATGCAGCTGGTGGGCTTGCAGCACTGGTTGTACCACCCACAGAAGCAGCTTGTAAAGTGTATCTCAGGCCTGCCATTGCAGAGCCTGTGTGCAGTCTCGTACTGCCATGCTGACTTGACAAGTGCACTGACTTGACAAGAGCACCCACTTGCCAGTCCCTAAACCTTCCCTTTTCTTCATATCAGACACCCCTAAAGTAGGCCCACGGGAAGGGTGCATTTTAAGTATAAAATATGACATGCCCTGGTGTGTGTGTGTAGCATGTCCTAATAGTGAATTACAGCCATTTTTGTTTCACTATTGCAAGGCTACCTGCTCCCCATAGGCCAGAAATGGAAGTTTGAATATTAAATCGTATAATCCTAACTGACTCAGGGAACATGGTTAAAATTAGAATTTAGTATTCCTGAACTCAGAATGATAAAATACTGTTAAATTGGTTTTAACGCATTTCAGACCACTCCGCGATACTTCTTAGCTCAGGGGGCCCCCCTCACACGGCCCACCAAACATGGAGAATGAATGCCTGGTTGCAGGAGATCTCCTCCAAGGAAGCGCAGGCGCTTCGCTTGGAACAGCTACTATCCACGTCTGAGGACGCCGTTCAGACCAGTCATTTGGCTCTCATCCGGAACAATATTAAACAACTGTCCCTGGATGCGGCCAAGCTCCTCTGGAGGTCTTTGGTAGCAAGAGTCTACGGGTGGGGGAACAAGAACGGTACGATTTTGCACAGGTTGGCAAAATACCCAGGGCGAATTGTATTATTCCAGAGGTGGTGAACGCAACTGGAGCGGTGCAATGTGCTCCCGTGGCAATGGCAAACACCTTCGCGGCATACTACAAGAGGTTGTACACTGCACATACCCCTGCACTGACCGTTGCAGGCCTCCTTGGCTGGGGAGGGGTGTGCCTCCCCAGGCTGGAACCAGCTGCTCAGAAGGATCTGGAGCATCCCATCTCCTTGAAAGAAATTGAGGAAGCGATCACCCTGATCTCCCCGGGTAAAACTCAGGGCCCGGATGGCTTTCACCAGGAGTATTACGCGGCATGCATAAGTACCCTAGTGCCCCATCTAGCCAGCTTGTTTAAAGAAACGGTGGAGAGGGGTTCCTTTCCACCAGAAAAGGACATTGCCACAATTGTGGTTCTCCCGAAATCCCAGCCTCTTTCCCACCTATGTGCAGAGTACCGCCCCATATCCCTCCTCAAGACTGAAATCAAACTTTACGCCACCATTCTGGCCCAACGGCTGAAGCCCTATTTGGCCTTCTTGGTACACCCGGACCAATGCGGGTTCATGCCTCAGCGTGGGACTCGCCACTGCCTCCGAAGGCTGCATGTGGACGTAGCGCATCGGCGCTTTACAATCGGAGGCAAAGGTAACAAATCAGAACATTGAAAGTATTGACACACTTATACAACAACTTCAACATTACACACCAACTTATGTGGTACTTTACACATCAAGAGATCAGAGTGATATCGCTTTTGTTAGAACAGTGTCACATTTATCACCAACTTGAACTAAGCAACGTTTACCATCTTTAAGTTAACTTTAACACCTTCAGTGCTCATGACAAGGTCAACTCGTCATGGGTTTTACCTGCGCTGTGCTTATGACGGAGTTGACCTTGTCATGAACAATGGGGATCCTGAATATCCAGCGCAGGAGGGGAAAACCCCTTAGCAGCCAAGGTGTTAAGTACAGTATTGTGGATTTTTGTTGTTTGTGATCTTGTGTTAAGTCTATATAAAGAATAATTATTTTTATAAAACCTGTGTGGTGTTCATCTGTAGTGTTTTCACTGTATTAATGTGTATATTCCCCAATGCTTAACACACTGCCTCTGAGAAAAGCCGTTCTGCTCATGCCAAGGTACCAAGGGGGTGAGCAGGCCTTATCCAGTAGTGTAATCGCCTTTCCCTGACTTAGAAGCAAAGGTCCCTATTTGGTCAAAGGTGTACACCAATGCCAACTAGAGACCTCCAGTTCTAACAGTTGGGCTCTAGTTTCTGCAAGTACCCTAGGCCTTTGCTCCTTCGCACCTCTTGTACGGCACAGAGAACTTGGAACTAGAGAGGTGCAAGTACAGTGCTTTCTGGGCTGAAAAAGCCATTTGAACTCTGCTCTTCCTAGAACTAGGATCAACACCATGGTTCCAATCATGTAGGGTAAACATTAATCCCATAAAACATATGACCCATGTACTTGGTGACGTTAGCATGGCTCACTGGTTGAAGTTCTAATAAGGGACGAATTTCAATCAGTTTAGTCTGCCACTTTAATAGTTCAAATACCTGTGCCATAAGGTACACAAACTGAACAGAAAGCGTGAGAGCGATCATGTAGAGGATCACTCTGGGAAGGGCACTCTTTGTGATGTTTAATAGGACCCTGTGTCTCAAAGTTAGCCGAGAATAAGGCAGCTCTATACAGGCATGGCACCTTATTAACAATACTATTCACACAGAAGTTCGTCTGGCTATGTGTGAGGTGAAGCGAAGAGAGGAGAAAAACGAAGTCAGAGTGCTATGTAGAAAAAGAGGGGGGGAGAATTATCTCAGGAGAAGAACCCTCACTTCCTGTTAGGAAGATTCAGGACCTTCCATAGGCTATGATCTGTAAAGAGATATCTCAGCTGTGTATAGATTTACAGCAGTTACGGAAAGCAAAGCCTGTTCCAACATAAACAACTGATGCACCATATATTGATGCTTTTGTAGCGATCTACTTCCTTTTTTTTATTTAGGTAGAAGTATTATTTTGGCTACCTTTGCAGCATTTGTTGCTGAAGAAAAAAACAAAACCTTTTGCCACCTACAAATTGGAGTCTGGATCTCTCTCATCGCCGGCTAGAAGTTAGGAGATCGTGGGGTGGGTGTGTGGGTGTGTGTGTGTGTGTGTGTGTGTGTACACACACACAGATATACACTTCTATTTTGATACCCCCATTTCTTTTTTTAAGTGGGTGCTTTCCCATTATACACCTTGCACGTGCCTTTTTTTGTTTTATATAAAAATGTAAAAAACATGATCAGTGCTAAAATACCAGTTGTTGGGCCCCAAGTAAACCCCAGGACAATTTCGATGTTTGTGCTCCAATTTGTTTTACTTCATATTTTTCAAAGTGATTGAATAATTTCATAAGTCTAACAGGTCCTTCCAGTCTGCCTGTGTCATGTCTTCACCTTTGTTCCCACTAAGTTGCGAGCTCAAGCGCCCACACAGATTCTTCATTCACGTCGTGTACAAAGAGCTCGAGGGCTAGCACAAAAAATGTAAAAGGTATCTTTCACTGTGCAGGACATGGATAGCCAGTAACTAAAACTGCAGGTCCAGCTGCTTTAAAAAGTTTTATTGGCCTGCTCCCTGCTGGTTTAGTGGAGTGTCTACACAGGTGACTGCACTCCTCTTCATTAGCATCCCCACACAGATTAAATGAGTAGCTTGAGCATATCACACAACCTTTGGCACTGCTTCTCTAGTCTCTCTTTTACCAACTCTGGAGTTAATCTAGACTGACCACAGTCACTACACTAGGGAAGCAAAGTATATAAAAGTGGAATTTGCTAAAGCAATCGTTCAGAGGGTGGCGGGGCAGAATGTAGCATATGTTTAAAGCATTCTGTTACATTGCTTTAAAAGCAGACATTGAAATCTCACACAATTTGAAGCAGTAATGAAGTGGGGTAAAGTGTACCCTTCACATGCAACCAGAATTAACCTTTTGTATAGAACGTGTATTATATATCTATATAATTAAGCTGGAGGCAGTATGAGTAAGCACCAGCTGTAAACTCTAAGCTAAAGTCAATTTGCCATGATGAGAGTCCAAAACAAACAAATGAATTAATCCCAGTTAGAAGCATCAGGGGTCAAACCAGTGTTATTATTGCAGCAGTTAGCAGAAAGAGATTATTGTTTTAGGACTAATATTATTACTATCAACACCGCTCAGAGGTTGAAGAGCAGTTATCATAATAGTGACTCACCGCTGCTCTCGAATTTGCACTAAGTGGAGAAAAGTGTGCATGAGCGTATTGCTGCCGTGGGTGGGGGAAATAATTTGAGGAGCATTGCTCTCCACTAGCAGCACAGATTGGCCTTGTTTCCCTGATTTTTGTCCTCCCCGTGATGAAGGTAACAAAAAATTATTCCACACCTATTTCTACCTACTACTCAGACCTCACTAGCGCCACTAACCAGTGCACTACAAAACGTGCATTCGCTAGAGGATAGTACATCCTCTCGCCCACAAAACAAAAGCTCTTGCACACCTTGGAGAATAAACAGTTATTGCTAAACAGGACCGTGAAGCCTTGAAAAGAAATGAGGGAGTATGCACCCCAGCACTCCCTTTCCAGGCCTACACCCTTTTAGAGCAGTGTATCAATTCACCTGCAAAAGATTTCACCATGGGAGGTAATGAAATGTTCACCGAAGACAGAGGGTAATGTGCATCAAATCTCCTAAACTGGGGAGTGAGTGGGTGCGGGCAAATCAGGGAGTATCTGTCCCTCTACCTTTGCAAGCTGAAGGGGGGCATTGTGGATTTCACCATTAGAATAGA
Organism: Lissotriton vulgaris; assembly: GCF_964263255.1. Lineage (NCBI taxonomy): Eukaryota > Metazoa > Chordata > Amphibia > Caudata > Salamandridae > Lissotriton > Lissotriton vulgaris. Next base: position 916,337,904 of record NC_141697.1, read on the forward strand.
TGCCCAGCTTTTATGGAAGGTTCTCACTCACGAGGATGAATGACTAACTGCTAAATCTGTAGGCAAATAGGTATGGACTGAAGGATAACTCAATCCTGTCCGGAGTTTACAGAATCAACAATATATAGAGACCGTCCTGTGAAACTCTGTCAAAGGACTGTTTCACCATAGACTCCCCTGGTTCACTCATGGGGGACATACATTTGCAAATTGTGCCATTTTCCCTAGGTGGAGCGTCACTTACTGGTGGAGAATGTATTGGCATTGCATGGGAGTGGCACGGTTTCAGAAGTAAATACGTTTTAAGAATTACTGACGTACGCCATGCCAGGATGCAACTGAATGACAAGTGTTGTGGCTGTACCTTTATCGTGGGTGTCATGACAATGCAGAAACTCTTTGAGATATGACAAATGCAGCAGCTACATACCCATCATCCCCTCCGGACACCATGTGCTCTTCGTTGATCAGCTGGATGCAGTCAATGGAGCCACTAAAAAAAAGGTAAGAAAAGAAAAGCAAATATCAATAAGAGCCATTTCAGGAGCGAGGGTGGACAGGGGAAAAAAAATCAGGGACAAAGCTGGGCAGGGAACAAAGTGGTAATAAGTCACTGCATGGTTGGGAACACCAGCATAGGGGACAGAGTTCCTATTTTAGGTGCCCTCCAATGCCAGCCGATTCCTGTTGTGTTCTACGAGAGCCAACCTCCAAAAAAAAGTTATGTTAGGAACTGGTTCTTGGCTTTTTCACACAATTCTCAAACCAACACTTGGCTGAGGCGGCAGTAATCACCTGGCACACACAATAAACACAATCAACATAACAATCTTGTTTATGAACACTTTGGCAATGGAGTCCTTGGTGAAAAAGGAAACCATACTGATACTTGCTATGGCCCTGGGAGTAAACATCAAAGTGTGAGACAACCAGTGGCAGAATGTATAAAGCTCAAAGTTAACAGATGTGTTAATCGAGTATCAATATCATGTAGTTTAGACTCAGTTGGGTGCAGTGGCAGTTTAAAACATGTAATACATATATGATCAATGACGTTATTGAAGCCACAGGAGTACATGTAGTAGAATAAGGGGATTCTGAGGATTAAATGAGTTACTAATCTGAATTACAATTCTCTAGCATTGGATCCTCCAAGATTTAAATGCTTAAATTATAGTCACAAGCGTGACTCATTCCCAGTCATCGGGGTGGGAGTTCGACTAACTTAGCAGTAGCAATAAGAAACAAAAATAGGCCTGAAAGGTTTTAACCAGAGGCACATTAGTAGAACACTCCTTATTAAAATAAAATACCTGAAGTCCAGCCAATTAGGGGATAGTACACTGAACAGCACACCTCCCAGAGGTCATCCCACCTCGGATTTCCTCCAGAGGTGTGGAAGAAAGGAGTTCCAGAGCCCTGCTCTCTCTTCAGAAAGATAAGTAACAACATTACTTCAGAAATCTTTCTCCAAGTTTTTCTAGTTTCCATAAACAAATTATATTGGGTCAAACTTAACATGTCACTTGTGGGTGCAGGCCTGTTTTTGCCTGAGCTTTCTCATCAAGAGAATCCCTACTTTATTTCACCCCCTCATAGTACTTTTGTTTAAGTGCAAAGAGCCTACACTCCGCCTTATTACTGCGGTGCGTCAGCAGCGGACCTCATATGAGGGCCAGCTGGCGTTTAGTGCACTGAGAAGGGGCAGTATGGTCCTGGCGTTGCAGGTCTTTGAAATCCACAGTGAGACCAGTCTCAAACAAACTGGCCTGTCTCACCCTGGCGATGGAGATAGAAGTAATCTCACCTCTAATAGTGGGTTTGTATCCATCCAAGAGTGTATGTGCTAAAATGTCCTGGTGAGAGGTATCTCGAAATAGCTGGTTATCACAGTGCAGATTGCCTCAACGTCCACAGGATCCCGTAGAAGTTTCCGGGTGGGGTACATCCCCCATTCTATTCCAAGGCAATTCTACATGTGCGTGGTAAGAGATCGAGAACTCAGATGAGGGCGGAGTCAAGGTCTCAAATGAGCAAGTGAATGAAGAAGTAGTCGTCAATACGTGAATATATCCGGTGGATATGGAAGAATAATGAAAAGTCCCTAGTGTCAGACTGGCGGTATCTCCAAGCGGCAAACCAATCCCAGGTCAGCTATTTCACGCTTAGCTGCGGACAAGGGACTGGTTACCTGGAAAGAGGCTGCAGTGAAATCTAGAGAGGTGTTCCATATCAAGTTAAAGCCTACTCCCAGAATTCTATCTCCAAATCCAAAGTCTGTACAGTAGTTCCGCTTCCTCCTGTAGAGGTACCAGAAGAACCATTGAGTAAGCTGGGTTTGGGCATAATGGGACAGTCTGATTTATTACAACTGGCAGAGATGCGCCCTAGTGCTAGCTGACCTCATCAAAATTGATAGAATATTGAGTAGGTTCTGTCACAACCAGAAGTGTGATGGAGTTCCCTACTGATGTGTTTGTGTGGGAGGGCATCTCCTGAACCATCATCATGGGTCTAATTTGTGTCAGAAGACAAAGAAATTTTCCAATAGCCTTTCGATTGTTCATTGTCGGACTGCATTTTATGCACCTCCAGAGAATGGTTTTATGAAACGAATTAACTGATTGGTAAAATCGTGTGTGCAAATAGCAGTAGTACCGCTCAGAGGGGTGCTACATGGAACTTGTTGGTCCATCGCTATACCCCAAATGATGTCAATGTCTCTCCATTTCAGTACTTGAAGGGAAGGAATGCAGGAGCCAATCTTGACCTCTTAGGACTCAAAAATGAAAGATCGTCAGGCTGGAGTTAAAAAGTCTGGTCGACTATTAACAGAGCTAGAAACTGTACCATGATGTGAAGCGTGGTTTTTGTAAGGAAAAAAGATGGGTGACCAAGGGAAGATCTAGCTATAAAGGAGTGCAAATAGCTACGGTCAAAAGGAACATAGTGGTTCTGGACAGTGGTGAGTTGTGGAGTGTGTCATGGCTGGCCAAATAGGACATGGGGAGGCAATGAGTGAGCACAGATGGTAATCAAAAAACAGCACAAGTCCTCAGACACTGCAATGGCCAGGATTATGGCCAAGCATCCTAATTCCAACCAATTAACAGTCAATGTTCACAGATAGGGAGAAATGATTATGTACTAGTCTAGAAAATAGATTATCCTACCTACTTGCCACATTCAAATATTACCATCAGCCCTACAAGTACTGGTAACTCTGTGTACTATTTCTAGATGTTTATTTTTATGATGAATATGTCTGTTTTTCCTTATGCAATGTAAATGGGTAGGTGCAGGTCTTCCCTTGTCCTAGACATTGCAAGATGTATTTTGTGTATTTGATGGTGGTGGAAGATGTGTTGCGGTTAGTCCTTTATCACCTTAGAATCCTTGTTTGCCATATAGATGGAATATTTAGCGGCTTTGGTTACAGTAAGGCAGAAACAACTATCAAGTGTGCCTGCTGACGCTGTGCCTATGCCCTCTGCTGTGCCCCTTACTTTTGTTGGAGGTATATGAATAAATCAGAAGATAAACAACAAGGCGAGTCTCTTGGATGTGATTTAGACTCAAGATGTGATATGCCAGGAAAAATAGCTTGTTTTAATATCTGCACAAAACTGCAAATCAAACCATTGACTCCAATCCACACTAAATATTGTGGAAGTCTCTGGTATCTAGGACACCGAAAACCTACTCATGGCCATGGAACACTAGCTGGGACTCTTCTGCGATCTTCCAAACCCGAACTGTGCCATCTCTTCCACCCGCTGTAACACAACGCTCCCGGCTCAGGCTATCCAATCCAGTAATCGCATCCTGGTGCCCAAATCTGCAAGAGGAAGACAGTAAAAATAATATACCATTGAGAAACATACTTTGTTATTTTTCGGCTAACAGCAAATGCATTACTCTCACAAAGACATTACATACAGCGTCTAAAGCTGCAACAAAAACATTTTACAGTACTTATGGTAAAAGCATTGTATATTGACAGGTAAAATTACAGCAGCAATTTTTCCACAGAACAGAGTGATATGGGTGGGCTGGAGAAAAACGGGGGGAGAGGCAGAGGGGTGGCAGACAGAACAAGAAATAAAGGAGTGAAAAAGAGGAAAAGAAAGAAATGAAGGGTGAACAACCAAAGACGATGAGAGCAATTGAATGACATCACAACAACCTCTAAATACTGTGCTAAACACATTCAAGTCAAATGAAACTTTCTGTGGAGAAAGAAAGTCATCGGGGTCTCTTGAGTGGTGCTTTTATGTGGTAGAAGCAGTGGTTAATTTGAGCAGGTAATAGCAAGTCGTGCATTCTGGCCCTCATTTGTGTGTGTGTGTGTGTGGGGGGGGGGAGGGGGGGGGGGGGGGGGTCAGCACTTAATTTTCCTTGTTAGAATTAGACTCACAGAAAGAGAGAAAAACATAAAAGGGAGAAATAAGGGGCGGGGGGTGAGATGAGAAAACTTTGAGAAATGGAGAGCAGGAATGCGCAACAGTAAGATAAAGGGGCAGAGCATGTCGGACAGTGAAGTAACTCATTCACCGCGGCGCGAATTCTGCAGCGGCCCGGGGGGTCTATAGCGTGGGGCTTCGGTGCACATGACTGCACCACGCAGTCATAAGTCACGGGTGGCGTGGTGCCATCATGACCCCGTGGTGCCGTCATGACCCCGCCTGCTCATTAATTCGCCCGCACAGGCGGGGAATCACTGTCGCGTGGGCGGAGCGGCATGACGGCTCCACGCCGTCATGAGCACACTGCTACCGTGACTCATGACGGCGTGTAGCCGTCATGAGCATGCAAGGGGTTAAAGAGACAAGAGGTGGAATCAAGACTATGAAGCCTTGGTAGTCAACATTCCAAAACTCAATAGCGCTGCCGGGAGGGGGGTGGGGAGAGAGGGGAAGGGGGGGGGAGTTCAGAGGAAAACTTTGGGCCCTGGCACTTATCCTTTTACTAATTAAGCACTGGGATGGGGACTAAAGTGTGGCTTGTTACCCCAACAGCAAGAGGCAGCAAAGCAGGAGATGTAGCAAGTGCTGTAGTATTTGAAAGCCAACAGTAGAAAAATAAATTCTGAATGGCAACAAGCACTGGCGTTGCCAATAGGTCTCGCAGTAGGAAAGTTTGAGCTATTGGTTTTCTAAATTACATTTTATTTTTTTGTTTTGTGATTTATTTGATGCCCATACTTTTAACTTTTCGCATTAGGAAAGTTTGAGCGATTCGTATTGTATTGTAAATGACACTTTTTTAATTTATGTGTTGGTTTTGAAAATAGCAAAATTAATAGCTTTGTCAGTTACAATGTCAATAGTTTTAACTTTCGCAAATGTGTGACACCTATAGCATTTGTAATGCAATGTGTGTTGTATTTACGTGACTTAGATGTATTGATATTACAAATAACAATGGCTTTTAATTTTTTAAATAATTAATACTTAAATAAAAGTTATTGTAATTTATAATGGCAATAGCTTAAACGTTTGTAAATAAATTTTGTGAAGATTATGTTCAGTGTATTTTATTGTGACGAAAATCCAAGAACATTGCATTTGCACCTACACACATATATGTGTTGTAGCACTGAGTGGTGTGAGGGGGTGAGGGGAGTGAGGGGGGGTGAGGGGGGGTGAGGGTGAGTGGGTGTGTGAGTGTGAGTGAGGGGGTGTGAGGGTGAGAGTGTGTGAGGGTGAGGATGTGAGGCTGAGTGAGGCTGCATGTATCATATAAATTACACAATACATTTTTTAACAACCTACAATCGAGTACAGTCCCAATTAAAGGTTGAGTCTCAGTTTCTAGGTATAAATTCAGGGGCACGCCTTTGAACATGGTAAAAATGCCAGCATCCCCGGAGGGGCTCCTGCCCTCGAACTTATGCCCCCCCAGAAGACTCAGCAGAGGGAGACTTCCAACTCACCCACCCACACAGCCAGTGGCACACCTGCTTTGTGCATACTGAATACCAGAGACAACCAGACCTGCCCACACATTCCAAAGTGTGCCCTCTAGGCGCTAGGGGAATGACTGTGTCATTCTATGCATGGGCTTCGATTGTGTTTCCCCGCTAGGTGCCCCTGCTGAGTTTTATTGTCACCCATGAGCTCTCACTGAGAAGACTAGAGCCACGTCGTCGGTGATAAAAAAAATTAGGTGGAATTGCAACAAAAAAAAAATGCATCTGCCCTAGGGCTCTAAAATACCTCGACAAACCCAGGATAACCTGCAGTTACCCTCACCCCTAACCACAATTTTATAGCATTTTTATTTTTTGCATTTCTTATATAGATTGAACTCTACGTGAAGGTATCAGAGCGCATCACATGAGCACTAGTTGTAGTACACAAGGACAGATTCATTTTCGACGAGAAGATTCGGTGATGACGCTTGAGCCTCCCGCCAGACTCGAACCTGGTTCCTCTGCTTCGTGGTCGACCGCTCTAGCCGTTATGCCACATCCCCATTTACTAGCGCAGCAGGCACACAGAACATGCTGCCCCTCCTCCAGAAAGTGTCAGTATCAGCGTTCAGCTGTCCAACAATACGGCATTATTATTCCTGCGGTTATGCCTAATTTCTGTCTGCTTCTGTGGTGAAGAGTAGTAAGCATCTCATGAAGGGGGAGGAGGGAATTTCAGCAGAGTGGCGAAGAGAGTTGGAGAGCCTGAGGTGCTGTCTTTTGTACATTTCTTATGGGGAGTTTACATCTAGTAGTGGAGAGGGAAGAGTCCCTCCCATGGAGGACAGAGGAGGGTGCACTTTTCGTAGGGGAGAAAGACGCACGCTGCTTGTGGGTGATAGAAAAGTGCCCTTAGTGTAAGAGAATGAAATACTTGGCTCATTGAGGATAGGGGAGTGTGCAGTTTATGGAGGGAGGGGGAGAGTTGTTTCTGTGTGGAGAAGAGGGAAGTGTGCTTCTGGAACGGGAGAAGGCGGCACCTCTGGGGAAGGAACGGGTATTTGTAGTATAACAGGTACAGGGCAGTCTACAAACTGCAGAAGGTATCATCTCATAAGAGCTGGGAAGAGCGCCTGACCTGGAAAGACAAAGAGAGGAAGAGATTGTGGCAAGTGAAGGAGCAAGCAGATGAACAGTTGGGGGATGGGGGTGATGACGCTTGAGCCTCCCGCCAGACTCGAACCTGGTTCCTCTGCTTCGTGGTCGACCGCTCTAGCCGTTATGCCACATTCCCATTTACTAGCGCAGCAGGCACACAGAACATGCTGCCCCTCCTCCAGAAAGTGTCAGTATCAGCGTTCAGCTGTCCAACAATACGGCATTATTATTCCTGCGGTTATGCCTAATTTCTGTCTGCTTCTGTGGTGGAGAGTAGTAAGCATCTCATGAAGGGGGAGGAGGGAATTTCAGCAGAGTGGCGAAGAGAGTTGGAGAGCCTGAGGTGCTGTCTTTTGTACATTTCTTATGGGGATTTTACATCTAGTAGTGGAGAGGGAAGAGTCCCTCCCAAGGAGGACAGAGGAGGGTGCACTTTTCCTAGGGGAGAAAGACGCACGCTGCTTGTGGGTGATAGAAAAGTGCCCTTAGTGTAAGAGAATGAAATACTTGGCTCATTGAGGATAGAGAAGGTATCATCTCATAAGTGCTGGGAAGAGCGCCTGACATGGAAAGACAAAGAGAGGAAGAGATTGCGGCAAGTGAAGGAGCAAGCAGATGAACAGTTGGGGAATGAGGGTGGAAAGGGTTAAAGGTGTAAAAAAACAAGAGCGGCCGGGAAACTGAAAGTGCGGCCGGCCACCGGCCAGCCATGATTATTTAGGGGAGGAGCAGCCGCAGAGCGCACGCTGGGAGAAGCCCTTTGATGTGGTGGCGGCCGTGAAAAAATGCAATTAGGAGGGAGGGAGGGAGGCTGATGCTCGTGCTTGTTTGGTCACGTGATTCACGTGAACTCAAAGAAAACCGCACCAAAAAGCCCTTGGTTTGACGAGCATTTTGAGCACTTGAAATCTCGCCATTTCCCATACCTTCGGAATGGAAAAGGCGAGACCTTAAAACAGCCATGCTTCACCTAGAGCCACAGATTAAATCTTAGCTGTGTTTACCGCCAAACATCACCCAGATATTCCACCTGAATCATTAGAAATCAGACATTTACTTACAATGTTTCAACATAGGCATTCTCAGCTACGTTCCAGACTTTTATGGAGCGATCATGTGATGCACTGTACAGTTGGTGTGTGCCTTTCCGGAAGGACAATCCCTGTATATCAGAAAAAGAAAACAGTTCAAGTTATTAGGGCTGTTATGGATGTACCAAGTAAAGTCCAAAAGTCCCACCATTTATCTCAGTTTCAATTACTACAAAGGAAAAAAAAACACTAATAAAGAATAATTACTAACCGAGACTGGACCACGGTGACCTGTGAACTTGTGCAGATGTTGGCATGATGCAGGATCCCAAATCATAATCAATTTATTTTGATCTCCGGTCGCCTGGAGAAAAAAATTACAACAAAATGAGTGGTAACAGACCAGCTATAGGTTCATAGAAATACTAGTCAGAACAGAAATGGTGCGATACTTCAGCAAACCACAGTTCCAACAAATTAGGCATGGAATATGACAACCATACTAACACTCAGAATTCAGTAACTGCACTCAAAGATATTGAGACAGTTTGTGTTAAAGGAAAGGCACCAGTACGAACACCGAAGAGAAATAGGAACTTGTGGACGAACAGTTTATGCGAACCACACAATTGCATGCAGACACTCAAAGTAGACCGATATGATCATATACTGCTGAATACAATGCAGATCAGATTAAAAGTCATGATTTCAACATACTTGAGTTCAGATGTGGACATCTAGACATCGCAAATGTAAAAAAGATCAGTGTGCGGAGAAATAGAAAAACCTGTGGCTTAGATGGAGCACCGAAATCACATAACACACCTCATGGAAAGCAGCATTCTATTAAGGTTAAACGTAGAGAAAGAAGTAAAAAAAGAATTGGGCATCTCCATAGGTCATTCTGGTGTCTACCCACCATTCCAATCACATGGATTGTACCATTAATGGGGGGCGTGGCCAGCCAAGCAGCATGGCGGACGCAACTCTCTAGAGCTCCGTCCGCAAGGCCCTATCTTCTCCTGCAATTCTCCTGGAAGTGTGGTCCCAGTTTCCCCATACCGGACGGAGCAGCTGCGGGACTGTCTGAGGAGCTCGCCGGTGGGTCCAAAGTCGGGAAGTGAGGCCGGAGCGGGGAGAAATAGGCCACTGAGCAGGAGGAGCTGACAGGAGCTGGGAAGGCACGAAACCTGGACTCGGCGCGCAGGGTGGTCTCCAACTCTGCTCGCGTGCAGACCGCGGAGGGAGACTGATTAGCGCTGCGGACTGCTGAGTGAGCCGGGGGTGAGCAGAGGTGGCCCAGAGCGAGTGGCCAGGAAACAATGAAGCCCTGGAGGACTGGGAGGAGAGGCCCTGCGGAGACCGTTCTGGGAGCCGGGAGGTGTGCCGCCATTCACCAGCACCGCGACAGGACAGGGTGAGCGGCGGAGCTGCGAACTCGGCTGCTGACGGGCCCTGAAGGCTGACACCGACGAGGAGAAGCACACTCTCCTGACCCGTGCAGGGAACAGGGGCTTTCTGTGCAGCGGGGCCGGCAGCGGAAGATTGCCGGAGCCCTTGCGGTGTGTTGCGGAGCCCCGGAGGCAGGCCTGAGGCCCGACCCTGGTGAGTGCCCGTGATTCGGAGTGGAAGGGGCAGAGAGGCACTGCAGGGCGGCGAAGGACGAGGACAGAAGGTACGAAGAGTGTGGCTGACCGCAGACTGTGCTGTTGAGGCACCATTTTGACTCAGACGCCATTTTAAGCGCCCATGTAACGAGAGGCCCCTGTCTCTAGGCCGCAACACTCGACCCCTCTGTTGCGAACGCCGCCAGCCACAGAGACTGCGTCAACGTTGCGGAGCTGGAGGCAGGAGGGCCCAACTGTGCTGCTGATGTGAGGGGTGCGCCTGGGAGGACATTGCTGATTGCACCCCCGCACCCACCTGAAAAGAGGCGCGCGCCGAGGGCCTAGAGTTAGCCTGTGAAGTATACAGTACCCTAGGGCCCCAGCGTGGATGCCTGCCGGCGGAGGCCTGCTATAGCCCATTTGCCTTTGCCAATGCGCAGCCCTGCCTGCTAGCGTAAAGGCTGCTCCCCTTATGGCCGCCACTAAGAACACGGCAGGCCGAGGAACACTTGAGAGGGTCGCTGACAGTACCTGCCGGCTCTACCTAGTTGAGCGAGCCTGACCACCCCTGAAGTCATAGCTAACAACTGAGCTAGCCAGGAAGCAATTAAGGGAAGATTACTGCCTATACTCACTGGCCATGGCGGGTGAGGGCGCATAAAGGAGTCTGGGAGTAGGGCTGCATGGTGAACTGTCCCTGGTCGACTAGGGGGCGGCCCCTGGGAGCCCACCTCAACACAGCCGGTGTCCCTCTGGCTGGCTTACAGTGTCGATAGACTGACTGATAGGAACAAGATCCCATCCTTACCCCCTGACACCGCTCGGAAGCCTGCAACCAGAAGGGTTGATGCCCATGGCACAGCAAATTGTAATGGGCAGACTTCGGGACAAAACGCAGACGAGGCAGAAAGACACGGGTGGCCCGACCTCCCGCAGGAGAAGAGATGGATGGCCATGGAACCCGCAGTTACCCTGGTGGCCAAAATGGACACTGTTCTAGCGGCGGTGGAACGAATCAGGACGACCCTGGAGCAAACTAAGTCGTCTTTAGAGGGGCAGATTGATAAAGTCACATCGGACTTCACGCTGCTACATGCGGACCACCGTAAACTGTCGGAGTCCGCCACGGAGCAACGCCAGGCTGTCCAGGAACTGCAACCTGTGGTGCGCAGCCATGCCTCAGCCCTACAGGACCGGATCAATAGAGTCCATGCACTGGAAGACCGCGCCGAGGAAGCAGAAGGACGCTCTCGGCGCAACAATGTCCGAGTAGTAGGCCTGCCAGAAGGAAAAGAAGGGACAGAACCTGAAAGGTACACAGAGACCTGGCTGCGGACAATTTTACCGGTAGGAGTACTATCCCCGCACTTTGTGGTGGAAAGGGCGCACAGGGTGCCGGCGCAAACCCAGAGGCCGGGAGCTGGACCCCGCCCGTTTCTCTTCAAGCTCCTCAACTACAGGGACCGAGATACGGTGCTCAGAGAAACCCGAAAGATGAGTGACCTTCAGGTAGGCAACAATCAGGTGATGCTTTTCCCGGACTACACAGCGGCAGTACAAAAGAGACGTGGCTCCTATATGGCAGTGAAGAAACAGCTGCGGGACCTAGAACTGCCCTATTCATTGCTGTTCCCCTCACGTCTGCGTGTGGTCACTAAGGAGGGCACTCGCTTCTTTGAGGCTCCGTCTGAAGTCTGGGACTGGCTAGAGGAAACAGGGCAGTGGACGGGGATGCGACCGACGGGCCCAGAAGACGGCGGATGGCAAGAACAGCGCTTCAGGAGGAGGAGGAAGAAGAGAGGGGCTAGGAGAGGAGCAGGCCTAGGACAGACGGCGCCCAGCCCGGAGAATATGCGGCAGGAGCGGCAGGAGGCACTGGAGGCCGTCGCGACACTGAGATCGGTGGCTGGACACGGAGGCCCGGACCATAGACCGCAGAGCGGAACTGGAGCTGGCGGATCGTCCTCACCGTCCACAGTAATGTCGGAGGACACTATACTGCCTGTGGTGACACCCCAAACAGCGGACTACATAATGTGACTGATGGCGGACCTGAGATAGACTGCTGTATTGCCTGTGCCCAGTGCAAGGCCAATTGTATCCTTTATATGTCCAGTGTAACATGCTGATACACACTACTGCTGGCTCTAGAGCCATGCTTTTGCGCAAACCTAGAACTAGGAGCTACTAGCGCGGCGCAGGTACATATAGGATATGTGAACAAACCCCAAAGTACATGAAGGAATGCAAATATTGCCAATGAAATATTATTTTTGCACTCTTACCTATAGAAAGATATTAAACTAATTTCTAGGTACAGACAATGAGAAGTTATTTTGGTACAAAGTTCATCTACAGTGTGAATACAGTTAAGCACTACAAACATGCAGTGAAGCACTACAGACTCTCACTATAGTCATAAAGAAATTACAAATTTAAATTATAAGGGCTACCATAAAAAAATTATCAAATGCTCGGTCTTCAACCAGTTAGCTGTGTGCAGGTGCCAGACTGAGTTAGATAGTCGTTCCTCTTGTTCAGTCTGCTCTTTTGTGCTCACTTGTAACCATCCCAGGAACTTTTACCCCAGTTTAATATAGCGCTGGCAAGACCCGAAGTTATCAGAGCGCTTTACAACATTGTCACAGCGAAAGTCAGACAAAAATATATTCATAAAACATCAAAGTTGGTAATCAGAACTGGAGAGGACCTAGAGGGAAACACAGAGGAACAAACACAACGGGTGTAGAAGCCAACATGCACAGGGCGATTGTTCTTCATCGGGACGAGATGCTGGTAGTATGGAATCCTCATCGCGCTGGGCGTTTGCGGAGATCCTTTAGCGGTATTTTGAAGTTAATGAAGGATGGGTTAGACCTGATGGTGACCCCATTCGGGACACAGAACCACGATCTGATGAGGATGCACTCGTCTCTCTCGAACAAAGGGCATGTTCTATGGCAGAACTTTCGGCGCACCACTACCCATCTCTCAAATGTTAGACGCACCCGTCTCTGCCTAATTAGCAAACGCCCTCTGCACCTAGAGTTACCTGCTCTCTCTTCTTTGCACCACGTCCGGCTTACAGTTGGTCTGACCAAACCATTCAGACTCTCATCTCAACGTTTTTTTGAGGAAGTCCTTATCCACGTGCTGGCATAGATCCTCCTACTGCGTAGACCACGCTCCACAGTTTACAGTACAATGCATTTCCCCACACGCTATTTCTACATTGTCTTTTAGAGTCCTAGGCCCTGCTGGGTCTGAATTATCACCGGCAGAGCGACCTCCCCAGTGACATCTTCATCCATTATATCCCAGAGGAGTCGCGGGAGGATAATCCCACATGCGACGAAACACGTGTCGGCTGGATGTGTCTCAAGATCATTAAAATAATCTATTCACAAGAACCATTTAATGAATTATTGTCCATTCACATGCTTTGTTTCTAATGTACCAGTGTCTACACTGACACACCATACTATATAATTTTGTTGTGTGCAAGGGTATATATATTTTTTAGTCCTGATGTATACTGGGATGGAGTTCCAGATTTAAAGGGCATTGCCCGAGAAGAAGCGTTCCAGTTTTCGATTTTTGTGATTTTTTGCAAAAAATGAGAAGCAGGGTGTTGGTGGTTCTTGGGGTTGTTGTCTGTCAAGCCTTTTTGAGTAAGGACGCAACGTAGGCTGATTTACTATTGTGAAGTACTTTGTGAGTGAGGCATGCAGTTTGGATGATGCATCAGCCTTCAATTAGGAGCCACTAATTCTTTCAAGGCGGGGGAGATGTGATCGTATTATTTGATTCCAGTGACCATCCTCGCTGCTGCATTTAGGGTGGTTCTTAGGGGGCCTAAGTGGTTCTTAGGGGGCCTAAGTGGGATTTTGGTGTACCTGTGAGTGTAGTAATTCAGTAGTCCATTCTGGACAGAACCAGCACTTGCGTGGCATATTTGAGATCATTTGAAGGGATGAAGGGTTTGATTTTGTTCAGGAGTTTTAGGTTGTAGAAGTCACTCATCTCAGAATTCTTTATAGGTTTGCTCATGTTCAATCGTGGGTCCATTGTGATTCCAGACGATTAGGTTGCAGTTTAGAGCATCAATGGAGTTTAGCTATTCTTGCATCTGAGGGGTCAGTTAGTTATTGGATATGAGAAAGATTTCTAACTTATCTTAGTTGAGTTTTAGGGGAATGGGAGTATTGGACTTCTTTAAGGGTGGCATTTAGCCAGCTTAGGTCATCTAATGAGGAAATGTACTAGTACAGCTGGGTGTCAACAGAAAGGTGGAAGGAGAGATTTGCTTGTTTGAGAAGGAAAGTGAGGGGCTCTATGTAGATGTTGAACAGTGAAGGAGAGGATTGATCCTTGGGGGACACCCCGGGTTAAAGCAAATGTGTAAGGAGTGGAGTTGTTTATTTTTATTTGTTGCAAGCAGTTTTGTAGAAAAAGATGTGAACCAATGTCGGACCACCCTGTCTGCTCCCATCCTTTTTCGAAGGGAGTTCAAGAGAATCTTGTGGTCGACCGTGTCAAAGGTCGCCTATAGATCTAGGAGTACGAGTAAGCCTCAACTGTCTGAATCAAGGGATTTGTGCAAGTCATCTACTATGTTCAGGGTAGCCGATTTCGTGCTGCATCCTTTTCTGAAGCCCGATTGGTGAGGGCTCAGGAGGTTGTTGGTGTCTGGATGTGAAGCCCTTTTTCCACCTATACCTTTTGGAGAAATGACCACTCAACCAAATCAAAGCCCTTTTCAGGGCAGTCCCTGCATGACCTCTGTTAGCTCTTACTCAGTCAATGGGAATTGTTGCGCTGCTCTTTCGGAGGGAGGTTGTTTTAGAAACATCAGATGATGTACCATCTGATGTTGGCACTCCAGCTCCCCGTACGGTCAGGACCTAATAAAGCGTTTCACAGTAGTCTGTGAACACGTCTGCAATCTCCTGAGATGCATACATAACTTCCCCCTTGGGAGTACGAATTTGGGTATAAGCCTGGTCTCATATCTCTGTTGACGAGCTTCCCGGTCTTCAACCGTGTTCGTAAAGTCGGTGCTGCAAAGCCGTTCAGGCAGTCTATCATCCACTAGCCTCCATTTCAGGGCTGTCTTAGCTGCTGCCTGCTGTCACCCAGTCTTCTCACTAGGGGCTCAGACTTTCAGCTGCTCAATGTGAACCATTTGCTGCTCTGTTCGTTTTTTTACCTTTCTTTATCCTTTTTCGGGCCAGCAAGATGACCAATAATTTGGCCCCTTAGTTCCGCTTTTATAGTTTTCAAGACGACTGCACAAGATATCTCCAGGTTGGAATTAATCTCTAGTCATCTATACCCTCTCAGAGGAATTCCAAGACATTGCACATCCTGCACCCAACAGGGGTTCCATCTCCTTTTGAGTTCCTCCCAGTTTGGGAGTAGTCAGAGAGAGAGCCTGGAAGTATCTGGGCACCTATCACCCCGCCAGGTCACCCACATGGGCAAAGAAGTAATCAAGTCTAGAGTATGTTTTATAAGCATACGAGCAGAAAGTAAAGTGGAGGGCCTCTGGGATACACATTCTCCATCCATCACTAAGTCTAAGGGAACTAGTCCAATCAGAACGAGACATGAATTGCCAGTCAGACGCAGCACCCGTAGTCTCGGGCAGGGTACATGACTGAGTTAAAGTCCCCGCCCATGACTACCCTCTTCCCTAAGGACGCCAAGAGTATCTGGGATAAAACTTTCAGAGAGGTATCGATCAGTGTGGGTGGGACACAGGCACAGACTGCGGAAATTGAAATATGTCACTCTGGAGGGGTGGGGGTTAGACATGTACTATATTCCCAACCTGTCTGCCTTCATTTTTAAAATAACCAAGGGGAAGGAAAGGATCAGCAATATGGCCACACCTCATGAGGCACGCGCAAACCTGTGTGATAGATGCTAGTGTAGTTGTAACGGCCAAGGAGGGTATTATTGGTCCCTAGTAAGTGGGCATTCTAAAGGAGGAGTATTTTAGGGAATAATCTCTTTACATATCCCAGCACCGACCCTCATTCGACCTTTATAGTCAATGTGTCATGTTAGGTATGTCCAGTGTATTCACAGTACAGCGACAATGTTTAGCCTACGGTGCGTTGTGCTGTTAACCAAAGAATTCCCTGTCCCAAACCGCCACACTACACTTTGATACCCCAAAGCATCAGTCACCCTCATAACTGAAAAAAACTGCTTGAATTTGAAACCATAAATCCCACGAAAACAGTGAGATAATAGAAATGCAGATAGTGTTTGAGGTATGTCCAGCTCCATTCATTAGCATAATAGATCAAAAACATTCTATCCCCACATTTCACAAAAATATGGTATTTATATGCTATGTACCTACTCATCATTGGTCCCCACTACAGACGAGCCCCCACCCCGGTCAGTATCTCCTATGTGAGCCTGGTATCTTGGTTTCAATTGTTGTTGCTGCTGCTGCATTTATTTGGCTTGGGCTCCTTTTCTCGGCCGGCCTCCCGATGGAGACAGAGAAGATCCTGCATCACTGAGTTGCGGTCTCCTCTCCCCAACCAAATTGCATGCCATCTCTAAGCTGTCAAAAAAGAAGGATTCGCCTTGAAACATCACCTTCAAACAGGCGTGATAGAACAGGTACTGGAGCTGCATCGCCCAGAGTTTATTTTACTTCAAGGAACAACATCCATTGCAGTTGTACTCTGGCAGCATAATCAGGGGAAATCATAACTTTATGGGAGGCACAGCAGAGGTCAGGGGGTTTAGCGAGCTGTTCGCAGGATGGTATCCCAGTCAACACTGTTAAGAAGTCTGAGGAGCATAGGTCATGCTGTGGTGCCCGGAAGGGGCGCAGTGGTTGACGCCCTCTCCAACAACAAGCATTGGAAATGCAATAGGTCTCGCAGCATTAGAGTTAGTGCTTTTAGAATTGTTTATGGGTTTTTTTTTGTAAATCTTTAGCATTTTTGTCTCCTGTAGCCAATGCTAAAGAATTACAAATAAAAAAAGCCATAAACATTTCTAAAAGCTCTAACTCAAATGCTCCGAGACCTATTGCACTGTGTGAGGGTGAGGGGTTGAGGGTGAGTGAGGGTGAGGGTGAGTGAGGGTGAGTGAGGGTGAGGGTGGGTGAGGGTGGGTGAGGGTGGGTGAGGGTGAGTGAGGGTGAGTGAGGGTGAGTGAGGGTGAGTGAGGGTGAGTGAGGGTGAGTGAGGGTGAGTGAGGGTGAGTGAGGGGTTGAGGGTGAGTGAGGGGTTGAGGGTGAGTGAGGGGTTGAGGGTGAGTGAGGGGTTGAGGGTGGGTGGGTGAGGGGTTGATGTTGAGGGTGAGGGGTTGAGGGTGAGTGAGGGTGAGTGAGGGGTTGAGGGTGAGTGAGGGTGAGTTAGGGTGAGGGGTTGAGGGTGAGTTAGGGTGAGGGGTTGAGGGTGAGTGAGGGTGAGGGTGAGGGGTTGAGGGTGAGTGAGGATGAGGGGTTGAGGGTGGGTGAGGGTGAGGGGTTGAGGGTGAGTGAGGGTGAGGGGTTGAGGGTGAGTGAGGGTGAGGGGTTGAGGGTGAGTGAGGGTGAGGGGGTGAGGGTGAGTGAGGAGTGAGAGTGAGGGTGAGTGAGGGGTTGAGGGTGAGTGAGGGGTTGAGGGTGAGTGAGGGTGAGTGAGGGGTTGAGGGTGAGGGGTTGAGGGTGAGGGGTTGAGGGTGAGTGAGGGTGAGTGAGGGTGAGTGAGGGTGAGTGAGGGTGAGGGGTTGAGGGTGAGTGAGGGTGAGGGGTTGAGGGTGAGTGAGGGTGAGGGGTTGAGGGTGAGTGAGGGTGAGGGGTTGAGGGTGAGTGATGGTGAGGGGGTGAGGGTGAGTGAGGAGTGAGAGTGAGGGTGAGCGAGGGGTTGAGGGTGAGGGGTTGAGGGTGAGTGAGGGTGAGGGGTTGAGGGTGAGTGAGGGGTTGAGGGTGAGTGAGGGGTTGAGGGTGAGTGAGGGTGAGGGTGAGTGAGGGTGAGGGTGAGTGAGGGTGAGTGAGGGTGAGTGAGGGTGAGTGAGGGTGAGGGGTTGAGGGTGAGGGGTTGAGGGTGAGTGAGGGTGAGTGAGGGTTCAAATCGGTTTTTGGGGGGTAGCTTTGAAATCAGTAGTCTTCGATCTGAACCGGGAGGGTTGGAATGTAAGGTGTCTGGCAGTGGATTAATGAGTCATGACCTGTATTTAAGACCATCCGCCTCAATATCAGGCGAGACGAGATTTACTCGTACAACCGTGGGCTTCTGAGCAGAGCTTCGGGCATAGACACTTTGTTTTTAAAATAAATTAAACACTGCTCTTAGTCCCAAGTCAGACACTCTATCACTGACGCTTTGGGAGCTTACGGGATTATTGCCCCAGCTACCATGTCAGCGAGGGAACGAGAGAAGCACCGGGAAGCCAGCAGCTCCCAGTGCACTACAGGAGGCCTCGCTGCGGTGAGTTAATCGACCTCTATACAAGAACGCCCAATGCCCTCCCGCATGCCAGAGTCCACAGGGCCATTCGTCAGGAAGTGGTGCGTGGCAGCGCAGACCTCAACGTGCGCCGGCCCTGTGCGGCTGGGTCGTTCTTTCCTGATAATCAAGGGTCAGTTCCGGGGCAGCTAGAGAGAGACCTCTTCCGCTGCAGAAAGGTTGGCTGGCCCACCTTTTTTGGGGCGGGTTATGTGTTTTCTAACCAATGGCAGGGTAAACTGGAAAATACAGCCACAAAGACTCTCCAAGCTCCGCCTATCATCCTGTCAATCTGTTTAACACCAGTTTTCCGATAATCTTCTCTTGTTTTGGAAATTGAAGTTTAATAGAAATGGACTTAAAGTAGAGACGCCCGGATGTTTGTGATCTTCATTTTGAAGTTTTCAGGTAAGGCTTACATGCAGGAACATTCCGCCTGGATCCGGAAAGTTAATGCGTAGGATGTTATCGCTAACCGATTGAGTAAACGGAGGGTAAGTGAGGTACAGGAGAGCTAGGGATTTAGAAATACCGAAGACATACGTCGGATAGAAAAGTGTGCCAATTTGGAACAGGAGGCAGAGTTGCAGCAGAGGTTGGGGAGGCGTTGTAGAGAAGTCACGGCAGAGAGAGCAATACAGGGCACATGTATACTTAATGTGGCAGGGAGGAAAGAGGCACTGATTCAGGTCTGTGATTCGGAAAGAGTGACTGACTGCAACAAGATCGTAAATGTTGATGTTAGGCAGGTGGCAAACATGGTAGCTTAGGGCAGGGGAGGGGAGGGGGCGGAGCGGGGAGAGGGAACAGATGGAGCGAAGGCTGATAAGGGGAGGAGAAATGCGACACGGCGGGCAGGGGAGGGGGCGGAGCGGGGAGAGGGAACAGACGGAGGGAAGGCAGATAAGGGGAGGGGGGAGGAGAAATGCGACACGGCGGGCAGGGGAGGGGGCGGAGCGGGGGCCTAGTGCGGCTGAGGGAACTGATGTGCACGCGCTTTTAAGCTCAATGCGCATGCGCATTGAGCTTAAAAGTCACGGGCACTGCAAGGAATCGCCACGATTCCTTGCAAGTTGGATAAAGAGTGGATAAGCCCCCATAGTCTCGCTTGCTCGATGCGCATCGACAGGCGAGACCTAAAAAGCAGGCCCAGGAGTGGAATAAATCGGGCACAAATTGCATGGTGCAGGGACTCAATACACTTTCAGGAAGGCCCACCTATTTCACGTTGTTCAGTCTCAATCTCTCCTCCACGTACATCTCCAACTGAGCAGTTCGAACCTACAGATTTTTCAGTTCTCTGGCCATGATTCGCATCTTTTCCTCAGAGGAGATGCGGTTCTGAACCTCTCCGGTGCGCTCAGATTGGTTTCTGAAGTCTTGCCATAGACAGATGTCCACTCCCACTCCCCCAATTTGCTCTTCTAAGTCATTGTGAAAGTCTTTGATGGCTTGCAGAATGGTAGCTGGCATTACCGCCTGATCCAGTGGGACATCCAGGCTCATCAAGGTGCCTACATACCTCTTTCTCCATAAGGCGTTCCAGTATAGCAAATTTGCTGATTTTTTCCTGCTGTGTAGCTCCCTGTGCTTGTTCCTTGCCCAGCTACAACAAGCACCAGGATTAGAGTAAGGAACGAGAAAAAAAAAAACAAAGCAAAAGAGAAATGTGACGAGGAAAAAAGTGAAACAAGACAATAATGTTAAAGAGACAGATGGAAAACAGGAGGGAAAATGAGGAGCGACATTAAGAGGAAGGCAAAAGAGAAATAATCAGAACCTGAAACAGTGGATAGGGAAAACACGCATACCATACTGATGAGAAGATAGACAGGGTACGTGCAGGAGGGAATGGGATAACAATCTCTCGGCATCGCTGTGGCGGGGGAGCTGCAGTCTTTGAAGTCTGATGCCTAGGCACAGACAAATGGTGGTGCGCAATATGCACGCCGGGGGGGGGGGGGGGGGGGGGGGGGGGCACGCTTTTGGGGAGGCGGCAGCCTTTGAAGTCTGATGCCGAGGCACAGACAAATGGTGGTGTGTTATGTGGCTAGGGTGCACGCGCCTGTGTCACATGAACTGTATGGGATCTGCAGCCGTTTTGGTAGACTTCTTTTTCACTTACTATAATTCTCGCCAACAATGCGCAAGCGCATTGACAGGCGAGACCTAAAAATGGGGGTTGGAGGAACGTGGGGACTTGATTTGTTAAATTAGGTGTATCCTACCAGGTTCGGGGCATTGGGAGGGGGTGTTGGGAGGTGGAGGCAGGGAGATGGTGAAACAAAAAAAAGCCAAGCCCACTTCCCCGAAACGAAGGCAGAGGCGCCGTTCGAAATGTGGTCTCATTCTCTTCCCCCCTCTGAGTGTCTGGAGCACGCCTGCCGCCCTGCAGGGAGGGGTGGCGGGTGCCAATGCAGATTCAGGGTGAGTTGTGTACCTTGAGGCCAGAGATAACAGCACCAAGGGCTGAAACATCAGCCCTACACCACCGGTTTCAGCCCAGTCATCTCCCGGACTAAGGAGGGATTTCGTTTTTTTCCTCAGCCGCAGTCTCCCCTCCCCTTATTTAGAGATTTGCCGATAGTAGGGATGTCTCCCTAGGAACACCCAGGTAACAGGGCAGCCCCCTGCACTAAGACTTTTGAGGTGGAGAGTATTATAAAGGTTGCAGATTACAGGCAGAGACAACGCTGAATCAACCTGTACCCACTATGTTGAGATGCTAAGACTGAAGAGTATTGAGCACTAAAATATTTATTGACAGTTGTAGTATTAACAGTGAATCACTGCACACATTGTTGAATGTCACAGAAGGTGGTACAACTGTGAAATATTTTAAAATTGATTGCACTGTGTTTTGGTCTTCTAATTCTGCCTTTAACGATTGTGGCAACATCCTACAAAGGCATTAGACCAAACTTGTCTTACCTGTATCCACTACATTTTGTTACTCAAATGGGGAGCATTACAGCTTTCCTTTTCATTCAAAAATGTACTGATTACACAGTGATTTATTAAGTATTTTTTGCTGCTGAGCCTGTAGCCTACAGCACCTCCTCCGAGTAATTCTTAGACTCCTTTGTCTCACTATGCTCAGAACTAAGTGCCAAAAAACGGAACTTGGTTCCCTGTTAAATATTCCACAGTATAGTGAACGAAGACACCAGTGGCAAAAGACCCAAAGTTGTTACAATTATGGCCCTATACTACATGCCTGCCCTAGGGGCCTCTGACCATATTCCTGACAACTGCATGCTATAGCCATAAGTAAGCCTGGGCGGAAGTGACCAAAAAATTCTGCCTCACTACACGGAGTAACGCAAGCAGCAGAGTGCATTAGGTCGTCCTGTTCGCCAAGATTTTTAGTGCTGGGTGTTTGTACCTCACTGGAAAATCAGCGCGAACGGCACCATGCGTAGCGCAAGAGGGTACTGTTTCTTTCTGCCACTCGAGTAGATGTTCTACTCTAGCAGCAGCTTCCTAAATACGGTCGTGACCATTCGCGACCACCAGCATTGAGAAATCTAGCTGGGAGGTGGTCTAGAGTTGGATGGTCTTCGCTCGCCAACTTAACATTGCCAGTGTCGCATGTCTTCACCCTATATCATTTTCCTATTCTGTGATGTGAAGGCATTTAATTTTGGATGGCAACCATTGCAATCTGTCTTCAAGACTTTGTACTCCCTGTAGTAGAAGAGGATATTGATTATCTCCGACATCCTTACTTATTTTGTGGTCTGAAATCTCATCTATGTCCTCCAGCAAAGACAATTGTGCTGGGATTGATGTTTCAGGCTCAGTCACCTTTTGCAGTATATTACCCGCTACGCTAGGATGGGTGCATACTACGATAGCCAAGGCTACCACTACAAGTGCAAGGATGAAATGCGGTTCTAGCACAAAGCTGCCCAACTTACTACCAATCACCGATACCCTCGCTTGCGGAGCTTCATAGAACATCGTAATCTATCCCATCATCTTAAGACCCATTTTTGGTAGGATTTCAAATAACGTTCCAGCTCACATGATCAAATGTTTTTCAGCATTTAGTAATATTAACATAATATATAGGACATTAGAATGTTCACCTGTACAGCCGATACTTTTGGAAATAACTGATTCGGTGTTTGGTAGGAGTATAGTATGAAACGTCACACATACTGGGATTCTTTCATGGTTTTGTGATCAATGTTTTATCTATTTTCTCTACCACTATTCACACTAATTGGATGTGCTCTACCGTCAACCAACTGGTGCCCAAAAAATCATTTACCTGCTATAGAAAAACCATCAGCACCTTGGCAGTCAGCAAAAAAACCTGTCACAAACCAAAAGGGATATGGTGCAAAAAGTATGATCCTAACGAGAGATAAAAATAAAAACAATGTGCCCATGTGTACAAAGAAAAGATTCAAGAAGAAACATACTCTTATTTTACTCGTAAAATTACATACGCCGAAAATTCAGCTAGAACTCTTTTCCAAACAATTATCTCCTTAACCAATCTCAAAAATACCAATTTGTCGACTGCCAATCAATCCTTCTGTAACGAACTGTCAGATTTTTTTCACAACAAATTAGCGGAACTTCACAATGAGTTTGTATCAAATGAGGATGTTAGTCGAAATCCTAATGAAGTGTTTTCGTCACCTCAAATAAGCAATACTCCCCCCCTCCCCCCCCCCCCCCCATGTCAGAACAAGTCAGCAGGCTAAATCTGGATCATCTGATCCATGCTCCCAGCAACAAACGGATGGCTTCAAAGACTGTAGTTACCCACCTTATGAAGATCTTTTATGAAGATCTTTAATGAGATATTCAATGTGAGATATTTCCCTAAAGTCTGGAAAACAGCCTCAACCTTACCTCTTAAAATATATATTTTTTTTAAACACACACATACATACAAAACCAATAGCTATTGCCCAATATCTCGCCTTCAATTTCCAGCCAAAGTGGTGGAAAGGGCAATGAACATGGAATTTACCTCTTTTATTTTTAGATTAACTTTCTCCTGGACTAGTTTGGTTTCAGAAGCAGGCATAGCATGGGCACAGCCCCAATTGTTGGCACAAAAGAAATTCGAGCCTCCAAGGATCAGGGAGGGAAATCAAATAAATCGAATTCTTGAACTATTGGCGGCTTTCGATACAGTTAACTACAAGGTCCTACTGAATAGCCTAAACAGAATAGGGATAAAGGCCATCGAATTGGCCACGATTCGATCATTCCTCTCAGACCGAGAACAATCTGTATTTTTAACCCCTTCGATGCTGATGACGAGCTCAGCTCGTCATCAGCCACGGGGGGCGTGTGTGGATGACGAGCTGAGCTCGTCATCTTACGCGGCTTTTAGAAAAAAGCCGCGTAGGGGAAAAATAACCGCCGCAGCGATGCGGTTAAATGGTTGATCTCTACCACTTTCCCCTTGCCTTGTGTTGTCCCGCAGGGATCATCACTAAGCCCAACATTTTTTAATATATATACGTTACACCCGTTGCAAGCCGATGACACATAATCATGGTTTCAATTTCTAGTAATTTGAATGAAACCGCAGTTACATTTCACAACTGCATGGAGGATGTGGGGAGACAGATGAAGCAAAACTGTCTGAAATTAAACTTGGACAAGCCAGAGGTTTTTTTTGGCAACCACCTTGCATTCTGGTCCCCCACCTGGTGACCAAAGAATATGGGGATACTTCAGACCCCTGTCAAGGTCAGAAACTTGGGCGTCTTTTTAGACAACAAACTGACGTTTAGAGCACAGACGAAAGCGCTCACTTCATCCTCTTTAAACACTTTAAGAATAGTAAAAATAAAAATCCATTAATTCCCCAAGAACTTCAGAAAACAGTGATTGTTACCCTGGTCCAGTCAAAACTATTACAGTAAAGCTCTTTACCTTACCATGCAACAAAGACTGCTAAGAAAGCTGCAGACTCTGCAGAATGCAGCCGCTCGGGTGCTTCTAGGGATTCCAAAGTTCCAGTCAGCCTCCAAGCCCTACATAAATGCCCACCTAAAACGTATCACTTTCAAAGCACTCTGTATCGCCCGCAAGGCACTATATGGCTCAGGCCCTGAACATTTTAGAAAGAACTTTCAATGGCATACACTTGCCAGAGTGGTGTGTTATGTTTCCATTAAAAATGTCAGGATTTCCTGCATTATACTGGCCAACTGAGGAAGCAGGAGTTTCATTGGCGGCACCGCCTCCCACTTTGTCTAAATTCACAGGCCACCCTGTTTAGGTTCAGGAAAGACCTAAAGCATGGCTTTTAACACTCAATTATAACACTGTCCTGTTAAGTTTCTCTTTCCCTTCTCATAACACTATAAGCCCCCTGAATCCTCAGCGCCAAGGTCCTTCATGGCATTTGTGCCCTTTACAAAAATAAACATGAACTTGGTGTCCTACATGCACCTTCATC
Source organism: Lissotriton vulgaris (assembly GCF_964263255.1). Classification (NCBI taxonomy): domain Eukaryota; kingdom Metazoa; phylum Chordata; class Amphibia; order Caudata; family Salamandridae; genus Lissotriton; species Lissotriton vulgaris. Next base: position 916,362,512 of record NC_141697.1, read on the forward strand.
CTCTGTAACAGGAGTCTCCTAGTTGGCATATGATGTATTTTATCATTTCTGTAATGGATTATTATCAAATTTGTTTTAATTAGAGATAGTTGATCCCTTAAAAACGCCAAAGGTCTACACAGAACTTGTGATGAACTTGCTGATCAGTACTTTCTATTTTGGCAGCTGTGCTCAATGTGAAAGTCCTCACTTTGCCTTAAATGAGTCCAATCCTACTGACACGGAGGTGTCCTGCTCCTTTTTTCAGAAAGAAGTTGGTGAGTTCCGACACTATTATAGTCTTTTCTTATGGGTGCCTAAATGCGATGTTAAGTTTTCAGATCTACCATGTATTGTGTTTTACACATGCGTGACCTATGGTCAAGTGTAACCAGACTTGTGCCTCTTAAAGCTGCTGCAATGCAGCTAGGGTATCTGAAAAGACAGACACATGAGCAGTGAGAGGGACTCGGGTAGTGAGACTCATCCACATTAAAGGTCCAACAGCCAAGTGATTATAAAGCGAAAAATCTAGGTGGATTAAATGGGCAGAAGCCATTTCGCTGCACCTATGTATAGTGATTTCCCCTCTTCCTTCAAATAATTTCGATGTGGCATGAATTGTTATAGATATTTCAGAAATGTTTGCCTCATCTGCACCAGTGTCAAAAGAATCTATTTGCATGGACATTGGAATAGAAAGTACAACATTCTCATCTGGGTAGAGTGCACACAAGTATCCTCAAGGCCTAAGTACTTGAGCTTCTTTTACAGACCCTTAGTCATCCCTCCCATCGACTTTTAACATAAGCCAGAGCAATTACTTATTCACGGACCATTAGTTTCCCCAGGTTAGCTCTAAGAAAAACATGTTGGTATGCATTAATTAATGTTCTATTTTGGCATCACAATGCATTTGACCCCTTAAGTACCGGCATTCAGGACCTTTTTACTTTTGCCTTACCCACCACCACCACCTCTTTACATAGAATATCTTCCCCTGCCGTTTACACGGGGGTTGATGCCTAGAACGAAAGACAATATCTCTTGTGTTTTATACAACATTGGTCCTTTCTCAACAAATGCATTTCTTGCATTGAAACTATAACTTGATCATGGTTCAAAATACACCCTCGTAGTCTTCCTTTGATTGGTAGAGTTAAAACTACTAATGTCAAGTGATATCACTTTGTATTTACGCTGAGAAAGGTTTGCTGTATCCTAATCCTCCGATAAGCTGCCCAGAAATTGTGCTGCTGTCCTATTACCCCGTTGTTCGCTCCTGCCTCACCTATTGAAACCAGGTCAACTGTCCACAGCATACCCTTTGGTAAAAAATAAATCTCATTGCCTATTGGGTGATTAGTGCATGCCTCAAAACACCCACCCCACCACTAGTATTATGATGGGTAAAGACCTAGGGTTTAATTAGGAGGCTGGCGGTCCATAAACCACCAGACTCGTGGGGGTGCAGAGGTGTCCCGACCGCCCCGTTACAACTAGGGAGGTTGGACCGCCATTGCATCACCGCAGCAAGACCATGATTCACTGGCGGTCAGGAGGCCGCAATACCCTTGGTAGGACAGTCGCTGTCACGCCAAGCATACTACAAGATTTCGTTCCGCCAAAGTTTTCATGGTGGGTCGACCAACGTGAAAACCGTGGCGGAGAGAAAACAAAGGGGGCCCTACAGGGCCCCGCTGCTGCCTCACGCCATGTGGATGCATGCACCCCAGTTCCTGCACAGCATGGGCTCAATAGTTCATGTTGTGTAGGAATTGATTGTGCCATTACGATTGCGGTGCCCATTTTCAGGGCACCGCCGTGGGAACGTAAAAAAAAGCCCGCCAGACACGAGAAATACACGTAATCTGGCGGGCAGCCTGACCACAGGTTCGGCAGTGTGGCAGACTTAGCGATGCGCCGCCAAACTTTTAATCAGGCACCTATTGACTTTCTTTCTTCAATTACTAACTAGGTGTAGGCTCTTTCATAGTGTGATTCTTTTCCCCCTCCCACCATGTTACAGTGGCACCTTATTCTGGGCACCCAAGGTCCATCTCTTTTTTCCACTGAACTCCCTGGGCTGAAAGCCTGATTACATCAGCAGTTCCCGCAGGGGGCTACAGTTTGTGGGTCATACGTTTGTCTTAGGTTCCCTCTCTTTGAAAAGGATTTCCTGTTGTGTCAGTGTCTGGTTACCTCTGCCCGTCTCTTCAAAACCAGGTACCTTGACCATACTAGAGTCATCGGACTAGCATCCTTCTTCCAAATGCAATATTGCTCAGCCTTCTTCCTATGAGGCGATTGCACTTTCTTTGTGGTGAAGACTGAATTCAAATGGGTGCAATCAACTGTAGCAGATGTCTTTAAATGCCATTTCTTCTGTGACTGCTAGCTGCAACTATACTCTTCAGCTACACGTGGGTGCCTTCACAGGTCACAAGTGGATGCAGCTAGAGCTCTTCAGCCTACGGACTTGCACTACAGCCGAGGTTGTCACAGGACCAGTGCTTATCAGCCCTTTCTGAATTCTCAGTAGATGAAGCAAAGCGGTCACCATTATCTGGCCATGCACTGAATAGAGATCAAACAAGTCCCTCTGTTGATACTTTCTGATCGGGTTTCCAGGTGCACAGCCCCCATTTTGTATGCACCTTGCTTGGTTTAGTAATCTACCATAATTTAGTGCTTGCATGTGTGTTTCTCTGTGCTCGCCAAGAGTCTGCACCAGCTTACCTGTAACTTATATGTCATTCACTATGTCTGGAGGGATGGGGTGCACGTGGGTTCGTAACTCGCAATGAACTTATGCAACAGGCGTCTCCCTTGGGCGAACTTCTTTGCCAGACATCTGCATGATTTTTTTTCTCCTTATTTCTGATTACAATATGTTGGTTGACAACCAAGCCTGCCTGGCAATCTAAGGTAAATCTAGCTAGAATTATTACGACGCAAACCTTCTATACCTAGGGCAGTGGTTCCCAAACCTTTGAGAACAATCCACTTTTTAGAACGACAAACATTCGAGAAACTCCTAGCTTTAATGTACATGTTGCAGGTGATTTTTTTTATGTAAATAAAGCTTCATATGGTAGCACACAGTCATTTACAGACTGAACATTTTCCATTGAAAAAATTTACTGATAAAACTTTACTGCATACAAATGGTAATGTTTGGAAATCTGATTTCAGTGAATATGTAACATGTGTGCACCACCAAGTAAGGTGTCTTGATTTGTGTTGATCCGAATAAATCTGTTTCCATTACACTTAAGAATTACAAAAAAATTACTTCATTTTTGCTTTCCTAACTGCTGAATGTGTACAGTTCATTTACAGGTATTTAGATTTGTTGGGTGTTGGAAAAAAATGACATCCGACAGCCTTTGCCTTAACTCTATGTACCAGTGAAAGACTATCATATTATTCACTTTATTTTTGTTCCTCTGAACGCAAAGTGAGAGAAGCTTGTAAACAAACATCACCATGTTATAAAAAGCAGCAATTTGTCTAAGACACAGCCTGACATTTGACCTCTATCTTGAAGCAAGCCAATGTAACAAGATAAACACAGAAAAGTAAAGGCATCTTTATTTATTGCTTGGACTTTCGCAGCCTACCAAAAACTAGCTGGCCACCCACTAGTGAGTTGCGGTCCAGTGTTTGGGAAATACTGACCTAGGGTCTGTCAAAGAGGTTAATCAACACCAAAGTCCTTGCCTACAAAGGTAATATGTGAAGTCTCATGCATCAAAATGCAGGTCTGCAGGCTTTAACAGAGTGCAATAACAATCCACAAAGGCTTATTGACTAACACAGGTGCTTCATAATAAACAAGCATTTACAATGCAATAGGTCTCGCAGCATTAAAGTTTGAGTTACCGGCATTGTAAATGACAATGCTTTGCATTGATTTTTTTGTTTTAATTTGCAATTGGTATATAAACATGGTTTGTGAATGGTTAGCTGTTGCTTATGCTAAGCAAAGTTGGCAGTAATATAGAGTGCTAGTCTTGCTTATTATAAGTATGCTGATTTAAAGCGCTCTGATACCTGCGGGTAAAGTTTGCGCTATATAAAAGTGAAAACTAATATGCCCCATTAGAAAGACATGAACACGCCATTCTGATAAATTAGTCCAAGTAATTTTTTTAAAGCATTTTAAATTTTGTTTTGCTTATACATTTCCAACTCCTTTCATAAGGAAGCACTGTTCTTGTAGTCTTGCTGCACCTGTCAACACACAGATAATTGACAGCGGTACAATATCTGAATTTTTTAGGTAACAACACTGAAGCATACAGTTTGAAGATAGGCTACTCTCCCACACTGGAGGGCTTGTGGGGAGCTCTGAAAAGTCGTGGCTAGTGACAGGAGGGTGGACCAGCTCTAGAAGGTAAAACAGGTGTCACATGCTGGGATAGGCTGTGGCGAAGTAACAATGAACTGCGTTCCTAGCCCGGAAGTGTTCGTGGGCACTCCCGTCAACCTATTGTAACAGAAAAAATGGTTTGGCTCGGAGGGCCACACCTGCTAGACAGCAGGAGGGAAAGGGGTGCACTTATCTCTCATCAAACGGCAATATGCCCGCAACTGTCAGGGAGCACAGAGTAAAGCAAAACCCAGCATGTGGCACAAGTAAGCCCCATAACAAAGCTAGAACATTAAGCTACCCGCTGTTGAGGCAGGAAGGTCACATCTGCCAGGCAGAGTCAAGCGAAACCTTACAAGTGACAAGAGGGTGGGGCTAAAATGCCACCCCTGGTAGGAAGGGGCAGCATCCAGTAGTGCCATCCCCAGAGAGTAAAAGGGCAACCCATGTTTTTGTTTTTAAAACATAAATAAAAGGCATTGTCATTTACAATGCCAATAGCTTAAACTCGTGCAAATGCGAGACAGATTGCATTGTAAATGCTTGTTATTCTGCTCACCAGGACCTAGCATTTTAGGTCTGGGTATTGACAGTGATAGACCTATTGCTAACAATATACATAGAGTGGGCTTTGACTCTACCCCTTTCAACTGTTGGCTTTCTTTGTCCAGCCAGTATCAGCCACTGGTTTGAAACTTTGCTAATGAAATCTTGGCTCAGACCAGAGCATTTTGCTATATGGGTACATCCTTCCGCCTCTATATGAATGCTAGACCTTCTTGTCTACTCATGCTACACCTCTCTCCCTCTAATGTCCTAATGCTGCATGCATCAGCACATTAATTGCAGAACCATTGGCTTTGCCAGTGCTTATGGATCTTGGATTTGGTAACCAACTGCCTTCAGAGAGTTGTAGTCTAGCTGAGAACTGATCAAATCCTACTGAATTCCTCGAGCACAGTGGTTTGTGGAAAGCTGCAAAGGACTACGCCTGTATACATGCTGTCCCAGTGGCTGGGGGTCATAAGGTCACATTAGGCCAGTGGGCCAACCTCAGGCAGGGACAGTACTATAGGGAAAGATTGCTCCTCTGATAGGCTGTTAGGATTGCGTCAGGCTGACAAGTTAAACTCATAAAAGAAATTGTCAAAGCCGAAGTGATTTTTTTTTTTTTAAACACTGGTCAGCCTGGACAGAATGCAACTTCCTACAAAATTAAGTCAGGACTAACGGCGGCCTGAGATTGGGAAAAGCCTGAAAGACTGCTGCGGCTGAGGCTTCCCGGCATGACTGCGCTCGGAAGGAATGGGGCCTGTGTTCCTTTTCTGCAAATACACGGCAGGCTTCGGTTTCCAGCAGTGTCCGAAATAAAATTCATGAGCAAAAGGTTACAAATAAATTCATCTCAGTAATTTGGCCTTTACCATTGCATTGCCTGCGTCACTCACAAAAACGCGCACAGGGGTCATAGGGCGGCAGCCATGAAAAGGGATCATCTGTGCCCGCCTCAAAAAAAAACCCCGCTGAGCGGCCAGAAATACCGGGGCCGGAGAGGGACTGTGCTGACCAGTGAGACGGGCACCGGAGCTCCACACCACGGCAGGCTCCAGTCACCCCGTGTGGGGGGCTCGGCTTATAACGGTCACCTGTCAGGGACCCGGAGGAGGGGATGGGGGGTGGCTGCCCTGAGGCAAGAGCAAGGGGGCACTGCCAGAGCAACAGAGGAGATCTTTGGCCAGGAGCGAGAACATGAAAACCTGTCCGGTGGGAAGGATAGTCCTGGCCAGAGAGAGTGCCAGAGCCATGAAGGACGGCGCTATGAGCAAGGGTCTTTCGGGGTTTTACATTTACAAACGAACGCGCGTCAGAGAGCAATGAGAAAAGGGCAATACTCCTGCTGGACCTCACGGGACATGGTGCTGCTAGAGTAGGGAGCGGGCTGGAGAGGATCATTGAATTGAGCTGTGGACCTACCTGAGCCTAGTCAGGCTTTTGCTTTGAAAAAAGAAGTCTGGTAAAACTTTCCAGGCGCAAATGTGGTGGCTGCGAGTTGTGGCAGCAAGCTGAGCCGGAGCACGGAGCCTGCGGTGGAATAGGTGGGCGGTGCTTTGGAGGTGGTTCACTCGGCTCACCTGTTCTGGAGCTAGCGGCGTGGCCTCTGGAGCTAGCGGTGTGGCCGTTAGAGACGCAAACCTGAGTACGGTGGAGGGAGTGCGGGCAGGAGCAATGGCTCCTAAAGGACGGTGAGGACGTGGACAGGGAAATGCTCCCCCCGATGTGCAGAACGGACAAGAGGCCTCAAGTGCTGCGAAGGCGGCTGCTCGCACTGACACACGTAGCAAGGACTCAGAGAAAACAGCGAAAGCGGCGGCTCGAGGTAAAGAGAGTGATGATTTAAACGCTGTAAAACTTGCCAAGGGGATCCCGGAATTATTTTTCTCTATGAAGAATAAGGACATGACTAAACAGGGTCAGCTAGGTTCTGAAAAGTCCGAGGAGAATGCTGCTGGAATGACTATGATATTGAATGGGGGTGTAGACGCTGGGCAGAGAAGGGAGAGCGGAGACCTGATAGCAGATGGAGTACGGGGGCTGAGATAGTGAGCGGTTTGGAAAATGTGACTGACTTAGATACAGTTCAGAGCAACTCTGAAGCAATAAATGATGAAATTCAGCATGAGAGCGAACCAGAAATGTTGCCAGACCCCGGTTTATCTTCAAAGCTAAAGTCAATTACCACCCAGGCTACCAATATGGAGAGCCCCTTGAGAGAGGGGGTTTTACAAGGGGGGGCCTCATATGACTTATCGGTCCCTAATGTCATCGAATCTGATTCTGCAGATTTTTTTTCCCTTTCGGAGCAATCTATGGCTTCCTCTGAGGACCTTGCGCAGCAATATGCCACTTATATGAGTATGGAGTACGGCAGCATTCACAGTAGTTTTGATTTGGAAGGCCTTGTTCTTCCTACAGTTCGAAGGCTCCAATTAAATCATACTGGAGAAATAAAAACGGGAGAAACAGAAAGGGAAGGAGAGACATTACAGCAGCCCTATCTGGGGCGGAGGAGCCGCCAGAAGAAATATCATTGGGGCTGATATACAAGACCATGATGCAGCACAGGGACAAAACCCGGGAAGACAGTCTGAGAGTGCAGAATTCGTGTAAGAAACTACAGAACTCAGTTACGCGCCTTGTCAAGTAACACTCAGAGTTTGTTGAAAGAGCCAACGAAGCCGAGGCGCGTATATCCACTCTTGAGGATGAATTCGCCCAACAAAAGAAAGTAATGGAACTACAATTTGCTAACAAGGAGGACATTAACTGGAAACTGATTTACCTAGAAAATCGGTCACGTTGAAACAACTTAGGGTTTTTGCAGATTCCGGAGGGCAAGGAGGGGTCAGATCCCCGAGGATTTATAATTGAGCGGTTAAAAAAGGCATTTTCGGAATCTACTAGGTGGGACTGGGACAGGGAGGTGGAGCGGGCACACCGGTTTCCGTTCAACATTAGAGCGAACCAACTGAACCAGAAACCTAGAGCTATTTTAGTAGCATTCAATAGCTTTTTGGCCCGTGAGGAAATTTTTATGAAAGCACGGCCAGATAAAAAGAGAAGTGGGCTCGGATGTGATTTCTTCGTGTGCCCTGATCTTTGTAAGCAGTCAGTTGATTCACGATGGCAGCTCCGACAATTAATACCGGACTTTCAAGCCAAGGGTGCACAGGTGTTTCTGTTGTTTCCGGCTAAAATGAAAGTTATTTTTAGGGAGCGCACCCATTACTTTATGACTGCTAAGGAATTTTTGGGTAAAATGTAACTAGTTTAGACTCATAAATTTGTAACTCATATGTTTAGGTACTTTCTTGCCTATGCTCAGCTTCTTGAGTAGCAGCGGATTTTCCTTTTTTTTGTTTCTTAGATTGGAAGTAGTATGCCCCGTGGGGAAAGGCAGGAGGTTGGGGGTAGGCTCGCATCTATAGAGTCCTAAAGCCTCTACTCAGGGTTAGGGGGGTGGTAGGTGGGTAGGGGGAGGGGCGCACGGGGGCTAGGTGTAGGGAGGGTAGAGTTTGGGGGGTGCACGAGGAGGGTGTGGGAAAAAGGGGAAAAATTGTTCACAGCAAATTGCGCAAAAATTGTTACTTAGCAGTAATCATTAGACGGAATTGGGACCCATCAGAACTTTTTTTGGGATTCAGTACAAAATGATAATCAGGAGAAGTTTCTGTATTTTCATTTGTGGTATTTTCATTTTTGGTCATAAGTAAAAAATGGCAACAAAAGGGTTAAGGGTTTGTTCTCTGAATGTTTCCGGTCTGAACAATGTCATAAAGAGACAGAAGGTTGCAGCTGAGCTTAGATATATTTCACCACATTTACTTTGTGTACAGGAAACTCATATCTCATGGTCGAAACGGGAGGTGTTAAAAGAACTTGGATTCTCGCTAGTGGTTGCAACAGGGCAATCTAGTATGATAAGGGGAGTGGCCATTCTTAGTAAAGGGAACCATGTCAAAATTGGGGGGAAACTAATGGATAAGAAAGGACGATTGAAAAATTCTGACGCTATGCACTGTGTATGGAGCTAATTTAGATGAACCGGAACCCCTAATTGAAGTAAACTCGGAATTGGCCACCTGGCCACAGCCGGTGGTAGTTTGTGGAGACATCAATATCAACTTGACTAACAGGGTATTACAGGACGGGTTTGCCACATAGAAGGGGCGTAAGCCAAAAGTATATAAAGCTTTGCATAATTTGGTGCAGGATCATGGGTTGGTGGACGTGTGGGGCAGCTTGAGGGTACAAGATAGTGGGTATACATTTTATTCTTATCCTCACAAGAAGCTGGTCAGACTGGACTATTTTTTTTACCCCAGCCTCATTATTGGGTGGTGCAACAGTCCGTGTTTATCCTAGAATTACATCAGACCATGCACCTATTGTATTAGAGATACAGGGGGGCTTAACCAGACCGGAATGTTTAAATTTTACATTTGATAGGAAGCTGGGGTTAAATAATGAATTTGAAGCTCATATGGGAAGGTGGATTCAGCTTTTTTTCCAGGAAAATAAGGGGACGGCCACCCCAGGCATAGTTTGGGACACCTTTAAAGCCTTTTTTCGTGGCGAATGTATGAGCTTTACGTTTCGGTAGCAAAGAAAGCCAGACAAGAGCTAGGTATGTTATATCAGTATTTAGTACAGGCCGAAACTTTATTAACGAATGGGGTAGTTAATGGTCTGAACGACTTAAGCAAGTTAGAGGATAAAGTAGCAAAATGTAGAGCGAAAGTGGTGGGCTACTGGAGTGTAGAGAACGCAAGGAAGTTTTTAACATCAAGGATGAAAAAGCAGTAGTATGGTGAAACAATTGGAAAAAGGTTGGCGGTACAGCTTCGGATGAAGGAGTCAGCTAGAAATATCTTGGCGATTAAGGATGATATGGGTGTGTCCCATTCTGACCCTCAAGAAATCCTTCGGATTTTTAAGCAGTTATACACTGAATTATACGCAGGGACTGATTGTAATGGGCTGGATTGGCTAGAAATGTTTGAAGTGGGTTTAAAAAAGCTGGATCCTACAGTGGCGCAGAGTCTGGAAGCTCCAATTATGGAGGAGGAGCTGGAAAGGGCTGTAAAGAGCCTTCGTATTGGCAAAGCTGCAGGCCCTGATAGAATACCCAGTGAGGTTTATGGACAATTTTATAATATCAAAAATGAGCTGCTATTGGTAATGCAGAAGGCCCAGCAGGGAGTTCCTCCTAGATCATGGTCAGATGCTACTATAGCGGTTTTTTGTAAGAAGGGTAAACAGCCGGACCTAGTAGGATCTTATCGACCAATATCGCTACTAAATGCTTACAATAAAAAAAATACTAGCTAATCGGCTATCTGACCGTATGGTTTCTCTAGTCTCACATCAACAGCATGGTTTTATACCAAATAGAGGGACGGTAGAGCATGTTAACAAGGTCATTACATTATTTGACATTGCTGTTGTGAAAAAAAACGATCTTGCGCTTATCCTACTTGACGCGGAAAAAGCGTTTGACCGGGTCCAATGGGGGTATATGTAACCCTGGTACCGCTATTAAAGAAATTGAGAGGCTGGCGAAGGAGTTTGGGCGAGTAGCAGGATATAAATTAAATGTGTTAAAAAAGCAGATCTTGTGCTCGGAGTCTGTAGTATGGGAGGATAGTAGAGTGGTAAAGGAGGCTACATATCTAGGTATTCAGTTGAGGTCCAACATGACTGAATTAGTTGAGGTTAACTGGACCACATTGATGACTAAAATTTGGAATTCCTTGGATAGGTGGGAACGATTATATCTAACTATTATTGGACGGTCGAATGTCATAAAAATGAATGTGCTACCAAAAGTCTTATATCTATTTAGATCAATACCCCTAGAAATTACGAAAGATAGGATACAGGCTCTGCAGTCGCGCTGTGGTAAATTTATCTGGAGCCCAGGGAGACCTAGACGGGCAATGAAGTTTATGACTACCAGTTGCTAGGGGAGGGATGGGGGTGCCAGATTTCTTTTTGTATTATGTAACCTGTCTTTTATTGAAGATGAAGGTGTTGATAACGGGGGAGACTGAGGAGGATAAGGCCTCTTCCCCTTCTATCTTTGAAATGCAGTTAGGGTCTGTAGCGAAACAATCACTATTCAAGGAGGTCGACGGGAGTGATTACAAACGAACTAGTTTCAAGGTAGTGCTGGGCGCGTTTAAGGTTTGGAAGTGGGTTGCTAAGATAATTTCGATAGGGAAAATATCTTCCTATACGCCTTTAAACACTTACAGGTTTCTCCCTGGCATATTTTCTGATGACATGGCAATAAGGTGGCAGCGGAAAGGGGTTAGATGGCTAGGAGATATGTATAAGGACGACGGGATCTGTAAATCTTTTGATGAGTTAAAAGACCAGTTTTTCTTTCCTAGAAATGTTTTCTTCAAATTTTTGCAAATACGAGATTTATTTCACCGACAAGTTGTGCTTCAGCCAAATAAAGTTGTAAAAGAATTAGGAGGATAGTAAAAATCGGAACGCTTTACCAACTGCTGCTTATCGATAGGAGTGACGATTTAGAAAAAGTGAGGATAAAATGGGTGGGTGCATTAGGGGATCAAGAGGTAGATGTAGAAGATCTACTACTACTTTCCAAGGAGACGCTAATGTCGGCAAACTTAAAAGCCCAATTTTTTAAGACCTTGTTTGATTTATACTATACTCCGATTCGAATGGCAAAATGGGGTGGGGGGAATGAAGGTAAGTGTTTTCGGTGTAGAGCTGATGCGGATAGCGTGCATATCTTTTACAGTTGTGTTAAACTTCAATGTTTTATAACTGATCTTGACCAGTTTTTATCTTTTGTAATTGGAATGCCTGTAGTTATTACCCCGGCTATGCTGCTACTGGGGAAAATACCAAAGGACAGGGTGGTTGAGCCTCCATATCAACATCGGTATTTCATTTTCTTTGCAATGACTGTAGCACGTTTATGCATAGCCACTGAGTAGCTTCAGGAAAAACCACCTGTTTTTCACCAATGGCGTGCCAAAATGCTTAGTTTGTATAATTTGGAATGGGGACTTTTCTCTATCAGGGGAGTTAGGAAAAAAAGATCGGGCATAAATATTTGGAGTGCGTTCCGTGATTATTATGAGGATTGAGAATGGAAGATTAAATGTATATGAATTGTGATGGAAAATAGAAATTTGTCTTTTTTCCTTTCTTTTTTTGTAATGTATTGAAAAAGTATTTGAATTGTCAATTTTGATTTGCAATTTTGCTGTGAACGCTTAAATAAATTAAAAAAAAGAGAAAAGGGGCAATACAAACCATGGCAGGAAATGCGTCTGGTATGAAATAACCAGGCGAGGCTCCTGGAAAGTGCTGCAGGCTCAGGCCATCCGCCTCCATTCCACCGACAGCAGTGCCAGAGAACGAAACTGAAAGCTAAGTCTAAGCGCGCATTCCGGCCTGCTGAATGGAGCGCGTGTTCGCGTGCGCACGGCCCGCTCCGGTCCGATTCTTTTAGATGCGCGTGGCCATCTCTGGTATCCTGGGAGGCTGAGCCGGTGACTATAGGTCTCTGGCGAGACCGCGCTGTAATCGCCAGAAGATTTAATAAAAATCAGCCCTTCTACCTTTGTTGGAACTTTTCATAACAGATCCGACCCATGGTATCCGACAACCCTTTTGCCAATGAAACAGTCAGGTGTATAGATTTTATCAATGGCTAGTCACCATAACCCACTCAGACCCGCTGCATGAAGCAAGGCAACCATAAGGTATAGTACTAAATTACAATCAGTACAACATTACATTGGGAAAAACACTATAAAATCCCTCCTAAAAAGGTAAAATAGCGACTGCCATCATACCAACTGCCATTGTACCAACATTATATCTCCATGGTTTGCTCATGTGAGTAACCACAACCTTTGCCTACTCTGTAATCTGTGTGATTCCATATAAAAATTACCTGTCGACAGGCTTTAGCCCAATGTAATAACAACCCTCCCTTAAAAGCCTACTGCCTATAACACCAACGTTTTACTATGAGTCAAGCAGACTGGTCATCACTTTCCGCAATAAACAGATCAAAACTGTAGAAACCAACATATTATAGAACTTCTAAAGTGCACAGCTACATCAGTAAGGATTGATAACTTTTTAACATAACTTTCCACAATGAACCAATAAAGCCTCCAGCCCTTTTATTTTGCTTTAACTATAGCAAAAACAGGCCTACCAAAGTATGCATACACTGGCAACTTGCAAACATGTAGAAAATGTGTTGGAAAAACTAGAGCATTAATACTGAGTAATAAAAATCCAGCCTTAATTGTATATGGACTTTAAAATATGCCATCACAACTGTGTCATTTTTTTCAAAGAACAAGGGAGACCCAAAGGAATATCACTAGGGACCTTGGGCAGTTACGTATTTCAAAAGACAGTGGTCCCTAGTAGTTCAGGGATTAGGCAGAATTGATGGACATACACTCAATAGTCAGTATGACCTTTGTCCAGCAGGACAGGTTTTTATTTTAAGAGATACGGAAAACATAAAAGGATTTTTTACAAGGTGGGTACAACCAGTAACCCACAGGGGACAAGACAAAACAGGGGGGTAAACTTGACGCAACAAAGGCGGTCTGTGCTAGTATCTCAGTGAACAGACAATAGTAAAGTACAAAGCATCATTGTGAACAATTTTCTATTTGTAGGGTACATATGATGCTATGTCGACGGCGTTTCGATGCCTACACACAGATACATGGCATCATCTTCAGGACAAAGAATTAATTTGTTTGTCTTGAAAGCATAACAGTTTTTTGGGGCCAATATTGTGGTCCACAAAGTAGTCTGTTAAGCAGCACCTATGCTTTTGGAATCAAAGCAAGTAAGGAAAATGAAGGGTTTAGGAGCACAATAGTATCCAAACCAGGGCAAGGGAGCCTCTAAATACGAGACCGGACCAATCGTGTCTCATTCCTGGTTTGGCTGCTCCTTGTCTATGCAGGATACAAAATGGCGGGAATCCGTAATTAATCTTACCAAATATTTTCCATCTGAGGAGATGGACATGCACAGGACATGGGCTGTGTGACCAACATGATGATCCTCTGTTCCTTTCTTTCCGCCGTGTATAGTATGTAGCTTTTTTCCACTTGCGACATCCCCTGTGAAAACACAGCATAAGCCGCACATGCTTAATACATGATAATCAAATGTCAAGTAAAAACTAAGAAAGGAAGGGCTGAGTGCAAGTTTAATGGGGCAGATAGTTATTTAATAGATATTTTATTATTAATCACACAAACTTAAGCTGACAAGATGCTTGAACCCGAAAATGACAGATGCCCAAAGGACAGTTGTGGTCTAATTACAGCTTCCAACTGACACGAAAAAGACAACAGTTGGGATTGGCCTTTGATCATTGAAGTTTACTTTAAATACTTTACACAATCTGATCCCCAAATTATTTCCCCCACCTCCTCTAATTATCGGATTATGGGTCACTCTTTCCCACATAAAATAAGCACAACTTTCATACTAAAACCCCTAATCTAGAAACCATGAAAAAAGTCTCAAACATGAAGGGCTTTAGTTCACACTTTATAATGCTTTTCAGCTCCCCGAAAAGCGTGCCTGCACTTGTAAATGGACCTTCTTAACCTAATCTGGTCCTATTTCTATAGCAGGCATCAAAACAGTTAAGGGAAGGGATACTCCACACATATGGGCAAACAGTATACATGGGTCTTCATGGTGGTGGCATCAAATGGTGTGTGTGGATGTTTTTGGTAGGGAAATGAGGTCTGACCTCGGCTGCGATGGCTCTACTGATGTGCACTGGACTCTGCATCGAGAATAAGTCTTTAAATATTCCTTGGAGGGCATGAAAGTGGTGGCCAACCCAGACAAGAAGCGAATAGGTGAGGTTAGGCTGGACCCGCCTAGATTCATGGGCGAGAAGGGAAAGAGAAATACCAAGTAGGTATGAATAGAAAGTCATTCACCTAAATATCTCAGTATCTAGTCAATCTATGCACCAGATAGTGTGGACCAAGCAACAAGCAGTCGGTCCTACTGGTATCCTCAAAATTCAAAATCCAGTAAGCACTTCTCCAGTCCTCCATGGGCGGGGCAACTAGCCAATGAAACTATCACTCATCTCTCCTACCTCCTTCTGAATTGTCTAAAACATGTTGATAAAAGGAACTTCCGATATAATAACTTGTACCCAAAGTTCTTGATGGTTAATTGAATTCTCACTGTTTATTCTAAAGAATACATACCCTTAAGAGCAGCTACTTTACAGAAAAACCTTAAATTCTAAAAAAACAATACTTACACTTAATTATAGAACAATCTTTTGCAGAAGAAAAAATGTGCTGATCATCAGGGGAGATGACCAAACAGGTGATGGGTAATTGGTGACCTCGTAACAGTCGGATCTCTGCTGGGTCCGGAGGCTGCAACTGCAAAACAACCCAAATTAGCAATTTATAACATAATAAATGACTATGAGGTCTATAGAACAGTGTACAGGAATTCAACTAATTCTGCAGGGATCTGTATATAACATTTCAACACCACCCCCATAAGTATTGCATTACTTGTTTTTATATACTGTGTGCCTTGCTTGGCTGAAATTGGGTGTTGGTTCTCGTGGAAAATAAAGTAGGTAGGGGAAATGAGTCCTCAAGAAATGCTTACAACACATTCTCTATTCCTTTGGTGTGCACCTAGTGACCTTTGAGGATTTCCGAATTAGAGGTTCCCCATAACAATTCAGAAGCAAGCTGCTGATTCAATAGTGCCAATGTAACTGACAATGGCATGTTAATCTACTTTAAAAAACAAATCACACTTACATCCAAGTTAAACTGAAAAATGAATACAAATTTGAATCTCCGGTTCGAATTTAGTATGAGCACGTTCTCTTGCGACTGTGTAAAAGGCAAGACTAGTAATTGACAGAAGACCATAGGAGCCCTCTGAATCAAGATCCGTTCCAAGTTAATTTTCGTTAGTCATCTTTAGTCAGAAACTGTTCAAAGATTTTTGCAACTGCCACTGTACAAAATAGCCAGCAATAATACTACATGCTCCGGGAAGCTGTTCAGAGTCCACAATCTAGTGTTACATTCTGCATGGAGTAGAAGTATATTGCAGAGCTTTTCACTGACTGATAATCGACTAACAGTGGAATAAGCATCATTTTGATTCCTATTCACTCTCTAAATCTCTCTCGCTGACATGATGCGTTAAAATTTAATTTACAGAAGTTGAGCTCAATAATAAACATTCTGGTTGGAATCCGTGCCGAGTATCAAATAGTACTTTATTCTTTATTTAAAAGGACCTATTTCGAAAGGAATCCCATTGTCGTTGCCCGGCATGAAGAAGCGTTCGGACTTCCATGACGGATAACTAAAAAAACTTTTAAGTTTTCCTTTCTCCATGACTTGATATTTACTGATCCAGATAACCACAATTCGAATTGCATCTCCCTCAAAGGAATCAGTTGCAAATTAGAGGGACCATTTGATGTAGGATCACAGTCATTAAGCCAAACAGATAACGGAAGATCATTTCTTAGTAAGCCTGTAGTGAGAGTTCAATGCTTAGCTCTTTTGATAGCATAGTATGGTACACCATACCACACATCTAACTTTGAATTGTTTAGAAGCTACAGGTATGCTAGAGAGATGTAATGGAAAATCGCTATCTTTATCACCTGGTGGGTTGGGGAGGGGTGAAAGCAGGAAAATAAGTGTAGAGGTTTTCTTGGAGATAAGGAACCTCTTTTAGGAAGAAAGAGATGGGCTCTCTTGATCCCCATTTTCGAGCAAAGAATGTGTACGTGAGTTGTGACCTGAAAACCAGAATCTTGCTTACTCCATCAGCAAAGGTAACAGCAACTAAAGGCAGCTTCTCTATGGGTTCCATTTGATGTCATGGAAATAACTACAGTAAAGCTCCCACAAGGCTGAGATCTGCATAAGGAGGGAAGTCGTTTTTTTTTCCTTTTATTAAAAGTTCCCGAAAATTCCTAATGATTGGTATGATAGAAAAAAATCTGAGCACTCTTTCTGATAATCACAGTAAGGTGTACCCTAATGTTAACTGCGGGTCATAGTTTACTAGGTATGAGAGATATGGCAATACTGCTTGTCCGGGCAGGCATTGGGGCTAATAGATCTCTTGAAACACCTGATGCAGAGCCTTTTTAATGTGGAAGCATAAGATACCCTGGTAGGTGGGTCCTCGGTCATGAAGTAGCTCGATACTAATCAGGGAAAAATTAAGATGCCCATTTTTTAGGCAGCAGAAGTCAGTCTTTCAAGCTCATTGCGTGTAAACTGAGATGGAACATCTTTCCTTGTTCTGTGGAGAAAAGATCCAGCATGATGGGCAGTTTCTTGTCTGGCATCTCAGACTTCTGAGATCCGAAAAATAAAAATACAACTGCTATGGTCATTCAAAATCATGTTGACCATAGATGCCTTCGATTGGTTGAGAACTTTTGTTATCAAAGCTATGGGTGGAAAGACCCAAGGAAATTTCTAGGACAGCTCAAACAGCTTTAGCTCTTAGATACAGTACACAACACTTGAGCATGTAGAACGGGTAGATTTTGAGGCTTGCATTTGCAAATAAGTCCATTTCAGGGTAGACTCAGTATTGTAAAATGGACCACAGAATTTCTTCGATATGAATCCTTTGTGGTTGCCTTGAAAAGTTCTGCTTGCTGAGACATCTGGTACATTTGTCTCACACCAGAGGCTCACAGTAGCTCTGATGAACATGCCCAGTTCCCACAACCCTTTAGAGGCAAGAAAGGTTCTTCGAAGTGAAAACCAAGTTGCACTGACCTGGCATGGAGAGGAATTCGGGATGGCCCGGAGTATTCACTAAGTTAAACTTTACGTATGTGTCATTCATCATAAAAACCCAAGTGTGGGAGCTCCTGCTACCAAAAAAAAAAAAGTTTAATACCAATGGTATACAGCAGAGCAACTTATAATGTGCCTGGCTCCAGGAACTAGAAGTGCATTCAGATCAAAAGCTATCTGGTTTACCTTAGGTTTTGTGTTGGTCAATATGAAATTGAAAATTGACCGATCTTGTGTGTATGACTTTAGATAACCTTGATCAGCTCGCATTTTGCTTGTATGAATAGGTCCTTTATTTGGTGCGAATTTGGCCTGCTCACTTTGGCAAACATGTTGGACTTCTAATGCAAATTAAATATTTTGTATTCTATTGTGTCTCACTGAAAAGGTGGGCTCTACAACTTTCGTTCTCACTAATCATAAGGCCCAGAGCTGGTGTTCTTGCTACTACCCATTAAATCGAAAAGGGCTGCGTTCAGTACGGTGTCCTCCACACATCCAGCCCTAGGCAATGTAAGGCAGGGTACTAAGCTTTGAGAGCTGTATGAAAACTAGATTACAGAAATACTTGGGTAAAAACGTCAGCACCATGTGGAAGGGCTACACTTCGAATCTCAAGGTCTCCGTTTTTGGAAAAGCCCAAGTGCCTTGATTAAAAGATGCCCCATCCCTACCTCCCTTCTTCCATATAGTCATCCAGTCAGTCAGTCAGTCAGTCAGCCAGCCAGCCCCACTGAAAAAAGCATTTATCAGGGAGAATCTCGATGAGAAAAGGAATTATAGAAATGTTGAAGGTGAGAGGGCGAGGAGGAAAGCAGTCTACTACCTCTGAAGCTTATTCATGTACATTACAGCATGATTTTTAAATAGGTCAAGCCCGGGTTACTTACATTACTTTGCGCCATCCCTTTCTCCCTTCACATAAAGCCAAAAGACCAAGGCTCACTATAAACAAGGCACTACTGTGATACCTGGTGAAATAATAGTTTTGGGGAAGACCACTCGCAAGAAAAGGCTACTTCCTAATCCCTCGCAGTCTTGCCCCTCATTAACATTTTTTGATCCCTTTCTGCCATAATGGTTTGCACTATAAAACTGTGAATTTGTACCAAACATATGTTTTATATGTCTTGCGTTTATTTTGAAAAAAACATATATAAACAATACAACTGCATCTGTACAATACATGTACAAACATATTACACATATACAAAAATTTTTTAATTCTCCTGTGCAATACTTCAAATCAAGCTAACAAACTCATTGTGCTTACATCTTTGGCGAGAAGTCTCTGCAGTTTCCCCTTCTGCTCCATCTGTAAAAGATGAAAATACAATCAAGTAAAAAGCAAAGAGAGGATCACCAACGACAATGCTTTTGGGGTACCAGCGCAAATATAGTTTGCTTAACTGGCACCTAAAATAATTTGCTCTTTCCTAAAAGAGCAACCTGGAGCCATTGTAGTTGTGATATGATGCACCTGGAGAAGAAACGGTCATCCTGGTTGAAAGAGATCACCAGTACATTGTAAAATATGTGCATCAAACTCAAAAAAGTTAACTGCAATTTCAACATTTAAAGAGGAGTATCCCTAATTTTAGTACAAAAGGAGGCTTGTAGAATAAAATGAAAGTTAAAGAAACTTCTAAATTGAAAACAGGGAGTTCAGAATCTGGTACGTGTGCTGGACTTGGAGGAAACCGCAAAGTGGAAAACAAGGGTGTAGTCTGTAGAACCTCGAAACTCTGGAGGTTTAAAGCAGCTAGCAGAATGTTAAGTTCAAGCGATCCCGGAATGAAGGCAGGTGGGACATGAGAGATGGCTTCTATATTTCAATCCTTTCCAGAGCTTTAACATCTTATTTGAAAAGCACAAACTTTGTGAGACTCATTTTAGCAGCTAATATAGTGTTTCATAGCTCCTTACACCGTTTTGAGACTGCACTGCTCGCTACTAGTTTAAAGTTCAGAAGCCCAGAAAAAAAGTCTCAGGAGCTGCAGTCTGCAATGGCACTAGCATGCAAACACGAGAGGTACGACATATGAATTCCGGATCCTACTCTCAAAGCAATCATTTTGGCTGATTGTGCTTTACATGTATTCTCCTATAACAAATGCACACGAGTCAAGGTTTGCATTCAGCTTATACCCATCCTGCACTGCTTGAAGGTATCACTCACCACTTCCTCCTCCAGCCGACCAGCGACTAGGTCTTGGCCAAACGCCTCATTCTCTGCCTTTTCTTCCTCTGTGTAAAAGTTAAGACTACATGAATAAATGGTACAGGCAAATTTGGTGGCTCAGGAACACAGCCACAAAATAGGGAAGAAGAGCACAGGCATTCAAATACAAATAAGAGGACAAACATGCATGCATAAGTGCCCGGCTTCCGCAGACAGTCATGCGCAGGTATGCAGATACACATGAAAATAAAGGGAACATGGGGGATCACAATAATAAACATGTCATTTCACTCACAGATGTGCATGCACACAGTAGGAAGCCGGCTCTGCATTTACTATTATAAAATGATGTATAGTGAGTCCAGGGAGTTCCTAGAGGTATAGCAGAGGGTAAATTAGGAAAGTATTAACAGTTCTTTGTGGTAGTGTGGACGAGCAGTTAGGCCTATCCCAGGGCTCGAAAAATCCCATAAAGATGGTACAAGTCCTGTAGGACCAGCACCTTGAAAAATCTACTCAACCCAACTGCAACCTACTTGACCTCCATCCCTGAAAGAGGAGCAAATGTGACAAGATAACAAGATTTAAAGGCATCTTTATTGCTCATTAACTTTGTGAGCAATAAAAATGCCTTTAAATCTTGCTATCTTGTCACATTAGCTCGTTTCACAGACAGAGGACAAAAGTTAGTTTGTCTTCCTACTTGCCAGAAAGGGCGAGTAGGACCTAAAAACAGCTCACCCTCGTTAAATTTAGCTCGCAGATGCTATCGGTCAAGTAGATTTTTCGAGCCCTGTATCCAGAGGGTGTGTTAAGCATTTATTGTATTCACTCAATCAAGGACTGATTACACACACTCAGAGACCGAATCTGAACCAATTTGGTAAGTATAAAAAAGGTATACTTGGGTTTTATTTCAGAACCAAGGAGGACTTGGCACAGGCAAGTAAAACATATATTCTCACATGCAAGACTGTTCAAAGAAATGCAGTTGTGATTGAAGCTGCAATCGTAAAAGGTTTGTATATGCTTTGGAAACAGTTTAAATAACACAGCAATTACTTTTAGTTTACTTTTTAGTTACCTTTGAATTACTAGGAGTATTGGGGTGGTATGCCTAGATACCACACCTTAGGATTTCACAATACAAGGTAAGTAATACTTTTCATACATTCATTGTTTAGTTCTATTTTCTCCATACAAACAACATTTTAGACCAAAAATCTCTTGGGTTCCTATGGGAGAAAGTGTTGGCGGTTTCTCAGGTAAGAACAACTTACAAGAGGGAGTTTTGGGGGTTAGGACAAAGGTTTCCTAAGGTCGAGATGGGCACTCAAGTTGCACCACCAGCAGCACTGGGTTGGCCAGGTGCAGGGGCCCAATATTAGCCAATGGGGCCTTCGGTTAGGGACTGCTGACGAGCAGGCCACTCGGTTGTGGGAGCAAAGCTCCAAGGGTTAAGGTCAGCACTGCAGAGGCCAACGGACAACAAAGGAGCTGCACCACCAGCGGCACTGGGACAGCCTGGTGCAGGGTGCAAAAAGGCCACCCTTTGCATTTCAATGGAGACCTTCAATTGTGCGAAGTTGCTGCAGGCTTGGGCAGGGAGAGTTCCTGAAGGAGACCACAGGCTGAAGAGGTAAGTTGGGTTCTTGGGGAATGCCTTGACTCCGTCGGATGGGGCCACTCAAGACCGTGGGGGGTGGGGTCGGGTGCAGGGGGTTCTTCTGGCATCAGGTTTTCTTACCATCCCTTCAGGCTGAGGCTGCAGGAGTCATCTCAAAGCTTGAGGGAGGTTTGGGATCACCAAATCCCAGGTCAGTATCACTGGAGAGACCTCCTTGTAGTGTTGGGCCACTCGAACTCGGGCTATGAGCATTAGGTGCAGAATTCCTGAATCACCAGAATACAAATTCTGTGGGCGAGTCTTGGCTTGAGCGAATCCGGTGCTCACGATAGACAAAGTCTGTAGGAGGGTTGCAGGTCAAGTCCTCTGGGCGTTACTGGCTGCTGGCCTCGCCGGGGTTCTCGCTGTAGGCAGGTCGTATGTGTGACAGGCCGGAAGGGTTGGGGCAAAAGCAGTTGGTGTCCTCCACTTCCTGGGTCAGCACAGCTCTTCAGTCCTCCTTTTTTCCTCGAATCTTCGGAGGAGAGGTTCAGAGTTGCCTTAAAATACTACATTTAGGGACATTTAATGGGTGTGTAGGTCGGGACCAATGGGTCCCTTTTTTGGGGAGGGTACATCCCCCATTATGCCACCCTACAGTGGGAGAGGGCATGAGCCTCTCCCTAATTGGTTGCGTACCCCCCCCCCATCTTCAAGACAGAGGGGACTGAGATGTGTGCTTCACCTCGCCTCCCCCACCGGAGGGTTGGGGTTGGTAAAGGTGAATACACCACTCTTCTTAGCTGATTCTCCTGCCTAAAGTGGATGCCAGAAACGGTGGGGGGGGCAGGGACAGCTTCCAAAGGTGGTAAGCCTTTGAAGCTTCCCCGTTCGTGGACCCAGCCCAACCTGGGGGAGGAGGAATGGCACCACTGCCCAGGATGGTCTTTGTTTCTGGACCCAGATAGCGGAGGCTCTCTGCCCTCGAGTCCAGAAACCTTTCTGGTGGTGGCAAATGGCAGGCAGCCATTCAGGAACCACACTAGGGTTGGTCGATATTCAGGGTGCATCTATGCCCCCCGAGTGCATTTTACATAAAATCTGACACTGGCAGTGCAGGTTTAATGTGCTGAGAAGTTTGCTATGAAACTGCGCAGTTTTTAGTAAAGCCATTATGGAGCTGTGGAGTTCGTAAGGACAAACACCCAGACCATATACACTTTATGGCTTTAATACACTTACGTCAATGAATGGGCTTAGACACTGTAGGGCAGAGGTCTTCAAACTTTTGTAGGTTGAGCCCCCCAAGCTGAATTTTTTTTTTTTAGATGTTAGGCCCCCACCACCTGACAAATTTCTGGACTCTGACCACACGCACATTCCAGGCATATTCAGCGAATAACATTCAATACAATAAGAGTGTTAAGTAAACTGCAGGTTTGTGGGTGGGTGTGGTGAAATGACAGAGGCTTATTACACCGCTCAAAACACCACTTTCCAAGATAAAATGTGTGCAAATTGTTTTTACTAGGATGCTTTGTTTTACATATGACATGGATTGATAACACCACCAACATAAATGTGACAGGTGTGCCCGTTTTTCAGATACGGTCAAACTGTAGATGGATTTTTGCTACTGCCATCCTCAGGTTGTGCTTCACATCCAGTCTTGAACGGTACTTAGTCTTTAATACCGCAAGTGCTGAGAACCCAATCTCACATAAATAGGACGAGCTGAAAGGCAAGATAGTTTTGATAGCAGTTTCTCCCAAAGCTGAATATTCTGCAGACATTTTCAGCCAAGACAAGGACTGTAAGGGAGACAATGTTGTCAGATGTTTCAAGAACTCCCTAGCTCAGAGCTGGTACACGAGAAACAAATCTTCTCCAGAAATCATTAACAAACGTTTTAAGCAGCATCATAATGGGATAATTGCCCACCAACCAATTATGGATCCGAAGACAGTTGAAAGTCCACAGAGAAGGCGCTGAACAAACCCCTCATTGAGAATTCCTTAGTGGTACGTTAAGTTGCTTGCCTGAAGCAGTGGGGGTTTGGGACACGTCCGGCTTATGCTTAAACAAAATATAACTAATAATAAATTAATGATGTTGTCTAGTTTACTTCAGAGTAATGTTGTCTGATAGACTTTGTGATGGCAGAGACATGTTCAGGATTTTGGGTGCCCTGGGCCAAAACTATTTTGGGGGCCCCTGTTCAATACAGGTTTGAGTTTAAATGATTTATTTTCAGCTCTGCCATACCCAATTTAGCCAGGCTACTAACGGTGCACAGGCACTGTAGTCAAAATTCTAAAATCGTTTACAGCTAATATTCAGAGATAGTGATGTGTTTTCACTGTTGTAACAAAGCAACCGCCCAATAATTTTACAGTGAAAAATACCTGTGATATCCACCAATTTCTCATATGTGAGTACCCGCTTGGACCCAACTTTTTTATGGTTAACTTTTTTATGGTTGTCGCATAAACCAAACACATTTCTCAACAAACACATTTCTCTACAAACAGTAATAGACTCCCTCACATCAATTACATTAAAAAGAAATTAACCAAAACGGTATTTGCAAGAATCTGTTTAGGAATGATTCCAGTCCATCAGGGTAAAACCAGAAGTGTCTCTATCAAGGGGCCCCTGGAAGGCTGGATTGTAGTGCATTTAGAGGTCTCCTTTTGTAATTTAAGATGAAAACCTTAATGGGGAACGACATGCCCATACTTGTGTCCAGGGGTGAGTGAAGCGACCATATGAATTTGGGTGCGCATGTTAGTGCAGAGTGGGATGAATGAATGTATGGTTAGTGGTGGGCTTATTGGAGTTAGATTGCAGATTGAACAGTGAGGGGGACAGGTGAGTGAAGTGTCACAAGTGCAGGTTGAGTAGTGTGCTTGTGTGACTGCAGGGTGAGGTACAGGGGGAAAAGCGCAAGTGCATTGTGAGTGCAGAGTGATCACTGTGAGTGGAGGGTGAACGGGTGAATGGTATGAGTGCATGGTGATCAGTGTGAGCGCATTGTGATCGCTGTCAGTGCAGAGTGATCACTGTAAGTGGGTGAATGGTGGGAGTGCATCGGGGTCAGTGTGAGTGCTGGGTGAGAGTGAAAATGAAGGGCGAGAATGATGAGTGAGTGGTCTGAATGCAGGGTGCATTCCCTGACACTTGAAGTAACTCAGCATGTTATTGACGGCAGCGTAGGGTTTCAAATGAGTTAAACTATTGATATTATGGCAGTAACGAGGGATCAGGGTGGAGGAAATAAATAATGTGCTGATCACTCAACAAACTTCCAGTCTTATGATTAGGGTTGCCAGCTCATTATTTTGATGTCACAGATGGTATAAAAATAAGCAGTCACCTAAAGCTGTATTTTCAGCACTTGCCTGTGCATACTTTGAACAGCAAATATAAATAGAAAGAACTTTTAATTGTTTTCTAGAGCTGCCTGAATGATCAATGACTGATAATAAAAGGGATTAAAGATAAAAAAAGTCACATTACAAATTAATCAACAAAAAGAAGGAGGGGACCGGGAGCTCGTTAACATTACAAATGAATAAATACTTCTTATTTATAACCATATTTAGCAATTTGCAACCTGTTCAAACAACACATGGCTGGCTGGCATTTTGTGCGCCTGCCTGTGTAATTTTAAAAGAAACTTTCAGGGACGTTTTAAGGGTTTTGTGGCTTGTGGGCCAAATGTATTTTTGGGGCCCCTGTTCGGACCAGCTTTGATTTTATGATCTAGTCTCAGCTCTTTCATGCCTTCTTTGGTCAAATACTAAATGTGTGTACATCAGATATTCAGGGATAGTGATGTGTGTTTTCAGTATGTAACACAACAGCAGTTCTCTAATATTACTGCAAATAATCTGTCACACTCTTCTATTTCTCATTTGTGAGGTCATGTATTGATCTAAAATAAACTTTTTATATGGATGACGCATGAACACATTTTGCCTGCAAAATGTCTGTAATAGACTTTTACACATTATAAATGAATAACTGAAAAACGCTATTTACAACATTGTGTTTTAAAATGATTCAAGGTCATGAGGGCAAGACTCTGTAGAATAGAGCTGGCTCTTTCACCCCCCGACCCTGCACACCCCACACACACACATACACACACACACACTCCCACCCCCTTGAGTGGGTTGAGGCCCTGGGCCAGAGCTCACTTTGCCCATGCCTTAAACTTCTCTGGAAACTTCGTCTCCGTTCTGGGAAGAGCTAACTCTCCCAGGAGGGGGTTAATTCATAGAGCTGAAATGCTCCAGCTGCAGTGGGAGGCGAGGGGTCTCCTCTGCTAAAACCGAAAGCGTGTCTGTTTGTTTGCTTTCAGTTTTAGCAGAGGAGACTCCTTGCCTCCCACTGCAGCTGAAGCAGACAGCTCTGTGAATTTACCCCCTCCTGGGAGAGTTACCATGACAAAAGAACGGGCACCTCCTGCCCCATCGATCTCCCCTTTCACATACCAGAATCCTCCAAGAAGACTTGCACAAACGGAGGGACGCAGGGAACAAAGGTCAGATTGAAGTGGAGTGCGCGCCCCCCTGGGAAGGTGTCGCGCCCCCCCAGGGGGGCGCGTCCCACAGATTCAAGAACACTGCTGTAGGGGTACAGGGCTCTTGCCACCTTAGGGCTAGTGCACTCTGCTAGAAAGGTGACTTACCTATGCTTCAGGCAGTGGGTTGCAGGCATGGCACACGTGTACCATGTCGACTTCACTTTCCTCGCCGTCAATGGCAGTGAGGGGGTGTTAAGGTACAGGACCTCAAGGGGGGACACAATAGGCGGCCTTCCCTGGTCACAGTGATCTTGGCACCTTTTACAAGGGGCTTACCTGTGGCAGAGATGTGCCAATTGTGGGTACAAAGGTACAGTCTTGCGAAAGAACTCAGGCCCTGCAACCTCATTGGCACGGACTCAAAGCTCATCAAGTCAGGTTGCATCGGGGGGCAACCATGCAAAAAGGGGCACTTTCTCACGCACACACACACACTCGATAAGATGACAAAAACATAAGTGAGGTCTTGTGAAAGGATTTTTCAGAGACAACACTATGGGTTGTAAAACGAAGCCGTTGGAAGAGAATGCTTTATTTAGGGACCAAAATGACATACTTTTTTTGTATGAAATATATTACATTTTGTTTTATTCCAAAAAGTGCATAGTTTCAAGCTTACCCTGCTCCCGCAGCTGCTCCAGGTATTGTTTGGCCAGTCGGAGTTTCTTTTCCTGAGGGGTTTCCTCAATTTCTTCTTCCTCATTGCGTCCTTTCTTTCTTTTTTCATGTTCAGGGAAGCTATGATAGCAAAAAGAAAATGTTACTATAGTGTTCTAATCTTTCCTCTCCTCTCACATACTCTCAATTCCATCTTCACGTTAACAAATTGATGTAAGAACATTCTACAAACACTGCAAACAGAAAAGATGTTCAGTCCAGGAGAATGAGAATAAAAGCTCAGTGCTCATGATTAAATACAGAAAGGATATTCAAAATATATGCAACATGTGCCAACCTGAAAATTTTAATTAAAAGAAGCTTGTTCACTTTCTTTTAGGTTATTGATAATGACATGTTTGCACAACTTGGGCAAATCCATTCCTTCTGCTCACTTAGGTAATTGAGTTCAAGCCAAAACATGGTTTCAAACAAATACCAGAACATTAAACCCACATACAAATATCTTCACGCTTGCAAGAATCTGCTCTTTCTACAGGTGCACGGATCCACTACCATATGTATATTGCTAACTGACATCTAGTTATAAGTAACAAATACCACTAATGGTACAAACTATAAGCATTAATGTCAACTTCTGATATTTGAGAAAAGTATTTACTTGAATACTTGTACTCCACCTTTAATGTATATGGTAGAGACTAGAAGTTGCAACTTCTAACTCAAACCATTAACTAATAAATATTTAAATGTAGAATATAATAGGTGCACGCCACTATAAATTCTAGTGGGTAGGTTGGTTATCAAATTGAATTCTAAAAGGGGCAGCAGCAAAATAGGGTGAAAATATTAATTTGAGACACCAGTTACTATAGTGACTAAACATGGGATTACTGGTGGAGGGGTGGCAGAAGCCCGACTAAGGCAACAACCCCAATTCCTGTCGGGGTGAACCACTAAATTAACCCGTGCTTAACAAACTGGTAGCTTGGCACAAAGCTTTCAGGCTTAAGGTTGAGACAATGTGTGAAGTATTTATGAAGCACACAAAAACACAACATAATAATCCCAATGCAATTTAGAAACAGAGTACATTTCAATATACTGATACTAGAACAACAAAAATCCAATCATTAGAACCAGGGTTATTGAATTTGTAGGTAAAAATAGCACCTAGAAGCAGAAGGTGCCTCTCCTGGTATTCTGGTCACGCTAGACGGGGGAAAGTGGCATTTTCAGGTAAACCATAAAGGAGCACGGTTCGAACACAAGGACCAGGTTAGTCTCATAGAAGAGCTACCTTCATAAGTCTGGAAAGAAGAGTTTGGTAGTTTGGTTCGGATTGGAGGATGCCACGAGGATGAGGCTTTTGGCGTGCAGAGCAAGACGAGCATCGTGGATGGTCATTGCTGTAGCGTAAAAAGCTGGTTGTCTCTGGGGCATTGCACTGGTTGATCATCGCAGACAGTTGCTGTTGACTTAAAATGCAGGTCTGGTGTTGCCCATCAAAGCGAACGGCTGCTATTGGCATGAAGAGCAGGCCCGCTGATCTTTTGTTGGCGGTCGTAGCAAGAGAAAGAAGTTTTGTACGTACTGGCCCGTTCAGTCATGAAAAGTCTAAACTTCAGGATTTTCAAAATGTTCTCCAGAAGGAGTTCTTACTCATGCCAGTCAAGAGTTCAGGACCTGGGGTGACATACTGGGGTACACCAATTAGGGATCAGGACTCACTCCAGCAGACACTGGAGGTTAGCCAAATGACCTATAGAGTCACTCTGGGTAACAAATGCAAGCGGGTCCAATCTTCCTTCTTCAGACAGCAAGGAAGGCATTCCAGCAGCAGGGCAGTAATCCTTCTGCATCCTCCACAGGTCTAGGAGTGTTCTGATGAGTGGTTCTCAGGGTACCATTTTTATACCTGGTGGCAGATTTTGCTTTTGAGGATTTCTTGATCAACCCCCAAACTGGTTCTAGCCAATGGTTCCCTTTCCTCTGTTCCTGGCTCCAATTGATCTAGGCCAAAAGGCACGGTAGGCCTGGTTTCAGATTCCTTTGTGTGTGCTGAAGGCATGTCCCTTTGAAATTAAATCAGAGCAGAATATAGTTCCTCCCCAACCAACCTGGCAGGAAAGAGCCTCACACCCAGATTCCCTTTATCTCACTGCCTGGAAGCAATACACAAACCCAAACAGAAGAGCCATTGACGGCCATGGGATGCAGGACACTGGCAGAAAAAAAAACAGTAGGTTTAGGCAAGAAAATACAAACTTTCTAAAAGTGCCATTTTCAAAATTGTAACTTAAAATCCAACGTCCGCATTAAAAAGGATTTTAAAATACAATTAACACCTATTCATTGAAATAAGGTAACCAAGTGTTTGTCATTTTTCACTGATGAAAGGCTCTCTCCCACAGACTAGGTTTTACATATGCTGGCAGTGGAAAGTTCAAACGCACACCATGCTTTTTAAATGCAATGGACCTGGCCCTAAGAAACACAGCCAACTTTCTAAATACCATGCACCCTGCCCTATGAGCTTTTGGAGCTCACCTTAACAACTTATAACTATTAAAAAGGAAGGTTTAGGCAAAAGGTTTAATTTTCCTGGTCGAAATGGCAGCTTAAAGCTGCAATACAGTCTGCAGTAGCAGGCATGAGACAGGTTTTAAAAAGCTACTTTAATAAGTGGCACAATGAGTGCTGCAGCCCAATATTTGTGTTTACTTTACAGGCCATTGGGTACATGTACTACCATGTACTAGAGACTAACAAGTAAAAGTGCCAATTAGGTGCCAAACGTTTAGTGAGCGAGAATAAGCACGTTGGCACAGTTCAATGGGGTAAATTGCATAGAGTACTAATGCTACCAAAAATTAGTTCAGCAAAGTTAGGGAGTGAAGAAAAAAAAGGTTTGGAGGAATACTACGCCACGGAAGTCAGGTCTAACAATGACCAACGCCTGAAAATCACAAAACTAACCAAGACAATATGGGTAAAATTCCACACCCAAAAAGTGCTTAGATTAGAGTGCAAAAACAATCAGATCATCTAGCTATAATACCAATTCACATGAAATGTATTTCACACTCATCTGCTGACAAATTCCCATGTAGTTATCCAATCAGGAAAAACTCAACAGCACAACAACTTGATCACATCTCCCACAAATGTTTAAGGAAATGGACCCTAGCTTCCAAAATGAAAGCAAGGTTGGAGTGTCCAGGGAGACGTCTGCAGTGACCCCCACTGGGCTGGCAAATAAATCACTCTGAAAGAGGAAGGTACGTCCTCTGGCTTTCTCCCAAGCGTTGCCAACCTTGGCTATTAAAACCGGAGACGGGACGATGTGGACTCAGGAAAAAGCTTTACATTAGAATGACAATCCGAGGACAGGTGTGCTTGTTGGGATACTAAGTTATCAAGTCCCCTTATAACTGAAGAATTCTGATTTCTGTAACTAGTAGAAATTGGTTATTTCGAAATCTGTATATCAGTCAAAGCAGATGTAGTACTGAAAAATAAGAGAAGTGACCGATGCTCCCTTTAGCACTAAGACATGCTCACAAACGCTTCCTTTACCCTTCGGTTTCTGAATCACTTGAGATCTCCTCATTATGTCGGGAAACAATCTTCTTTCGTGGCTTTCCATCTGCTTCAGTCTGCTGAAAAATGAAGACAAGGCATAAGACACATGGGTATGTGGGTTCAGCTGAACATTAGTTTCCAATATAAAGAGCACTGCAGAAAAACAAGGGCAGTAGGGAAAATAAATAAAGTAAGCAGAAAACAATATGCCAAATGTAGGAATAAGTTCAATATGGGCATGGAAAACTAGAGCTTCATTAAAACAAATCTACATACCAAATAAAGGATCACACCAGCCAAAATCAAAAACTCGCAGGGTGCAGCAAATGATTTTACCTGTCTTAATTTGGTAAATCTCCAATTAAGCAAGAACAGAAACAAACAAAGAACACTGAATCGTTGATAGTTTAATTTTACAGACCATTACATCACAATGTCTTATTTTAGTATATTAAAGGATGCCTAAAAAGAACTTGCTGCCCCTATGGCATCACTGTGAAATTACATTTCTAATCCAACCAGGAGGCTTCTAAAGTGCAAAAACACCGCCATTTTCACAAATTCAGAAGCTATCAAAACATCAACAATTCAAAAGTTAAACTGAAATGGCTAAGAGTTGTAAAGCCGTTTTCCAGTGCATTACGAGTGACAATAAGAAAACGGCATTCTGGAATACAACCAAGAAGCAACCTATGCTTAATTTAATGGCAGGGATGAACTTTGGTTTTGGTTTTCCAGGCCTGGCTAAACATGGCTAATCTTAAACAAGTAGCTTTCAAGTCTGAGACTACACGTTTACAGCAAATGCAAATGTTACAAAAACATATTAAAAAAACTAACTGATGCACAAAATAGTAATGAGTGATACAGAGTACAAGTTCCAGTGGCAAGGAATACTAATCAAGTGCACAGCTACTTTTTAGGCCAGCCTGGGCAGTGCTGCGCCGCACTACCTTGCCGGCTGACCGATCATCAAAACCAGTCATGAAATAAAACAGAGGACGGTTTATACTGACTGACTTCCAAAAGCATAAATCTGGCAATCAAATTTAGAATAACACCACATACTGCATTTGAAATATCAGATTATACCAGATTTTTTTAAGGAGAAACTAGATTTTTGAACTAATTATGCACAGACCGCAGGAAAATGTGTTTTTTGCCCTGAACAAGTCAGAGAGGATGAAACGTGTTTGCTACGGTCTTTATCTTGCCGAAAAAGAAGTCATGAATAAAGAATATGATGAAACAACTCTGCTGAACTACCATTCTTTCGCCAAAATATGATTTATAAATGCTTATTTATTTTTTGTGTTGACATTTTTTATTAAAAAGTTTTAGACGAAAATACAAATAAACTTACAAATGCAAGGAGAGAGCATAATAAGATATTGATAAATGAAACATAGTACAAATGAGAAATTGTTTTTTTTTTTTACATAAGATATGACAAATGTGAGGGGGCAAAAATAGCAAATATTCCATAATTCATAAAGCAATGATAATAGGAAGATACGAGGAGAGGTGTAATAGAAGAGAAGAAAATAGAGAAAAGAATAGAAAAAAGAACGAAAAAGAAAGAAAGAAAAAGAAAGAGGAAATCCAGAGTAACAAAAACAAATAGTAAGGGAGATGGAACCAAGAAAGATGAGAAGAGTTGAAGAGCAGAGTAACAGGAGAAGGGGACCATAAAAAGAACAGAATTAAGAAGGGATAGCAGTCGGAGGAGAGGAAGGAGTGGAGACAGAGTCACTATCCACCGTGGTTTCCAGGAATGGGGACCATGTTTGGAGAAAAATGGAAACCTGATCCTGTAAATTATACGTTCATGAGAAGCAGTTTGTACAATTGCCACCAGCCACTCTTCCTGAGAAGGAGACAAGGAAGACTTCCAATGACGTAATATACAAATTTTGGCTGTAGCCAAAGCAGTATGGAGAAGACAAGTCTGTGGTTTAGAAAGCTTCGGAAGGCCACGAAAATCATGTAAAATAATATTTGCAGAAGTAAAGGGTAGAAGTAATGACATGGTATTAGCCAAAGTCTTTCTTATAAAAAGCCAAAATGATCTAGTACGGGGACATTCACAAATAATGTGCGTAATATCACAACGGGAAGCAGAACATCTCCAACACAAAGTATGTGATAGCAACTTAGCATGATGCAATTTAACTGGAGACCAGTGCCATTCATAGATCATTTTAAAAATGCAGAATTTGAGGCAAGCTTCTCGGACACCCTTATGCAATCCTTCCAGAATTTGATCCCATTGAGTATTGGAATATGTAACTGATAAGCGCGATTGCCATTTCAGTTGAAGAGCTTTTGAGAGGGGTTGCGAAAATAGAGGATGCAAGAAAGTCTTATACAGACCAGAGGTTACACCTTTAAGATTTCCCCACAAATGCAGATAAGACAAAATAGGAGATACGGATAACAATTCAGGTGGGGAACCTAAATGTTTTGTGATAGCTTGTTGAAGTTGAATATATTTACAGGATTGTGTGGGTGGTAAGTGCAATTCCTCACTAAGTTGGGAAAAAGATTTAAAAGTGCCACCATGAAGCAGTTGCTCTAGAGCACGGGTACTCATAGAAAGGCCCGCGGGCCGCCAGCGGCCCGGCAAGCCTTCCCTGGCGGCACGCGGACCAAGCAGACATCGTACCCGTGATTCAAAAAAGCATTTTTAAAGCGTGTGTGTAACCGGAGTGAGACTCAAAGGGGGCCGAGGTGAAAAGGGAGGACGTGGCGGCAAAGGTTTAAAGGGGGAAAAAGGTCACAGGGGCATTGATGGACTCAAGGTGAGTTGCGTAATCAAATATTAAAATTAAAAGCAAATATTATAAAAAACAATGTTTGTTTACTTTGCCACAGGGTGCCCCGTGAAAGCTGTAAAACCCTTCTGCGCATGGCTTTGTTCGCGTAGTCAAGGCAGCGAGGGAGAGGGAGCTTGAGGGATTATTAGGTGGGGTTTGGGCGTGCAGGTGAATGGCAGTGGGAGGGGTGTTTGTGAGGGAGAGCGCAAGGCTGAGCAAGGGAAAGAGAGCGGGTGTGAGGGGAACATGCGTAGGGGTGCTTGAGAGAGTGCGAGGGTGTCTATGTGGTGGAAGTGAGCGGCGGGTGAGGCTTGGAGAGTGAAAGAGTGAGGGTAAGCTTGAGGGATGAGGGGGTTGGGCATGAGGGGAGAGCAGGTGTGGATGTATGATGTGGGGAGGGTGTGGCACATATAGATTGGTGGTTGTGGGCAAGGGTGTGTATGTGGTGAAAGTGAAAGGTGAATGGATGTGAAACTGGCTGAAGGAGAGAGCAAGGGTGAGCTTGAGGGACGAGGTGGGGTTTGAGTGTCAGGGTTGAGCACACATAAATTGGTGAGTGGGTGTGTGATGCATGTGGTGGAAGCGAGAGGTGGATGAGGTAGTTTGTGCGGTGCTGTTTTGTAGTTTCGTGTTAGGGCCGAGGATGGAGGTAGGTTGTTTATGAGAGAACACAGCATGAAAGCCTGGGGGACACAGCAATTGGCAGTACTTAATTTGAGCCGGTGGGGGCCAGCTGCACTCATTTTTGGTAACAAGTACTTGTTTTTATGTAGTGTTTGCTATCAGGTCACCATGTCACCCAATGTAACTGTACTCAATTTCTCAGCCTGGGAAGGCTGAATACCTGAGTCACCCTGCCAAAAAACGCCTGTGTGACCTGTAACACACTACCTAATGTGTAGGCCCTGTCTATATAGTATGGGTGATCCTCATCTCTGTCTCTCTACAAATCGTTTGCTCGGCATCCACTCCTGCAATAAATTCTCTGTTCACATCCATACATGCCGTTTCTTGGCCGCAGCTTCCCCCTGCCCATAAGAAGAAAGAGTTAATCACACGGAAGTCAGCAGTGGAGAGAGCGAGCCTCAGCGCCTACCCTATACTCCCCGGTGCCCCCCTCCCTCCCCTCCCATCACCTCACAGTCCACGCAGGCCCTGCCAAAATAACATCTCAGAAGTAATGTGGGCACTGGGCAGACATTAAATGTCGCTTACAGCAGTTGCCACATTACAGTTTGACAAGAAATCCGTCACGATCTGTTGGACAGATCTGATAACGGTTTACTATACCACATATGATATCAAACAAAAACATAATACAACGAGTGAAAGGGGCGTCTCGTTCATTTTGCAGAGGCAAAAATGTGTTCTCTCATTCTGCAGAATGAGGGAAGGGGAGTGAGGGAAGGGGAGTGAGGGAAGGGGAGTGAGGGTGGGAGTGAGGGAAGGGGAGTGCGGAAAGGGGAGGGAGGGAGAGTGGGAGGGAGTGATAGAAGGGGAGTGAGGGAGGAAGTGAGGGAAGGGGAGTGAGGGAGGAAGTGAGGGAAGGGGAGTGAGGGAAGGGGAGTGAGGGAAGGGGAGTGAGGGAAGGGGAGTGAGGGAAGGGGAGTGAGGGAAGGGGAGTGAGGGAAGGGGAGTGAGGGAAGGGGAGTGAGGGAAGGGGAGTGAGGGAAGGGGAGTGAGGGAAGGGGAGTGAGGGAAGGGGAGTGAGGGAAGGGGAGTGAGGGAAGGGGAGTGAGGGAAGGGGAGTGAGGGAAGGGGAGTGAGGGAAGGGGAGTGAGGGAAGGGGAGTGAGGGAAGGGGAGTGAGGGAAGGGGAGTGAGGGAAGGGGAGTGAGGGAAGGGGAGTGAGGGAAGGGGAGTGAGGGAAGGGGAGTGAGGGAAGGGGAGTGAGGGAAGGGGAGTGAGGGAAGGGGGGGTGAGGGAAGGGGACTGAGGGAAGGGGACTGAGGGAAGGGGACTGAGGGAAGGGGACTGAGGGAAGGGGACTGAGGGAAGGGGACTGAGGGAAGGGGACTGAGGGAAGGGGACTGAGGGAAGGGGACTGAGGGAAGGGGAGTGAGGGGAGTGAGGGAAGGGGACTGAGGGAAGGGGACTGAGGGAAGGGGACTGAGGGACTGAGGGAAGGGGGCTGAGGGAAGGGGAGTGAGGGACTGAGGGAAGGGGACTGAGGGAAGGGGAGTGAGGGAAGGGGAGTGAGGGTGAGGGAAGGGGAGTGAGGGAAGGTAAGTGAGGGTGAGGTAAGGAGAGTGAGGGTAAGAGAGGGTGAGGGAAGGGGGGTGAGGGAGAGGGAAGGGGAGTGAGGGAGAGGGAAGGGGAGTGAGGGAGAGGGAGGAAAGGACGGAAGGGTATTGAGGGAGAGGGAAGGGGAGTGAGGGAAGGAGAGAAGGAGAGGGAGGGGGAGGGAAGGAGAGGGAGGGAAGGAGAGGGTGAGGGAGGGAAGGAAAGGGAGAGGGAGGGAAGGAGAGGGAGAGGGACGGAAGGAGAGGGGGAGTGAGACAGTCAGAGTGAGGGAGAGTGAGAGGGAGTGAGGCAGAGTGAGAGAGAGAGAGAGAGAGGGAGAGAGAGGGATGGAGGGAGACAGTGGGAGAGAGAGGGAGGGAGAGAGGGATGGAAGGAGATAGAGAGAGGGAGAGAGAGGGATGGAGGGAGAGATAGAGGGAGGGAGACAGAGAGAGAGAGAGGGATGGAGGAAGGGTGACAGAGAGAGAAAGAGATGTGTGTATGCCGGTTCTGGTAGCTCAGTGGATGAAGGCGTCCGCTGCAGGGACCTCTGTTCAACCTCATGGTCACAGTCTTTTTTGTTACTCTAACCCCGCCCCCTCCTCCACTGACCCCGCCCCAACCGGTGCAGCCCTCGGACACAAACCACACTATAAATTTGGCCCCCGAGAGAAAGTTTGTGAGTACCCATGCTCTAGAGAATGAACACCAGCTTCCTGCCACAGAGGCCAGGATAAAGTGCGACCACGAACACGAATAGCCGAGTTGAACCATAAAGGAGCTTTGACATGAAGCAGCGAATTAAAGTATACGATGATTTCTTTGCCAAGATTTATACATTTCAGATGAGAGGATTTTTAGGATTGGAAGGACTGGAACCCTTGCCATATAAAAAGGGACAAACCAAGACCAGGAGCCATAAGTGGCGTTCAAGTGGGACCCATTGAGGGATGTCTTTAGACTTAGGCAGAAAGAAGGAAAGTTGTGAAAGATGAAGGGCAAGTGAGTAATACTCGATAGAGCGAGGACCCAAACTCCCCTGCAATTGGTGAGATTTTAATTTGGCCAAGGTAAGACACGGTTTAGCCGTACCCCAGATAAAAAGTTTAATTTTTGAGTCAATGGACCGAAGAGTAGTTAAGGGAATGTTTAGAGGAAGCATACCTAGAACATAAAGAAATCGCGGTAGGGTAACCATTTCAACCACATGAACCCGTCAGAGGGATAAACATAGGGCCTTCCATTTATCAAAGTCTCTTTGCACTTGCACGATTAAAGGAGTTAAATTGTCCATAACTATATTATCCAATCCTCTGTTAATCAATATCCCT
The DNA here is from genome assembly GCF_964263255.1 of Lissotriton vulgaris. Lineage (NCBI taxonomy): Eukaryota > Metazoa > Chordata > Amphibia > Caudata > Salamandridae > Lissotriton > Lissotriton vulgaris. The sequence goes on from NC_141697.1 coordinate 916,399,244, forward strand.
AAATATTTAAGCCAGGATGATTGCCAATGAAAAGGAAAGCCAGAGATTGCAGCTTTTGTAGTACCAATGTACATGGGTAATGCTTCACTCTTATCCCAGTTTATCTTATAACCGGAGAAGGAAAAGAAATCATTGATGATGCGAAGGACAGCAGAAAGAGAACGGGGAAGATCAATAAGTGTGAGAAGAATATCATCTGCATATAAATATATTTTAGAATGACCAATTGGAAGAGGAACGCCTACCACTGCAGCCGATTGACATATTGCAGCAGCCAGAGGTTCCATTGCCAGAAGGAAAAGTGGAAAGTGGACAACCTTGACGAGTACCTCATCTAAATGGAAATGGAGAAGAAAGGAAACCACCGCAGTTAACTTGAGCTGATGGACTGTCATAAAGCAGTCATACTTTAGCTATAAATTGATTGCCTAATCCAAACCTTTGCATTATAGTAAAAAGGTACTCCCATTCAATGCGATCAAATGCTTTTTCAGCATCCAGAGAAAGAAGTAGGGCATCATCAGCAAGATGTTTAGCTGACCATAAAGCATGAGAGAGAGTACGTAAATGATTCAGAGATGAACGACTGGGAACAAAACCTACTTGTGAATTGTGGATTAAAGAAGGTAAAACCATACGAAGACGTGATGCGAGAATGATAGCAAGAATCTGAACATCAGAATTTAAGAGAGATATGGGTCAGTAACTATCGCAAAACAAAGGATGTTTACCAGGTTTTGGCAAAACAGCTATGATGGCCTTGTTGGAAATAGATCCAAGAGAAGATTCCTCCGCAGCTTCCCCAAATGCGGCATGTAAAGTATCAATCATACTCTGACCAGTCCACTTAAAAAATTCAGGAGGAAAACCATCATCACCCGGAGCTTTATGATACGGCAAGGCAGTTATAGCTAAAGAAATTTCTTCCTTCGTAATAACACCCTCAAGTAGGGCTCTACCATCACCTGAGAGTCACGGAAGATGTACCGCATCCAAAAAATTTGGGCATCTCTAGTGAATCTACATGAGTGCTTGGGGAGTAGAGAGATCTGTAAAATGAGGCCAATTCTTTAACAATTTCTTGCGCCGAGTAAGTAAATCACCACAACTTGATTTGATAGCTGGATTTGCCATAGCGGCCTCCCTCTGAGGCAGTTGCGCAGCCACAAACCGGCCAGCCTTTTTCCCCTGTTCATAGTGACGACCTTTCATCTTTTGTAAGGCATATTCAGCCTTAGAAGTAAAAAGACTATTAAGAGACATGCGCGCCTGCTCCAATAATTTACGGTTTTGGAGGGTTGGTTTCGAAATATATAGTTGAGAAAGCCGGCGAATGTCTTTCTCCAGATCAACTTAGTTGGCAGTGTTTTTCTTGTTATAAAGAGCAGCGTCCCGCATAAGTTGACCTCTAATGGTTGCCTTAGCAGCTGCCAAGACCATTCTCTTAGAGGAGATGGAGTCCTTATTATTTATACGATAATCACGCAGGTGTGACTGTAAAAGAAGTTTACCTGTTGGTGTTTTATATTTGTTTATGTTTAAACGCCATGACTTGCGCCCCGGACTGGAAAGACCCAAATCGAGAGATAAGAAAACAGGAGAGTGATCAGATATGGCTGCTTCTGAGAATCTTCGACTCTGTAACCAACCGGACTGTGTGTTGCGAAAGAAGAAAGTAGTCGAGACGTGAAAATGTACCTTGAGTAGAGGAAAAGAACGTGTATTCTTTATCGTGTGGGTGACGGAGTCTCCAATGATCAACAAGACCAGTGTCAGTAAGAATGTCACATAACATAGCTCTATCCGAGGCATTGACGGTATCAAGGCAACCTGTTCTGTCAAGGGCAGGGTCTAGAGCCAAATTCCAATCACCTCAATGAGAAATTGAGAAGCATTTATTTCTGTGAGAAGGCGATTTAGTCGAAGGATAAAATGTTTTTGGGACCTAGCGGAGCGTATACAGAACCAAGACAAATGAAAGAGTTTCCAAGTTCCAGCTTAACAAATACATACCGACCTTCCGGGTCAGACCATGTCTTGGAAATTGTAAAAGGGAGTGACTTCCAAAAAAGGATGGCTACCCCACATTTACGAACAAGGTTAGGGTTGGTGGGATCAGGCTTAGAAACACTACTATGAATGACTTTACCAACACAATCTCTGCTGAGTTTACTAGATTCAACATTGTCCAAATGAGTTTCCTGCAATAAAGCAACGTCTACATGTTTAGAGTGCAAATAGGAAAGAACGTTCTTGCGTTTTATATAATGGGTGAGGCCATGAACATTCCAGGAAATCACCAATAACGGATGAGTAGAAGACATGACAATAGGATTCAACAAGAAAATAAAAAGGAAAAAAAAAAAAAATAGAGAAAAGAAGAAAGATGTTACTCTGGGAAGCAGAAGACAAAGTGTGTATAGAAGTTGGAAAAACTGATTAAAAAAGGGAGATAAAGAAATAAGAGGGAAAAGGAAAGAGGAAAAGAAAAAGAAAAATAGGTTAGAAAAGCAGAGTGAAGATCTGGAATAGACAAAAGTAAGTAGAAATAGAAGGAAAGAAGTATTAGAGATGGAGATAAGAGAGAAAGATAAAAAAAAGAAAATGAAGAGAAAAGAAACCTAGACTGTTAACTACGGGTCTGCACGCACTGAAAGCAGCGCCAAGGGAGGCCGGACCCCCTCCCGAGTAAAGAAGAATGGGGATCTAGGGAACAAATGATAACATGGAATATGTGAAACGCAATGGAATAAAATGACATCATCAAAATCGTAAGAAACCATAAGATATTGTCGCGAAATATAGTCAGGAAAATAGAAAAAATCATTAAAAACGTGATATGAGAACCATACGATAAGAGAATAACATGAGGAGAAATGAAAGCAAGGGAGGTGAAATAAAAGAGAAACATGGTACATAATAGAAGGTGTGAAAGATCGAGGTAAAGAAATATGAAAGACAAAATAGAGGAAGAAATAAATCTAATATCGCCATAAAAAGGAGGGAAAGAAATAGAACGTAGAAAAAGAAGGGAGAGGAAGCACATATGATAATGCGTGGGAGGAGAAATATAAGAAAATATCAGAACCTAGTTTAAAATATATGAAACAACGAAATAAATATATATCGTAAAAGAGCGGAATATCTAGTGAAGTAAATATATAGTGTCAAGCTTAATAGTAACATCACCATAGGGAGAGGAATGAATAGGAAAAAAGTACCCCCATGTGAGAGGTAACATCTATTTAGAGCAAGGCCTGAAAATGGATAAATACTCTTAGAAGGCTGAAAATAGTGCCCAGTTAAAAAATAAAACAATAAGACATAGACCACAATATGAAACAGGAAACAAAAGTGACCATAACACAAAAACGCGACATGAATAATAGGGCAAGAAGAAAGGAAAGCAAAGGAGGTGGAATAAAAGAAAAACATGATACATAACAGAAGGTGTGAAAAATAGAGTTAAGGAAATATGAAAGATAAAGCACGAAAAGAAACAAATCCAACAATGCTATATAAAAGGAAGAAAAGAAATAGAAAGTAGAAGAAGGGGAAACAAAGTGATGCAGGAGAAGAGAAACAAAAGAAAATGACTAAGCTTAATCTAAACACATGAAACAATGAAACAAATAGACATCATGCAAGAGCGGAATAGCTAATGAATAAAATATATAGTGACAAGCTTATCACCACCACCATAGGAAGGGGAATGAACAGGAAGAAAAAAAACCATGGAAGAGGCAATATCTATGTGGTATATAATATGCAGAACCTGAAAATGGATAAATATCTTCAAAACTGAAAATAGTGTACAATTAGAAAATATAAAATAACAGTAAGGCATAGAGCACAATATAAAACATGAAGTAGAAGTGACCATATTATACAATGCATTGAATTCTCAGCTGGCGAATCAAGCAGCAAAAGCATTACCAACAACAAGTACTGCTATAAGCTTATAAAATAAGAAAAAGAAAACCGAGCATAAAAAAGGATTCAGTCAGCATCAGAAGGCTTCTTGAGAGGCAATCTAGACTGGTCTCTTTGCTGTGTGTTAGTGAGGGAGGAGACGGAATGTAGAGCTGAATCCCAAATCATCCTGAGAGCGAGGCAGACTGGTGAGATCCCTACCACGTTGCCAGGAATCAGTAGAGGTGTTCAAATGAGACGTTGGCAGATTTGTAGAGGAGGTCTTGGATTGAGGAGGTTGAGCATAGCAAGACGATTGAGTTTCCATATCAGACTTGATATCATCCAAAACCCGCTGGAGAAGTGCAGGATCGTAAAAGTCTTTGGATTCTCCATTTCTGGTAACACGAAAACGTGCAGGCTCAAATAATCCATATTTGATGTCCATTTGACATAGCTGGGGTCGTAGGGAAAGAAACGCCTTCCGCCGTTCATTTGTTTCTTTAGAGAAGTCTGCAGCCATATGGATGTATGACCTTGAAATAGAAAGGAGCCACGTGAACGAGCCATTGATAAGATCTGTTGGGTTTGTTCATGCTGAAGAAAACAGGCAATAATTGGTCTGGGTTTTGCAGAGGTACCAGAACGTGTAAGACCCAGTCTATGAGCAGGTTGGATCTCAAGAGGAGGAGCAAAAGAAATACCAGTCAAGATGGGAAGTGCATCACAGAGAAAGGTCTTTATGTCTTGATTTTCAATATTTTCCAGAAATCCAAAAAAACTAATAGTCTCTACGACTGCGATCTTCCAAATCGATGATCTTACTGTGTAGAAAGAGTAGGTCTTGATCTGAACCCTGAACAGAATCCAGTCGACTTTCCATATCCATTATTTTAGAGTCAATTACGTCAATCCTTGTATGAAAAGTAGTGAGTTCTGCCCTAATAGACTTAGTCTGTGCAGCCAATGATGTCATGGTAATATCCAGAACCTCCAGTCGACGGTTAACCCCAGAAAGTTCTTGCAAAATGTGTTGCATAGTATCAGACAAGGACTTGTCGCTCTGAGGTGATGCAGCTTGCGATGAAGGAGGCGATGCAGAGCCATTACCTTTAATTGTCGAAGTAGAGGGTTGTTTTACCACTTCAGTGAAAAGTGTCTGCTTAGGTCCACAACCACCATTTCTATTATTAAACATTTCAGTGCACCGTTGTAGTGGTGGTCTACAATAGTGAATTGATGAAATATTGGAATATGAGGCAATGATGAAACCAATGGTGCATCAAATAAAGAAATAATTAAAAATGTGCAGCAAGTTAGTGACCAATACAAACAGCATAAAGTTAATGCTTGAAATTGGAAAAACACTTAAGTATTGCCAAAAAAACAACAAGTATTGTTTCACCAAACCAATGCAATACTGGAGTAATAAATCTTGCGTGCCAAAACTACCTCAGAAACAAAGCATGTGAGTGCAGTGAATGAGAGCGACAACAGAGCAGCAATGCTGTGGGAATAAATTGTAAAAAGGCATAACGGTCTGTATACATTGAGAAAGTGCATCTCTAAATATGAAGGCAGTACATGAGAGCAAAATCACGGTCCACTCACAAAAAAACACAGTTAGAATAAAACATGAGCTTAGAGCTCTGGTATGGAAAACGTGATGGTGAATGAATTCCAAACATTCTCCATAGTGGTACGTGTTATAAGGCCATAATGAGAGAACAGCCTGAAATAATAAAAGTGAAGGAAAAGTCAGAGATTTGATGGAGGTAAGTAGTTCTGCACCAAATGTCTCGTAAAACAGCAAAAATAAAGTGTCAAAATCCAATTGAGGGGTTAATTAATTTTTCACCAACTGTCATTTAAGGCAGAATAATGAAGTATGTAAAGCTCATTTGAAGAGGTTCAAAAAGCAAAATGAGGCAGAGCTGAAATTCCTGGGTGAAATACTTCAAACGGCCTCCAGACAGTGAAAGTCATTGTGTAAAATTAATTCTCAGAGGACTCCACCACTGAACTTCGAAGAAATCCTCTGATAAATGCATTGAAATAGGGCGCTGTGTGTTAGGAATACACACAATGTTATTCACATCATATTCACTGTCATCATAGGAGCGCGGCCTCGTCGTCTGAGGGGGTGCGGCCTAAGGCATGAAAAAGCCCAGCCCTGAAGTTGCGAGAAGCGGGGCTTACCCTGAGAGGAGGCGCGGCGCCATCCACACGCAGATCTCGATGCGCGTACCAGAGCAGTCGGTGACGTCGTCATCATGCCGGAAAGTAGAGGGAGTCAACGCTGCCCCATGAAGAAGACCGTCGCTGCGCTCTACACAGTCCCCGCTGACATTGGAGCACGAAAAGCAGGATCCAGGCTACCAGGTAAGAGAGGGAAGCTCATAAGGGGTCCGTCCCTCGGCAGAGCTCGTCCCTCAGGCGGCCATATACCTGCGTGGCCAGACCATGCCCCCCATAAATGCTTATTTAAAACTAATCATTTCTTGTGAACCTTAACTGAAATCAGAGTACTGGATCATTGTGTGTTGTTTATGGTAAAGTGAGACACTGTCTTAGGAGATTTAGGGGTTTTGGATCTCCGGTCCTTAGCACCTTGCCTGCTTAGATAAAAATTCACAAGGATAGGTGCAATTTTGTATTGCCTCAAACCCCGTTCTATCTGCACAACAATTCGAAAGGTCAACTGAAATGGCTAAGAGAGTTGTAAAGCAGTTATGAGTGACAATAAGAAAACGGCATTCTGGAATACAACCAAGAAGCAACCTAAACTTAATTCATGGCACGGATGAACTTTGGTTTTGGTTTTCCAGGCCTGGCTAAATATGGCTAAATTTAAACAAGTAGCTTTCAAGTCTGAGACTACACGTTTACAGCAATTGGAAATGTTACAAAAACATTTGAAAAAACTAACTAATACACAAAATAGTAAGGAGTGGTACTGAGAGTACAAGTTCCAGTGGCAAGGAATACTAATCAAGTGCACACCTACTTTTGAGGGCCAAGCCTGGGCAGCGCATGCGCTGCTCTGCGAGGCATGCTGTATTCAGGTAGGGACTTTAAGCCTCCGCCCATATTTTTCATTGGCTCGTGTCATTGTCCGCTGTAAACTGAGTCTGTTCATTAGTCAATAGGCTTAGTAGTCCCTCCTAAGTCCCGCCGGGTCTCATTTTGTAACCTCCCATGGTGACACCTGTTACGTGTGTTGTTACTCAGTAGGCTTTAATTACAGCCTGCAAGCACTATTTTCTCAAATAGCTTTGACCTGCCAACTGCTGATGCAGGCAGACACACTCTCTAACACTTTAAAAAAAAAATTATAGCATTAACGCATTTGCAATGCAATATGTCTTGCATTGAGTTTAAGCTATTGGCATTGTAAATGACGACGTCTTTAATTTATCAGTTTTAAAAAACAACACATAAATAAAAGGCATTGTCATTTACAATGTCAATAGCTCAAACTCTCGTAAATGCAAGACCTACTGCATTGCAAATGCTGGTTAGGTTTGAAGCACACAGTTCTGGGCACAGGTCTAGCATAAAATGAAAACAGCCCAGAGTCACAGGTTTCATAATTATAGGTTCTTAATGAATTAGGCATTACACAAAAAAAATTACTTAATTTTAATCTATTTAATGTTGAGATTTTGACATGCAGTCCGTTACAGACAAAATCAAGTGTGATTTTTTTAAACAGTGATTATTCGCTGTCTAACGCAGAATCACCCATCATAACTAAATTGGGAAAGGAAGATCAGAAATTTAAAATCGGTAAATGTTGAAGATTGTCTATTCAATGACTAGAGTGCATTGAGGTTCACGGTGGGTCAGAAACATTGCCTGCTGGCGCGGTGCGCACTGGATTTCAATTTGTGAACCAGATTTGGAATTATTAGATTGCGCTTAACCAAAGGATACAGGATCGTTGAAATTATTGGCTACTATTTCACTACAGAATATTTCAGTTTCAGGTTACACTGGCTACAGATGTGTTCAAACACTCTTGTGAAAGTGGAGCAACTTGAACTTGGCTCTTTCTGTGCAGTAATAGTCGAGTTAGGAGTTCCAAAAAGCAGGGTTACTGCAGAATCTGGTTCCAAACAGACCAGTGACTAACTGGGATGCGCGAGTTGTCTGTAAGGACGGGATGCACGAGTTGTCGGTAAGGACTGCCTGCTCTTAGGTGTGTCAGCAAGTAAGAACATTTGGAAGCCTCTCACTCAGGCTCAAAATACGTAAATCAAAGTCTGGAGAGGGATTTTCTTTTCCTTAATTCACCAAGGTTTTCCAACATGTTCAGCAATTCGGTGGACTCGAAGATCACAATCTCACACTGAAAAGCTGAATTTAATCATTTAAGTCCTATGTAGGACTCCAGCATCATATGCAAGCATCATGCAACAAAAAATCTCGGTAACCTCCCTTATGTATAGCTTCATGCAAACTAGGGCATAGCTTCATAAAAAATAATAAGAATTACAAAACAGAGAGCAAGCTGATCAGCTACTGACAAACATTAAATTGTCATCTTGAAGGTATCATTCGGGTAGAAGCTGAATTGAACGAAAAATGTATTTTAATTGTAATGGACGAGGCATCGGCTGTATGCCCCTGTAATTATGTACTTACATACAACACCTATACCTACTATGCTTGGAGTTCAATAATCAGAATACCAACTAAACTAAATAGGGTGCTCCTCCTTCAACCTGAAATAAAGACAATACAACTGGCAATGGTGAGTTGGGGACATAGGCCTAGTGGGGGGAGAGAATAAAGGGCCAATACTATGCGCTTCCTTCTACAATCTGGTACAATGCGGGAATCATTTTTCGTAATTGCTCCCCCTCACACTCGCCCTGAACTCTGATTCTTGGCTACTGTGTGGTATCCCCTCAAAATGCATTTCCTTAGCTACAGCTCTAAGAATGTTGGTCCAGCAAAAACAACGAATTGTTTCTTAGGTATCTAACACAAGTTCAAGATGGTTCCAAAATTCCAGAGACACAGCATAGCCTTAAGGTCTGTATTAAGTTTCTAAATCCATCACGGTGGGTTTTGGAGTCAATAGACCAGTACACTGAGGATCACCCCATTTAAGAGTTTCACTAGTCATGTGCATCAAACCTCTATACAGAACATTAGTTTTGGGGTGGGTTGTGTTAAGAAATTTGCTTCTAGTCAATGGAAATCGGTATATCGGTTGAAAGTTGCAAACAGCTAGAACTTGAGAATGGTAACGCACCTGCATCTAAGCACTTCCAGGTTTTGTGGATGGGAGAAGTAAAAACACACCTTTTGAAACCACAATGACATGAATGGCAACTCCACCAGCTCCTCAAGGGAGACCCAGCTGAACTAGAGTAGACTCGGTTGACTCCGGTTTCCCACAAGTTCAGCACTCACCAGTCTAAGCCTGTACCCAAATCACAAAAATAAAAAGAGTAGCTGACACAGGCAGGGAAAGAGAATCTTGCATCTTCCCTTTGAACCAGTCCTTTTCAGTTTAACTCTAAAGGTCTAAAGTACCCGAACAGTGCAGTCCATTAAAGAGAAAGAAAAGAAACTGGTGGTACTTACCTGCCTGGTAAAGACTGCAATGTACAGGTCAAGCAGTGCAACGTCTGTGGCGTGAAGGCTTCAAAATCAAAAAAAAATGCGCTTTGACAATATTTTTTTTTTGTTTTGTTTTACAACAGACAAGGTCCCAGCACCTTCCAAAATAAAGTTCTGCAAAACAGTGCCAAAACAAAACCAGAAATGACAAAGCAAAAGGCGTCAAGCCTAAAGAGGACATTGGTGAAAAAAGACGGAGTGGAAAGCGCGGCGCCTGCTAAAGATGCAGGTCAAGTTGTCAGGCCAAAGACTAAAGAGTCTGCTTTTCGTCAACCTACCGTCACGGAAAGCTTTGCCAACACTCCCGTAACTGCTCATGCCACTAGCGGTCTGCCTGCAGCTAAACACGGGACTATCACGGACTCCAGCACGGACAGAAGAAATGGTGTAGACCCGGCTTCTGAAACTACCGGAATCAGCGCTGAGGGAGCTAGTGGAGCTGGCGTTGGCGCTGGCGTTCTCAACACAGATGCGGACTCCATGCACAATCCTGGGGTCGCTAGGCAACCAGGAAGACCGGCAGCAGCAGAGGCAGGTAAGCCGGCTACTGCAATGCCTGCGTCCACGCCCGCCCTGGAAGTGAGCAGCTCTGCAGGAGCAATGATTGTCGAGGGCAAGGCAAGTGGTGGTGTTGTGGCTGGACTGAATCAGGGGCTACAGGCACAGGATAGGAGTCGGACCAAAACAAGCACAAGCACAAGCAAAAGTGTAAATCTGACGGCGATGAGTGATTACCGAGCCCTGCACACTCAGCTTCCTGGGGATACTTCGGATGTGGCGGTAATCTCCCTTACTAAGGTATTAGAACATACGAATCAGGGGGCCGCATTACATGAGTTACATGAGACAAATGTAAGCGAGGGGAAGGAATTCGTTACTACTGTTGGCATTAACGCAGCTAGCCTATTATACAACAAACCCCTAACATGGGCAGAAACTATGGATTTAAATGCAGAGAATGGGGGATTTAAATCAGGCGGTGATTCCTCCACCTCAGCAGAAATTGGTATTGCCAGCGGTTCTGCCTCAGCAGAGAGATTCTACTCTGTGGAAGAAGACACACAGTCACAATCTCTGCCCTCTGAGGATGTTTGCTCTGACGAGTCCACAGGTATTGACTCACTTAGCAGCTCCCCGGCAAGGAAAAGCTCACAAAAAAAACGCCTGTCTAAAAGGAAACCCTCCACTGCAAGCAGCACCACTGATCCTACTAAAAAACTAGCGTGGGACTACTCAACCACTACCTTCTCTTTTATGGAGCAGGACAGTCCAGCAACTTTGACCGGGGATCACGGCTCTGCTCAATCCTCACAGCCTCCTGTTACGCTTGATCTTTTGTTTAACACCTTGAAATTAATGCAGACAGAGGCTAGAGGAGAGAGCAGGAGGGCAAGACAGGAATCTAGGAAGATCCAAAATAAACTTAGAAGTATAAGCAAAAGACAGGATGAGATGGTTGAGAGAGTGGTACATGTGGAGGAAAGGACTAGTAAAGTGGAGGATGATCTGAGAGGCTTGAAATCTTATAAGGAAGAGCATCAAAAGGTGGCAGAGGATGTTAACTGGAAGCTGGAAGATTTTGAGAACAGGCAGCGTCGGAATAACATCAGATTGCTGGGCGTGGAGGAAGGTCTGGAAGGGGAGGACCCCAGGCAGTTTGTTGTGGATTTGTTAAAAGGGGCTTTCCCGGAGTTGGCTAGTTGGCAGTGGGAAATAGAAATTCAAAGAGCCCACCGTTTCCCTTTTTTTCTTAAAAGGGGTCAGGCTCAGGCTGGGGGCCAGAAGGGGCAACCGAGGGCTTTGCTAATATTCGTAGGGAATTTCCTTCTCAGGCAGTTGATACTGGACAAAGCAAAGCCAGAGTCAAGACGTTCTTATAACAATGTTACGTTCTTTGCAAGACCGGACTTTTGTCACGCCACAGTTGAGCGTAGATGGAGGCTGAGGCAATTGATACCGCATGTCCAGGCTTTGGGTTCTGAAGCCTATTTGCTTTACCCTGCAAAACTGAAAATTGTGACCAAGGGTCAGTTTAAAATTTTCTTTTCAGAGATTAAGGCAAAAGCCTATATGATAGAGGTTTTGGGATATAAAGAGAAAATGTAATGGAGTTAGTCTGATATGTTTGCAATATTGGCTGGCAGTGGGGAGGTGTGGCGGCTGCTGCGTCCCCGGCGTCCACATATAGGTCATGTTTGACCTATTTGCCTGTAGGGGGGGAGGGGGGAGGGGTACTCGGGGAGGGTTCAGGGTGGTGGGGGGGGTAAGGGGTGGGAAAAAAAGGCACACACTATACACAGCGAAATGCAGTTTTCAGCAGTACAAGGTTTGGTTTACATGGAGGATAAAGGAAGCCCTGGGCTTGATTAAGAGATGGAATTCGAAGTTGGCGTTTCCCTTTGATGTTTTTTGATGTCTTGTCGAATTTTGTCATTTAATGTTTGCGGTCTTAATGATCTCCAAAAGAGGCTGCGAGTCTCAGCATTTTGTAAATCAATGTCTCCCGATCTGATTTGTTTACAGGAAACTCACGTGGAGGGTGGTAAGGGGTTTTTGTTGGAACAAACTGGATTCAAAGTTCTAACTTATACGAAACAAGCCTCAAAAACTCGAGGGGTGGCGATTTTGGGAAAGGGCGCAGATTGTACTGTACATAGGAGTAAAGAAGACATTTGGGGTAGATGGGTGATTATAGAATTGAGTTTCAGAGGGGTTAGGTTCACTTTGGTCTCAGTGTATGGCTCAACCTGCGATGATCCGGACATTTTTCAATTTCTTGATGACGAACTTCCAACTTGGCCAGAACCGATTGTTTGTTATGGGGATTTTAACATCAGTCGCCCGGCGAACATTGAGTTACAATTAGGTCATTCTTATATAGGGAGGAAGAAAAGGGTGCACAGAGCAATAGCGAACATGGCTTTGAATAATGCTCTCTCAGACGTTTGGGCCAACCTGCACCCGCAGTTAGATGGGGATACATATTTTTCTGCCCCCCATAATATTACAGTAAGATTGGACTACTTTTTAATATCTAATGCTCTGCTAGGTAAGATACAGATGAAAAAGCTCCCTCGGTTAGTTTCAGACCATAACCCATTATTATTGGTACTGAACTTATCTGGGGTAGGTAGGAAAACTTACAAATGGACTTTCGAGCGAGCTCTGTTACAAGATGAGTGCTACCGTAAGCACATGGAAAAATGGATTAAGGAGTTTTGGTTGAACAACAGGGGTAGCACAAGCAGCGGATTTATTTGGGATGCATTCAAAGCAGGTGTTAGAGGAGAGACAATAAGCTTCTCAACTTATAAGCGAAAAAAGGAAAGAGAGCTGTTCGACCAACAGGTTAATTCTCTTCTGAATGCTGAGTCCGAGCTAAGTAGGTTAATTCTGGGTGGGCTCCCGCTGGATCATCAATTGCTGGAGATCATGATTTTAAAGGCAGAAATAGCGGACTGCATTACTAAGAAGATAGTAGCTAGCTATTTAACAAAGAAGGAGCAGGCGTGCGAGTTTAGTGAACGGATTGGTCATATTCTTGCTGTCAGAGCTAGGCAGAAAGCCAACGCAGGGGACATTAAAAATATAGTTGATAGCCTAGGCAATTTAATCTTTGATTCTGAGGGAATAAGAAAAGAATTTTGGAAGTTTTATTCGGAATTATATGATAGAGAGACAGAGCCAGAAGTTGAGAATATCAGGAATTTTTTAGGAAATATTCAACTTAAAAAATTAGAGTCAGAGGAAAAAACTATACTCGATGCCAACATAACATTAGAAGAAGTGATGCTAGCCTTAGCAGATCTCCCTTCATCAAAGGCTGCAGGACCAGACTTGATACCAATTGAATTTTACAAGACGTTTATTTCAGGTTTTAGTGTAGATCTTCTGGATATACTTATGCAAGCCCAGAGAGGTATTTCAATCCCTAATTCTTGGGGTGAGACAGAGGTTATTGTTATTTTGAAAAAAGGGAAGCCTGCTTCAAATCCTGGGTCATACAGACCTATTGCATTAATGAATGCCGATGTAAAGCTATACTCAAAAATTTTGGCCACAAGGATGTCCGTTGTAATAGAAAAGCTAGTTACCCCAGTCCAACATGGTTTTATTCCGGGGAAAGGGACCACTGAACACATTAGGACTGTGATTACCTGTTTTGATGCTATGGAGGTTACAGGCGGCCCTGTCGCGGCTCTATTTCTAGATGCTGAGAAAGCCTTCGACAGGGTCGCTTGGGAATATTTATGGGAGTTAATGAGAACTTTTGGGTTTGGGGATAATTTTATAAAAGCAATTCAGGTTCTCTATAGAGATCCTACGGCTAGAATTAAAATTAACCGAGAGTTATCAGCGCCGGTGCAGATTAAAAGAGGAACAAGGCAAGGCTGTCCTAGTTCCCCTCTTTTATTCGCATTATACATGGATCCTTATTTACGTAGGCTCGAACTCAATCCCAGCATCTCCCCATTGTGTGTAAATGAGTCAGCAGTGAAAGTGCTGGCATACGCAGATGATGTGGCGATAATTACCTCTAACCCTGAGATGGCAATAGGGGTAATAGAACAGGAGGCCCAAGAATTTGGTAACATTTCCGGCTATAGACTCAACAGAGCTAAAACACAGATCATCAAAAACTTAGCATCTCAATGTAATGATCCTCGAGTGATTTCCTCTGCAGTATATCTAGGTGTAGAAATTTCACCTGATTTAGGGACAGTAGTTGAGCGTAATATTTCGCCTTTACTGACAAAAGTCAACGCAGACTTGCTAAGGATAAATAACCTTAGATTGTCGTTAGTGGGCCGCACTAACATCATTAAAATGATTATACTTCCTAAATTTCTTTATTTTTTTCGTACAATACCGTTATTGTTTGAGTCAATTTGGTTTAGTAAACTAGAGTCAATTTTAAACAAATTTATTTGGTCCTATGGGAAGACGAGACGAGCATATAAGTACATGACTTTACCAAGGGAGAGGGGTGGTTGGGGGGTCCCTGACTTTAGGTTTTACTATTGGGCATCAGTTTTGCAATATATCCAGGGCTTAATTGGCGCAAATGAAGGGAACCCAAAGGTAAAAGCTGTCTCAAATATGATTTACGCAATTGTACTGGGCGAAGATACAGCAAATATTTTTTTAAAATGTATTGATTCATCCTATTTTAAACGAACTCGCTTCAAGACAGTTGCCGCTGCTCATAATGTATGGTCTGCTGTTGCTAAAACCTGTGGCCTAGGGAGATTCAACAGATATATCCGAATGTATAGAAATAAGTCCCTACCCCCTGAAGTCTTTTCGGATGCCATTATGGCGGACTGGGATAGAAAAGGTATTAAGAAACTAGGCGATATGCTAGATCCAGATGGAAATATTCTTCTATTTTCAGATCTGTTAGATAAATTTAGTATTTCAAGATATAGTTTTTTCAAGTATCTTCAGATCAGGAGTTTTTTTCTTAAGAAAAAAGGTGGGCCGGGTGGATCTGGCATAAGTAAGATTATGGAGACAATTGAGCAAAGCGGGGTGTGCTCCATTCGATTTTTCTATGCCCAGCTGGCTGATTCAAAAAAGGATGACATTGATAGATTTGGTATGAAATGGGCTGGGAAATTAGGGATATCAGAGGAAGTCTTTCAGTCATCTTTGGAGTTAGGCTGCTCAACTCTCTATTCTGCCCAATTACAATCGCAACATTTTAAAACATTATACCAACTATACCATACGCCTGATCGTATAGCACAGTGGGGAGCAACTTCAGGAATTAGCTGTTGGCGTTGTAACGCTATGGCTGCAGATAGCATCCACATATTTGCGCTCTGTCCTAAATTAAGACCTTTATTAAAGGATATTGAAGATTTTATGGCCCGTACACTTGCTTTCAACATAACCCTAACACCAACTGTAATTATGTTAGGAGTTAGGGATTGTGAAGGCGCCCATAGTGAATTTTTATTTGTAGCTATGGCGGTCTACAGGTTGATGATTGCAAGAGTTTGGCTTAATCCCCTCCCCCCGGGCCTGCAACAGTGGATTGCCTTGTTACTGGGGACGTTTAATCTTGAAAAGGGTATATTCGAGAAAAAAGGCAAAAGGAAAAAAAGATGGGGGAGAAAAATTTGGGAACCGATACATCGTTGGAAGGAAAGATTAATTGCAAATGTAGACTGATGTACTAATTCCATCCTCATTGGGTTTCCTTTTTTGTATTAATATGTGTTTTTTTCTTGATAGTAACTTTGATTTGGTATATGATTTATTATCTGTATTAAGGTATTTGTACTATGTGTCATGTGTGTGTCTGAAAAATTTCTTTGTTTTACAATAAAAAATATTTAAAAAAAAAAAAAAAGCAAAAGGCAGGATCAACAACCCCAGACCTATTTGCACTACCAACGCTTGTTTTATGGTAGAGCTGTCTAATACTGGGAGCGAGATTATATTATATATAGATATATGCCAAATTTGGCATGTAGTTTCAGAGTCAATATTGAGATCAAGACAACAAGCAAGTAGGGCACTAAGGGCAGGGGTAGAGGTAATTGACAAGACCCTGGCTGAACACAGGTAGTATGGCAATGAGGAAGATGCTCATAGAAATTTCCTATACTGGCATAATAGCCAGAAAAGAATATACAAATGGAACCCTAGCAGGAGAAACTCCTGCTGGAAAGGGTGTGGCAACGCTGGGTCTCTTCTTCATTTGTTCTGTCATTGCCCCAAACTTAAATGATTTTAAAGCAGATCCTTAAAGACACTAACTAAATGTACGGAGTGAAATTGATCAGGTTCCCAGCTTATATTATGATTGGAGAGGCCGATCGCCTTGAAGATCACAGTGGCAGAAAAATCTCATTGATACTGTGTGCGGCTAAACAGGCAATCTTACACCTTTGGTGTAGGGAAGAAACATCAACAGATCCTACCTCAATGTATGGGTAAGGGATATGCTTGACTTTAAATGTTACATGGCAGATACACTGTATTTGTCGTAGGCATTGGTTTTTCTTGAAATCTATCGGTTTTCTATAGTTCAATACTTTTAGAGAATGAAAAAAACTGCTTTTCTAGCTTAAAGTTTTAACAGGTGGTTGAGGCCCTTCTGCAGAGATCTGAAAGAAATCTTAACACCACAGGTTAGAATCTAAAGACGGTCAATTAATGTGCCAGATACAGAGAAGTAAACACAATCAGCGAATCACAAACTTGTATCCTGATGATCGAATTCAGCCTTACTTCCTTCAAGTGTGGAACAAGCAT
The DNA here is from genome assembly GCF_964263255.1 of Lissotriton vulgaris. NCBI lineage: Eukaryota > Metazoa > Chordata > Amphibia > Caudata > Salamandridae > Lissotriton > Lissotriton vulgaris. The sequence goes on from NC_141697.1 coordinate 916,416,056, forward strand.
TGGCAAAGCAAAAAGGGCTGGCTATAATGTACCAACAAATGCAAACAGGCATTCACAAATGATGGTTGCAAGCATTGTATGCACAAACATGTATTAATTAAAGCCTGCGCTACTGACTTTTCCAAAGGTGGAAAAAAAGGAGCAAACATATTGCTTTCTGTGTAAAATCCACATAGGAGAAAGAGAGCTAAATGTGACAAAAAAAATATTGTGGACTTTATTTTTTAGATGTATACCAATACCTTGTGTATTCTAATAGAAACACTTCCTAGAAGGCAGAATGATACACTGCCAGCTGGATAGCATGAGGTGAGCAAGTAAGTCTCCTCTGGGTCTAGCCAACTCCCATTCCATGCAGGTTTTAAAGAATTGCTAAGAATAAGCCACACAGACAGACGCTGTAAAGCCAGATCTAAAAAATAAAAAAAGGAAACTTAACTTACCTAGATAAGCCATTATAACGCTAAATCTTCATTCTTGGGCATACCACTTTAGGGGTAATTAAATATCGGGTGAAATCTGTGAAAGTGGTTTTCAGCGCAGTTAACACTATTTTTGCATTAACAGAAAAGCACGCCTTCCCGGTCTGTTAGTAGTAGAGGACAAGCAAAAAGCTGGCACTTATTTTACACCATATTTGTGGAAATAGAGAAAGAAACCATGCTTGCACTTTTATCTCTAAATCGGAGATAATATTGTGAAAACTGGTTGTGGTAGCCGTATATTACTGAATTGTCGTATTACAGCAAAAGATCAGACATTCTGTAAATGTTTCCATGCATGAGGCGGTGCCAATTTCTCCCAAGTAGCAATGGCGCACAGCTCAACTGTACAGAAACAGCAGAATGTAGGTAGCCATGGCAGTTATTCCATTGATGTCTTAAAAAATTACTTTTCACTCCTAAAACAGGTAAGCTTTTCCATGTTGCTTAACGCCACGGAGGGCCTCATTACCACGTCCCTTATATCACCCTGTAACTCCTTCCTACCCCATACAATCGGTATTAATAACTGCTGGGAGGGAGTTGGCGATAGAATCAACAGGGATTTCTAGTGCAACCCTGGGGGTCGCCTTAGAAATTAGGAATTACTTGGAAGGGGAATCACTAATTTGATTCCCAATTCTTCCCTATATTTCACCTTTAAACTCCCCCTGTTTTCAGCAGATGGAGTCCTTGGATGAGGGTTAAGGGGTAGTAAGAAGTTTAGAGGATTCAGTAAACTGTACTATTAAGGGGTAGTAAGGGGCATTTAAGGTTCAGGGAATGGCAGCTTGAAGGGGTAGTAAGGAATGTTTACAGTTCAGGGAAGGCAGGGTTAAAGAGTAGTACAAAGTGTTAAGGTTCCGAGAAGGGTAGTGTTCATGAGTATTAAGAGTGTTGAGGGTATTTCTACTGGTGCACAGACATTTTTTTCAGCATGTAAAACAATTCTGTTTTGCGCTCCCTTACATGAACCCCGTACCTCTGGTGCATTTGCTGCTCTTAATTTTTTTCTTACTGCCATGTAACATTTAAAAGAATTATTTATTAATTATTAGATCTTTTCACTATCTCTTTCGCCCTCACCCTCTAGCAGCCCTGAAAATTCCCGCCAATAGCAAATTCTAACCAGTGCAGAAGGTGTGCTTTACAGAGTGGCGTTGACTTGATGTTAGATTGCTATAGTGCAGTGATTGTGAGAGAGTGATGTGAATCTCGAGAACTGTCACAGGGCAGGTCTTCAGTACTCTTGTTGCTCTCCATCTTGCAGACAGGATTAGGGTGTTTTCTGCCATCACCCTACTCAGTGAGCATGAAACTGCACCCATCACAGAGCTCGCCCCGCCCCGAGCCTTCTTCAACCAATCTTTGCCAACAGAAAACAAAACGTTTTACCTCGGTAAGGTTTGCGGTCTCGCAGCACCATGAAGACAGGCTACGTCCTGCTATCCCGCAGCCTGCCAACGCAGCTTCATTCAACAGACACCATCATTTGCACCTGTGAAAACACTTCTAGTAACTGGGCAGAGGGTTTCTTGCAGGCAATAACATCCTAGGGTTCAGTTCCAAGCTTCCATCTAAATGAAGGTGCTCAAACATTTCCCAGTGTTCACAGGATCTGTTCTCACTTCTGTGTGAGACGCAAGGGTGAAGACAGTCCTGTCTACCGAAATTATTGTATTTGTGAATGAACAATAACAATTTGTGGATGAACTTATGCAGCGATAATAGGATGCAGGAGGGCAACGGGATTGTCTACTTGTCCTTTGGACAAAATAAACATTAAAACTGCTTGTTCCTGGCACCAATTAATATGTCCCGAAAGTTGAGCGATACAAATGCCACAAAGGGTGTTTAGGGTTTAGAAAAGAGTAGCATTAAGGAAAAGTGAGAGTTTTAAGAATGGGTAGGGTTACGGGGTAGTAAGGGGGTTTTAGGGTTCAGAGGAACTGTAACGTTAAGAGGTGTCATGGAGTTTGCAGGGAATGGTAGCGTTGGAAGCGCAGTAAGGGGTGTTTAAGGACACAGGAATTGATCATTTAAAATTACAATGTATTAGATTATTTTAATGTAAAAAAGAAAATTTGAAGCAAATTAAACACATTAGTAATTCAAGTTTCAAAATGCTTTATTCGGTTTGTACAAGTACAACCATATAGCAACATACATAAGTACAGTTTCAAATCATATTTATGTAAGTTAGATAATGAAACAATTAAAATTACATCGATATCCATGCCAATCTTATTTTAGTTCAATAAAGTATGTCTCATTTGAGTACAAGTTAGATTTGGTCATTATATACGTTTTAGCAGCAGTTGTTATAGAAAAAGTTAGTGCAAAAAAACGCCAATCTAAAGTGCAAAATCGGAAAGACCTGTTATATGCATAAAGTGCTATTGACATGTGCAAATATGCAGTATTAAAGATAAAGATAAAGTTAAAGTGCAACGTCTGTTTGATCGCTTTAAACATTTTAGCAACAATTTGTTTACAATAAAGGTTTGTGCAAAACGCCAGTGCAAAAATGCAAGAACCGGAAGACAGTCATTACCATAAGGTACTTTCGGCAGGTGCAAATATGCAGAATAAATATAAAGTGCATATAAATAGATACATGTGTAAACAATGTAACTCAAACGATAAGTCATTAGATAGAATAAGACACATTCGTGACATGAAATGTAACAGCCAAGGGGTAAACGGGGGGAAGGGAGTCATATGATAATTGATTTCCTATGCCAGATGCATTTTAAGATATAAGTGGCCACGCGATAACACACATCCGGGGAGGCCAAGTTAAACAACAATTGCATTGCGGCTCTTGTATTGCACATGTTATGTTCTAAAAATAATTGCTTCAGATAAAACTTTCTAAAACCAGTATAAAAATTACACAAAAGTAAAAAGTGGCAGATGCTCTGTTTGGATTTCCCATCACATGAACACAGACATAACCCGGGTTTTTTTACTGTAGGGAAAGCCACTAGATGGTGAACTATTCCCAGCCTCAGGCGAGCTAGAACAAAGCGATGGGAATTAATACTGACAAATGTAAGATAGGAGGGGAGACCTGTACTAAGGTTGTACTCCATGTATAATTTGAACGTACTTTTCATTGCATACTCCTTCATTCTGGTCCCTTTTACATGGTCCAAGTAGGTGGATTTGAGGTCACGCTTTGTTAAAACTGATTCTGTTAATATATCTTTAAAAATGTCCTGACCAAAGAGGGTCTTATACCAGGATTGAATTTGTTTTAGCCAGGGGATTTTCGAGTGACGATCAAGTTTAATACAATACATGATTACTTCCTGGGTGAGTAATTTAATATTTTAAAAGGGCTGAGGAGCTATCAAAAAACTGTTTCTCTAGAGCCCATAAATCCTAAAACTAGGAATTAGAAGAAAAAAAAACACCATTCCCTCAAGGACCGCCGTGATAAGGCTATCACTAAAGTTGATATTGTGAAGGCGTGCTGGCTAGACTGCAATACACCAACCCATTCCTTTCAACTGCCTTCCTCCCATCGGTCATGCTGCCAGAGAAGAACAAACACCATAATTTTCTAATTATCCAAGAGACATATAGTACTGCAGGGGCATGTGTTTGACCTACTGATCAAGCTTTGCTGCAACACTATAGTTATATTTAATAAAGAACCCTGGTTCCTGCAACTTGATGAATAGTTGCTGCTCTTGGAGGTTTATCACTTTCTGTGGAAGCACAGATCTTCTGCCCAATCAAAAAGTGCACTTCTGTCCACCAACATGTGGGCAGAGCCAAAGTCCCTCTCTGGAGTACTCCTGAAAGCCTTTTTTAGGCTTTCATTTTTTTATTTGTAAATTTTAGTTATATAGCGCTTAAAACCATGGACGAGATATTGAAGCGCTTTGCAGCATGCTACTCCAGGAACCCAAGCATTTACTGTAAATGTTTTGAAACGGATGGATTTTTTGAAGTGGATCAGTAAAAACGAAGAAATTAATGTGTCATTGGAAGTTGTGGACATGTGCGCCTGTTAGAAGGAGTCACTGGATAAAGGGGTGGAAGAGTTTGGAAAGGGTATTTGTGAGTCCATGGTAGTCGGAGAGGTTCATGATGAGTCAAAGTAGAGTTATGGGCAGAGGTTGAAAAGGAAATTATTTTTTTCCTTTTATTTCCCCCTCCTCATAAGTACAGATATATAGAGACATGTCCACTCTTCTACATATTTAGAAATATGTATACATAGACACATTATGCAATTTTATGAGCAAATTCTACAATATAAATACCTACATGTATATACATGTAGTAATATTTACATGCCTAGACATTCATGTGTGTTCTTCAGAAATAAACATTATGCATGTCTTCCCATAACTTGAACAGGACAATCACTATACAAAGTACAAATCAAAATATCTCCACAAAAGTACATATTCATAACGATGGGTCTAAGCATAGACATACATATGCATGTAAAGTAGTAAATATATATATCAGACCCCCCAGGATATAGCGGCATGGATTCGCAAATTTAGCGGCACAAATATGGATATTTAGCGGCACAAATATGGAAATTTAGCAGCATTTTAGCGTTTATTTTACTCCTAAGCATTCATTTTCAGCCTTAAATCAATGGAAACTGTTTTAGCAGAGTATTCCACTTTGATTAGGCAATCTGGAATATGGAATAGAGGAAGATTGTAGTAGAAATATGTGTTTCCAGCTCAAAGGTTACTGCGCCCAAGTAAAATGTACATCAGCTGTTAGTTCCACCCCTTCCTGGGGAAACATTTCATAGCAGCAGGAGACACCAAACCGGTCTTTTTTTAAACAAGCACTGGTGTTGCCAATAGGTCTCGCAGTAGGAAAGTTGGAGCTATTTGTTTTGTAAATGACAAAGCCCTTTATGTTTTTAAAATGAAAACAAAAATAAAAGCCATTGTTATTTGCAATTGTAATAGCTCCAACTTTCCTACTGCGAGACCTATTGGCAACGTCAGTGCTTGTTTTCCAGCGGGTTGGTATTCGACTGGCAAGAACTGCCGTATTGTGGGAATTTCTCTAAAATGTAAACCAACACTGCAGCGAACTTCACGGCTCTCTAAATGGATAATGACTCTTCCAACTTGTCAAGGTTTCAGGTCAGCAGAGTTTAAACGAGCTGTCGATGCAATCATGGAGGTAATTTTCTCCATTCCTGGGGCTTCCTGAGTCCGCCCTTGGTGCTTATTAACGGCGCCCGGGTGGCCCGCTGCTGCTGGGAGCTGGGCTTTTGCTTTTCCGAGGTCTGGCCTCTCTCCTGGTTCGGGGGGTCGCGTGCTGACAGGTGGGCTAGAGGGGGGGTGGAGGGGGGGGTCGGTCTGGGGCACCGAAGAACTGGCTGTGCTGGGTTTATGAAAATGTTTTCATATGGCGATGGCTCCTGCCAGGTGCTGACTGGGTCATGTTGTGCCCGCACCAGGCGTTATGTAAACAGCTGTATTGTTGCAACGTGTGTTCAGAGGAGCGTTATGCCAGGTTAGGAAAGAATGGGATGTCTGCCCCAGCCCTGTCACATTGAAGCTGTTTCTGGAAGTCTCTATTCTTAATTGTAAGATATTCCGGGGCTACTAGCAATATGATGCCTTTTTGGTGTTTTGAAAAATGGCCCATAAAGGGGCATTTCCTATATAATCCGGCTGTCTTTTCGAATCACTGGAATGGATTTCATCGCCAGATCCTGGCCACGTAGTTATTAGCGCTTGGTTTTGATTGGACACAAGGGGAGGAATTTGGCATGCAGTGCTATGTGACCCTGGAGGACAGCCAATTTGCAAATATTCCCATCTAGTGCGTGCTGCCCATTGGGGGTAACGAGGATGACGCGTAATGCCTGCATGCGGCTGGCACTGCCCGTGGGTTTGATTGGTTTAGTTCCGAGTTTATTGGAAAGTTGCACTTTGCTGTGTGTTGTGCAGGTGGAGCTGCAAGACCTGCACGGGTACTGCGCTGTTGGGCATAGTTTTCTTAGTGCTTGTCAATGAAGCGGTCATGATGCTGGATAGATATGACGTTAGCCAATACTGATATGTGCAGCAGTGATCGATATATTGAATGGGACAATTGGTCAGACCACTTAAGTTTTAGCTTCATTTCACTGCGAGTTAATGCATTCTGCTCTTTTTCAATAAGCATTCAATGGGAGTGTGTGCTTTTTGAGGCAAAATATAATATAAATATATAATATAAAAGCTTTTCATCCTATACCTACAGGAAAAATCATAATTGAAAATTCCTGGTCGAGGGGCGGAGTGCGTTTATTCCATAGTCCCGTGCATTACTTTCCTCAATTCTCCCTTGCCAACAATACAAAAGCACACTTAGGAAATTGCATTATAAAGGTAAAGTAGGGGAAATGTAGGTTAAACTCATGCAAGTAGTGGTTTAAGAGAGGACCAGGACTTTGTAAACAGCCGGGTCCCAACATGGAAGAAAATGTAGCTTAAATAAAGAAAGCGCAGCTATATAGATGAATGTAGATCATAGCGAGAGCTAAACGCGTGATACCAATAAACACACTGCCCATAAGCCACACAGTAACAAAACAAAAAAAAAACTCCCTGCCGTTTGGAAAGATACACGTTAATGGCAGCTGTTGTATAATAAAACATCGCCGATAAAACATTGCGGTGAAACACATGCAAATAGCTGTTGTATAATAAAACATCGCCGATAAAACATTGCGGTGAAACACATGCAAATGAAACCCAGTTAGCTTTAACCAAAAATGCAAAATTGATTGATATACATTCCACTAGTAGTTGTAAGCAGATACAACAGCATACACACTGTCCAAAAGCCACACTGCAACAACAACAAGAGCGGCCGGGAAACTGAAAGTACGGCCGGCCATGAATAATTAGGGGAGGAGAAGCCGCACAGCAACAAGCGCACGCTGCAACGTTTGTCTGGTCAGTACACAACTGTGGCAAAATAAAGTATGGGTGGGCTCATCTGAGGCGAGTGATCAAAAGCATCGTTTCCTGGGGCAACATAAGGAGCAGTCACTTCAAATGTCACCAAAACGTGAGCCATAGCAGTGATATGCACAGGGAAACTCAGATAACACTAAATAAAGGCACGCACGGACACAAACTGAAAAAACTCGGATAACATTAAATAAATGCACGCACGGAGACAAAGTGAAATAATGCGTCACCAACATGTACCTGATAATGCAATTAGGGGAGGAAAAGCCGCAGAGCGCACGCTGGGCGAAGCCCTTTGATGTGCGGCTGTGAATGCGCGTGCTTGTTTGGTCACGTGATTCACGTGAACTTAATGAAAACCGCAGCTCAAGAAGCCCTTGGTTTGACGAGGATTTTGAGCACTTGAATTCTCGCTCCGCTTAATGCGCTTGCGCGCATTGATAGGTCACGAGACCTAAAAAATGAAGTGTCCTCTCCGATGCCGGCTTCCAGAGAAGTGCTCTGCGCTGGCCGGAGTTTCCCTGATGCAAGTACATCAGGTTCTGCCCCACCACGGGGGAGGGGGGCTGAAGCCCTTTTACCCAACAGGGAGGTGCCGCCTGGTCTGCATAGAGTGTCCTCGCATCAGCAGGGCGCTGCCATCACGTTTTAATGGAGGCCTGTAATGACAAGTCATCTCAAGTCCGAGAGTCTCTCACCACCTGGGGTTAGTTTGAAAGAACTTGTCCCACACAAAGCGAGGCCAATCACCCATCTGTCCGGGGGGGGGGGGGGGGGGGGGGGTGGCCGCGAATCTGAAAGACATTTATCCAAACCCCTGTTTGAGCGATGATGACGGCTCTCTGTGCTGCTGGGAATTAATCAAGTTGGATTCATTGCTTTCAACTTGCTATTAAGCGCCCGATTCGCAAACGTTGTTTCTACGTTTGGAGCCTTAGAAATTCAGGGATGACACTCCTCACAGAACAATCCTTTTGAATCGTGACAACAGCGCCGCAATCTGCTCCCCACTCATCAGCTCAAAAACTGACTGTCTGTGTGTGTCCCGGGAAGCTGCTGACACACACGAGTGAGGGGGGGGGGCGCGCACAGCCAATAAAAGGCATTGTTTGTTTTGCGGTTTCCCGGTAGAGACACTTTTTTGTAAATATCGCTGCCAATATGGTTATTGTCACGGCCATCGCGGTAATCTGCCGATTTCGCAATTTTTTCGTGAATCGCAATAAACTGGAGGGTATGATATATGCATACTATATAGAGATACATATATAATTTTAAAAAAATGTAATGTAATACTTACATTTTTTGAGATCATGTTTTCAATGATAGTATGCACAAGATAGAAAAACTTTCGGTGTAGGTTTCTTTCGTTGAGAGTATCGTCTTAAAGTAGGAAGACCCAAGTCTTGACTAACCTTATGAAGATCAGATGGCTGTCACTTGATATTATGTTTTGGAGTAGCGAATTCCTTAATTTGGCTACTTAGAGAAAGATGTTTCACCAGGTCAAGAATGAAGGTACTTTGTTGTATGCAGTACGTGATGTGACTTTTTTCCTGATGAAATGTGGTTCTTTCCCATGGTTTGCTCTGTAGCGAACACAAAGTAGCTTATGGGGGGGGGGGGGTCTTTTAGCAAATGGTAGCCAATGTGGGGCCCTCAAGGCAGAGGAGATATGTGCTTAAGGCTTTACATGTAGAAGTAGTAAGGCAGCAGTGTTCTGAATTCTCTGTAATATCCTCATAGTTGTCAGAAAAGATCCGTGATATAGACCGAAGCAATAATCTCTTGCCCCATCAAAATGTGATGGCACAAGAGGGATAGTTACTACGACCTTCTGAGGGAATCCTGGGTGTAGGAAGATAAATTCTGATCTGGCTAAATGCCAGCATTTGTAAAGCGCACAGCTACCTCCGAAAGAGGTGTCCCGGCACTGGGGGCCGTCGGGAAGATTAAGCAATTATTGCCCAGAGTCACATGGTGCTGGGCTAACCTGCAGCCAAGGATTGAACCGTGAACCCTGTGGTCCGGAGTCAGGCACCCTTTTGCATTCGTAGGAAGTCTGGAGCCCATGGTATTTCTGAGGTTTCTTAACTCATTGGATATTTACGATGGTGGTCTCAGGTCACTAAGCCAGGCACAGAGCAGGACATAGGTTTTCCAGTTCCATCAGGCGATCATTTCTGGTGTGGACGCATTCAATTTGAGGGGACTCCAGGTCATCCACTGATGAACAGCCTGGAGGCAACTGAAGTTTATGGAGTTTCCAATGTCCTTGGGGTTTTCCAATTTAAGATATAGATGTGTGTCAACCGTTTAGTTACAGCAGGTGAACAGAAAATCATTGATAACGTTTAGTAATTATTTCATGAAAATTTTAAAGCGAATGGATGAGATGAGAGCGCGACCTCTGCTTTTATGCTGTAGCATACAGAGAGACAGAATGAATATGGATGACAATTGTTCTAGTCTATAAGTAGGCTGTGATTAAAGTGAGGGCGGTACCATGTATATCTGCTTTGTCAAGTCTTTGAATTAGTGTGTAATGATCAACTGTGTTGAAGGCAGCTGTAAGGTTCATGAGAAGCACAACAGCAACCCCATCCTGTTCTACTGTGTTTTAAAGGTCATCCCAGATGGCGATCATGGCAGATTCAGTGCTAAGAATGTGAGAATTTAACAGGATGTCTAGCAGTTCTTCTATTGTGCTTTGAATAAATGAAAACTGTACCATTTATTGTTAATGCTTTTTTATAGAGGAACATACCCCACAAAAATGTCTTCGTGCCAGAAAGCAATACATAATTGATACCAGACACATGGCAAGAGACAAACAATCTAGACGACACAAGTCGGAGAGTCGACATATACAACCATCTATAATTAAAAGCCAGCAAATTGCTTTGCTTGAAAGTGCAATGAATAACCAATGTATTCACAGTCACGGTTTGAAAGTACTGGCATCAATTTAACAGATTTTCGTGGTACCCAAATACAAGCTACTAGCATAATCTATACAGAACACTAAAGTATCCAAAATAACATGCCCCCTATGAAAAACGGGTACAGATGATGCAAACAAAAACTAGGCCTCTTACCTAATGTGATTATCGTCATTAGTTTATCCAGACAACTACAGCTTTACAAGGCATATTAAGGTAGAACTGGATATAAAGGTGAAAGTTCGCCCTAAAAGAGGGAACGGTTATCATCTAACAATCAGCAGATATACAGCACACTTACTGGTGGAAATTGCATTTTCTTTGTGGTTTGGCACATTGGAGCAGAATACCCTGGTTTTCTCCTACACTTCAATCAATCTGTCGGAATTAAGGAATCTCAGGGGTAGATGATTCACAGTGATACCAGAGACACTATCTTTGGATGTGCATAGGGTGAGGCTGACCTGTGTGACAAACTCAACTAGTGGGCTCACCTCTACTTCATGCCTACGAAAACTTAACTGTGAATACAGTATTTCCCTTTCTATGCACCAAACCTCTGGTGAAACCATTGAGGCCGTCCGCATTCATATGAATGCTGACAAGAACTTTACATGGGAAAAATTAAAAACAGTGAGAATGTACTTCAATAGCAGATCAAAACAAGATCTGAGCTTCCTCACCATCTCCTCTCAAGAAACTTTAAGTTAACTGTTGTGCGTGCCCAAACTGCGAGTGCCTGGTAACCATGTTTTTAGGTCGAGCTAGAGTTGCACATGCGTAGCATGCGGTCTAGCTCGACAACTATTGTTTTTAGTTTCCTGGGAATCTGAGGCAGCGTTCGGCCACGCGCCTCTGCTGTCTCAGATTTGTCCTCATGGGCGCGCACGGCGCCATGCACATCTCCGGCCTCCGATTCACAGCCTCTCTCAATCACACACAGCCACACTCACGCATGCGCACACACATACACCCACGCAGGCACAATGCATCGGGACACACAGACACACATATACACACGCACAGCTAACAGACACACAGCGAAACATATACATACACATGCACAGCTACACACGCACACACAGTTACACCCACACACGCGCCCCACCCTCCACTCACCGGGCTCTTCTTGCTTCCTCGCACAGTTATGCATTTCCTGCTCTCTACCGAGAACCGCATCACTCCTGGAATCCCTGCTTTCTTCTCCCGGAATCCCTGCTTGCTTGTGGGCTCCCTCTGCCTCCAAGGTGCTGCGCTCCGGACGACCTACGTCACCGCTACCCTGCTACAGAGGCGGGGAATCTGCCGGAACTTCGCAGGCTCCTGCCTATCGAAGTAGAGCCTCTCTCGCATGCGTTCCACGCCCCGGAGCTATAATTCTGACTGCCTTCTGGAAACTACGTCACAACCCTCACGTTACAAGAACATTAGGATTTAGTTAATAAATAAAGTACAGCAGAGTACTTGTTTAAATTTGTTTTAGCATTTCTTTCAACCCGAAGTCCCGAACGCTCTGAACACGCTACCCGGTCCCGGTGTTTGGCTGATAGCAGGCTGTTACTCCCATAAGTCTTAAACTTTGCTGTTCCTTGTTTTTTTTTTCCTCTCCCCCCCCCCTTTTTCTTTCCCCCTTCCCCCCTCGTTTTGCACCCCCATTTCTCCCAACCCTTAAGCAAAACCAAATATTCAAAAACGGCGACCGGAGGGGCCCAGGCACGAAAGGGGCCGCTTCGAAACGAGCAGGGCAGGAGCCTCAGGGGGGTATGGCTGGGCAGTCCGTCATCACCCAGGTCAGCAGAGAGGAGGTGAACAGCCCCCTGCAGGAGAAAGGTGAGCGACCCCACCAATTTTAGGGGGGCCCTTTTTCACACGCCTACCACATCCCGACCAGTCCTCCTCCGTACCAACTTTGATAGGGGTACTTTTTTATTTTATTTATTTTTATGTTATTCGTTAGATGGGTGGGCATGGATATAACTTTAATATCCTTTGCTCTTCACGTGGATTTGTAATGTGTCCCGCGTTGGGCTTCAGTAAGTTGCCCGTTCCTTAAGTGATTTGTAGGGCGCACTAGATGCACTGTAGAACAAGACTACAAGTTCCAGAATGAACTTGTTAAATCCGTGCCAGGGTGCACAGCTCCCACTGCAAACGGGAGAACCCGAGAGTCTTGCTTTTGGGGGGGGAAGAAAGGGGTGCGTTACGGTGGGCAATGGTTCATTGCTGCTCCGCCCCCCCCCCCCCTTCAAAGGCATGACATTTGGGTAAATAGTAACATTTCGTCTGTTTCTGGAAAGTATATGACATTTTGTTTCTATGGTTAATATGTTGCAGAATTTTCATGTATGTACGCCCCCCCCCCCTTCAAAGGCATGACATTTGGGTAAATAGTAACATTTCGTTTGTTTCTGGAAAGTATATGACATTTTGTTTCTATGGTTAATATGTTGCAGAATTTTCATGTATGTACTTTGTGTGATGCCGCCGCCTCATGGCGAGTTTGCGATATGACCGAGCTGCCCACCGCCTTTTCCAGTCCGTGAAGAAGCGTTGTACTTCATATAGTGCCGCCGCTTTACGGCGCTTCGCTGTTGACCAGGGCTGTCACAATTCTTTTAATGGCTTTCCCATTAGATAAGCGCTCGGGATCTTGGGCAAATCGCCCTTTATGAGTCTTCCGGTTGTCATCCCCGCTTCTGTTGGTTTATGCTTGTGTACATATCGAAGGTGCTTAGAAGCACCCTGGGGCAACTACAGGTACTTATGGTGAACCCTCCCCATGAGAAAGTATAAGCATTGCCCCAGTTGCCGGGAAAGGAAGGTCCCTTCGTGAAGCTTTGGGGGTCCAGTGCTATGATAAAATGAGGGGCTTCCCGTGTATTTCATGTTGCTTTTCTTTGTTTAAGTTTCGATTCTGCATGGTTGTCGTTGTGGGAGGGGTTTAAAGCCCTTTCTATTTGTTTCCCCCTGGGGGGCGATAGGAATACTGTTCACCTAGTTTTGGTCATTCGGCAGTGGTGCCAGGTTTCATAGCGCTTTCTTTCCATTTTTAGTGCCTTTCTAATGGATTTTCGCACTTGCCACTTAACGCCTAACTGGCCACTTCACGCGTGTCATATTTGACACCTGCTGCCAAATAAATCAACTGAATGTCACACTATTGGCACATGTATGTTCACTGTAAACATTGCCCGCCTGTGCTCCAGAGTCTCTGCATGCAAAGCAGCACGAGTTAAAGTGCCAGTCCAGCTCGAAGGTGTCCCTGTGTGGGGCTGCTGGAACATCTTTACCAATGCTTGTTTATTATTTTCAGTCCGGTCCCGACAGGAGCATGGGACACACCCTCTTTGGGAATGCGAGGGGTCTAAAAGCCATTGGGTGTGTGTGTTCACCATGCTGGACGGTGCTTTTAATTGGGTGTGCGAGTGTGTTTGGAGGGAGGGCGGAGTCAACTTCACGTTCAAGCCTCGTTGTCCATTTGCTTAAGGTGGCAGGATTTTTTTCATTTAAAAAAAAGAAAAATACGTGAAATGCTGTTGATCCAATTTGCACAACATCGTTATAATAAAATTAATGAATATCGCAATATTTTCAGAAAGGTATTCAAAAGTACAATAACACTATTTTAAAAGCAACATTTCTGCAATCAAAGTAAAAAGGAGTAAAATATCGGTTATTTGTGATATTTTGTAGCGCACTGAAATGTCACAGCTCACTAGCCACTACAAAGATGTGATGGAGCGGCGAGGGGGCCTCTGATATGGCTTTGTTGCCTTTGTTTAAAGGAACTCTCTTTCTTGCACATCCATCTTATGAATTGTATTTTGTTAATGGGGAAAGTTTCCTTATTTGATTCATGTTAGGAATAAGACTAATAAATAGAAGTACATTTTTTTAAGAGAGCATGGAGAATTGTGGCAGAGTTCAGTGGTGTCAGGGCCTGTGATTGTCATGTTATCACTACTTCAAATGTGCATTAGGTAGGGGACTGTTAAAGGTTGAGGCCACCCTGAGGAGATCCTGTGGCTACTTTACACGCTTTATTTTGTTCAAGTTGTGTACGTGGCCGGGTGTTTTGCAATGGTAATCTCATTTATCATTAATCAAGGCTACTAGAGCTATGCAACATCTAAGAGCCAAATACTGGGGTGGGGGTGACTATGCAGCAAGGACCCTTGGATTATGTGCTGCACCACTGGAATATTGCAGTGACATAGAAACACAGTGGTATGTGTCCATAAATTTCGAAAAAAAAGTCTAATTATATGGTGTAATTTAACACATTGTGTTGCAGTCTAATTTCACTATTTCGCTATTTTAGCACACATACTGGGAGCAAAAGCTTCCCTCTCTACCGGTTTAATTTATGACTACTGCATCAGGCAACTAAAAGTCGACTAACCTTGGCAAAGGACCTGCCAATGTTCCACAACATATCAGTTGTGTGGCACAGACTTAAATGCTATTTGTAGCAATGCTAACACTCAGTGTAGCAATGCAATTGCACATCTACCTGCCTGCAGTAGGTGGTACATTGGGCTTGGCTTATGTTGGAGCATATTGGCCTCTTGTCCATGTTGATGATAAATGAAAGGCTCATATCTGCTAAAAACAAGCATTTGCAATGTAATAGGTCTCGCATTTACGTGAGTTTAAGCTACTTGCATTGTAAATGGCAATGCCTTTTTTCTTTTGGTTTTAAAAATCAAAAAAAGAAAGAAAAGGCATTGTCATTTACAATGCCAATGGCTCAAACTTGTTTAACACCTTGGCTGCTAGGCGTTTTCCCCCCCTGTGCTGGAAAATGCTTGAGTACATTATTCATGACGAGCTCAGCTCGTCATCAGCACAGCTCAACTGTGCATCATGACGAGCTGAGCTCGTCATGAGCATCGAAAGGGTTAATTTTGGCCCCAGCCTTGAGTTGATGTAGCATATCCGCAAATAGCTAAGCCTACATTTGATATAGTCCAGTTCTGGATCAGGAGCTGCACACCAAGCATGCCCTCCACCGTGGCAGAGGACTACAGTCCTCATCATGGGTTTGTGCATGCTGAATGGTGGTGGCACCTTAACGAGTTTTTGAGCAATATTAGCATGACCAGACGTATTTATCTGTCACAAGAGTCGAGGCCTTCTGGTCAACTCATGTACTGTTCCTCAAGGTTACAAATAAACCTGAATCCTAGTGCAAGATCTAGGGTGCTTGGAAAGGTGTCTGTTGTGTGTGGTAAGCATGGGAGACACAGAACGACTGAGTGAACCAGCGTGGCACAGGCTTGCGGGCTCCATTTTGAAAGCCTCAGGCCTGTTTATGTACAAAAGGTAGAGGTGAGGCCACCTTCCCTGACAGTGAAAATGTATTGCTGACATTCCAGAGCCTGGAGGGAGGGTACTGATACATCACTTGGAATCTGATCTTGAGAAAAACAGTGTCCCTGTCCTGAATACTAGTGTGGACAAGAGTAGTTGGCCATGGGTGCTGCAGGCCCACCAGGGACTTGTGAACAGCCTAACTGGCCTGCTCCCGACTTGAATTAGTCATGGACACTGAAGCGGAGGGTTTGCAGCACTGCTGAAGTGTGCCCAAGAAGAGCCACCCATGGGCCCTCCCTCTGTATCCATGGTGTTTGTCTATGTATGCCAGAATTGTCTGCGCTGCTGTTGTAGTAAAAATACAGACCTACATCACTTGTTTTTGTGCCAGAGTGGCTCTTCACATAGCTGTGGATTTTTCCACTTGTATCAGAGGGGTTGCTCCTTAGAATAAATGTCAAACGTTTCGGCACTCACCCAATTGTGTTAAAGTGACCTAGACTATGGCTAGCTCTTGGTACTTGTCAATTGTGTACTTACACACTACTGCGCAGGAAATGAAAGTTGCAACTCTAAAACACTTGCAAGTGTGCTGAAGCAACAGAGTGGCAGCCAGTGTAACTATCCCCAAAAAGCCAGATCGGATCCAGCCGAGGCTGCTCTAGAGCACCCCAAAGCAACCCAATCGTCAACCCTAAACTTGAGCCTAAAAGAGGACTGAATCAGCACTTTATTATAGTGAGGCCCAAATGAATTGCTCCCACATCACCCATCCGGAAGAAAGAATCCCGACTGCGAACGTAGAGCTCACGTGCAATCCACACTTGCCTGCTAGCGAGCAGCCGCCTGGATAGATCGCGGACAGCAAACCAACTTCCCCATAGAAGAAGGAACTTAGACTGAAGAGTGGGAGGTTGATGTCAGGACTGCAGCAACCCAAGAATCAGGGAGGAAGAATGAGAGCTATTACTTCCAAAGACTGACAAAGAGGGAAAACGGCTGCATTTGCACTACTTCCCACCAGAGCAACCCTACAGTAAAGCGAGGAAGGTGTAAGGGGATAGAGTGAGAAAAGAGGCAGGCTAATCACGCACATAACAGATATTTGAGACTTCGTGTTAGTTTGCAGTATTGAGTTTTGTAAGAAAGTGCCCTCTTTTTGCATGGTTGCCCCAACATTTTACTAAACTGCTTATGTGCTTTGAGTGTGCCCTGGGTTCCTGCCAAACAGGTACCCAGGGCCTATGTTCCTTCCCTAAAACTGCATTCAAAAACACCTAATTGGCACTCTTTGGCCACGGGTCCGTCCCTTGTAAATGGTACCACAGGCACCAAGGGCACTGAGGCCAGGGAAGGCCACTAAGTGCTGCAGCACTTATTGTGCCACCCTTCGAGTCCCTGTACCTTTACACACACACAGTGCCTTTTCAGGCGGCGTGTTCTGGTGCAGAACAAAGTTAAGAGTGGACATGGCACACATCTCTGTGTGCCATGCATACAATCCACTGCCCTGACATAGGTCAGCCACCCCACTAGCTGGGTGCACTGTACCAGTGGTGAGGGTACAGGTGCACGAGTCTTGTAACCCTACAGTGTCCAAGTCAATTCGTACACATTGTATGTGCAGTAATGCGATTAAGAGTATACGGTGCTTGTCACTAAGAACTCCACAGTATCATAATGGCTTTACTTAAAACTGGGAAGTTTGGTATCAAACCCATCAGCACATTAACCCCACACTTATGCCAGGGTGGGTTTAATAAAAAACGCACACAGATCGCATCTTAAGAGATGCCACTTGAAAAACAACCTAACACTAGTGTCAAGCCCCTGTGGCTGCTCGCCAGCTGCCACCACCAGACATGTTTATGGACACCTGGGTGGAGAGCCTGCTGTTCTCGGAGGTCTGAAACAATGCACATCCTGGGACGAGGTGCCAAGCCTCCTCTCCCAGGATGGGCAGGGTCCACGAAGGGGAAGCTTCAAAGGATTGCAGCCTTTGTGAGCTTACCCAGGTTTTTGCTGCTTCCAGCAACTAGCACCCCAGGTTCTGACCCCCACTTTGGGAGGGAGAATCGGCAGGAAAACCAAGTGAGGAAGGAAGGTGTGCCCACCTCTGCCAACCCCACCCCTCAGGTTGGGTGAGGTGAAGCAAAACTCAGTCCCCGCCATCTTGCAGATGGGGGGACCCAGCCAACCAGAGTGAGGCATATGCCCCCCTCCCACTGGAGGGTGGCATAATATGGAGTGTACCCACCCCAAGGAAGGGACCCATTGGTCCCAACCTTTACCCACCTGTAACACCCCTAAATCTAGTATTTAGGGGAAACCCCGAACCTTGCCTCCTCAGACAAGAACCGACCAAGAAGAAGGACCGAAGAGCAGTGCTGAAAATAAGGAGGACATCCACTGAATTGCCCCCAGCCCTACCCGCCTGTCCCCACCTCAAACCTGTTCCAGAGAAAACTCATGATGTGTGTCCTGCAGCCAGCAACATTAAGAACCCAGAGGACCGGCCCTGCATTCCACAAGAAAGACTGTCTCCTGTGAGAACTGGATTTGCTCACCCACAGACTCTGGCTCCGGCCAAATCTGAGAGTCTGCACCCATCGCCTACAGATTGAGTTTGAGTGGCCCAACACCACAAGGAGGTCTCAGACGACCCTGACCTGAGTTCTGGTGATCACTGACCTGCCTTGAATCTCCAAGCGAAGCCTGCAGCCTCTTTCTGGACGATCCCCAGACCGTGACCGGAACGGGTAAGAAAACCAGATGCCTAAAAACACCCCTGTCTTGGGTGGCCCAACCAACAGTGTCCCAGCATCCCCAGGCATCTCAACTTACCTCTCCAACTGGTGGTTACCTCCACAAGTTCGTCCGCGAGCCTGGATTCTTTGTTGCAACCAGAGAATCCCCATTGAAAACAAGGAACCCATCGCCAAAACAGCACCCTGCACACAGCCACCCCTGAGGGTGTACTTTGGGTGCTAATTTGAACCCCTCTTTGCCCCGAGCCTAACACCAGGAGCTTTACTCCCACACCCCTGTGAGCAGGCACCAACCGGAGGCCCCTATCCCCCATTGGATAACATTGGGCATTACCACTCTTCACCCGGACGCCCTAATGCCGCTGATGGTGCTTTGAGACGCATCCTTAACCCTAGTTCTAACCTCAGAATACCAACTACCACGTACTAGTACTTACCTGTAAACCGATAAGTCAATTTCCTTCCATAGGATTGCATGGACTGCTTTTTCCTAAAAATTGTGTGGGGTTGGTTTTGTATGAAGCATTGAAAAACTGCAAATAACTTAAAACTGTTTTACTTACCTTTTCTATAGGAAATGTCCCAGTGTGATTTGTTGGCATATCACACCGAGTAGAAAAAGTACTCAAAAGTAATCTAACAATGTTGACTGTATTGAAAGCATTTACAAACCTGTAACAAAGACATTTTCATTTAGCTTGCTTGTATTGTTCAACCTGCCTTCAAACGTACCATTTACACTTACCTGTACCAGACTTGCTTGGTTCTAGAAAATAAAAACATAACTTAATAATATTTTTATATAAATCAAATTAGTAGGAGTTCAGTCTTTTGAGTGTTTGACATAATTAGCTGATTGAGTGTGTACAACAAATGCTTAACACTACCCTCTGACACAGCATTACTGCTCGCCCACACAACCACAAATAGAGAGTAAGATGTTATCTACTTTTAACTCTGCCTACCTTTGGGGTTCCACTGGACTCAGTACACACTATACCTCATTTTTAGTACAGTACATACAGAGCCGGCTTCCTACATGTGTATAACTAATTGTCCTTCTATTAAGAAAAGCACTGGCTTGGCCAACTACATTAATGTGTTGTTGGATGTCCCCATTTCCCAAATGCTACAAGGTGGTCAAGTCTTCTCAGGGAAAAAAACAGTGTGCTGAAAAAACAACAAAAATACAAAGCTAGCTATGGCCAGTAAAACAAATGATGTTGTTGGACCAATCCTAGGGTGCACTAGGCGACCATCTACAATGACTAAAGATGAATTATCAAAAGTGCTAGGAACATTAAACTCAAACTAATCACAATGAAAATATTGACAGGCGAGTTAACAAAATTCCCTTCATAGACCCTTTTCACATGATGCGGTCACACAAGAAGCATAAAGGAAGGCTCTATGTTGCTGAAATGGGCACTCATGCAGAATGTCTGCTAAGAGTGTAGTCTAACATAAAGATGCGCTTTGTCTGTTGTACAACACCTAGTCTCACTGACTGCTTTGCCGACCAGAATGAACGTTGAGAATTATTTTTTAATTACGGTTGGACACAGTTTCACAAGCGATGGAGCAAGAAATAGGCAACTATAGCAGATTATTATTCAACTAGTGCCTGGACTCGTCCCATGGTTGTCCCAGATGGTTTCTGTGCCCAGAATATTTTCTGGTGGCAGATTAGATCCCGCGCAGAAACAGCCCAACCAGGCAATCCAATGCACAGCCACTTTGCTTTCTAAATCGTGGACATGATTTGTCAACTCAGAGGGGCTCAGTTATTTTCTATGCATGATCTGAACAAAGGTTGTAACCAGCAAGGTTGAAAGGCATCCTCTCTGAACATTACAAATTTCACCATGTATGTAGTGTGGTACAGATATGGGTGTCTGAATTTTGGTCTGTTCTCTGGGAAATCAAAAAGATAATCAGTCACGTTCTATCCAAACTTTTTAAACTGCATTGAAATCTAGGTGTTTGGGAAGTCTCAGCAGGAACAAAAGACATTTCAGTATGCAGTACACTTGTCACAGTGAATCTTACTCTTTACAAAGTGAAGCGTACATTCTGCAAATGATAAAATTCTAGACATAATTTCAGAAAATGAAATGCAACCAGGTCCAGCAAACACTGAAGCCTTTACCCTAGTGCAAGCGCCAGTACACAACATGTTTTCACTCACTCAGCAAAACTCCTGAATGCAGGTAATTCCCATCCCAGTACCTTTTAATTACACTTCATGAAAAATGACGTGTATATAAGGCCTGGAGTATAAACAGCTTGATGCCATCATACTCATTACTGAAGCATATCACAAGGCCCACCACATCCCCACGTTTCAGCCTTAACTTAATGTGAATAACAGTCTGTGGGCTATGCTGACCCAGCACAAACAAGGCCACAAACTTACTGAGTGATTTCTTTCATATGATAACTTGAATGTGACTGCACCTGAGAAGCTTACTCTGAAGCTAAACAGGAGCAACAAGAAGAGGTTTGGGCATGTGAGCACTTTCCCCTTCTTGGACAGTAAGAACTTTATCGTTCTATGAGCTAATCAAGTACTGTAGGAAGCTGGCTCTGTATATACTACAACAAAGTAAGGAATGTTCAGAGAGTCCAGTGGATCCACAGAGGATTAAGTAGATAATACTTAAAGCCCTATTTGTGGTATTGTAGTCGAGATGTTCGGCCTATCAAATGGTTGTGTTAAGCATTGGTTGTACACACTCAGGCAAGGAATGATTACACACACTCAAAGACTGAATCCAAGACCAATTGTTTAGTATAAAATATACAACTTGTTTTATTTTAGAACCAAGAAGAACTCAGTAACAGGTAGGTGACAGTTTCAAGAATAGCAATACTGTTCAATCTGCAGTAGGAATTGTTTTGCAAGGCAGTAAGAAGGATTTACAGTTCTAGAAATAATATTGTATTGTCAATCAGAAACAGTAGAACTTGGCAATTGCAAAAAATGGACATGTAAATGTAACTAGAGAAATTGCAATGCGATCTAATGTGAAGAAAATAGGAATATACATGAACAGGTAACTGCATGACTTGGACAAGAGGAGCAGGTTGCAAGTAGGTACCTGCGGTTTTAGGGCACAGGCCCCAGGAGTTAAGGTGAGCACAGAGGGGGGCCACAAGGCAGCACCAAAGCTACGCCACTAGCGGCACAGGGGTTGCTGAGTGCAAATCAGCGGCAGGCGCCCACTGCTCTTCAATGGAGAATCTCGGTCGCACTAAGAGGCTGCAGGCTCGGACCAGGAGGCTGAATGAAGCTGGAGAGGGCCTGGCCAGCATAACAAAGGGCAGGAAGCATTTGAGGCTCACGACCCTGAAAGCTGTTCTTGCTTGGGGGTAGGTGAGAATCCTCTCCACCCCAAGCAGGCTGTGTTGCTGACTCACAAGAGAATAATGGCTCCCACCTCAGGAGATCAGAAACGTGACTGTGTGGCAGGCTAGTGCAGAGCTATCAGTTGCACACTAGAGAATTGGTTGTTTTTCAGGCGGCATCTCTAAGATGCCCTCTGAGTGCATTTTGTAATAATGCAAACACTGGCATCAGTGTGGGTTTATTATGCCGAGGCGTTTGATACCAAACTCCTTAGCATTCAGTGAAGCTGTCGAGTTCGTAATGACAAACTGCCAGCCCAGGTACTCAATATGGCTCCACTGCACTTACAGTGTCTATGAATGGGTACAGACACTGTAGGGACATATTGCTCATGTAGCTAGGCCCTCACCTGTGGTATAGTGCACCCTGTCTCACTGCTGTGAGGTCTGCTACAGGTGACTTACCTATGTCACCAGAAGTGGTTTATGGGCATGGTACACAAGGATGTGTGTCATTTCGACTCATGTTTTGTCTGCACCGAAACACAGTCTGCTGTGTTAGTGTGCATGTGTTTGGTGAGGGGTCACTGAGGGTGGCATAATACATGCTGCAGCCTTTAGAAACCCTTGCTTGGTACCAGTGGTACCATTTACAAGGGACTTACATGTGGGCCAGAGGTGTGCCAATTATGGAAACAAAGGTGCAGTTTTGGGAAAGAACACAAGCACTGGGAACCTGATTGGCAGGGACCCAGTGCACACTCAGTCAAAGTGCATCAGAAATCTGGCAAAAAGTGAGAAGGGGGGGTGGTTACTGCAACAGAAACCCACTTGCCTACAAGTACCAATTTCTATCTTTAGGAACGTAAAAGCCAATAGGTGTCCCCAATGGGGAGATTGGTCTTGTGATTAGAGACTATAGATTTCATTAATTTACAGACCGGGGGAGACTGCTTCAAGATTTTCCTTGCCACACACAGCATCAAGACCACTGACAGCTGAGAAACACGTCCACTGGGACTATCGATCACTCTCTGTGATGGAGAGCCCGAAACTGCACCAAGAGGCCACAAATACAGCCTATACAGAGGGTTAGGGTTTTAGCATGTGCATAGAGAGTCAACATGCCACAAAGAGGCAGGCATTCGTACACTGAGGAACCGAGTCATCAATGTGGCTCATGGAGACCACAAAATAAATCACACAAACAAAACAGTTTTTGAAACAAATGTTCTGGTTATCACTCGTGGATAAATGAGTGGGAGAAATTTTCAGCACGTCATGTCAGCCAAACTCAGATAAAATACAGCTCACCAGAAGCCCTACTGATAGGTCGACACTTGCAAGGCGTATGGGAGGAGCCACAGTCTGCTTTGGGTTCCATGGTCAAATGAACACCTACTGGCAATCATGAACCTGTACTCCAGGATCTTAGGATTCATGGCAGTGTCCAATCCCTTAGTAGAAGTTGTTTTTTCGGAATTCAACAAGATTTTATCCACACGTGAACCTACTGGCTGGAGTTGTTAAATCAAGCAAAAGGCCATTTGTCAATGCGTGTAGCAGTTCCTGAAAAACCCAACCATGATCTTCCATCAGGGGACAGGTACTAATCTCCGCAAATAAGAAAAGAAAAAAAAAAGCATAGAGGGACGTTTCCTGGACCCGGTTAAGAAATGCATTCAGGTAGGACAGCTCGCTCACAAGAAGACCCTATGCTCCTGAGGACTTGCAGAAACACCTCTCAAAACACCTAACTCCTAGAACCTGAGGCAACGTTATGCAACACACTCATCACTGGTAAACATTAAAAGTGCAATAACCCCGCACTACTTTCTGCTAATGCCAAGGGGAGACAGAGTGGTCATATGTGTTCAGTGTCCAGGACAGCGCGGCACTGGGAGCGAACAAAAGTGAAAAGGCTCCGGGGGAATACAAGTGGATCTGACACGTATCATTCATATTTTCTAAACAATTAGCAACTAACTTCGATATCGCTAAGAAGCCCAGTGCCATGCATAACACATCACTCTCTTATATTTTGAGAAGCATCCCTCTGCATGATGGGACGCAGTGTGTCCATGTTCCCATTAACACAGGATTGTCGGCAATATAAGATCTTAAATATGCCAGATAACCATACGGTGCGACATACAGCAACGCTCACCATAAGTGGCAGAGAAACGATATATAAAAAAAGATAGAGAGAAGGAGTAGCAAGGTGGAAGTGGGGCGGTGAGAGACTCTACTATCCTTCTTACCTTCTTGCGTCTCTTTCCGCCCCCTCCCCCGGCTGCAGCTCCGGTCCCGGTTCCGGGCGCTCGAACCGGTTTCTTCTTCACAAAAAACGAAGACATGCTGCTTTGCTAGCTGTAATGTTGCACATGCGCAACTTACACGTGCAAGGTTCAACCACGGCCTCGACTACCTTCCACACTATTAGAAATAGAAACAGAAGAAAGAACAGGCAGCCCGAGTGACAAGCACGAATTTTGCGGCCATGTTGAACTTGTGACACATCACGTTTGCCAAGGGTTGCACTTCTTGTTATAATCAACAAGAAATTCAAATATTGTTAAAAATGCGACCGCAAATTTAGACGATCTAACGAAAATTACAAAAATATGCCTGGAGAGCAACACGCGTTATCTACTTAAAATAAACGGAGTATCCAAGGGTACTGTCTCAGACTGATTGCAACGAAAATAGTGTATTGTGACGCTTAAAAAATGACGTTTACCTTCCTCGTCTGGTCGTTAGTTGTCTTCCTCGTTCATTACCGGAACACCCATACAATCATGGCCACTACTTTCTGTTCAATTTTGTTGTCACTTAGCTGCTTTGTTACATTAGTGTCCCTCCAGGACCAGGCGTTTCCCGTAGCAAAGTAAAGTAAGAGGGATTGGCGGCCAGGCATTAGGCCCCACCCACATTTTGACTATTGGGTACTATTACTCATTTGACTGGCCTAAGGTCGTCGTATGGACAAACAGTTCCTTCTGTCTACAAGGGATTGGTTTACGAATTATAAGCGGAACGTACCCCTTGGAACTTTACTTACCTACCTAGTATAAGTGCAGCCTTCTCCGAGTAAATCACCTAAAAAATTCAAAATGAATGTGGAGTAAGGAGGCTACTGCCTCGGTATCCAAAAACTCAGCACTGTCAGAAAGAATCTGACAGACGAAAACAAGACAGACTGTAGCGTTCTAGTTTACGCACGTCACGTTGACGTGACGTGTGGCGGCCATGTTGGCGCCGGATGCGCGCGCATCCAGTAGCGCGCCGATAATTGCACGGAGCAGAGCGCCGGTCGGCGCTCCTCGGAATTTATAACCTTGTACTTGAATAAACCAGAGTTCCACAAAATACACCTGCTGTATGTGATTATTAAACTGCTTTACAGTGGCGACGAGGTCGGGAGGCACAACCAGACGACCACGAAGAGAAAAAAAAAAAAAAACGTCGGACCCCCACGTGGCAGCCACAAGGAACAGACGGACCCAGACACGGTCACCTGGCCCACCCAGACACGGGCAAGGTCTACCTGGCACAGCCCAGCCGATGAGACGAAGCACCAAGACACGGCAGGACACACCCGAGGTACGGTGAATCCGAGGAGCGTGGCAGTGCCACAGCTAATCACAGTAGCGGCGAATAGGCCAGAGTGGCGGCGCAATCACCCCACAGTCAATAGGACACACGCACTACATTCCTGAGAATCCACGCCAGGGAGGTGTAGCGCTGGCTACTAAAGAGGAGGAGGTGGGGACCAGCACCAAGAGTCCCCAGGGAGATACGCGCACAGGGTTCAAGGACAGCACCCCAGGCAGCCCCACCGGCAAAGGCACCGACATAACAGTCACCAGGGAAGTGAAGATGAGCACACCGGCGGGGTATGCAATAGCACCTGTGCAATTCCTGCCAAAACCCGGAGAACCACTGATGAAGTGGGAGGACTGGAAAGAATACATAGATAATTTCATAGGGGTCCTGGAGGATGAAAATGAAGAAAAGTTCACCCCCCAAAGAAAGAAACGTATTCTGTTGCTGAATCTGGGTCCGGAGGGACTCAGAATCTACAAGAGTCTGGTGCCGAAAAAGAGAGAAGACACCGATGACGATGTGTATGCACATGCAGTGGAAGACCTAGATGAACGTTATCGTCCCACCATCTGCGTCTCAGTGGACAGACATAATTTCCAGCAAAGGAAACAAAAGGCGGGAGAAACTATTGAAGAATATGTAGCGGCCCTGAGGAAACTGGCGGCCACGTGCAAATACGCACTGTGGGAAGACAAGTTCATCAAAGATCAGATTGTCATGCACACCACGAGCGCAAATGTACAAGACAAGCTGTGGGCGAGCGGCGACACCACACTCAAAGATGTGTTGGTCATTGTAAAGAGGGCGGAACTCGCACGGAGGTGTGCAAACGCAACCAAGAAGGAAGTGGCCACCCCAACCATGGTGAACAGAATACAAGAAGAGGAACACCGCAAAGACCAGAGAAGCAAGCCACCAGAGACCAAAGGAACCAACAGATGGCAAGGGAAGCAGGCGAACAATGAGAGCAAGAAAACGTGCTACAGGTGCGGAAGTTGGTCCCATGAAGCACATGATAGAAGATGTCCGGCGTTCCGGGCCAAATGCCTACACTGCGGCATCGTAGGCCACTACGAGAAGGTGTGTCGGAAGAAACAGCAAAAGGGAATGGTGAAATATGTCGATCAAGGTGAAGAAGACCTGGAGGAAGTCACAGAAGAAGGAGTGGTCACCGTCTTATGCATATACGACCAGGTACTGAGCGTGGATGGGAAGAGGTCAACCAAACCTGTCCAAGACATGTCCATGGGCGGCATCACCATCACAGTGGTGGCAGACACCGGATCTCCATTTACCATTGTACAACGGGCAGTATGGGAAGTAGAGTTCCAACCCAAGTTGGGCCCAGAATTGGAGAAATTAGACATTCGGCCGGTCACCTACAACGGTGATCGCATTCCCATGTTGGGATTCCGACGCCTGTTGTTTGAGTTTAGAGGCCGATCGGCGTGGTGCAAACTATACGTTGCGGAAAAAGGACCCTCCGTCCTAGGATGGCTAGATCAGGGCGACCTGGGAATAAAACTAGACCCAGGAGGGAAGGAACAAATTCTACTTACAGAACAGGAGGAATGGCCGGATATGAACAAATGGAAGGAGAACTACCCGAAGGTGTTCGGAGGCACAGTGGGGAGAATGGAGAAATTCCAACACAAGATCGTGCTCAAGGAAGGAGCCATCCCAGTAGCCCACAAAGTGAGAAACGTACCAATTGCAGTGAGAGAAGCAGTCCAGACGGAACTCCAAGAATTAGAGAAGAAGGGCATAATAGAACCAATCACCTGCGCTGGATGGCTGGCGCCCCTAGTAGTCGTGATGAAGCCCAATGGGAAGGTCAGGCTCTGTGTGGACCTGAGAGAACTGAATAAAAACATCGTAGTGGAGAAATTTCCCCTTCCCAGAATCGAGGAGATGTTGGCCAAGACCAGAGGGGTAAGGTGGTACTCCACTATTGACTTGACCTCGGCCTACCACCAAATAGCACTGCATCCGGACAGCAAAAGCCTCACGTCCTTCATCACCCCGTTTGGGTGCTACCGGTTCTGTCGCATGCCGTTCGGGCTGGCCTCGGCGGCTGCAGTCTTTCAGAAAATGATGCACCAACTATTCAGAGACTGCGAGGGTGTCCAGTACTTCCAGGATGACATCCTGGTGATGGGGTGTGATAGGATGGATCATGATCGGAAATTAGAAAAAGTGCTACAAACACTGGAAGTCAAGGGCCTTACAGCAGAATGGACAAAGTGCCGGTTGGGTCTGCAATCGGTGACGTACCTAGGCCATGAAATCGGACAACAAGGGGTCACACCAAAGGCGGAGAACGTAAGGGCCATCGCCGAAGCACCGCCCCCCAAGAACAAGGAAGAAGTCAGGTCGTTCTTGGGAATGGCGGAGTACTATAGTAAATTTGTGGTACACTTTGCCTCAAAGACATACAACATGAGGTTGCTGACCAGGGAGAGCACGGCGTTTCAGTGGACACCGGAAGCCCAAGCAGAGTTCGAAACCATCAAAAAGGATGTCACAGGAGCCATACCGCTCAAAGGTTATGACCCACAGGGCACCACTGTGCTCAAGACCGACGCCAGCGACAAAGGTCTGGGCGCTGTGCTCATGCAAGACCGAGGAAGAGGGGACTTGGAGACAATCAGCTTCGCATCCAGGGCATTGACGGATACTGAAAGCAAATACAGCGTGATCGAGAAGGAGATGCTAGCGGTGGTGTGGGCCATGGCGAGGTTCCGGCAATTCCTGTGGGGTACCCGATTTCTGCTCAAGACAGACCACAAGCCGTTGGTAAAAGTATTGACATCGAGCGGACATGCCAGTGCCACACCCAGGATATCCAAAATGTCCTTAAAGTTGCTTGAGTTCAGGTACGACGTGGAATACATCCCTGGGAACCGGAACCGAGTAGCGGACTACCTGAGTAGAGCAGCTGCCATGGGGCCCGGAGAGGAAGACCCTGCAGACAGAGGGGAGATGGTAGCCCTCATAGAAGACCAGGAGAAACTAATCAGCCAACAAGAATGGACCGAAGCATATGAGGAGGATACCGACATCAAGGAAGTGAAGACGCACATCATACAAGGATGGCCAGACAAGAGAAATATGAAAACGAGCCTTAGGCCATATTACGAAGTGAAGGAGGAACTGTCAGTAGGAGACAAGGGGATATTCATCTATAGAGGAGACAAGGTGATCCCCCCAAGGAACCTCACCAACAAGTTATTGGACTTGCTACATGAAGGCCATTTGGGCATAGGAAAACTCAAGGCCAGATCGAAACAGAATTACTGGTGGCCAGGTATGGACATAAGAGCGGAGAGGCATGTCAGGGAGTGTCCACAATGCCAAGGAGCTGACAAAACATTGAAACCACTACGTCCAGCTCTTGGAAAGTTCGACTCTCCCTCCAATCCGTGGGAAGAGCTGTCCATAGACATTTTAGGACCTGTGCTAGACGACCAGGGCACGCAGAAGTACGTGTGCGTCCTCATAGATCGATACTCTAAGTGGCCAGAGCTGAAAGTGGGCGAGTCCATGGACACTGAGAATATCCTGAAGTTCCTGTCCGAAACTTTCACAAGGGAAGGAATCCCCAAATCCATCTTAAGCGACAATGGGCCACAGTTCACGTCGGAGAGATGGAACCAATTCATGTTAAGAAATGGCATCACCATCAGACACACGGCAATTTACCATCCAGCTGGAAATGGCCTAGTGGAGCGATTTAATAGGGTAGTGATGGGAGCCATACAAGCCGCCATATCCAGCAACAAAGACTGGGAAAAAGCGCTAGAGAACATGGTGTGGGCCTACAGAATAACCCCCACAGGCACGGGGTACAGCCCGTTTCAAATATTGAGAGGACGTGAACCCTTCACGCACGACAACAGGATCTGGAAGGAAAAGGTTGTCACCAGTGAGTGGTCCCCTGCAGTGGTACGGGCCAACCTGGAAAGAGCACAAACAATCTACACCAACCACTACAACAAACGGAGGAATGTGAAAGAGACTGGCCTGGAAAAGGGAGAGTGGGTGAGAGTAAAGCTAGCCACTCTACAAAAGAAAGGAGACAGCAAGTATAGCAAGCCAATGCAAGTCAAGGAAGTGTACGATCGAGCGGCCCTGCTGAGCGATGGTAACGTGTGGTCGCAGGACCGCATGGCCCGGTGCAACAAGGTATTGAGGTGGGAACGACTTGGAACGGAAGGTGAAGACATGGATGAATTGAACGTGGAAAGTAGGCAAAGTGGAAGTGAGCAATGTGATGGAGCAAGTGCAGCGAAGGCGCGAGAAAGTGAAGAAGTGAGCGAGACTCAAGGAGCTGAGATGGACTAGTCGGGAGAAAACATGAACGGTGATGGAGCGGTGAGTGAAGAAATGGAAGGAACTGGAATGCAGTATCAAGGGACTCAAGAAAACACCGGTAGGGTTACCAGGAGCGGAAGGCAGGTGGTAAGGCCCTCCAGATTTCGAGACTTTGAACTGGACTACGATGTGTAAGTGACTGCTTAAGACTTTGTTAAAAGGGGGAGATATGTAGCGTTCTAGTTTACGCACGTCACGTTGACGTGACGTGTGGCGGCCATGTTGGCGCCGGATGCGCGCGCATCCAGTAGCGCGCCGAGAATTGCACAGAGCAGAGCGCCGGCCGGCGCTCCTCGGAATTTATAACCTTGTACTTGAATAAACCAGAGTTCCACAATATACACCTGCTGTATGTGATTATTAAACATCTTTACACAGACTACGGTAAATCTGCGTTTTAAGAGGTTTAAAGGTATTGTGCCTTGTCTGGCACTGAGGTACCAGGGTAGTGGCAACAGGGAAGAAAGGATGCATGGTATGTTTAGTTGTGTGTTACTGCTAAAATTCCCCCGTTACTTACCAGTAATCATTAATGACAAGCAGAATGCATTTCGGCGATGCTGTTCTGCATCGTCAAAAAAAAAGTCATGACGCATGCATAGGGTGACCAGATTCTCAAAACAAACAAGCATTTACAATGCAATGGTCTCGTCTTTGTTAAAGTTGGAGCTATTGTCATTGCAAATGTTAATGTTTTCATTTATTGTTTTTTTTTTAAACCAATAAATATATGGTATTGTCATTTACAATGGCAATAGGTAAGCATTAGAGAGCATTAGCAGTTATTAATAGTTAGTAGAGAGTGACTAGTTGATTAATAGAGAGTGTGCTTGTATAGAGTAAAGTAGGAGTTGTAGGCAATAGTAGTTAGTGAGTAGTGTAGATTAGTGGAGAGTAGTATAGAGTGAGTAGTAGATAGTGTGTAGAGAGTATGTAGGATTTAGTGTGTAGTAGAGACAGAAGTAGTGAGTAATGAAAAGTACTAGATAGAAATAGATGTAGTGTAATGAGTTATAGATAGTATATGGAGTAGTATATCTATTTAGTAGAGTGAGTAGCAAATGACTTTTAAAATAGAGTATATATTAGAGAGCAGTAGTTAGTTAGTACTTTTTAGTATTAGAGTGTAGTAGAGAGTGAGTATAAAATTGTGGATAGTGTAATTTAGTGAGTTGTGAGGAGTGTGACTTGTATGTAGTAGAGAGTAGTTAGAGGGTGTATTAGAGTGTGATTAGTTGAGTTAGTAGTAGAGTGTGAATTGAGAGTAGTAGAGAGTAGTAGAGATTGAGTAATGTGTGAGTAGCTTACAGTAGTAGTAGATTGAGTAGTTAGTAAAGTGTAGTAGAGTATTAGATAGTTATAGTACAGCGTGTTATAGTGAGTAGTAATGAGTGAGTAATATTTCGTAGATATAGTTATTAGAATAGTTTGAGTAGGGTATTATAAACTGAGTATTAGAGAGTTAGTAGTAGAGAGTGAGTTGTAGAGTTAGTGATAGTGAGTAGTAGTTTTATATAAATTATTGTTCCTCCCAGCACTCAATTTAATAACACACAGTCTTTGTAAAGTCTTCTCTGATCGACTTTTAATGTCCGAATCCAATTCAAATGTGTCTCATCCAAGATCCACCAAATTATAAGACGCAGCCAACACGTGTTTCGTCAAGTCAGTAAGACAAATGACTTCTTCAGGGCAATGTATTTATCAAAATGGGATCTACTATATTTCACTCGTCCGGTGGATACAAATCTCCAAAAAGCGGTCCAGAAGTCAAAACCAGACTCCAATCTTTGTTCGCGTTGTAACACGAGTAGTAATCCTTGATAAATAGTTTTAGCGGTTATCGGAAGTTATATCGCCGAATCCGCGTAGGTTCTTCACCTTTTGGTACTTCACGAGTACGTGTTCATTTGCAGCAGGATCCAGAGCGTAAAGTGGCGTTCAGCTTGTAGTTTTATATAGTGTGTAGCAGAGTAGTAGTGAGTACTATAAAGTAATAGGTATTAATATTGTAGAAAGATAGTAGTATAATTATTTTGAGTTGTAGAGAGTGTGTAGTAGAGAGTTATTATTAGTGAGTCTCGCCTTTGCAAAAGTTAGAGCTATTATGTGTTGGTTTTGAAAACAGATAAATAAATGGCATTGTCATTTACAATGCCAATAGCGTAATCTCTCGCAAATGCCACACACAAACACAGACCCACACAGAGCCCCACACACATACACACCTACAGAGCCACACACACACAGAGCCACACACACACAGCCACACACACACAGCCACACATAGCCACAGACAGCCACACACATACACAGAGCCACACAGAAACAGAGCCACACACACACACATAGCCTAATTCCAAGAGCCAAGCAGACTCCATCCACCCAGTCAACTAGTGGCTGACTCAATCTATGCATCCACCCACTGGCCAGCTCCATGGATCCACCTGTTGACTATATGCACCAACTGGCTCTTTCACCTATCCATTGGCCAGCTCCATCTTCTATCCATTCACCCATCCACTTCCCACATCCAGACATATACCCACCTACTGAAATGTCCATCCAACATGCAAATCCTCCCATCCAACACCTAACTCAATTCAATCATCCACTGGCTCAATCCAACCATAAAACTCCTTCCAGCCACCCAGTGACTCGTGCATTCCACTAAATCCATCAATGTAACCACCATTCAACACGAACCACACGCTTCCTCATGCATCCACTGAACTCCTTCCACCCACTGACTCCATCCACCCAACCACCACTCAACTCCTTCCACCCAACCACCACTCAACTCCTTCCACCCACTGACTCCACCCATCCAACCACCACTCAACTCCTTCCACCCACTGACTACATACACCCAACCACCACTCAACTCCATACACCCACTGACTCCATACACCCAACTACCACTCAACTGCGTCCACCCCTGTCACCACCAGGCCATCCCTGCCATTGAGAGCCACAGGCATGGTGCAGTGTGTGATCCTGGTATACAGGGTGGGATACTCCTGCAGGGTGCGCTGGCAGGCCACAATGTGGGGCAAAGCAATACTGTTTGGCAAGGAAGTTCTTGTGGAGGTGGGGGAATCGGGCTTACACGTTCTCGCTAAGTGGAGGGGCTCATCAGAGTACGGTGTTGGACTGCCAAGTGGTGCCAGTCTATCTATCTTTGCAGCAGCAGGAAACTGCTGATATGGGCTTTTAAAACTCTCAGTTTCTGTGTACATCTCTTCAGCTTCGTACTTTACAAATCGCAAACGCACGAGTATTAAAGCCACGTAATCGGACGCTGCCGTGACTGCATTGCCAAACATGTATAATCCCTTAATAACAAATTCAACACACCTTCCTACTCCCAATATTCACTGAATGCGCCCTATTCAGTTAACCGTTTTCCTGGTGCATCCACAGGAGTAAATTTGGAGTGGGAGCCAACGTTTCAGGAGAGTGCCGTAGAGCTGAACTGAGCCAACACCCAGAACCTGAGACCGGCAGACTGCATCTTCTAACTGTAAAGGCGAAAAACAACAGCCTCACCTGGGGCCCAGGGACTGCCACACACATATCGGAGAGGGCAAGGATGCCTGAGATCAGCTGAAGACAAGAGGCGCGTGCAACCCTCCTGCCTTCTGTCAGAAGTAACTTGGAAACAGCTGTTGTCAGCCCTCCTCCTCTTGAAGGTTCTTCCCCCCCACTGCAGCAGCCTCAGTAACTCCGCCGGGGAGAGCGAAGGCGGGCCTTCTTACGTACGGACCGCAGCATGAGCTGAGCCGGGCGCCTGCCGCCGGTGCCGCATTGCTCCCCGGTTGAGTGCAGGAAATGGCCGTCGGTGGAGGGGGAGCGGGGGCGTGACCCTGCCCCGAGGCGGCGAACATGGTGCTCTGCTGGTCAGCAGCAACTCTGAGACGGACCACAGCGTGAACTGAGCAGGGCGCCTGCCGCCGGCGCCGCATCGCTCCCCGGTGGAGCGCAGGAAATGGTCGTCGGTGGAGGTGGAGCGGGGACGTGACCCTGCCCCGAGGCGGCGAACATGCCGCTCTGCTGGCCAGCAGCATCTCTGAGCAGGCGAGAGGGAGCTCCGGCTGTCGTTGCCCGCCAGTGAGGCTCAACGCAGAGGTGAGTCGATAAGGTATGGGTTTAATGCAATGTTTCAAAACTCGGTGCTTTAAAATAAAGTCGGGCTATTATTAATTGCCTGTTCGTGCAAAGAGCCGGGGCCAAGAAGTGAGACGCCTGGACCACAAATCTTAAATAATAATGTGTCAACCAAGCGCGTGAAAATAACAAGCGCTCGAGCGCTCGCCATTTGTCTATAAGCCCGTCCTTTTCAGATTGGGGGGTGTGTTTTCTAGGATGTAAACAACAATGAAAAACACGCCCCTGTCTGAAAAGGACTGGG
Source organism: Lissotriton vulgaris (assembly GCF_964263255.1). NCBI lineage: Eukaryota > Metazoa > Chordata > Amphibia > Caudata > Salamandridae > Lissotriton > Lissotriton vulgaris. The sequence goes on from NC_141697.1 coordinate 916,450,262, forward strand.
CTTACAGACAAATGGTTCTTCTTTCGATCTAAGCCCCGTCCTTTTGCGATTGGGGGGTGTGTTTTTGACTGACAACGTCACTAATAGAACAAAACGAAAAAACACGCCCCCCCCCAGTCCGAAAAAGACGGGGCTTAGAGCGAGAGAATGACAACACTGAGACCTCTTCTCCAATGGCTGGGCGCCGTTTAGGAGGCCAGTCAATGGAGAAGAGGGGCGGTGTTTACCCTCGCTACTCAGAGTCATTAAGTCTCGCTGGCGAGACTGCGCATGTGCACAGCCTACGCTAGCCGAGACCTAAAAAGTGGGACAGGTCATAGACATAGAAGTAGGACTACAGTTTGCAGTAACCATCAACATAAAAGTAGGACTATTTGACAGCTGTCATAGACATAGAAAAAGGACTACAATGACAGCTCCCTCCACAGACCGAGATGAAGCATTATAGACAACAAATCCGAGGTCTTTTGTTGGCACCCCTCTTCTTTACGCAGCAGCATTAGTACTTTTTATTACATTTACACTTTTAAGGACTATGGCATATATTTGCCAAAAATCAATAAAACATCACAGGCTAGCAAATGCCAGATTTACTAGCTTTATCAATGCTCGTTTCTATAGCTGCGCGTCAGCACCACGTAAAGTACAACTCTTTAATGTTGCTTAGTTGCTCATGACAGAAAAGCATGGGAGGTAAACTGCAGAATGCTAAATTGCCAAAGGGCAGCCATGGAACAATGTAAGAAAAACTGCCTTAGGGTCTTAAGGATCACAAATGTTGGCCGACCACACAGTCCTCCCACATTTGCGTGGTCACTGCTAGGATGTCAAGTTACCTTACTGGGGTATGTATAGTGCACTCTAGCCATTGGTATCATCTCATAGCGTAATAGTGTAAAGACCTGAGCAAAAAGCTCGAGCAGCACTGCTCGCTTCTTCCACAGGCGTTAATACTGCTCCTTTAAGTCCTTTCCAGCTAAACAGTTTGCCGTGATCTGAACGGTCAGTCAAAAGGTCAAGTCATAGCTTTGATATGGAGAACACAGGATTTCTGTTCTGATCTTGGAACTGGTAGAAATGAATGGTGGGAGCTTGAGAAGGACGTTGGGGGCGTCATTACCACATGTGTTATCGGACACTCATCCTAACATTCAGAAACACTTTAAAGTTTATGTTTCGTGTACTTCTAGGTGGGACATCTGGGGGAGCAGCAAACACACAGCCTCAACAGATCACAGAAGTTCAGAAAGTTCATAAACTGGGGTGGCACCTTAATATCACTATTTCCTCCTCTAGCGAAGATTCAGTTTTGATGCTATGCAATTGATCAAATATGGCTGGCACAATGACGTAGGTGGTACTGCGTGTAAAAAGAGAACGGAAATCCTGAGAGAAAATGTCTCTCTTTAAAGGATTTCCCTTCCTGCTACAGCGCTCACCTCGGTGACAACACACGCCGTAAACAGTGCAAAGAGAGCATGAGCGCGCGTGCTCACCCAGAACAATGAAAAACAGGGACATTTCTGTGTTTAACCAGGACACTGTTCGAAAACAGGGACATTTGAGACACTTGGAGAAAGGTGTCGGGACGCGGGGACACTTCTCCAAAAACGGGGACCGTCCGGGGAAAACGGGGACGTCTGGTGACCCTACGCATGCATAGCGTGCTGACCTCCAATAATCAAGAAACTTAATTCTGTATTATTCACTTAATGCATGACGTCACGCACAGTGTATAATTAACTCTAATTTATGTTTTTTACAACATATCTCTTTAATGAGTCATGTTTATTTGTTCTTAATTACTGTGTTATTATTCTAATAAATAATAAGAGGAACAAATATATGCACTACTAAAACAAAAATCAGTACAGATTAAGATGCAATTGATTTCCACACACACTGTCCAAAATCAATCACTATCAGATCCTAACCCCTGCATGCTTTCACAAATTCACAAAGGTGTTGGGGATAGCCCACGTACCTGCCTATAAATCTCTGTCAATGAAGAACACCGCAACTCCCCCAGTTTATCTCCCTACAATCTTGTCAGGCAGAGGAACTGTAGCCACCTCATAAGCAATGGAAATGATTTCTCTTATCTATCTTTTTAAAGAAATCTTAGAAAGAAGTCTTGTTGCACTGTCCTGGACTACCAGTAACAAGTGGTCAGAGTTCCTAAAAGACGTAGGGCCTGATTTATAATTTGACCTATGGAATAAAGTCTGACAGGGTGGCGGAGGATTTTTGCTCACTTACTGCTACATACTACCATCTGCTAAATTTAGAGATGGCCAGTGTCCATCTGTGTATATTGAAAGGAACTGCCACCACAGCGGTTCTTTTTAATGTACAAAAAGCTTGCTTAACCAACTCTGTCAATTTTGATGGCCGTTTACCAAACATTGGAAACGTTTTAGTTTTTCTAAAACAAACTCCAAAACTGGGAATTTGTACAGAAACACAACAAAAGAATGACCCCCCCCCTGTGAGTTTCCTCCCAGGATGTAAGGGTCATTTTTGTTTTTACTTTTCCCCACCAGCATTTTCCTAGCAGTGATAGACAGAAAAAAAGACATTACACCAGCCACACTAAATAGGGCGGGCGATGTAGTGTGCTTTCTCCAGTGGCCGCTACTCCTTTGAAGGAGGTTTTCCATTGACATCCAACAGGGTCTCCTTCAACAGAAAACTTAAGGTCTGCCCATCTCTAAATGAGGGGGGAAGACCTACTGTTCGGTAGACCGGGTAATCCGTTGGCTAAAAATCACACCTAAATGAAGTCAGCCCTGCATTTTTGGGCAAGGTGTCAGTCCTGCCACGTTCTCACTTAGCTGCAGACATTAGGCCATTGCATCAGACTTACTTGTTTTCTGCAGCTGGAAATATAAAAATGTTACTGCCAAGGAGAGAGACACCCACAAGAACAACAGCGAGCATTAAAAAATACCCTGCCCCTGTTCTTTGTGTATGTTGTGTTGAGATCTAAGGGGGGGAAGGAACAGTTTCCCTATCTCTTTGAACCAATGACAAAAAGAAGAGTGATTATAATAGAAATCTGTTATTTGTATAACCCTCTGCAAAGGACTTTTACTATGCAATTATCAGTAGCAATTCATAACAGAAACCTATGGCTAGATGTACATAATTTGCGAGATATATTTTTGTGCAGCTAAATTGTTTGGTGAACCGACTTATGTATTAATAGGTTGGTTAGTACAATAAGGATTTGGAGTTAGGCACAATCCTACCTACCCCATTATCCTTCATGAATTTGGTAGCAAATTGTGATTTACTCCAGTGGATGGCCATTAGAGGAATGGTGGCTTGCTGTCAGCAGATTTCCATGTCTTGTCTTGTTTTCAATATTTGTTTTGTTTTAAAAGTAGCCCCTTTGTCTTGAAAGAAACAGTGCTGCATTTAAAATCTTGTTTATTAAAGTTCCACTGGACCACTTCCCACTCTAAACTTTTGTGTTACATTCACAACAGGAACGTGTCTTAAGATGACCACATCGCCTTTGTCAATGGTTTGCAACCACGTTTGAAGAGTTGGGAACCTAAGAATGGTGAGCCACCCAATTATGTACGCAAACAATTGTTACATAGCATTTTTAAATGCAACAGGGATGCTGGACTCACCCCTTCCAAATTTCGATTTGGTATGGATTTCTAAACCCTTCTTTGTGATTTGGCAAGGGACTGATTGGCAATCTATTGTTTCTGTGATGGGTAACAAAGAAATGGTCCTTGTGTTCACTATCCAAACCAAAAACCTTATGTGAGCCCTTCCCAAATGTATACACTTACTCTCACTGCATGTCCTGCTTCCAGCAGTCTTTACAATCTTACCAACATGTAAACATTTTTAAACAATTCAATGCGCAATCTTATTTTCCCATCCACTGAACAACTCTTATGTTACTGTCATTGCTCGGGCCATGTCCCCCCCAAACAAATATTCCTGGGTACGGGACTGCAGGGAGAGTCATGCACACCTCAAACCCCCCCCCCCCCCCCACCCCCAGTGGCTGTCTACAGTGAATATACATCCGTAGCCCCTTTCACTCCAAAACCAGACAGTCAATCCACTAACAGGCAGAGGCACACCGAATGGTTAAACAAGAAAATGCCTACTTTCTAAAATTGCCATTTTCAAACACACAATTTAAAAACCATCTTTACTAAAAGGTGTTTTATTGAATTCGGAGTTCAGATAGCCTAAACTGTATTTCTCCATCTTGTCCCAATGGGAAGTTCTACGTGTAAGATGTTATAAAGTATTTCCCATTCTATCCTATGGAACAGATAGCCTTTCAATAGTGAAAAAGGAATTTGGCAGTATTTCACTATCAGGACATGCCACAGACACCAGTACATGTCCTACCTTTCACATACACTGCACCCTGCCCAGGGGGTGGGTACCTTGGGCCTACTATAGGGCTGCCTTACATGTAAGAAAAGGGAAGGTTAGAGCCTGGCAAGTGGGTGCACTTGTCAGGTCGACATACCAGCTAACAAACTGCACACAGACAATGCAGTGGAAGGTTTGAGATACCTTTTCAGGGCTACTCGTGTGGGTGGCACAATCAGTGCTGCAGGCCCAATAGTAGCATTTTATTTACAGGCCCTGGCACACTCAGTGCACTTTACTAGGGGCTTACCCGTTAATCAAATATGCCAATCAGGGGGAACCAATTGTAATAAAAATGTACACAGAGAGGACTTGCACTTTAACACTGATCAGCAGTGGCAAAGTGCCCAAAGTATCTAAACCAACAAAAACAAAATCCAGCACAGCATCAAAAATACAGGAGGTAGAGTCAAAAAGTAAGGGGAAACCACTCCAAAGAGCCTTGTCTAACAATTAAGCTCACATTGTGTGTGACTGTCTCAAAGGAATACACAAAGCCCAACTGTCAACTACACCCAGTCACCTGACCAGAGGCAGGCTGCAGTTACCAAATGGCTTAGCCAAGAAAATGTAAACTTTCTAAATGGGACACCTTCAGAATTGTAATTTAAAATCCAACTTCACCATGAAACAGAATTTTAAATTGGGATTCCAGAGACACCAAACATGAATCAATTATATCTTCCCATATGGAAATTACACTTATAGAGGGGAAGACAACTCTAATGTTATCCTATAGGAGAGATAGGTCTTGCAGTGGTGAAAAACTAAATTAAGAGTTATTCACTACCAGGACATGTAAAAGTTAACAGTACATGTCCAACTTTTTAAATACACTGCACCCTGCCCTTGGCGCTGTCCAGGGCCTACCTTATTTATTAAAAAGGAAGGTTTGGGTCTGCGACCTGGTTTATTTTGTCATGTCGAAATGGCAGTTTAAAACTGTACACACAGGCTCTGCAGTGGCAAGCCTGAGACATGTTTAAAGGGCTACTCAAGTGGGTGGCACAATCAGTGCTGCAGGCCCACTAGTAGCATTTTAATCTACAGGCAGTGCACTTTACTTGGGATTTATGAGTAAATTAAATATGCAATTTGGGCATAAGCCGATGTTATATAATTTTGAGCAGAGAGCAAAAGCACTTTAGCACTGTTTAGCAGTGGTAAAGTGTGCAGAGTCCTAGGCCAGCAAAAAACAAAGTCAGTAAAAACAGGAGGTCTGAATGCAAAACATTAGGGGGAAGCCATGCCAAGGATGCCAGGTCTAACACCCACTAGCTAGTGCCAGACATAAATGTGGCAACCCAGGGCGGCGAAACTCACGGCACAAACCCCATTGTGGGCTGGGAACTTCCTCCCTGAAGTAGCAAAACTACGGGGTCTTCGTCAGTGGAGTCTAATCGGAATCGATGTGCTGGGGGACGTTTGGAGAAGGGGGCTATTGTGGGCTTTCCGACACTACAGACAGAATTTCACATGGGGTGCGAAGAGTTTTTACATTATCAACAGCTTAGGCATGCCCTGCATCAACACATGAGACAGGGGGGCCAACTACCTGAGTATGCCCCACTGGAAGATAGGTTACTGATGGACCCCATGATTGATAAAGCCATCTCCCTCACGTATAAAAAACTCATAAATAACCTCCCAGACCCACTGGGTCTTCTGCAAGAGAAGTAGGAATCAGACATTGGGCTGCTGGAGGATGACGACTGGGGGGAGGCCTTACAGTGTGCCCGGGAGGTGGCGATCTGCGCCAGGTTTCGGCTGGTTCAGTTGCGTGTCCTACACAGGTCATACACTCCATGCATGATACAGTATAGGATAGGGTATGTAGTCTCAAGGTTTTGCATAAGGCGCTGTGGTGAGGAGGGCACCTTCTTTAACATCTTGTGGGACTGCACCAGGATTCGGGCATACTGGGCGAGATTGGCAGGTATCATATCGGAAGTGGTGGGTGCGGAGGTCCCGCAGGAGGCCCGATGGTATGTTTTAGGGGTGACGAGTGACGTCACTTGGTCGAAATGGCACAAGATATGGCTGGCTCTAGCTAGTATGGTGGCCAAAAGATTATAGCACAATTATGGGGAAGTGATCTGTTGCCAACTGTAGAAGAGTGGGAGAGGTACTTGGACTGGTGCCAGAGGGCTGAGAAAGTTATCTATAAAAGCTTAGGTTGCCCCAAGAAGTTGGAGAAAATATGGGAGGCATGGAGGCGCTACAGGGAAGAATGGATGGACACTCAGTCTGGGTCTCCACCTGATTATTGTGATGTATGTTCACAAATCTATGGTCCTTTGTGCTCTGTTTCTGATAAGGAGATGGATTACCCTACCCCACGGAGCTGAACAGACTACAGCCAAGAATCATGGTGGGTGTGCGCTGGAATTGGAGGGACAGGGAGGGGAGTGGGCGGTGGCAGTTGATCTGCAAGGGGGTGGTTCGGGCCCTGAGGGATTAGGGGCACCTTTAATGTTACCTGGATGGGTAGTGCGGGGTTTGCTTTCTGTGTGTAGGCCAATCTGATTATAGTGATTCTATGCTTGATTATGCTTGTATTTGCCAATGAACTTCCGATGCTACCTGATGTGCGATGTTATGGAGCTGGTTATTGCAATAAAAAGATTTTCACAAAAAAATGTGGCAACCCCACGCACCCACTTCAGAACTCTTTCTGGACCTGTGGGAGAGCAGAAGTTGACTGGTCCTGCTGTCAATGACCCAAGAGTAGCTCTGAAGGATTGGACTTGCTCCATCTTGCACTCAGGACAAAGAGGCGGACTCCAAGGGTCAGTTAGTTGAATCCTGTGTGGCTACAGGGACACAACAAGCTGCAAGAGGCCTTTTCACTGAAGTGCACAGATGGGCAGCACAAACTGGACCTTAATGGAACTCTAATGCTGGCCTCAACAGGAGTGTCTCTTGACCTTGGTTGTATCTAACCGGGGTTCTCCTACCACCCTTGAAAATCTGTGACTTAGATCATTTCAAGACCTCCAGATGACCAGGAGAAACCACCTAAGCCTATCTGTCCAAGGCGCAACCTCGCTGAGCTAAGAAATCAGGTTTCGCCCACTCAGTGTTTTCTCAGCAGTAACAAATCTGATTCAGCGGCCCTCAGTGAAAAGGTAGCCAGCCTCATGGAGCCTACCTTCGGATTCTGCTGGCTGCTATCCTCACTAGAGGATTCCAAGCTCGGAAAAAGAGACTAAGGCTGAAGATAGAATTTTTCAGTGGGTGAAGGTGTCAAAAGTATTCAGCTTGCGAGAAGACTTTCCTGGACAGTAATTTTGAATTTTCCGGCTCTGAGCTTTTCCAGCCAAAACCAACAGCTTCAGCAGTACTTTGACCAACGTCTATCTGACTTCGTGAAGGTTTCTTCAGATAAAGCCTGCTGCTTTGCCCCACTGAAGGATTTTGACATCCATTTATGAGACTAAGCCCCAAGGTACAACTTCCATTGAATTGAATTGGATTGAATTGAAATGGTAGTTATAGAGCGCATGGCTACCAGAAGGCCTCTCAGCGCTTCCATCCAAGTTAAATGGCGTATTCAACCCACACTCTATTGCCTGAAATCTAAGTCCTGGTCTACCATGACCATTAACTACCAATGGAGTTTTGCAGTTTTCAGTGTTATATTTTTCCGAAATCTTTAAAAATTCATATATCCAGTTCCCCTTATTTGATTTTTGTGGTTTCGTGTCATTTTATTTATTAAAATGTATTCTATTTTTCTAATTTGGTTTGGGATTTCTATTGCTTTCTGTTTTTACTATATTTCTGTTTTGGTACTGAATAAATACTTTATACATTGCCCTAAATTAAGCCTGTCTGCTATGAACCATAGCAACAAGGGAATAAAGCTCAGGTTAGTTTAACGACTTTGAGGGTAAACTCTGACACGAGTTACGATTATTCCAAGAAGTGGAAAGTTGTTCACCCCAAATAGTAATCCAATGTCTTACAATGATGATATACATCAAGTGAGGATTACACAAATACTTTTTATACACACTTAAGCCCAGGAGACCAAGGAGCAGATTTACAATTTTTTTCATGTAGCGCACTGCAGCAGCCACAAATGCTGCTCCGCACTACGTGAAAAAGAGAGCGGAGGAGAGTGCCCTAAAATAAGGCACTCCCGCCTCACTAGCGCTGGTGCTGAGATCAGCTGCTGTGCGCCACAGAGAAACCTTTGTGCCATGGTGCAAGGGTGTCTCCGTGAGTATAGCATAAGTTTTATATTGGAAGGAACCCTTAAAGTACAAAATACAATGCACAGACTCACTTTAACCATTTTCCCACTTTGTATGTGTGCTGTAATGTGCAGCACGCATGCAAAGTCGGAAAAGGAAGGAGAAATGAAAGCATTTCTCCTTCCTGCACCTGCTTGAAAAGGGTGCAGTTTTCTCACGCTAAACCCAATCTACTTCATTTAGTAAATTGGGTTTAGCGTGAGAAACCTTGGAAGAAACTCTGTCGCTCCCTCGAGAAGGCCTGGAAAAAAGACCCAAACACCAGCACCAGGAACGCCTTCAAAAACGCCACCCGCATACACCACCAACTAATCCGATCTGCCAAGAAAGCCGCATTCAAAGACCGACTAGATAACAACGCCCACAACAGCAAGGAATTATTCAACATCGTCAAAGAATTTACCAACCCCTCAGCCAACTCCAACGACATCACCCCCTCTCAAGCCCTCTGCGACTCCCTAGCTTCGTTCTTCCACAACAAAATCGCAGACATCCACAACAGCTTGACAACCAACCCGGAGACCAACCCACCCAACCTTCTGCCGTACCTTCACTCCCCTTGAACATCCTTAACGACTGGAACCCAATCTCCACTGAGGACACCATCCGCCTGATGAACTCCATCCACTCAGGATCCCCCACAGACCCATGCCCTCACCATATCTTCAACAAAGTTGACTCCATCATAGCACCACACCTCCGAGACGTCATCAACTGCTCCCTCAACTCCGCCACCTTCCCGGAAAGCTGGAAACACGCCAAACTCAGCGCCCTTCTGAAAAAACCCACAGCTGACCCCACCGAACTCAAAAACTACCGCCCCATCTCGCTCCTCCCATTCCCGGCCAAAGTCATCGAGAAAGCAATCAACAACCAGCTCGCCGCCTTCCTCGAAACCAACAAATCCCTCGACCCCTCACAGTCCGGCTTCCGAGCCAAACACAGCACGGAGACCGCCCTCATCGCAGCAACAGACGACATTCGAACTCTACTGGACAATGGAGACACAGTCGCCCTCATCCTCCTTGACCTCTCCGCAGCCTTCGACACAGTCTGCCATAGCACCCTTTTACAGCACCTCAGAAACATCGGAATCCAAGAAAAAGCACTGGAATGGATCACCTCGTTCCTCACCGGAAGAACCCAGAGAGTCCGCCTCCCACCATTCAAGTCAGAGGCCACTGAAGTCATTTGCGGCGTGCCACAAGGATCTTCACTCAGCCCCACCCTCTTCAACATATACATGAGCCCCCTCGCGACCATCGCACGCCAACACAACCTCAACATCATCTCCTACGCTGATGACACTCAACTGATCCTCTCACTCACCAAAGACCATAACACCGCCAAAACCAACCTACATGAAGGAATGAAAGAAGTAGCCGAGTGGATGAAGCATAGCCGTCTGAAACTGAACTCAGACAAAACAGAAGTCCTTATCTTAGGTACCTCCCCCTCCGCCTGGGATGACTCTTGGTGGCCAGAGGCCCTCGGAAAAGCACACATCCCGACGGACCACGCACGGAACCTGGGCGTCATCCTGGACTCCTCACTCTCGATGACCAGACAGGTCAGCGCCGTCTCATCATCTTGCTTCAACATTCTTCGCATGCTCAAAAAAACATTTCGCTGGATCCCCACCGAAACCAGAAAAACGGTCACCCATGCACTGGTTACAAGCCGCCTGGGCTACGGAAACACCCTATACGCCGGTACCACCGCAAATCTCCAGAAAAAACTCAAACGCATCCAGAACGCATCAGCCAGACTCATACTAGACATCCCGCGTAAAGACCACATCTCCAGTCACCTGAAAAACCTCCACTGGCTCCCCGTCAATAAGAGGATTACTTTCCGCCTCCTAACCCACGCACACAAAGCACTTTACGAACTTGGACCCGATTGCCTCAACACACAACTTTCCTTCTACACCCCCCCCCCGCCAGCTACGATCCTCCAACCAAGCCCTTGCTACCGTACCTCGCATCAACAAAACCACCATGGGAGGTAGATCCTTCTCCTACCTGGCAGCTAAAACCTGGAACTCACTCCCCACTCACCTTCGTCTCACTCAGAACCACCTAGCATTCAGAAAGCAACTTAAAACGTGGATATTCGACAAGTAATTCCCCACCCTTCCTCAAGCGCCTTGAGACCCTCTGGGTATGTAGCGCGCTATATAAATCTTTTGACTTGACTAGTAGATCTCACTGGCGTAGCTAGGGGGGTGCGGGGGGGGGGGGGGGGGGGGCGGACCGCCCCAGGCAGCACCATTTAGGAGGCGGCTGCCAGTGCTTTATAATTTACTTGGGGACACTCATTACAGTAGTGTCAGTGTCCCCAAATAAATTATAAAGGCCGAGCGAGCAAGCCTCTAATGCAGTGATTCCCAAACTGTCAGCCGTGGCCGGCGCCCTGGTGCGCTATTAAGAGTAGCTAGGGGGGACCGTGAACATCTTTGAAATTTAGGGAATATATCGGGTGTTGTAATGACAAAGTCGATGGTCACCCGAGTATGTCATGTGGGTTGGTGGGGAATTAAAAACGCTACTGGTAGCCAGCGTCAGCCAGTGTGGTTTGGCCCAGCCGCAGCGCATAATTTTAATAAATACCAGCGCAACATAAGGGGGGAGTTAAAAGTGCCACCTGTAAAATCAGGAATCATGGTTTGGTCCAAAGCGTACGGCCGCTATACCCGCGTACGTGCTTCACGTAGTTTAGGCGTGCCAGCCAGGCGTACAACGCCCATACAGCAATGCCAATCGTTATTGCCTCCCAAGTTCTTCCGCAACTCTAGAGACCCTCTTTACATCTAATCTGTAGGTAAGGTTCTTGTCCCATGCACATTGTCGGTGGTAGAAATAAATGCAAAATAAGTGACAAGTAAATTAAAATGCGGGCTGCAACGCTTGACTTTCCTGGCTTTGGCACTCTCTGGCCTCGCTGCACAACCGTGTTAGGGCCGAGCATTGGGGCTGGGACTGTGCAGCGAGGCCAGCAAGTGCCAAAGCCAGGAATGTCAAGTGTTGCAGCCCGCATTTTAATGTACATGTCATTGAGGAAGCGGGGTAGTAATTAGGGCCGGCTGCTCGGTCCTGACAAATGACAGCTCTAAGAAGAGGGTTAGGGCCTACATTGTAGGACTCGCTTTCAGAAGATTATGTGTAGTTGTAGGCCCTACACTAAACATAATCTGCCGAAAGCGATTACTCATTAGCGTGATTATGATGTATTAGAATTAGCAGCATGTTAGGGCCCGGCAAGCATGCTCACTTCCAGCCAGGCCCAGGAGAGCGCGCAGCAGCCTTTACAGGCGGCACTACTGGGAGCTCCTGGCTGCTATGTATGATAATGTCCTTTTATCCCTTCAGCTGCCATGTCAGTCTTTTATGTGAGTTTAACCACGTTAAATGTTTGGTTAGCGTTAGCAGCATGTGCATGTGGTTATGTATGGGTCATGATTAATTAATGGAAGTGATCTGTAAAACACGAGAGGGCTTCATGTTTCATGTCTTCTGCGAATGGCTCTCCCAGTCTTACTTTTATGTTTACATTCTGGTAATTGTAAATCTGGTTTTGTTTTGCTGTGCTTGCCCTGTGTATGATAGAACACTTTCAGTCCCTTATGGCTTTTTTGCCCAACAGAATGTTATATTCTGGGACTTGTAGTTTCGCATTTAACATGATATGAACTTTAAAATACCTAGCATGAAAGTGCTGTTGGTAGCAAAGGTGGAAATATCTGAATATGCCACTTACGAAAAGGAGATATGTCAGCTTTGTTCTCTGATGTACGTAGATTATGTTGCGCTTCCGAATTCAAACTATAATACCGCCGTCCTTTTTCCCAGCCCCCGCCTCAGGGGCGGCAATCTAAGGGATAGCCATGGGCGCCACAAGCTCTGGCTACGCCCCTGGTAGATCTCCTAAGTGAATTGCCAAGATTGACATGATCCGGGATTCTAAGCATTCGGGCAGAAAAATCAGTTACGCCAAATTCCATACATCCATTCATCAAACTGCTGAATTTCTCACCATTTGTGGCATCAGGGAATCCCAACAACAAGCTTTCTAAAACAATGTGGGAAAGTAACATCGATAAGAACACAAGATGATTTATTGTTTGGTAGCAGATCGGTTCTCTTTAAGAAATTTTGGGGGAAACCTTTCAGAGACATTGATTCATCATTACCCACCAATGTGTAGGTTGCCACCTTGCCAGTATTTTACTGGCCTAGCAAGAATGTTCATATCTAGAACCTGGAAGGCAAATGGGAAAATGAAAACAGGCTGTATTTTTTCTGTTTCATGACAAAGTTAAAACAGAACAAGCATGAACAAATCACCTCAAAAGTGATTTACAGTTTTCTCTACTATTCCTAAGCGAGCTTTAAACCAAACAAGAGAGAATTGTCAGATTGAAAAATAATTCAGAGAATTTTACACTTCATATGCAGGCAGCAGTTTAGGGTCCCTACAGAATCTCCTTACAGGAAGAAATTGCAGTCATTTTTCCCAGAAAAAAAGAGGCAACCCTTTCAACTGTTACAGTCTTGACAGGAAACACCTGCCCCTCACTGACATTGAAAGTGACTCATCCTTGCGAGCAACTAAAGAAAACATTGTGCTTTCCTCTCAGCTCTCAAGTGAATGAGACTCTCGGCATAGAGGACAGGCTGCAGGCTGCAGGCACACATCAAACATAAAATTAACAAGCATTTGCAATGCAACAGGTCTCGCATTTACGACTTTGAGCTATTAGCACTCCTTCTCCCAGTCAAGTTGGTGCAAGTAGTCTCTTCTACTTCAACTTTAGCTCAAGCTGTTTCTTCTACTATAAGTTTAGCCCAGTTTAGTTCAATTTGTCTCTTCTACGTTTAGTTTAGCTCAAGCTGTCTCTTCTACTTCAAGTTTAGCTCAGACTCTCTCCTCCTCTCAAACCAACCACAACAGCATCCTCTCCCCCAAAGTCGAGTGTAACTATCTCTCTAACAGGGGGCAGAGCTAGCTCGGACACAGAATGGCCGCCTGAGCTCTGAGCTCTCCCGTGGCATCATCCTATACAGCAATTATCCTGCAGCCCACGAGACTGCTGTTGCCCCTAATACCGCGCCGGAGTAGCGCGTATGTGCCCGGAACGTTTGTGTGGCCCGAGTCCGAGAATTGTGGTGCGGGCGGCTCTGCACGGATCGCGGCCCAACTCGCAGCAACTAGGCCCCGGATCCCCGACCCATAGCAGCAGAAGAGGCCGTGCGACGTTGCAGGACGTGCGGCCTACTGGGAACGGACAGCGCGGTCGGAAGTAAGAACCTGGCTGCGGCGAGAAACGGATGGCGGGGGTACGGACGTGAAGGGGCGGAGGCGTGCAGAGGTGTTAGACCCTAGCGGCTTTCCCCAGTGAGGGGTTAAATGCGGTGAGGACAGAAGACATGCGAGAAGGGACTGTAGTGAAATGGATGTGAAGAAATTACAGAAGAAAGGAATGAATTTTAAGGAACTTTAGTCATGAAGTGAAAGAGCTTGTGGCATGAGCAGTAACTACGCAGAGTCACGGTGTGTCTCAAGATCTCACTCAATGACGTCAGTTATATACACGCTAGCCTAACAGCTGTCCACGCGCTTGGCAACCAATAGGAATTGACAACACTATTCAACAACTAGACCTATAACATCTCCCTTTTTATGGGAGAAATAATTAAATAAACTCATACACTTTAATTGTAACAGTTGTGTAGGGCTTATGCTGCAAAAAGTAAACTCCTTACACCCCTATAAGCACCTAAGAAAATAACATAACTAGAAGGAAGAAAGCGTTGATATAAAATACTTTGGTACTATTAAGCTAGGTTTAGTAATGGGGGTTAACCAAGGTGTGACCCTACAACTAAGTTATACTAACACTGCCTGGTTTGGATTGTGTTCCCCACCCTATTTGAGGGGATCTGATTCAATATATACGTGGAAACATGACAGCATCTCCTTCCCTTACATATTAAACAATGACACTTGTTACAAGTATACTGTTTTTTGAATAGTGGCATAGGTGCCACAACTTGTGAAATAATGTCCCAGAAGAGCTCTGCGTTCTTCCAATAAGTTCTTAGTATTTGGAGGGTATGTGAAGAGGTCTCTATCTTTGGTGCAGCAACTGAGCGTAGGAAGATATGGTCTACGCCGTAGCCATCCTTTTGAACGTTAACTTCTTGGGATTCTTGCAAGATGATTTAAGCAGGAAGCATCCCTTGAACTGTGGTCCGTTTTCCATTTCCACAAAATTCTTTCTTAGCCCAGTGTTGAATATCTATGTTTGAAATGAATAAATTAGTCTAATGGACAAATGTATCATTTAAAATCTTTCTTGAGATCACTTCTTATAAGTTCTTCTGAATTGCTGTACTTATTATTAGCCCAATATGTTGGTATGACTTCTCTATTTTGCATGAAACCTATCCTACAACATGTCAGATTATGATTATTACTAGACCACTTGTACGGTAGATAATTCATAACTGGTATTAGATGGAAGGGAATAGAGAGGGAGGGACCCTAATCTACCACCATGGAATTGGTTATATAACAATGTTAGAACACATATTCTCAGCAAAATCTTCCACTACATTAATATTTGTTCTTCCGTTGTACTTTTGGTCAAATTTACCACAAACGCTTGCGAAATGCCCTACCTTTAGGCAGCTAGTACATCTTTTCTTACTTGCTGGACAATTTATGGAATCAGCTATATGGTTAAGGAAACCACATCTGAAACATACTATAGGGGAAGAATTAGAATTATAGTTAGAACTGTAGGATTTTTCGTTGTTATATTCTCTTCTCCTTCTGTCGTTTACATAAGGCACACTAGAACAAGATTCTTCATTTACCTTTGCTAATTCTTTTCTGCCTTCTAGTGACCTTTCAATGCCATTGGCAATATCATATGTTATAGGTCTAGTTGTTGAATAGGGCAGTCAGCTCTTCTTGGTGGACAGCTGTTAGGGTCTAGCGTGTATATAACTGACGTCATAGAGTGAGAAGTGAACACACCGTGACTCTGCGCAGTCACTGCTCATCGCACAAGCTCTTTCCCTTCATGAATAAAGTTCCGTAAAATTCATTCCTTTCTTCTGGAATTTCTTCACTTGTTCCATTTCACTACATATGGCGACGAGGACGGGATGCGATTAATTAGTGACTATGGCGGATTATGCTGATGGCTGGTGAAAGGCTGCAGAAGGGGTGCTGCAATCAGGCCTCGGCAGGAGAGAGGTGCGTGCTGCTGTCCCGATTTGACTCTGGTGAATCCATTGTAGATTGAAGACAGGCAACAAAGGGGAGTGGAAAAAAAAACGGGTACCTGGCATACAGAGGGGCAGGGCAGGGTCCTGCCTGGCAAGGAGTAGTGAGCAGTTGGGCGGATAGGAACCTGTGAAGGAGGCCTGCTTATCGTCCCGTCAGGAAAATTACGCTGCACTCCTGCGCTGGTCCTCCACGGGGGAGTCGGCGGTATCCGGTCCAAATAGGCACATACAGGACAGGTTCCCAACAGATATAACATTACTCACGCGCTACACTGTCGGTGCGAGAAGGGGTGCTGTGTATTGTGGAGGTCTGTGTCTGCAACTTGGGGACTGTGACCTCCTCACCGGCAGTAAAGGGGAAGCACTGGAGCGGTGAGCACTGGGCCACAGCGGGCCCGACCTGGCAACATCGGTAAAGGTGACAAGACCCAGACGAAATTGGCCTTCGAACAGAAGTGGGCGAAATCACAAGATCCTGCCACGGACAGGGGGACCAGGGGGGCATCGCAATCTCAGGACGAGGAGGAGCCTGATATACGTAGCATGCTGAGAGCCATGGAGAAGTCCCTGCAGGGCGGAATCACCTCTCTGGGTGCGAAAATGGACGCACTAACCTACCGCATGGACTGGATGGGGGAGCGCCTGGACAAACATGCGGAACGGCTAGATATGTCGGAGAGGCGCCTCACGGAGGTAGAGGAGGCGCACACTACACTGGATGCCGACCACAAGCAGCTGGGAAAGGTTATACGTGTATTGCAGGACAAGACTGAATACATCGAAGCACGTTCTCGGCACTGTAATCTGCGTCTGGTTGGCCTGCCGGAGACGACGGCTATGGTAAATATGGAGCAGTTTACGGAAAAGTTGCTGGTGACGCTACTGGGAGACAACATTTTCTCATCCATGTTTGTGGTGGAGAGAGCGCACAGAGCCCTGGGTCCTAGACCGCCGCCGGGCGCGGCACCGCGTCCGATCATCGCGAAGCTCCTCAACTACCACGACCGAGATGCTGCCTTGCGGGCTGCTAGAGAGAAGAAGACCCTTCATTACGAAAGCTCGGAGTTGGCTCTGTACCTGGACTTCACTGCTAGAGTTCAGGAAGCACGCAGACACTTTGTTTCGCTCAAACGGCAGATTCGCGACTTGGGAGTGGACTACGCGATGCTGTACCCGAGTCAACCGACAGGGGAAATCCCATATTTTCACTGATCCCTCCGTTTTACAGAAAGCCATTAAGAACTGGGCGAAAGAGTGGGGGCCTAGCCCGGAGCAGAGCAGATTGTAAGACACGGAGGGGTCGACGCTGGATAAGCAGGACCGAGCTGTAAAGACTGATAGATATTGGCGTGCTAAATGTTAAGGGGAGCGGTGGGGCGGGTGAACCTGCAATATAAGGGACAGCATCCGTGTGTCAAACCGCACTACTACAGGGGTATGGTTGCCATTAGACGACGTCTGTTGGGTGCGGAGGGACAAATAGGGGCACCAGGGATTGGATTGGCCCTTTTGATTCGGGGGGTTTAGTAGGCAGGCATGCTGACTACACTGGAGCTGCGTGGGGAAGATGTCGTTGGGGACATTACAGAATTTGGTTAGGATGCACAATTCGAAGGCCCACGATATTTTTCTTTTTTGGGTTATATAGCGAGCGGGGCACAACTACGCGAATCTTGGAGGAGATGATTGCTAAGTGACAGGCTGCATCTATGGTTATGATGTCTGGGGGGGGCGGGGGCTGGGTATCTTTGTTGCTATCTGTTAGTTCTCGTTTGCATTGGAGAGCTACCTCCGCTCACGAGTGCCTGGCACTGTACTTTTGCCTTCTTCATGTTGGTTGAGGGTAAGTGGGGGTTGAAGGGGGGGATGGGACTGGGGACTCATGCGGCCATGTTGGGTGAGGTCTGCTGTTATGTTCCTGGGGAAGGGGTGCAGAGGGGGTTTTATTGGAATTTGGTTGTGTGATATGCAGTTGCTGTATGTTTGGCTGGCGTTTACATATCGTGGCTACAAAATGAGGAGGTATGGCATAGTTGATGGCACGTGAAGCATCGGACTCCTATGAGTATGACGGTGGGCTGCGGATACTGTCCTGGAATGTGCGGGGGCTGAATGACCATCGTAAGGTACGCAAGGTCCTGAATTATCTCCATAGGCTTAAAATTTACCTAGTTGTCTTGCAGGAGACGCACCTCCCCTTTACAAGCCCTATGCTCAAGTTGATGGCACTGGAGGGTAACATAAACGTGGCAGGGTTCATCACCCATGCTAGAGGGGTCTTGAGTTGGGCCAACCCTAGGTCGTCGATTGCTCTTACGATGCTCCGAGAGGACCCGGATGGAAGATATGTTATATCTAAGTGTTGCGGGCGGGGTGTGGAAGTTCTGTTAGTCAATGTCTATGGGCCCAATTATGACTGTCCTGAGTTTTTTGGTGACTTGGCTAGGATTGTATCCCAATATGGAGATCATCGGATATTGTGGGGGGGGTTTTAATGTGGTTCGGAACCCAGAGCTAGACCGCTCAGCGGGCCCGCCTAGACAGCCAGCTGCTGCCACAAGGAAGATAGAGGAAATGATGGTGAGTCTGGATATGTGCGATGTGTGGCGTGTGCGGAATGGGAGGAGGGGGGCTATACACATTACTCAGCGTACCATGATATACACACGCGGATCGACTATTGGCTAGCATCTATTTCAGTACTAGGGCTGGTACGGCAATGCAGTGTGTTGGCTCGTACACTCTCAGATCACTCTCCTTTGTTATTAGTTTTGAAACCACCTAGGAGGCGCATACCGCCATTTACATTGAGATTTCCTCCATACTCTCTACTTGACACGCTATTTCGTGAGGAGATCGCCGAAGCCATAGAAACCTTCTTCGAAACCAATGTCGGTTCAGTAGATAGTTTCCTAACGATTTGGGAAGCTTTTAAAGTTTACATCAGAGGCGTTGTTATGACCAAACACTCGGGTGTATTACGGGCGATTAGGGGGTCCCTAGCTGAATTGGAGAAGAAATTACAGCAGCTGGAGCGGGATAGAGTCGATGGGGGCGTTGAGAGGGTGGAAGACGAGATAAAGGTGCTCCTGGATGAGTACCAAGAAACTGCGGACCGGGAAGTAAAACACAGTGGCAAGTACGCCACGGCTCGCTCTTATGGGGAGGGGGAGAGGCCGGGTTGAGTCCTCGCTCGGCTGATGAAGGCTAGGCGAGGCAAGACGCAAGTGTTAGAAATCAAGTCGGAAAGTGGAGACTTCCTGACAGATGAGGAGGAAGTGGCTGAACACTTTAGGCAGTATTACGCTGATCTATACCAAACGCGATCGACAGGGGTGGAGGACCAGATTAGGGAATACTTGGACTCTATACAGCAACCGTATCTCCCGGATGCCCACAGGGAGTTGCTGAGACACCCGATAGAGAAAGACGAAATGATTGAGGCATGGAGCAGCATTAGGGCTGGGAGTGCTCCGGGGTCGGATGGCCTAACGGTCGCCTTCTACAAGGCATATTCGGAGTTGCTGCTCCCGCACTTAGCGGCTCTGTTTGAAGACATGTTTGAAACAGGTACAATGCCACCATCGATGAAGGAAGCTATTCTAATCGCCATACCGAAATCGGGCAAGGCTCCAAATGAATGCAGTTCGTACCGTCCGTTGTCCCTACTCAATGTGGATGCAAAACTGTTTGAGAAAATTTTAGCCACTAGGCTGGCGTTGATGTCCCATATCCTGGTAGCCCCTGAGCAGGCGGGCTTTGTGCCTAACAGAAACTTAACGTATAATATCCGGACTGTATTTGGAACCATGCAACATGTCCACCAGGAGAACAAAGCAGTGGCAGTATTCCTAGACATGAAAAAAGCATTCGACTCGGTGGAATGGGTGTTCCTACGACAGGCGTTGACAAGAATGGGACTCGTGGGGTCTTCCTACACATGCTGGGTATTTTGTATCATGAGCCCACGGGAAGAGTGCGCGTTGGAGATTTGGTCACTGCCCCGTTCAGCATTACTAGAGGCACCAGACAGGGATTTCCCACATATAGAATTGTAGTGTCCACATACGCAGATGACACGCTCCTTTATGTCAGAGAACCGGAAGAGAATTTGACGGCGGTAATCAGGGAGGTGGTTAGATTTGGCGCACTGTCTGGCCTCTGGTATTCCCGCTCACGCCTGCTACCACTGAATTCGAGATGGATTATCCCCTCAGTTGGACGGTAGACTCAATAAGGTACTTGGGTATCCGCCTACACACGGAGGCGGATATTGTGTTTCGGGAAAATTACGGAACGGCCATATCCAAACTAGAGGATGATGAAGAGTTTTGGATTCGTCTTCCTTTATCCCTGATGGGGCGTATATCTATTATGAAGATGGTGGTCTTGCCTCGATTCCTCTTCCTCTTTACCAATATCCCCTTGGTTTTACAGCGCACCTTCTTTCATAGATTGAGACAACTAATGCTCAAATTAGCCTTGGCCGGTAAGCAAGCTCGGGTGCAGTGGGGGGTACTCACGCTGCCATGCCATTTGGGTGGCCTTGGGGCACCAGATTTTTAATTATACTACAGGGTGACGCAGGGAGCGCACTTGCATGCCTGGATCCACGGAGGAGAGGGGGTACCCTACCTTAGGATGGAACTATTGTTTTCGGCACCAGTACACCTGCCGGCAGTTATCATGGAACAGGTGGATCGTAGGACTGGTATAGTAGATTAATTAAACGCCACAAGACATGCTTGGCACTGGCTACTGCAACACCAAGCGGGTGCTATACTCTATTCGCCGGCCATGCCTATCGAATGGATGAGGTGGCTGGGTCCATGCACAGAGAAGGGAGTGCTCCTAGCGATGCGATCCATGAAGGCAGAGGTTGCGTGGGGATCTGTTCCATGAGGGGACTGTGCGCTCGACAGAGCAACTTGTGGGTACAACAGAGGACGATACACCATTGAATAGGTTCCACATCCACAGAGTTCGAATGGCCTTGCGAGCATGGTTAGGGGAAGATATAGCTGAGCCTCCGGAGATGCGGGAGCTAAAGCATGTGGTTAAGTCTGTCTCTCCTTGCAAAATGGTCACCGCCCTTTATAAGATTGCTATGTCTCACAGAGCGCACAAATACACGGCGGCCAGGACTGCATGGCAGCATGATTTGGATGTTCAGCTGGATGATTCTAAACGGTCTTATTATTGTATAAATACTAGGAAAATATCCCTTCATGGTAGGCACAGATTGGTGCACTTTAAGTACCTCAATAGGACATATTATACCCCGGAGAGGCTCCACAGATATATTTGGAGAACTGGGCAGAGTGGTTGAGGCTGAATTGGAGTTGGACCCACTCATGGCTCTCCTGGGATATACTAAATCACTCCCAAAAGTGATCCGTAGGTAGGTGGATATGTGGCTACTTATGGAAGAGAAGAGTTGCTATGTGCTGGCTGAGGGGGCCGGTCCCGACGTTGCAGCAATGGTCCTGAGACATGCTGTACTGCTCCACGCAGTCGGAACTATACAGTGAGCTGCTCCCCCCAAGAAGTAGACCTAAGAACTTTTGGGGATTATACACTGCATATGTTCAAGGTGCGCATGACCCCAGTGGGGTGGAGACAGGGTCTGACGGTGGCGCGGAAGGTGCGACTGTCACTGAGCCCGCGGGGATAGGCTGAGGTGAGGAGCGAGGAAATGGTGCTTCATGATGGTAGGATGTACAGGAGGGTTAGAGCTACAGAGGGGGTATGAGCGGGACCTAGACTGTGAGTGGAATGATTGACGGGATGGGTGTGTACGTGGTGTGTATGGGCTGCAGCGATTGCGGGGTGTGACTGAGGGGGATGCATTGTCGTTATTTAAAAAAAAAAAATTTGGGGTGTGTGATGTTGCTGCTTAGAAGGTCTACAGCAGGGAGATATGTAGGACTTTGCCGCCTGCCCTCTCAGGGATGTTGGCATAACGGCTGTGTTAACAACTATGCATTTGTGATTTGTATCATTCTGGATGTGGTGCTATCTTGCCATGCCTTGCAAAGCTTTTGACTGCAGTTGTAATGTTTTTCAATAATTAAAAAAAATAAACTATTTCTCTAACATCTCCGAAGACCACCTCCCCCTTCCCAAGTTTTAAGTCGGTGTGTCTTCCGAACTCCAACATTAGCCCGACTGTCACTGTCTCTTATTTCAGTCTCCCTTCCTTCTAGCCAGCCCAGACTGTCCCTCCCGTAGATGAGCCACCTTAAAATCTCTCTGCTTTCCCTGGGTCAATCCTTGCAGTCTAAGCTGCAGTCTTTTCCATGGACAGGGTGTGCCTTTTGCTGCTAGAGTGGCCCTTTGTATCTCTCTCTGTAAATACCCCCACCCGCTCCATTTCCATCGCTCCCCTTTCAATGGACTTGCAGCAGTGAGCAGACCACCTACCCCAACTTACAGGCGCCTGCCTCTCAGCCCCTTCAACCCATCGCCGTAAGCCGCACTAATGAGCTCACCAGCCACCACAAGCAAATGTCAGTTTCTGTCAGATCCTCCCCGGCACAAAGGCTAAACTGGCACTGTAAGGGTTAATGGTGTAAGAAACGTGCAGCAGACAGGCTGATGACTGTTGCAATGATGTCAGAGCGGCACTGGCATCAGTACACACATGGCTAAAGATAGGCGCCGGGGTACGGAAACACGCACACGCACAGGTCTAAAGATAGCGGCATGCAGCGACAAAAAAAACACACACGCACACTTACCAATACAAACAAGCTGAAATATACCTACACTGAACTACACACAAAAAATACTCGTATAGGTCTTAATAAAAACAAAAACACGTACATCCGAAACATATACAAAATAAAATGCATCGCTACAGAAAGGCACATGCGGCCATCTGTGGAATTATTTACGTATAAAAACCGGAAGCAAGACACGGACACAAAAACTGAGATATACAGCTACATAAATAAACACACACACACAACTGCATGCAGGCATCTGTAGAAGCAGAAAGCCATATAAAAATATAACACTTAAACACACAACAAGCGCTTATCTGCCTTGTATAGTTGCAGCGCGCAGTGAAAGTAAAAGCTGAATCAAGCGAGCAGTAGGAGTGTCTGAGCGCGCGAGGCAGAGAGGAGACGCCATGCGTGTAAACATCGGCTGTCCTGGCGCGCCCATGGGTTGTCTCCCTTCGCTAGCAAAACCGACAAAAATAGTCTCACCAAGGCGAAGCAGCGTATGCGCGGCGTTCGCTAGGCGAGACCTAAAAAGAAACACAAATGAACAATGTTTTGTTTATGAAGGGACCTAAGGCAGGCAATTGAGCTTCCTTGGGTGGGCCTGGCCCACCATCAAGAATCGGGCAGGATCTGCTGTGTGCCGGGGAGTACACCGCGGATGTCCCATCATCATCCCCCTGTTTGGCTTACCTGTGGTGTGTGTCCTTTAAAGTGGAGGGCTCTTTATCCAGTGCTTAGGCTGAGCGGCATGCACTGACTCGGTCCCCTAGGTTGTTGTAGTTGCCATTATGACCCAATGTGTTGTGTTGAACAGCCTCGCTTAGGAGTCCTCATGCTGGAATGGGGCTCATGTGTGAAGGAAGACCTCTCTCTCCCTTATCCTGTAGGTCATAGACAGTGCTTGAAATTATTTTCAAGCACTGAAAAGTGCCCGGTATTCTCCCTCTTAAAATGAAAAAGTGCCAGTACTCAGTACCAGACAGTACTGGCCCATTCAAAGCACTGGTCATAGATGAGGGTCTCATATGAGGCAGTTTTGTACATCTCGATGAGCCCTTCATTGTCTGTAGGGTCATCTGTTTTATTAATTGTAGTGCCAACCCATGGCAGTGGCCAGTCCGACCAATAAAGCACTAGTGTTTAGTAGTCCTGTGACGTACCTCAGAGACAAGATCAACCATTCCTCACCTTTTTAAAGGCGGCCTGCAATATGATAATATTGTGGTTATTGGATGGTTTTAAAAATCCGTAGCAATGTGCTGCAAACATGGTATGCGGGGGGCGTGGCCAAGACTCCGAAGGAGTAGGACGCACCTAGCAGTGTCTCAGTCCTCCAGCGGCCGGCCTGATAAATCCATCAACAGCAGGTCTGCGAAGGCGCTGACGGACCCCTACATAATGTCCAACAAGCCATCCACTGCCCGCTCGTAGCACGTCCTGCCCTCCGGCCCAAGATGGAGGCGGTCCCTTAGCGGATTGCCAGGGAGAGAGGCCCGATCCGCTATCTTTCATACGGGCCTTGAGGGAGAGGCCTGTCCGGCGGAGACCTTAGGTCCCTTTGTGGGGGCCCTGGGGGGCGATCTCTGGTGACCGGGGTGAGGGACCTGCTTGTTGGGGCCGTGGGCGGGCCTCCGACGTCCCTATCTTGTGAGTCTTGGTTGCTGGTCCCGGCTGGAGCTGAGCAGATCTCCGGACAAGTTGTAGTGTAGTTCCTATTTTCCCAATAGGCCCTGCGCATTGGAATAACAAACAGTAGTATCGACGTAGAAGTGCGGATCTTCCAGGCCTCCACTGACTATGCTAAACTTAATTGGGTTTGTTACCAACTAGCTCAGAGGTCACTGGAAACTTTCTTGACTGAATAGGAAGTGATCAGCTTCCCTGTCACAGCCAAGAAGGGATTCAGTTTTCCAACAACCGTGCAACATGACAACTTTGCTCCTCAGATCAAGAGTCAATCTCTAGGGTCGTGTGAAACAATAGACAGTTATTTTACTCAGTCAGTGGTTGTGCAGTTTACTTTCACAATATGTAGAGAATAGAGAGACGGGCGTTGTCAATAAAAGGTAACATTCATTGAACAGTCTTTCTTCTCGTACAAGAGAAATGAATTGCCACAATTGCAAGACTTGTTATTATAAAAAGTACGTACAGTAAGATAAGTATTGCGAAATAATACTGTAAAAGCATTGATATGGTTTCTTAGCCATACAATGGTTTAAAATGAATAAAACATATATACATTCATATATACATTAGGCTAAAATACTCAACTGGTGCTTCTAACTACGCCTACCCCAGTGTACCTGACCTAAGCCTAATACTTGGGAGGGGAGTAAGTAAGTAGCTTTAGTTTAAGTTGGTTTTGCCAAGGTTTGCTTCAAGAATTCTCTCTCAAGGGTTTAGTCAACACCATACCTCTGGAATAGAATGATGGAGGTCTGGTATCTCCCTCAGGACTCGATATCCCAGTCACCCGCAAGGGTAGACCAGAAATGCCGGAGCTGGATTTCTCTGCAGGAGAAAGACAGCGTCTCTTCTTCAGCGCGTCGAGGAGGAGGAGGAGGGGCAGCGTCCGCGGGCAGCTTGCATCTGCTGGGCTCTTGCAGGGGACGGCTGTTTAGCTCCTAAGTTCACCACACCATCGTTCGCTAGTTAGCAGCGATAGCAGTAGCGATAGCAGCTATGGTATCATCAGCATGACAGCTTCTTCAGCAGCAGCGAGATAGCTGGCAGCATCAGCTTCAGCGATGGCATTAGCGTAAACAGCAGCAACATCAGCGAACAGCAGATAGCGTTTGCTTAAGGCAACGTTGGTAATATTTATACCTGAAAGGTGCCTTGTTTGACGTAAGTTTTTGGACATAAGACGTCTATAAAGATGTCACTAGGAAGTGATCGTCTATCAGTGCTCATTAGAGTTCTATTACTAATCAAAACACAGCAAGCGGGGATTTCCAGGTTTGCTGAGTTTTTATCTTGTTGAAGAACTCGGAGTGTTAATCTAGGAATCTCAGATAGTAACTTCTGCTATGTCATTGCACTAATTGGTTGCAAAGGAAGTGGCAGAGAAAGCTATTCTGGAATGTGGCTCTGTTCGTGTGAGGCCAGAGACGAGTTTCTGAATATTGCACTTGAACGGTTATGCCAATATAGGGAATAAATGGATTTATAGCCGAATAGGGACATAAGGTCACAGTATCGATCAGGGTCCTAGATTATAACGCAACACCCACTCCACGAATTCATGTCCATCAAATTACTAAAACTAGAGCAATAAGATGCATGTGTAACATTGCCCACCCCAAAATACATATATGCATTTGAAATAGGCGTATTTGTAATACGTGAAAATGTAGGTACTGTACGTTTTTGAAGCATAGAAATCATTCAAAAATTATAGCATATGAAATCAATGAACGATTATGCAAAAATAATTACACATGAAAATATCTCTGAAACAGAAGAAGGGCGAGATAATTTCATCACATATAAATGCATTGCAATAAAATGTGCTAGAGGCTGGTGTAAAGTTATTATGTCTCTAGATGTATGTAGAAAAAGAAGTTGAAGCTTCTGTTCTCTATGAATAGTTCTACTTTAAGCAAAGAATTTTTCGTGCCAAAAAAAAGGGTGAATATTAAAAGTGTTCAATTCAAAAAAATTATTGCTTGAACGGGGAAACTAGAGTTCCAACGCTTTTAGCAGTTTTTGTTGTTCAAAACTGAAGGCCGAATTCAGAGTTCATGGGAACGCTGTGTGTCGGAATGCTTCTCCAAAGTTATTGTTTCTGTTTGGGTGAGAACATCATATCAGACAGGCTCTCAAAGAATTGGTCTACAAAATCAGGTGACAGTTCGACCAAATTCGATAGTGCTGTAACTTGGCAGGTGTGAGAATGATTGCTGTCATCAAAGGCTGGATCAGCAATGCTCACAGAAGGTCGTACCTGGGTGATGCTGCTTTTGTCACTCGCTCCACTGTTACCACCTAGTCGTAGCACAGGAGTCTCAACGAATGCCGTCATCAGGATTGGTAGCCGCTGGGGACAACACAATGCGTGAGCCGTTATCGGACTTAGCAAAGTATCGATATCCATTGGTACTGCTGATGGAAGTGAAAGACAGATGTCCAACACACACTCATCTCCACATAGCATACATCGTAGTACAGGTAAGATGCAATTTTGCCATATCGGTCTGAATTAAAGGAACCAGGTCATGTTTAGATCTCTCAGCCTGGCCAATCCAAGGACTCTAGTTATTCTGTCCCGGTAGCGCATTGCTAGGATTGTTTCTTCCATTCCCATAGGAGTCATGTCTGAGCTGTGGCTTGCCATAACGAAGCAGGAGGGTCAAAAATAAAATCCCTGCTACAAGTCCCAAAAATAGGGGTATGCCGCCAAAAACAGAGTGGACAAAATTTGGAACGATTCCCAGAATTGCTTGAAATGGTGTTAGCAGTCCCGTAAAAATCGTCTTAAATATGCCTGGGATGCCTTTGGCACTAGACATGTTAAGGAGTTGGCTCAACATTTCTAAGAAATGCACGGGGCAATTTGTTGATAAAAGATCATGAACCTCCGTAGCTGTCCTTGCAACTAGAAGATCATACGTCTCTTTCGATGACGTTTTGGGCACTGTTGTCTGTAAAAGCACAGATTTTATTTTGCTTAAAGTATCAATTCCTATAGAAGAGAAATGCAGACGAGGCCAGATGGGAGTCTCTATGTCTCCAGGCCCGCTCGGGAACAATGCTTGCATACAGCATTTGACCATGGATGTTACGCTTATGAGATAACTTTTCCCTGGAACAAGGCCACAACATCTGTGATCCGTTCTTAGAATGTAACTCCCATTCGCGAGTTGCATAAAGAAGGGCTCTATCTGCGTTGCAGGTGTGACAAGCTGGTGGCATGAAAGGTTGTTAGAATTACCTTCACAGGCTCCGTGTAAATTAATACCCTGGTACAAAAGTATACCGCTTAGTGAACGTTTACAGTTTTCACCACTAAGAAATACATTTTTGTCGCTGTCACTATAGCATGAATGTGTGTATGGTAATTTCCATGTTGACTTAACATATCCTTTACCCAATCGTTCATACTGGCCAGTAAGTATGTATTCAAGGCACTTTTTAAATCGGAAAGTTGTTATCGGAATAGTGATAATTCCGTGTATTATCCATTCAATGACAGGACTTTCTGACATTGTCAATGGTAATCTCTCAAGTTTTTCGATGCTCAGGATTGTATAGTCTGCTCCTTTCTGTGCCAAACTGATTTGTTTATCAGTAAGGTTAAAAATGGAAAATAATGACGTTGTGTTGATTAAACGCCAAGGCACATAGCCTGAACGAAGATTTTGCAGCGTCCAGCCTAATTGTACAATAGAACGTAATTGAGATTGGCTATGCTGTAACATTAGCAAGTCTCTGTCTATTATGTCAAAGGCAGAAGATACAATATTGTCCAACGAATATATTCTGGAGGACAGAGTCATTAACCCATTGTCCACTACAGAAAGTGATTTTTCCAAATTAATACAATCAATTTCTCGTATTTTTTCAGCTGTTTCAATTTGTGTGACTTTCCAAGCCTTTTTGTACGCAGCATAGATGCTGGCCGCTATGAAACGTTTTTGACGCTGTTTGCGTGGTCCAAGAATGAAATCGCGCAAATCAGCACCATCTTTTAGTAAAGACAAGTGTTGCTTAATTTCAGCCAGTGTGGATGCTCCTAGCCATTCGAGGCAGAGTTTCCCTACACTGTATGTTGTTACTATCCCTGGATGTTGTCTCTGGGAGTATCTAGGGTCTTGTCTGGTCATTTTTAACCCCTGTGTTTTGTTCAGGAATCTATCTTGACAGCTGTTTGTGTCAGTAGGCCAGATTAACCACTTTTTCCAATCAGGATGTGTTCTGTTAAAATGTAAAATTTTAGTTACGTCTAACTCAATATCTGTTGTTGCATTATCAGGTATTGGCTTTGGAATAGACGGTTTGTTTAGGTCTTTGATCTTAGCTAGGCCAAGACAGGATGTTTGGTGAATTGTGTCATTTAAAAACATCATTTGTTCTGGTATCATGCAGGTTCTGAATAGTGCTTCAAGGCCTTGTACCTGCCAATCTTTTGTACCCCAAATGGTTTTTGTTTCAATGTTATTTTTCCAATAATCAAAACCAAATGTCATAATTTTGTCATAAAATGCTTCTGAATATATTAATTTAGAATTTGTCAGCATTGTTTTCATTCCTGTTTTATCTAACAGTTTGTAATAAAACGTTTCTGCATCACTGGTGTTAAACCCTGAGAAGTACTTGAATTTCTCAAAGAATGTTTTAGAACTGCTTTTTGGTGGTGTAGCACAATGTTCCCATTGATTATACTTAAAAACATTTCTAGGCTGTGCAGATTTATGCAAATAATGATCGCCATAATGTGTAAAACAGAATAACTGTTCATAACTAGACGAACCTTGTAAGTAATCATGTTCTGTGAATCTAGCTGACATTACTAAATCAGACATCATGTCATTAATACTGTTAAAGTCCCAATCATCAGAGAATGTACTAGGTTTTACAAAGTCACTTAAGGAAACCTTCAGTTGATGAGGATACTTCAGGATCTCGACCGGACCATAGATCTCATAGTCAGTTTTCTCCCATACTACCCCACCAGGTATTGGAATGGCTGTGACATTTACTTTTGACAGTTCTCTTTTCTTCACGTGGGATGATCTGTGTGGTTTGAGGACTAAGTTGATGTTCTGACTTGCTGTGTCCATTCAATTGTAATAAATTTTCCTAAAATTAAAACTAAAATTAGGCATAGTAGGAGTATGAATACCCCTGAAATAATCCAATGCTCAATCAACGGTGAATCCAGATATAATTCTTTGATTTGTTGAAGGAGTCCTGTTGTATTTTCTTTAAAAGTTATTTTTGTTTCTGGCATCACTTCGGGGTTACTTTGATCTTCAGAGAAGTTGTCGAAGTCGATGAAATAACCAGAGGCAGTTCTGTCAATTCTTGGGATTGTTCTTTCAATCTGTCTCTCGGTAGCATTTTCTGATGCCACATTATTGTAGACTGGTGTTTCTTGACGAACTGTTTCAATCTGTGTCTCAAGAGGCACGAGTTCCATGGCATTATTGCATAGTCCTTCTCTGTGCACTGCAGGCTGATCGAATGTGATTAGTCTTTCAGTTTGAACCTCTTGGATCGTTGCAAGTTTGGGTATTCTGTTGTTTCTTGGGAGTCCACTGGGCCTACTGTTGATTATAGGCCACATGCTTGTGGTTTTACCAGGTCGATAGATACGACTCTGTTCTCCTTTTTACCAGCAAGGGGCGGTAGTACAACTGATCTTGTTCCGGTGACTGCCAAGACAGGTACTGCTTTTCTGTAAGAAGGCCCAAATTCCTTCTTCACCGCGATTTTTTCTCTGACTAGATCCCCAATCTTTGGAATCCAGACAGGCCTTGCTGGGGCTATTGCTTGTGGTGCCTCGTCAGTGGTATCTGGCTGTTGCTTTAACTTTATGTTGCTTAAGGATTTTCTTGTTTCATTCAGTTCCTGTAAAACAGCCAAACGATCTTTGATGTCAAAGTCTGTTTTCTTAGCTTGTACGACTGATACCTGACTATCTAAGTCCTGAATTCTCATTCTAATTCCGAACAATAGTTCGTATGGGCTGAAACCTTTTAGAGATTTTCTTGGCAAATTGTTAAGACTGGTCTGGACACTTATTAAATGTTTGACCCACCCAGCGCCTGAACCTAATACCTTCGCTGTTATAGATCGCTTTATGTCCCGGTTTTTTCTTTCTACCGCACTATTCCCTTCGGGGTGCGACGGACAAGAATACCGCAACCCAATTCCCATGCTGGCCATGGCCTCCTTATACGCTCGAGAGCTGAAAGCAGGACCCTGGTCAGAATGGAACGTGGTAATTGCGTATGTGCCGATTAAGACTCGCAGATCTTTTATAACCGTTCTAGCGTCAGCCGAGCGCTGGGGCCACATCCATAAGAACCTCGTACAGGAATCCACTGCTACCATTATATATCTATAGTTGCCGTCCCTTTGTAGGGGACCACAGTGGTCCAGGTAAACACATGCAAATGGTTTATCCGAGATGAGAAGGGGTGTCTGCGCTGGTCGTTTTACTGTTGATACTTTTATCCTTTGGCATATATCACATTCTAATACATACTTTTTAGTTTGTATTCTCAAGCGAGGCCACCAATATCTCTGTTTTAATAGTGATATTGTTGCGGAAATGCCAGCGTGTGCAGAAGCAAGCCCTTCGTGTGCCGCTTTGATTAGTCCTAACCTGTGTTCCATGTTTGGAATTACCCTATCTCCCACTCCAGGGATTCGAGCAAAAGGAACATTATTCGTATCTGTTGAATATGAGTACTTTTCTGGAAAGCCTTTTGGGAGTGTTTTCTTATCATTCTTTACTGACGCACTGACAGCTTGTAGAATATCGCTGTCTATTTTTGTTTGTGACCGAGTTATCGCAGCTACGGAAGCCGTTTACACAGCTGCCTTCGCGGCTTCATCAGCCAATGAATTCCCTGCAACGTGAACGCCATCACGTTGATGACTCAGAGTGTGTATCACGTGAGTCTTTTGTAGTTCTTTCTGTAAAAGAACTACCTGTTCCCAAAGCATTTTATGCTTTATTGTGCCACCTTTTGCATCTTTGAAACCATTTTCCACCCAATTCTGCAAGTATTCATTATAAGATTGTACGCAATAATAAGAATCGCACACTATTAGTGTGGGGAATTCGCGATCGGTATTTTCTAGCGCCATCTTAAATGCTACTAATTCAGCTCGCTGAGCTGAGCAATCTCCTAGAGATTGTGTTTTGAGACCATTGGTCTAAATTTACCTTCGTGCCAGCGACCTTTAACAATCGCGCACGCAGCACTATAAACTTGTTTGCCCCCAACTGCGGGTTGTGCTGATCCGTCAGTATATATAATACTTCCGTATTCTTCGAGAGGCAGGATTTCAATTGGCAGAGGGCATTCATATTCATATTGTAAAAATTCTTGTGTCTTTAAATTAGGATCAAATTCGTAAACTACGTCTGTTGCAGCAAGAGAATTAACCCACTGGATCCATCTCGGATGCAAAGGTTTAGCATTAGGAATGCTTGCTTTAGTTACCGCTTCTAAAGCCGGTATAGGTGTTACGATTACTATTCGTTTACCTTGTACTAGGGGCCTTTCTTTTGCTACAGCAGTCTGAACCGCAGTTAGAATTTTCCCCGTTGAACTGAATTTTATTTCAGCCTTTGTGTACAAATGTGATTTGTAAGCTATTGGTACCCTTTCTCCCTCATTAGAGGTTAGGTACGTGAATCCGCATCTTCCTGGGATGACTCGGATTACAAGATCGCGTGTGTTGTCACGTGTATCTAATTTTGTTTTAGCTAACATGTCTGTTTGCAGTGATCTCAAAATTTCTGTGTGTTTTTGAGTCCAATTGATTTGTTTAAAATCAGGTTTAATTAGTTCGTAGAGAGGTTTAACCCTCTCTGCGTAATTTAGAATATAAGTTCTTCCGAAATTCAGAAAACCTAGTATGGATTGTAAATTCTTCAGCTTTTTTGGAGCTTGGAGTACAGCGCACTTCTCTAAGAAGTTGTCCGCTAGGCTTTTTCCTTCACTTGATAATTCGTACCCTAAAAATAGTACTGTCAGATGGGCAATTCAAGACTTTTTAAAGTTGAATTTGTAACCCTCTGCTGCGAACCCAAGTATAATGGTGTTCACTCTTTTCAAGTGAGTATCCAAGTCGTCGTCTGTGAGATAAATATCATCTAGTTAAGATAATGCCTCATCATCATATATTTGTAGTAACTCTGTTACTCTAGCTGAGAATAGTCCTGGGCTGTTCTTGAACCCCTGTGGGAGTCGACAGAATTTTTCTACGACCCAAATGCTGAGAAAGCGGTCAAGTATCTGCTTTCTGGTGCAATGTTTTGACAAAAGAAACCATTAGATATGTCTAATGTCGTTTTATATTTTTTCCTAACTATGTTATTCATTAGGGCTGCACTATGTGAGTTTTGTACTGCAAATGATTTGCAACATGCATTAAGGTGTCTGTAGTCCAAAACTAGACGATATGAATTGTCTGGCTTGGAGACAGGAAACAAAGGATTGTTCATTTGAGAGGTGCATGTTTCAATCACCGCCTGGTATTCAAGTTGATCTAAGATCTCCCTGACTTGTTTTTTAGCTTCTTGCTTAATGGGATACTGCCGTTGGGCAGTTGGTTCACTTTTTAATTGGATTTTGTAAGGAGGTGAGTCCTCATCCCATCCTACATGATTTTTATATAATACCGGTGCCTGGGGTACTGCCCATTTCCTTGCATAAGTATATTTTTTGTGAATCGGAATGTGATTCGAGAAGGCAGGCATAATCATTTCTTCGCCACGAGGGCACTACCTGACAAACTCTGGGGGCCTATCTTTTTCAGCTAACAGAATATCATAGCCTTTTGAGAGTTTATCCCAAAATAGACCCTTTATTTTCCTAGTCTTATCACCCTCTATACGCAATGTTATTTCGTATATATTTTATGGGGCTCGCTAAGTCTGGTGTCGGCAGTTTCAACCTGAATGTATTAATTCGTGTCCACTGTCTCCAGATGACTCATCAAGATCTTGCGGGCTATACTGATTTCTGCTGCACTGTCCAACATTGTCTGTGCCCACTCCCCGTTTTTCAACTGTGTCCTCAGTATTCTCGGCATGGTTGATTACTCTAATACTGGCTACCTTCTTTTTCGGAAATTGAGATTTTTTACTCTGAGCAGGTTCCTTGTCTTTGGACTTGGTGTGCTCTCCTGGGTCTGACCGTCCTCTTCTTTCCGATTTCTGCGAAAAAGATCGAGAGGGACGTGTATCAATACTTTGATATCTATCAGGTTTTTTCAAATTATCCCTATTTCTAAGGTTATATCTTTTCTCAGAGGGCTCCCTCTGGGGAGACTGGTGTTCTCGAGTCGGAGTTCTTTCCCTCCGTCGAGGAGACCTTCCTCTGGACTGGAAAACTTTTTCCTTGGGAGTGGATTGTTTATTTCCATCCCAGCTCTTTTTAGGAGTGTTTAAATTATTTTTAATAAATAATTTTTCAGGATTTTCGAGCAGTTGGGGCTTTACTGGTTTTCCACCCAAGCTGTCTCTACCTAATTCTTCATAGCATTTTTCTATGATTCTGGCAAGCTCAACTGGCTGATCTGTTATATCTGTTTCCTTCAACTTCTGGCGGATCGCCACAGATGCTGCTTCTCCTTTAATGTTGGCTAATAATATAGCCGAGACCTGCTTGAAGTCTTTCAGTAATTTCATACCAAGATTTAAAGCGGGCTCTGGACCGTATTCATTTTGAATCTGTCTTAGTACTTCTGGTATTACTGCCATAGACGGAACACCATGTGTTTTTGTGTAAATGGAAGCAAAGACTGTACCCCAAGTGTCGCAGTCCTCCACGTGTGGTGCGATTCCCATAGGAAGGCAGATGGTCAAGATTCTGTGTTTCTCAATAGGGATAGTATCCGTAAATACTGCCTCTATTTGAGTGATTTTCTGTGCTAACCAGAAAGGAATTTGTTCCCGTTTTACGGGTGTTTTACCAAGACATGATTGTATGTTCTGTGGTGTGATTTTATTAGTGTTCCCCTGATGAGGGGTCAGCTGTGGTACATTAACAGCTGGTTGGACTGTTGCAGTCCGCATTACATATTGGACTAATTGCCTATGTATTGTAATAAGTGTTTTTAGCTGTACTAACAGCTCTTCTCTAGACATTTTTCCAATGTCCGGATGTGGTGTGTAGCTGGCTAGAACCGGCCACGTTGCTCCTGGTCTACCTAGTGGACCGAGCCTGGTAATATGATCATTATGTTTTAGGGCGCCATTAAACCAGAGCAGGTGCTCTTGGAATTTTAGTGGGATTTCGGTCTCCTCGAAAGGAGCGTACTCATCCGGTGGTTTCTCTGGAAAGTTTATCCATGAATAGAATACCTCTGTCTGCCGATATTCGTGTGCCTCTATCACGAAAATTACTGTACCACCTTGTGGTGTCAGTCCGTTTTCTATAAGTTTTAACGTTATAGATTTTCTCAAATGTGCCGGGATGATAATTGCATCCGGGTCAGTGTCATCGGGACCCTGCTGAGTCGCATCTGCTGCGGCCCCAGTCATTCTGTTTTCTCCTGGCATTGTATAAATGCAAGGTTTGCAGAGTAGGTCTCCAAGGAGACAAAGATTTGGTGCACAATATTTTGGAACACTGTATCCTTCAACGTTGAATAAACCAGAGCTTTACATAGGAATCTCTTCCTACTGAGTTCGGGCGGATTTTAACCTTTCACCCACTCCAGACGTCTATTGGAGTATTTACGGGAGAAAGGGGTCTGTGTGAAATATGCACGACTGAGTTACTCTAACGTCTTGCGTTAGTTTATCGCCTTACCAAACATGTAGTGTAGTTCCTATTTTCCCAATAGGCCCTGCGCATTGGAATAACATAAACAGTAGTATCGACGTAGAAGTGCGGATCTTCCAGGCCTCCACTGACTATGCTAAACTTAATTGGGTTTGTTACCAACTAGCTCAGAGGTCACTGGAAACTTTCTTGACTGAATAGGAAGTGATCAGCTTCCCTGGCACAGCCAAGAAGGGATTCAGTTTTCCAACAACCGTGCAACATGACAACTTTGCTCCTCAGATCAAGAGTCAATCTCTAGGGTCGTGTGAAACAACAGACAGTTATTTTACTCAGTCAGTGGTTGTGCAGTTTACTTTCACAATATGTAGAGAATAGAGAGACGGGCGTTTTTCCATAAAAGGTAACATTTATTGAACAGTCTTTCTTCTCGTACAAGAGAAATGAATTGCCACAATTGCAAGACTTGTTATTATAAAAAGTACGTACAGTAAGATAAGTATTGCGAAATAATACTGTAAAAGCATTGATATGGTTTCTTAGCCATACAATGGTTTAAAATGAATAAAACATATATACATTCATATATACATTAGGCTAAAATACTCAACTGGTGCTTCTAACTACGCCTACCCCAGTGTACCTGACCTAAGCCTAATACTTGGGAGGGGAGTAAGTAAGTAGCTTTAGTTTAAGTTGGTTTTGCCAAGGTTTGCTTCAAGAATTCTCTCTCAAGGGTTTAGTCAACACCATACCTCTGGAATAGAATGATGGAGGTCTGGTATCTCCCTCAGGACTCGATATCCCAGTCACCCGCAAGGGTAGACCAGAAACGCCAGAGCTGGATTTCTCTGCAGGAGAAAGACAGCGTCTCTTCTTCAGCGCGTCGAGGAGGAGTGACATCTTTATTGACGTCTAATGTCCAAAAACTTACGTCAAACAAGGCACCTTTCAGGTATAAATATTACCAACGTTGCCTTAAGCAAACGCTGTCTGCTGTTCGCTGATGTTGCTGCTGTTTACGCTAATGCCATCGCTGAAGCTGATGCTGCCAGCTATCTCGCTGCTGCTGAAGAAGCTGTCATGCTGATGATACCATAGCTGCTATCGCTACTGCTATCGCTGCTAACTAGCGAACGATGGTGTGGTGAACTTAGGAGCTGAACAGCCGTCCCTTGCAAGAGCCCAGCAGATGCAAGCTGCCCGCGGACGCTGCCCCTCCTCCTCCTCCTCGACGCGCTGAAGAAGAGACGCTGTCTTTCTCCTGCAGAGAAATCCAGCTCTGGCGTTTCTGGTCTACCCTTGCGGGTGACTGGGATATCGAGTCCTGAGGGAGATACCAGACCTCCATCATTCTATTCCAGAGGTATGGTGTTGACTAAACCCTTGAGAGAGAATTCTTGAAGCAAACCTTGGCAAAACCAACTTAAACTAAAGCTACTTACTTACTCCACTGGGGTAGGCGTAGTTAGAAGCACCAGTTGAGTATTTTAGCCTAATGTATATATGAATGTATATATGTTTTATTCATTTTAAACCATTGTATGGCTAAGAAACCATATCAATGCTTTTACAGTATTATTTCGCAATACTTATCTTACTGTACGTACTTTTTATAATAACAAGTCTTGCAATTGTGGCAATTCATTTCTCTTGTACGAGAAGAAAGACTGTTCAATAAATGTTACCTTTTATGGAAAAACGCCCGTCTCTCTATTCTCTACATATTGTGAAAGTAAACTGCACAACCACTGACTGAGTAAAATAACTGTCTATTGTTTCACACGACCCTAGAGATTGACTCTTGATCTGAGGAGCAAAGTTGTCATGTTGCACGGTTGTTGGAAAACTGAATCCCTTCTTGGCTGTGCCAGGGAAGCTGATCACTTCCTATTCAGTCAAGAAAGTTTCCAGTGACCTCTGAGCTAGTTGGTAACAAACCCAATTAAGTTTAGCATAGTCAGTGGAGGCCTGGAAGATCCGCACTTCTACGTCGATACTACTGTTTATGTTATTCCAATGCGCAGGGCCTATTGGGAAAATAGGAACTACACTACATGTTTGGTAAGGCGATAAACTAACGCAAGACGTTAGAGTAACTCAGTCGTGCATATTTCACACAGACCCCTTTCTCCCGTAAATACTCCAATAGACGTCTGGAGTGGGTGAAAGGTTAAAATCCGCCCGAACTCAGTAGGAAGAGATTCCTATGTAAAGCTCTGGTTTATTCAACGTTGAAGGATACAGTGTTCCAAAATATTGTGCACCAAATCTTTGTCTCCTTGGAGACCTACTCTGCAAACCTTGCATTTATACAATGCCAGGAGAAAACAGAATGACTGGGGCCGCAGCAGATGCGACTCAGCAGGGTCCCGATGACACTGACCCGGATGCAATTATCATCCCGGCACATTTGAGAAAATCTATAACGTTAAAACTTATAGAAAACGGACTGACACCACAAGGTGGTACAGTAATTTTCGTGATAGAGGCACACGAATATCGGCAGACAGAGGTATTCTATTCATGGATAAACTTTCCAGCGGCAAACGCTAGAACAAAAGAGTTTCACTATTACAAATTAGAGAAACCACCGGATGAGTACGCTCCTTTCGAGGAGACCGAAATCCCACTAAAATTCCAAGAGCACCTGCTCTGGTTTAATGGCGCCCTAAAACATAATGATCATATTACCAGGCTCGGTCCACTAGGTAGACCAGGAGCAACGTGGCCGGTTCTAGCCAGCTACACACCACATCCGGACATTGGAAAAATGTCTAGAGAAGAGCTGTTAGTACAGCTAAAAACACTTATTACAATACATAGGCAATTAGTCCAATATGTAATGCGGACTGCAACAGTCCAACCAGCTGTTAATGTACCACAGCTGACCCCTCATCAGGGGAACACTAATAAAATCACACCACAGAACATACAATCATGTCTTGGTAAAACACCCGTAAAACGGGAACAAATTCCTTTCTGGTTAGCACAGAAAATCACTCAAATAGAGGCAGTATTTACGGATACTATCCCTATTGAGAAACACAGAATCTTGACCATCTGCCTTCCTATGGGAATCGCACCACACGTGGAGGACTGCGACACTTGGGGTACAGTCTTTGCTTCCATTTACACAAAAACACATGGTGTTCCGTCTATGGCGGTAATACCAGAAGTACTAAGACAGATTCAAAATGAATACGGTCCAGAGCCCGCTTTAAATCTTGGTATGAAATTACTGAAAGACTTCAAGCAGGTCTCGGCTATATTATTAGCCAACATTAAAGGAGAAGCAGCATCTGTGGCGATCCGCCAGAAGTTGAAGGAAACAGATATAACAGATCAGCCAGTTGAGCTTGCCAGAATCATAGAAAAATGCTATGAAGAATTAGGTAGAGACAGCTTGGGTGGAAAACCAGTAAAGCCCCAACTGCTCGAAAATCCTGAAAAATTATTTATTAAAAATAATTTAAACACTCCTAAAAAGAGCTGGGATGGAAATAAACAATCCACTCCCAAGGAAAAAGTTTTCCAGTCCAGAGGAAGGTCTCCTCGACGGAGGGAAAGAACTCCGACTCGAGAACACCAGTCTCCCCAGAGGGAGCCCTCTGAGAAAAGATATAACCTTAGAAATAGGGATAATTTGAAAAAACCTGATAGATATCAAAGTATTGATACACGTCCCTCTCGATCTTTTTCGCAGAAATCGGAAAGAAGAGGACGGTCAGACCCAGGAGAGCACACCAAGTCCAAAGACAAGGAACCTGCTCAGAGTAAAAAATCTCAATTTCCGAAAAAGAAGGTAGCCAGTATTAGAGTAATCAACCATGCCGAGAATACTGAGGACACAGTTGAAAAACGGGGAGTGGGCACAGACAATGTTGGACAGTGCAGCAGAAATCAGTATAGCCCGCAAGATCTTGATGAGTCATCTGGAGACAGTGGACACGAATTAATACATTCAGGTTGAAACTGCCGACACCAGACTTAGCGAGCCCCATAAAATATATACGAAATAACATTGCGTATAGAGGGTGATAAGACTAGGAAAATAAAGGGTCTATTTTGGGATAAACTCTCAAAAGGCTATGATATTCTGTTAGCTGAAAAAGATTGGCCCCCAGAGTTTGTCAGGTAGTGCCCTCGTGGCGAAGAAATGATTATGCCTGCCTTCTCGAATCACATTCCGATTCACAAAAAATATACTTATGCAAGGAAATGGGCAGTACCCCAGGCACCGGTATTATATAAAAATCATGTAGGATGGGATGAGGACTCACCTCCTTACAAAATCCAATTAAAAAGTGAACCAACTGCCCAACGGCAGTATCCCATTAAGCAAGAAGCTAAAAAACAAGTCAGGGAGATCTTAGATCAACTTGAATACTAGGCGGTGATTGAAACCTGCACCTCTCAAATGAACAATCCTTTGTTTCCTGTCTCCAAGCCAGACAATTCATATCGTCTAGTTTTGGACTACAGACACCTTAATGCATGTTGCAAATCATTTGCAATACAAAACTCACATAGTGCAGCCCTAATGAATAACATAGTTAGGAAAAAATATAAAACGACATTAGACATATCTAATGGTTTCTTTTGTCAAAACATTGCACCAGAAAGCAGATACTTGACCGCTTTCTCAGCATTTGGGTCGTAGAAAAATTCTGTCGACTCCCACAGGGGTTCAAGAACAGCCCAGGACTATTCTCAGCTAGAGTAACAGAGTTACTACAAATATATGATGATGAGGCATTATCTTAACTAGATGATATTTATCTCACAGACGACGACTTGGATACTCACTTGAAAAGAGTGAACACCATTATACTTGGGTTCGCAGCAGAGGGTTACAAATTCAACTTTAAAAAGTCTTGAATTGCCCATCTGACAGTACTATTTTTAGGGTACGAATTATCAAGTGAAGGAAAAAGCCTAGCGGACAACTTCTTAGA
The DNA here is from genome assembly GCF_964263255.1 of Lissotriton vulgaris. Classification (NCBI taxonomy): domain Eukaryota; kingdom Metazoa; phylum Chordata; class Amphibia; order Caudata; family Salamandridae; genus Lissotriton; species Lissotriton vulgaris. The sequence goes on from NC_141697.1 coordinate 916,490,397, forward strand.
GAATTACGAACTAATTAAACCTGATTTTAAACAAATCAATTGGACTCAAAAACACACAGAAATTTTGAGATCACTGCAAACAGACATGTTAGCTAAAACAAAATTAGATACACGTGACAACACACGCGATCTTGTAATCCGAGTCATCCCAGGAAGATGCGGATTCACGTACCTAACCTCTAATGAGGGAGAAAGGGTACCAATAGCTTACAAATCACATTTGTACACAAAGGCTGAAATAAAATTCAGTTCAACGGGGAAAATTCTAACTGCGGTTCAGACTGCTGTAGCAAAAGAAAGGCCCCTAGTACAAGGTAAACGAATAGTAATCGTAACACCTATACCGGCTTTAGAAGCGGTAACTAAAGCAAGCATTCCTAATGCTAAACCTTTGCATCCGAGATGGATCCAGTGGGTTAATTCTCTTGCTGCAACAGACGTAGTTTACGAATTTGATCCTAATTTAAAGACACAAGAATTTTTACAATATGAATATGAATGCCCTCTGCCAATTGAAATCCTGCCTCTCGAAGAATACGGAAGTATTATATATACTGACGGATCAGCACAACCCGCAGTTGGGGGCAAACAAGTTTATAGTGCTGCGTGCGCGATTGTTAAAGGTCGCTGGCACGAAGGTAAATTTAGACCAATGGTCTCAAAACACAATCTCTAGGAGATTGCTCAGCTCAGCGAGCTGAATTAGTAGCATTTAAGATGGCGCTAGAAAATACCGATCGCGAATTCCCCACACTAATAGTGTGCGATTCTTATTATTGCGTACAATCTTATAATGAATACTTGCAGAATTGGGTGGAAAATGGTTTCAAAGATGCAAAAGGTGGCACAATAAAGCATAAAATGCTTTGGGAACAGGTAGTTCTTTTACAGAAAGAACTACAAAAGACTCACGTGATACACACTCTGAGTCATCAACGTGATGGCGTTCACGTTGCAGGGAATTCATTGGCTGATGAAGCCGCGAAGGCAGCTGTGTAAACGGCTTCCGTAGCTGCGATAACTCGGTCACAAACAAAAATAGACAGCGATATTCTACAAGCTGTCAGTGCGTCAGTAAAGAATGATAAGAAAACACTCCCAAAAGGCTTTCCAGAAAAGTACTTATATTCAACAGATACGAATAATGTTCCTTTTGCTCGAATCCCTGGAGTGGGAGATAGGGTAATTCCAAACATGGAACACAGGTTAGGACTATTCAAAGCGGCACACGAAGGGCTTGCTTCTGCACACGCTGGCATTTCCGCAACAATATCACTATTAAAACAGAGATATTGGTGGCCTCGCTTGAGAATACAAACTAAAAAGTATGTATTAGAATGTGATATATGCCAAAGGATAAAAGTATCAACAGTAAAACGACCAGCGCAGACACCCCTTCTCATCTCGGATAAACCATTTGCATGTGTTTACCTGGACCACTGTGGTCCCCTACAAAGGGACGGCAACTATAGATATATAATGGTAGCAGTGGATTCCTGTACGAGGTTCTTATGGATGTGGCCCCAGCGCTCGGCTGACGCTAGAACGGTTATAAAAGATCTGCGAGTCTTTATCGGCACATACGCAATTACCACGTTCCATTCTGACCAGGGTCCTGCTTTCAGCTCTCGAGCGTATAAGGAGGCCATGGCCAGCATGGGAATTGGGTTGCGGTATTCTTGTCCGTCGCACCCCGAAGGGAATAGTGTGGTAGAAAGAAAAAACCGGGACATAAAGCGATCTATAACAGCGAAGGTATTAGGTTCAGGCGCTGGGTGGGTCAAACATTTAATAAGTGTCCAGACCAGTCTTAACAATTTGCCAAGAAAATCTCTAAAAGGTTTCAGCCCATACGAACTATTGTTCGGAATTAGAATGAGAATTCAGGACTTAGATAGTCAGGTATCAGTCGTACAAGATAAGAAAACAGACTTTGACATCAAAGATCGTTTGGCTGTTTTACAGGAACTGAATGAAACAAGAAAATCCTTAAGCAACATAAAGTTAAAGCAACAGCCAGATACCACTGACGAGGCACCACAAGCAATAGCCCCAGCAAGGCCTGTCTGGATTCCAAAGATTGGGGATCTAGTCAGAGAAAAAATCGCGGTGAAGAAGGAATTTGGGCCTTCTTACAGAAAAGCAGTACCTGTCTTGGCAGTCACCGGAACAAGATCAGTTGTACTACCTTCCCTTGCTGGTAAAAAGGAGAACAGAGTCGTATCTATCGACCTGGTAAAACGACAAGCATGTGGCCTATAATCAACAGTAGGCCCAGTGGACTCCCAAGAAACAACAGAATACCCAAACTTGCAACAATCCAAGAGGTTCAAACTGAAAGACTAATCACATTCGATCAGCCTGCAGTGCACAGAGAAGGACTATGCAATAATGCCATGGAACTCGTGCCTCTTGAGACACAGATTGAAACAGTTCGTCAAGAAACACCAGTCTACAATAATGTGGCATCAGAAAATGCTACCGAGAGACAGATTGAAAGAACAATCCCAACAATTGACAGAACTGCCTCTGGTTATTTCATCGACTTCGACAACTTCTCTGAAGATCAAAGTAACCCCGAAGTGATGCCAGAAACAAAAATAACTTTTAAAGAAAATACAACAGGACTCCTTCAACAAATCAAAGAATTATATCGGGATTCACCGTTGATTGAGCATTGGATTATTTCAGGGGTATTCATACTCCTACTATGCCTAATGTTAGTTTTAATTTTAGGAAAATTTATTACAATTGAATGGACACAGCAAGTCAGAACATCAACTTAGTCCTCAAACCACACAGATCATCCCACGTGAAGAAAAGAGAACTGTCAAAAGTAAATGTCACGGCCATTCCAATACCTGGTGGGGTAGTATGGGAGAAAACTGACTATGAGATCTATGGTCCGGTCGAGATCCAGAAGTATCCTCATCAACTGAAGGTTTCCTTAAGTGACTTTGTAAAACCTAGTACATTCTCTGATGATTGGGACTTTAACAGTATTAATGACATGATGTCTGATTTAGTAATGTCAGCTAGATTCACAGAACATGATTACTTACAAGGTTCGTCTAGTTATGAACAGTTATTCTGTTTTACACATTATGGCGATCATTATTTGCATAAATCTGCACAGCCTAGAAATGTTTTTAAGTATAATCAATGGGAACATTGTGCTACACCACCAAAAAGCAGTTCTAAAACATTCTTTGAGAAATTCAAGTACTTCTCAGGGTTTAACACCAGTGATGCAGAAACGTTTTATTACAAACTGTTAGATAAAACAGGAATGAAAACAATGCTGACAAATTCTAAATTAATATATTCAGAAGCATTTTATGACAAAATTATGACATTTGGTTTTGATTATTGGAAAAATAACATTGAAACAAAAACCATTTGGGGTACAAAAGATTGGCAGGTACAAGGCCTTGAAGCACTATTCAGAACCTGCATGATACCAGAACAAATGATGTTTTTAAATGACACAATTCACCAAACATCCTGTCTTGGCCTAGCTAAGATCAAAGACCTAAACAAACCGTCTATTCCAAAGCCAATACCTGATAATGCAACAACAGATATTGAGTTAGACGTAACTAAAATTTTACATTTTAACAGAACACATCCTGATTGGAAAAAGTGGTTAATCTGGCCTACTGACACAAACAGCTGTCAAGATAGATTCCTGAACAAAACACAGGGGTTAAAAATGACCAGACAAGACCCTAGATACTCCCAGAGACAACATCCAGGGATAGTAACAACATACAGTGTAGGGAAACTCTGCCTCGAATGGCTAGGAGCATCCACACTGGCTGAAATTAAGCAACACTTGTCTTTACTAAAAGATGGTGCTGATTTGCGCGATTTCATTCTTGGACCACGCAAACAGCGTCAAAAACGTTTCATAGCGGCCAGCATCTATGCTGCGTACAAAAAGGCTTGGAAAGTCACACAAATTGAAACAGCTGAAAAAATACGAGAAATTGATTGTATTAATTTGGAAAAATCACTTTCTGTAGTGGACAATGGGTTAATGACTCTGTCCTCCAGAATATATTCGTTGGACAATATTGTATCTTCTGCCTTTGACATAATAGACAGAGACTTGCTAATGTTACAGCATAGCCAATCTCAATTACGTTCTATTGTACAATTAGGCTGGACGCTGCAAAATCTTCGTTCAGGCTATGTGCCTTGGCGTTTAATCAACACAACGTCATTATTTTCCATTTTTAACCTTACTGATAAACAAATCAGTTTGGCACAGAAAGGAGCAGACTATACAATCCTGAGCATCGAAAAACTTGAGAGATTACCATTGACAATGTCAGAAAGTCCTGTCATTGAATGGATAATACACGGAATTATCACTATTCCGATAACAACTTTCCGATTTAAAAAGTGCCTTGAATACATACTTACTGGCCAGTATGAACGATTGGGTAAAGGATATGTTAAGTCAACATGGAAATTACCATACACACATTCATGCTATAGTGACAGCGACAAAAATGTATTTCTTAGTGGTGAAAACTGTAAACGTTCACTAAGCGGTATACTTTTGTACCAGGGTATTAATTTACACGGAGCCTGTGAAGGTAATTCTAACAACCTTTCATGCCACCAGCTTGTCACACCTGCAACGCAGATAGAGCCCTTCTTTATGCAACTCGCGAATGGGAGTTACATTCTAAGAACGGATCACAGATGTACACTCCGCTCTTCTTCCGCTTACCTACCACCCTGAACTAACACTCCTACAGGAAGGGCTCTTCAAGAACACAGCACGCAAAAGAAACCTTTGATGTTGGGGAGACCTTTATAGTAACGGAAAGTTCCGCTCGCTCCAGCAACTGTGTCCTGACCATCCACTATGGAAACATTCCTGTATGCTCGGCTCCGCCATGGTGTACAGGCTTGCTTTGACACATACCCATCCGAGCCCGCTACATTAGCCCCGCTGCATGTACTGCGCGCACCCACCGCTTCCCACTTGGTGTCCACACTCTACCATGGCCTGTACAGTGACATTGAATATCCCGTATGTCCGGTGCGCGCCAAGTGGTCAGCGGAGTTGGCCCTAGACATCACAGATGCGCAATTGGTGTACTGCTGCAGACAGACTGGACAGATATCAGCCAATACCAGACTTCGCATCATACACTATAGGTTCCAACATCGCAGCTGTTATATCCCAGCGACACTTCATAGATTCGGCTTACGAGACACACACAGATGTGATAGATGTGAAATAGAACATGCTGACTTCCTGCACTTTGCCTGGGACTGCTCTGATATACATGCTTACTGGGATGCTGTCCTCACGGCCCTTGACTCCATGGCTTCTATATCTCTCCTGAGATCTCCACTGTTAGCTCTTCTAGGCTACACTGAGCAACTTCGTGCTAAACATTGGCGCTTTGTGTCCTACCTGGTGCTTGCAAAGCGGCGCATAGCCTGTCGTTGGGGCCGAGGACAGGCGCCCAAATTTAAGGACTGGCTATTGGATTTGATTCCCTTGGCAAAACCAACTTAACACTTATGCTCCCAGGCCCGGACTGGCCATTGCGGGAAATCCCCCGGAGCGCCGCAAGGGTGGGGCCCAGGGGGCCGTTTTTGTTACAGGGCCGTTTTTGCAGCATAGCTGCAAAAACGGCCCTGTAAAAAAATCAGCCGAAAACCGGCCCGACAAAGAGCTCGGTCGCACCCCCAGGGGGCCGGACGAGCACTTTGCCAGGGCCGGTTTTGGTTCTCAGTCCGGCCCTGTATGCTCCTCCCGCCTCCGAGACATCTGGGGCCCACTGCAGACATATTTGTTAGAACATCCCTCTGTGGACGATGATGCGCCTCAAATCTTGTTAGCACCTGCTCCTCCAAATGCAAATTAACTACTACCTCAACTCATCCTACAAATCCATCATTGTGCCCTACTGTTTTGCTCTAGCCCTGTCGTCCTCATCTAAGTGCAAATGGCGACGGCACATGTATAATATCTTGCTTTGCTTTTTGATTGCTCTTACCTCAACTGTGGTGTGTACGGTTTCAGAATATTCCATGTGACCAAATACTTGTATATGTCCAGATATGTCCCTGACATGTGATTCGTCTTATGTATGCTATGCCTCCCCCATGGTCTTTTGCAACTGTTTGTCTGTATATTGACTAAAGATTCTTCAATAAACAAAGTTTAAAAAAACCAAACAGATATAGTTGCTGATTCCAGCAAACGAATGAGTGACTAGGATAGAAAGAAATAATTTATATGGGAATATGAGCGGTGGACATGAGAGAAAAAGATGTAGTCTCTCACTTGTGGTTCTGCATACCGCCAGGTGTCAACTAAGCCCAAGCCCTCAAAGTCCTGCTTAAACGCTGCAGACATAGCCCCAGTGCCTTGGAAGGAGGTCGCGATACGATCGAGCTGAGGGTCCCAGACTACGTTAAAGTCCTCCCCAACAAGAAGCGGGCCCTCCACCCAGGAGGCCAAGTCTTTAAGTAGGCCCCTGATATATGTTTTTGGAGATTGATTGGGGGCATAAATGTTAATCAATGTGAGGGGCCTGTTATCAATTAGTACCTTGAGCTTCACATAACGTCCCTCTTTGTCTCACACTATTCAAGTTCCCTGTATGTGTATGCCCACTTTAAAAAGGATAGCCAGCCCCCCCCCCCCCCCCCCTGTTTTGGATACTGAGGACGTCTATATTTGAGAAGGATATTTGGGGTGTGCCATGCATTGCGTATTTACCCGTAGAAGATGAGTCTCCTGTAAGATGATGATATCTGGGTCTTGGATCAGGAGATAGCGCCAAACCTGACGCCGCTTGTTGGGGGCATTAAGACCTTTCACGTTAACTTAAAGACATTTAACCTGCGCCATAGTTGTTTATGTATGAAGAAGTATACCGCTCAATGTGATACCCCCCTGCCCTTAGCAGCAGCGCCCGACCCAATTAAAGGTATGTGACTTTGGAGTGTAACATATGCAAGGAAACATGTCCGTCAGATCGGCTCCATGCATGGTGCTCCATATAGAACTATGCATCCTCCGTTTTGAAGAGACTGGATGACACGAAAGAGTGCTCTCCACCACCCCCAGGGGACTCCATGGGAATGAAGGGGCATGAAGGGAAACAAATAGCAAAAACAAACCGAAAAAGGCCAACCTGCCACAGTAGTCCATTCCAGTCCTGGAGCGAACCTTTGGTATGTACCAGGGCAGCTCTGAGGAAGTCACTCCTCCTGGGGACCAGTTGAATGGCGGGGGCACCGTCATGTTTGTGCTATTAGCCGCAGTCTCACCATCAAACGGCCGGCCCATTCTGTAGATTCAAGGAGGGGGTGAAAGCTCCTCTCAAGAAGCAGGGACCCCCTACTACAAAGCCTGGCCTGGAGGCGGCCAGGGCGAGTGGAGAAGGCCCCCGCCCAGCTGGCCGTCGTAGGTACATAGTGATCAAGTGAACAATGAGACCATCAGGAGTAAGGAGTAAGGAGTTTCCTGTGTCTAAGATGCAACGGGAGAGGGTGGTTAGAAGCAGGTTGGGAGTGACCTAGGGACTGTGTGCCGTCCATGGACTTAAGGTGCTGTATGATGTCTTGCTTGGCCTGCTATGAATATTCACTTGCTCTTCGAGTCCGATTGTGACAATGAGGGACAGTTGACCATTCCGGTCATAGAGGCACCCTAGACTGGGCGAGTCAAGGTTAGGGCTGGGAGGAAGAGAGTCCGACTTGAGGTGGAGTTGTTGCTGGGCTTCCCTCAGGGATCTTAGCGATTTGCGCTTGCCCTCCCATGTGAATATTAAGGCAAAGGGATGACCCCACTGATATTTAATTTTCAAGTCTCTCAATTAGTCCATGACAGGCTTAAATTCTCTGCGCCTTCACAGTGTAACAGGGCAAGATCCTGGAAAATTTGTATGTGGTGTCCACCATAGGTCAAGTTGGTCTTATCCCTGGCTGCGTGGAAGACTGCCTCCTTCTGGTGAAGAAGTGCACCAGGGTCAGGATGTCAGGGACAAGGCTTGTGTTTCCACAAGAGGCTACTACTCGATGCGCCCTGTCCAGTGCCGGAGGGGAGGCATCGTCGTCACCCCTGACTGCCTGAAGGAGATCCGCCGTGAAAGTCATTATGTCCGGTCCCTCCGTGCCCCGAGGGACTCCCCTGATGCGAAGGTTAGTTCTCCCGCTCCTGTTTTCTAGGTCCTCCTGTTTGATTTATAGTTCAATATGTTGTTCTTCAAGCTCCGTCATGCGGCGCCAAAGCTCTTCCTGGTCCTCTGTTTCCGTGACGAGTATTCGCTCGAGGCTGTCTACTCTGCTCCTGATTTCTGTCACATCGCGCTGGATGTCCAGCAGGCAGGTGTTGCACTCAGTTATGAGTGAGCCAATTTCCGCCTTTATCTCTTGGAGAAAGTTAGTCATAAAGGCCTGTGTGATGGGGCTCGCCTCTGGACCCTCGGGGGACGCAGCCATTGCGGGGACCTGCTGGGCTACTGCAGCAGAGGGAGGTTTTGACCGCCATGATGTGACTGTTGTTTTGTTAGAGGGACCTGGGACAATATCCTTTCCTACCTTGGTACGGGACATGGATTTCCAGAGAATCCCTTCTTTGCTGTATCGCACTCTGGGATCCGAGTTGCTGGCCCAGGGTGGGTAGTTGAATCACCTCCGGGGCCCCCGGTAGAGGAGTGCCAGCGACGATGACACAGAGCCCAGCAAAGACCAAGGGCCACCAGGGCATCCGGTGGTCTAAGCCCCAGGCCCCTGGGGTAGACATATGGTGGCGCACTCCCGGGGCCCGAAAAGACAGCCGAACCTTCCACCAACACTCCAGGTGGGGGGGGGAGGCCACCTCCACAGCCAGATCTCGACCCCTCACCTCCAGGCAGGAATCACTTGATGCAGTAGACACTGAGGGGGTAAGGAGGTGCAGCCCCGGCTAATCACTGCAAGGCCAGGATAGACACGAGGCAGTTAGACCAGCCCCCAACCTTTGGTCCAGAGTACCAGTAAAAGCCAAACTCGGAAGGCACAAGAATGGGCCAGGCTCGCTGTCTGAATGCAGAGCCGGTCGCCTCAGCCCCCCTCGGTCCAGAGAGTCGCACCCCCGTTGCCTGGGCACCTGGCCCAGGTTACTCACTGCAAGGCCAGGATAGTCAAGGGGTCGTCAAGCAGGCGCCCACCTCTCTGGCCAGAGTCCCACAAAACGATACAGAAAAGGGGGGGGTGGTGATGAACAGAGTGTCTGAATTAAGCAGACCACTCTTACCCAGTCCAAAGATCAGGGCTTGATCCATCACCGTTATTTATCTCACTGCACCATCCCAGCTCAGAACCTGGCTATATGCAAATCAGTCTGTCCCTGGCCCAGTGCATCATGGGAACAGGGCAGACTAAACTACCAAGCCAATTCTTCACCAGAAAGGAGACAAGCTACCGGGGACCGGTTTCTGGCATTTCAGCCGTCTTCGGCCCGGCTTGCTTGAATCCTGATGGTGCAGTGAGAAAGGGACTCATGTCTGAGTATACCCTGCCACACCTATAGTGGCCAAAAACGATACAGAAAAGGGGGTGGTGATGAACAGAGTGTCTGAATTAAGCAGACCACTCTTACCCAGTCCAAAGATCAGGGCTTGATCCATCACCGTTATTTATCTCACTGCACCATCCCAGCTCAGAACCTGGCTATATGCAAATCAGTCTGTCCCTGGCCCAGTGCATCATGGGAACAGGGCAGACTAAACTACCTAGCCAATTCTTCACCAGAAAGGAGACAAGCTACCGGGGACCGGTTTCTGGCATTTCAGCCGTCTTCGGCCCGGCTTGCTTGAATCCTGATGGTGCAGTGAGAAAGGGACTCATGTCTGAGTATACCCTGCCACACCTATAGTGGCCAAAAACGATACAGAAAAGGGGGTGGTGATGAACAGAGTGTCTGAATTAAGCAGACCACTCTTACCCAGTCCAAAGATCAGGGCTTGATCCATCACCGTTATTTATCTCACTGCACCATCCCAGCTCAGAACCTGGCTATATGCAAATCAGTCTGTCCCTGGCCCAGTGCATCATGGGAACAGGGCAGACTAAACTACCAAGCCAATTCTTCACCAGAAAGGAGACAAGCTACCGGAGACCGGTTTCTGGCATTTCAGCCGTCTTCGGCCCGGCTTGCTTGAATCCTGATGGTGCAGTGAGAAAGGGACTCATGTCTGAGTGTACCCTGCCACACCTATAGTGGCCAAAAACGATACAGAAAAGGGGGTGGTGATGAACAGAGTGTCTGAATTAAGCAGACCACTCTTACCCAGTCCAAAGATCAGGGCTTGATCCATCACCGTTATTTATCTCACTGCACCATCCCAGCTCAGAACCTGGCTATATGCAAATCAGTCTGTCCCTGGCCCAGTGCATCATGGGAACAGGGCAGACTAAACTACCAAGCCAATTCTTCACCAGAAAGGAGACAAGCTACCGGGGACCGGTTTCTGGCATTTCAGCCGTCTTCGGCCCGGCTTGCTTGAATCCTGATGGTGCAGTGAGAAAGGGACTCATGTCTGAGTATACCCTGCCACACCTATAGTGGCCAAAAACGATACAGAAAAGGGGGTGGTGATGAACAGAGTGTCTGAATTAAGCAGACCACTCTTACCCAGTCCAAAGATCAGGGCTTGATCCATCACCGTTATTTATCTCACTGCACCATCCCAGCTCAGAACCTGGCTATATGCAAATCAGTCTGTCCCTGGCCCAGTGCATCATGGGAACAGGGCAGACTAAACTACCAAGCCAATTCTTCACCAGAAAGAGACAAGCTACCGGGGACCGGTTTCTGGCATTTCAGCCGTCTTCGGCCCGGCTTGCTTGAATCCTGATGGTGCAGTGAGAAAGGGACTCATGTCTGAGTATACCCTGCCACACCTATAGTGGCCAAAAACGATACAGAAAAGGGGGTGGTGATGAACAGAGTGTCTGAATTAAGCAGACCACTCTTACCCAGTCCAAAGATCAGGGCTTGATCCATCACCGTTATTTATCTCACTGCACCATCCCAGCTCAGAACCTGGCTATATGCAAATCAGTCTGTCCCTGGCCCAGTGCATCATGGGAACAGGGCAGACTAAACTACCAAGCCAATTCTTCACCAGAAAGGAGACAAGCTACCGGGGACCGGTTTCTGGCATTTCAGCCGTCTTCGGCCCGGCTTGCTTGAATCCTGATGGTGCAGTGAGAAAGGGACTCATGTCTGAGTATACCCTGCCACACCTATAGTGGCCAAAAACGATACAGAAAAGGGGGTGGTGATGAACAGAGTGTCTGAATTAAGCAGACCACTCTTACCCAGTCCAAAGATCAGGGCTTGATCCATCACCGTTATTTATCTCACTGCACCATCCCAGCTCAGAACCTGGCTATATGCAAATCAGTCTGTCCCTGGCCCAGTGCATCATGGGAACAGGGCAGACTAAACTACCAAGCCAATTCTTCACCAGAAAGGAGACAAGCTACCGGAGACCGGTTTCTGGCATTTCAGCCGTCTTCGGCCCGGCTTGCTTGAATCCTGATGGTGCAGTGAGAAAGGGACTCATGTCTGAGTGTACCCTGCCACACCTATAGTGGCCAAAAACGATACAGAAAAGGGGGTGGTGATGAACACCCCCTTTTCTGTATCTTCGGCCCGGTTTGCTTGAATCCTGATGGTGCAATGAGCAAGGGTCTCACATCTGAGAATACCCTTCCACGCTTACACGCTGGCAGGGTATACTCAGACATGAGTCCCTTTCTCACTGCACCATCAGGATTCAAGCAAGCCGGGCCGAAGACGGCTGAAATGCCAGAAACCGGTCCCCGGTAGCTTGTCTCCTTTCTGGTGAAGAATTGGCTTGGTAGTTTAGTCTGCCCTGTTCCCATGATGCACTGGGCCAGGGACAGACTGATTTGCATATAGCCAGGTTCTGAGCTGGGATGGTGCAGTGAGATAAATAACGGTGATGGATCAAGCCCTGATCTTTGGACTGGGTAAGAGTGGTCTGCTTAATTCAGACACTCTGTTCATCACCACCCCCTTTTCTGTATCGTTTTTGGCCACTATAGGTGTGGCAGGGTATACTCAGACATGAGTCCCTTTCTCACTGCACCATCAGGATTAAAGCAAGCCGGGCCGAAGACGGCTGAAATGCCAGAAACCGGTCCCCGGTAGCTTGTCTCCTTTCTGGTGAAGAATTGGCTTGGTAGTTTAGTCTGCCCTGTTCCCATGATGCACTGGGCCAGGGACAGACGGATTTGCATATAGCCAGGTTCTGAGCTGGGATGGTGCAGTGAGATAAATAACGGTGATGGATCAAGCCCTGATCTTTGGACTGGGTAAGAGTGGTCTGCTTAATTCAGACACTCTGTTCATCACCACCCCCTTTTCTGTATCGTTTTTGGCCACTATAGGTGTGGCAGGGTACACTCAGACATGAGTCCCTTTCTCACTGCACCATCAGGATTCAAGCAAGCCGGGCCGAAGACGGCTGAAATGCCAGAAACCGGTCCCCGGTAGCTTGTCTCCTTTCTGGTGAAGAATTGGCTTGGTAGTTTAGTCTGCCCTGTTCCCATGATGCACTGGGCCAGGGACAGACTGATTTGCATATAGCCAGGTTCTGAGCTGGGATGGTGCAGTGAGATAAATAACGGTGATGGATCAAGCCCTGATCTTTGGACTGGGTAAGAGTGGTCTGCTTAATTCAGACACTCTGTTCCTCACCACCCCCTTTTCTGTATCGTTTTTGGCCACTATAGGTGTGGCAGGGTATACTCAGACATGAGTCCCTTTCTCACTGCACCATCAGGATTCAAGCAAGCCGGGCCGAAGACGGCTGAAATGCCAGAAACCGGTCCCAGGTAGCTTGTCTCCTTTCTGGTGAAGAATTGGCTTGGTAGTTTAGTCTGCCCTGTTCCCATGATGCACTGGGCCAGGGACAGACTGATTTGCATATAGCCAGGTTCTGAGCTGGGATGGTGCAGTGAGATAAATAACGGTGATGGATCAAGCCCTGATCTTTGGACTGGGTAAGAGTGGTCTGCTTAATTCAGACACTCTGTTCATCACCACCCCCTTTTCTGTATCGTTTTTGGCCACTATAGGTGTGGCAGGGTATACACAGACATGAGTCCCTTTCTCACTGCACCATCAGGATTCAAGCAAGCCGGGCCGAAGACGGCTGAAATGCCAGAAACCGGTCCCCGGTAGCTTGTCTCTTTCTGGTGAAGAATTGGCTTGGTAGTTTAGTCTGCCCTGTTCCCATGATGCACTGGGCCAGGGACAGACTGATTTGCATATAGCCAGGTTCTGAGCTGGGATGGTGCAGTGAGATAAATAACGGTGATGGATCAAGCCCTGATCTTTGGACTGGGTAAGAGTGGTCTGCTTAATTCAGACACTCTGTTCATCACCACCCCCTTTTCTGTATCGTTTTTGGCCACTATAGGTGTGGCAGGGTATACTCAGACATGAGTCCCTTTCTCACTGCACCATCAGGATTCAAGCAAGCCGGGCCGAAGACGGCTGAAATGCCAGAAACCGGTCCCCGGTAGCTTGTCTCCTTTCTGGTGAAGAATTGGCTTGGTAGTTTAGTCTGCCCTGTTCCCATGATGCACTGGGCCAGGGACAGACTGATTTGCATATAGCCAGGTTCTGAGCTGGGATGGTGCAGTGAGATAAATAACGGTGATGGATCAAGCCCTGATCTTTGGACTGGGTAAGAGTGGTCTGCTTAATTCAGACACTCTGTTCATCACCACCCCCTTTTCTGTATCGTTTTTGGCCACTATAGGTGTGGCAGGGTACACTCAGACATGAGTCCCTTTCTCACTGCACCATCAGGATTCAAGCAAGCCGGGCCGAAGACGGCTGAAATGCCAGAAACCGGTCTCCGGTAGCTTGTCTCCTTTCTGGTGAAGAATTGGCTTGGTAGTTTAGTCTGCCCTGTTCCCATGATGCACTGGGCCAGGGACAGACTGATTTGCATATAGCCAGGTTCTGAGCTGGGATGGTGCAGTGAGATAAATAACGGTGATGGATCAAGCCCTGATCTTTGGACTGGGTAAGAGTGGTCTGCTTAATTCAGACACTCTGTTCATCACCACCCCCTTTTCTGTATCGTTTTTGGCCACTATAGGTGTGGCAGGGTATACTCAGACATGAGTCCCTTTCTCACTGCACCATCAGGATTCAAGCAAGCCGGGCCGAAGACGGCTGAAATGCCAGAAACCGGTCCCCGGTAGCTTGTCTCCTTTCTGGTGAAGAATTGGCTAGGTAGTTTAGTCTGCCCTGTTCCCATGATGCACTGGGCCAGGGACAGACTGATTTGCATATAGCCAGGTTCTGAGCTGGGATGGTGCAGTGAGATAAATAACGGTGATGGATCAAGCCCTGATCTTTGGACTGGGTAAGAGTGGTCTGCTTAATTCAGACACTCTGTTCATCACCACCCCCTTTTCTGTATCGTTTTTGGCCACTATAGGTGTGGCAGGGTATACTCAGACATGAGTCCCTTTCTCACTGCACCATCAGGATTCAAGCAAGCCGGGCCGAAGACGGCTGAAATGCCAGAAACCGGTCCCCGGTAGCTTGTCTCCTTTCTGGTGAAGAATTGGCTTGGTAGTTTAGTCTGCCCTGTTCCCATGATGCACTGGGCCAGGGACAGACTGATTTGCATATAGCCAGGTTCTGAGCTGGGATGGTGCAGTGAGATAAATAACGGTGATGGATCAAGCCCTGATCTTTGGACTGGGTAAGAGTGGTCTGCTTAATTCAGACACTCTGTTCATCACCACCCCCCCCTTTTCTGTATCGTTTTGTGGGACTCTGGCCAGAGAGGTGGGCGCCTGCTTGACGACCCCTTGACTATCCTGGCCTTGCAGTGAGTAACCTGGGCCAGGTGCCCAGGCAGCGGGGGTGCGACTCTCTGGACCGAGGGGGGCTGAGGCGACCGGCTCTGCATTCAGACAGCGAGCCTGGCCCATTCTTGTGCCTTCCGAGTTTGGCTTTTACTGGTACTCTGGACCAAAGGTTGGGGGCTGGTCTAACTGCCTCGTGTCTATCCTGGCCTTGCAGTGATTAGCCGGGGCTGCACCTCCTTACCCCCTCAGTGTCTACTGCATCAAGTGATTCCTGCCTGGAGGTGAGGGGTCGAGATCTGGCTGTGGAGGTGGCCCCCCCCCACCTGGAGTGTTGGTGGAAGGTTCGGCTGTCTTTTCGGGCCCCGGGAGTGCGCCACCATATGTCTACCCCAGGGGCCTGGGGCTTAGACCACCGGATGCCCTGGTGGCCCTTGGTCTTTGCTGGGCTCTGTGTCATCGTCGCTGGCACTCCTCTACCGGGGGCCCCGGAGGTGATTCAACTACCCACCCTGGGCCAGCAACTCGGATCCCAGAGTGCGATACAGCAAAGAAGGGATTCTCTGGAAATCCATGTCCCGTACCAAGGTGGGAAAGGATATTGTCCCAGGTCCCTCTAACAAAACAACAGTCACATCATGGCGGTCAAAACCTCCCTCTGCTGCAGTAGCCCAGCAGGTCCCCGCAATGGCTGCGTCCCCCGAGGGTCCAGAGGCGAGCCCCATCACACAGGCCTTTATGACTAACTTTCTCCAAGAGATAAAGGCGGAAATTGGCTCACTCATAACTGAGTGCAACACCTGCCTGCTGGACATCCAGCGCGATGTGACAGAAATCAGGAGCAGAGTAGACAGCCTCGAGCGAATACTCGTCACGGAAACAGAGGACCAGGAAGAGCTTTGGCGCCGCATGACGGAGCTTGAAGAACAACATATTGAACTATAAATCAAACAGGAGGACCTAGAAAACAGGAGCGGGAGAACTAACCTTCGCATCAGGGGAGTCCCTCGGGGCACGGAGGGACCGGACATAATGACTTTCACGGCGGATCTCCTTCAGGCAGTCAGGGGTGACGACGATGCCTCCCCTCCGGCACTGGACAGGGCGCATCGAGTAGTAGCCTCTTGTGGAAACACAAGCCTTGTCCCTGACATCCTGACCCTGGTGCACTTCTTCACCAGAAGGAGGCAGTCTTCCACGCAGCCAGGGATAAGACCAACTTGACCTATGGTGGACACCACATACACATTTTCCAGGATCTTGCCCTGTTACACTGTGAAGGCGCAGAGAATTTAAGCCTGTCATGGACTAATTGAGAGACTTGAAAATTAAATATCAGTGGGGTCATCCCTTTGCCTTAATATTCACATGGGAGGGCAAGCGCAAATCGCTAAGATCCCTGAGGGAAGCCCAGCAACAACTCCACCTCAAGTCGGACTCTCTTCCTCCCAGCCCTAACCTTGACTCGCCCAGTCTAGGGTGCCTCTATGACCGGAATGGTCAACTGTCCCTCATTGTCACAATCGGACTCGAAGAGCAAGTGAATATTCATAGCAGGCCAAGCAAGACATCATACAGCACCTTAAGTCCATGGACGGCACACAGTCCCTAGGTCACTCCCAACCTGCTTCTAACCACCCTCTCCCGTTGCATCTTAGACACAGGAAACTCCTTACTCCTTACTCCTGATGGTCTCATTGTTCACTTGATCACTATGTACCTACGACGGCCAGCTGGGCGGGGGCCTTCTCCACTCGCCCTGGCCGCCTCCAGGCCAGGCTTTGTAGTAGGGGGTCCCTGCTTCTTGAGAGGAGCTTTCACCCCCTCCTTGAATCTACAGAATGGGCCGGCCGTTTGATGGTGAGACTGCGGCTAATAGCACAAACATGACGGTGCCCCCGCCATTCAACTGGTCCCCAGGAGGAGTGACTTCCTCAGAGCTGCCCTGGTACATACCAAAGGTTCGCTCCAGGACTGGAATGGACTACTGTGGCAGGTTGGCCTTTTTCGGTTTGTTTTTGCTATTTGTTTCCCTTCATGCCCCTTCATTCCCATGGAGTCCCCTGGGGGTGGTGGAGAGCACTCTTTCGTGTCATCCAGTCTCTTCAAAACGGAGGATGCATAGTTCTATATGGAGCACCATGCATGGAGCCGATCTGACGGACATGTTTCCTTGCATATGTTACACTCCAAAGTCACATACCTTTAATTGGGTCGGGCGCTGCTGCTAAGGGCAGGGGGGTATCACATTGAGCGGTATACTTCTTCATACATAAACAACTATGGCGCAGGTTAAATGTCTTTAAGTTAACGTGAAAGGTCTTAATGCCCCCAACAAGCGGCGTCAGGTTTGGCGCTATCTCCTGATCCAAGACCCAGATATCATCATCTCTTACAGGAGACTCATCTTCTACGGGTAAATACGCAATGCATGGCACACCCCAAATATCCTTCTCAAATATAGATGTCCTCAGTATCCAAAACAGGGGGGGGGGGGCTGGCTATCCTTTTTAAAGTGGGCATACACATACAGGGAACTTGAATAGTGTGAGACAAAGAGGGACGTTATGTGAAGCTCAAGGTACTAATTGATAACAGGCCCCTCACATTGATTAACATTTATGCCCCCAATCAATCTCCAAAAACATATATCAGGGGCCTACTTAAAGACTTGGCCTCCTGGGTGGAGGGCCCGCTTCTTGTTGGGGAGGACTTTAACGTAGTCTGGGACCCTCAGCTCGATCGTATCGCGACCTCCTTCCAAGGCACTGGGGCTATGTCTGCAGCGTTTAAGCAGGACTTTGAGGGCTTGGGCTTAGTTGACACCTGGCGGTATGCAGAACCACAAGTGAGAGACTACATCTTTTTCTCTCATGTCCACCGCTCATATTCCCATATAAATTATTTCTTTCTATCCTAGTCACTCATTCGTTTGCTGGAATCAGCAACTATATCTGTTTGGTTTTTTTAAACTTTGTTTATTGAAGAATCTTTAGTCAATATACAGACAAACAGTTGCAAAAGACCATGGGGGAGGCATAGCATACATAAGACGAATCACATGTCAGGGACATATCTGGACATATACAAGTATTTGGTCACATGGAATATTCTGAAACCGTACACACCACAGTTGAGGTAAGAGCAATCAAAAAGCAAAGCAAGATATTATACATGTGCCGTCGCCATTTGCACTTAGATGAGGACGACAGGGCTAGAGCAAAACAGTAGGGCACAATGATGGATTTGTAGGATGAGTTGAGGAAGTAGTTAATTTGCATTTGGAGGAGCAGGTGCTAACAAGATTTGAGGCGCATCATTGTCCACAGAGGGATGTTCTAACAAATATGTCTGCAGTGGGCCCCAGATGTCTCGGAGGCGGGAGGAGCATACAGGGCCGGACTGAGAACCAAAACCGGCCCTGGCAAAGTGCTCGTCCGGCCCCCTGGGGGTGCGACCGAGCTCTTTGTCGGGCCGGTTTTCGGCTGATTTTTTTACAGGGCCGTTTTTGCAGCTATGCTGCAAAAACGGCCCTGTAACAAAAACGGCCCCCTGGGCCCCACCCTTGCGGCGCTCCGGGGGATTGCCCGCAATGGCCAGTCCGGGCCTGGGAGCATAAGTGTTAAGTTGGTTTTGCCAAGGGAATCAAATCCAATAGCCAGTCCTTAAATTTGGGCGCCTGTCCTCGGCCCCAACGACAGGCTATGCGCCGCTTTGCAAGCACCAGGTAGGACACAAAGCGCCAATGTTTAGCACGAAGTTGCTCAGTGTAGCCTAGAAGAGCTAACAGTGGAGATCTCGGGAGAAATATAGAAGCCATGGAGTCAAGGGCCGTGAGGACAGCATCCCAGTAAGCATGTATATCAGAGCAGTCCCAGGCAAAGTGCAGGAAGTCAGCATGTTCTATTTCACATCTATCACATCTGTGTGTGTCTCGTAAGCCGAATCTATGAAGTGTCGCTGGGATATAACAGCTGCGATGTTGGAACCTATAGTGTATGATGCGAAGTATGGTATTGGCTGATATCTGTCCAGTCTGTCTGCAGCAGTACACCAATTGCGCATCTGTGATGTCTAGGGCCAACTCCGCTGACCACTTGGCGCGCACCGGACATACGGGATATTCTATGTCACTGTACAGGCCATGGTAGAGTGTGGACACCAAGTGGGAAGCGGTGGGTGCGCGCAGTACATGCAGCGGGGCTAATGTAGCGGGCTCGGATGGGTATGTGGCAAAGCAAGCCTGTACACCATGGCGGAGCCGAGCATACAGGAATGTTTCCATAGTGGATGGTCAGGACACAGTTGCTGGAGCGAGCGGAACTTTCCGTTACTATAAAGGTCTCCCCAACATCAAAGGTTTCTTTTGCGTGCTGTGTTCTTGAAGAGCCCTTCCTGTAGGAGTGTTAGTTCAGGGTGGTAGGTAAGCGGAAGAAGAGCGGAGTGTAAACTAGGTGAATGCATTTGTTTCTATATGCGGTACCAGGCAGAGATTGTGCAATCCACAGAGGATGGGTCACTGTGGCGGGATGTCGGGGGGGCCAAAATGACTCCATCTAGGGCGAGGGTGTCTGCAAGCCAATGCTCCTTGGCAACATGAGCTGTGTATCGGGTGGATGAAACCAGAAATGGGCATAATGGGCTTGTGCACAAAGGTAATAGAGCTCGAAGTTTGGAACGTCAAACCCCCTGAGAGAGTATGGCCGCATCATCACGTTCCACTGTATACGAGGTTGCTTCCCACCCCATACAAGGCGAATCATTTCCGACCGGAGATTGGCGAAGACGTGTCGAACGAGGTCATAGGGAATGTTTAAAAAAAGGTATAAAAAGTTTGGGAGCATTACCATTTTTATAAGGGAGATGCGAGCAGCTATGGTCAAGGGGAGGGCAATCCAACGGGTGATGCAACCATGACATGCTCCATTGCACGTCCATAATTGATGCTCATCAATTCATCCCTGTCTGAGGTCACTCGGATCCCTAGATATTTAGCCTCATCAGCACAAAACTTGAGTGGGTAGTCAGTCGTAAATGAAGTGACTGAGTTGGTCAAGGGGAATATTTGCGATTTGGACCAGTTTATGTGTATCCCGGATAGGTCACCGAATCTGACAAACTCACGTAGTAGTGTATTGAGGTTATGTTGGGGATCTTTAATATAGAGGGTCACGTCATCCGCGTAGAGGGAGACGAGTATCGGGCGAAGGACACAGCTCAGACCCATGTGGTTCTGATGTTGCCTGACTCTCGCTGCAAGGGGCTCCATTTTCAGGGCGGAGAGGAGAGAGTGGACACCCCTGACGCATACCACGGGAGAGGGGGATGGATGGTGAGGTGTGCCCATTAATCAAAACTCTCACAGTGGGAATAGGTATACAAAAGCCTTATCCAGGTGAGGAATCCAACGGGGAGGCCCTTACACTGTATTACAGTAAAGAGGTAGTTCCACTCCACTGAATCAAAAGCCTTTGAGGCATCGAGAAACTCAGCTACCTATTGTAATTGTGGGTCTACGGCTTGCAAAATGGAAAACAGGGTCCTGAGGTTGTGGAAAGCTCTCCCTGTATAAACCCGGCCTGGTCGGGGAGGACTAGTTTTAGTAGACTGAGCCGGTTGGCCAATAATTTAGCCAATATTTTCGCATCAGTGTTTATTAGTGAGAGAGGCATATAGGACTCGCAGCGATCTGCAGGTTTGCCAGGTTTTAATAAAGACGTGATGAGTGCCTCCCTCATGGTGCCAGGCAGGGTGAGTGTCTCATGGGCCTCGAGAAAGACTTCCTTCAACATTGGGACCAGCTTATCCATGTACATTTTGTAAAAGTCAATAGGTAGCCCATCTGTGCCAGGCGCCTTCCCAGATGTCATTTGCATAATGGCTTCACGATACTCATCGTCTTCAAACGGGGCCGCTAGAAACTCGCGTTGGGAATCTCCCACCCAAACCAGGGTTATGACACAAAAATAGGAAGGAAAGTCAGGGGGGTCGTGCGGTGTGAGCCGTAAAGTTCTGAGTAATATGCAGTGAAGACATTGAGAATGTCTAAGCTGTCTCTGTAACGTGCGCCACTATCGTCCACCACGTCCAAGATGTGGTTTGAGAAGCGAGGCATTTTTATAGTGCTCGCAAGTGCACGACCCGGTCTCTCACCCTCGCCGTAGCAGCAGGCAGTATAATATTTACCTCTGAATTTCACCTCTCGGTTCGCAATGTCAGTGTACTCTGTCAAAAGTTCGCAGAGTGCAACTCGCTTATCTCCGGAGCTAGTCGCACACATGTCCACCTCCAGCCGTTTAATTTCGAGTTCAAGGCATTTCAAATCTCTCCTATGGTCGCGGAGCACTCAAAAACTCTTGGACATACAGACACCTCTAATTGTAACTTTAAAGGCCTCCCATAGCAAGCCAGTGCTGTCAACAGAGCCTTTGTTCCTGAGAAAGAAGTCTTCTATCTCCTCCCTCAATTCAGTTTGGAATACAGTGTCCAGGAGAGATTCTGGGACAAGCCGCCAGCAGCGGGGAACAGCCACAGAGTCAGGCGGTAGTATTTCGAGGCGCACTGGAGCGTGATCAGAGTAGGTGCGCGCCATATGAGTGGCCATTTTGATCCATGGGATGACACCCCAAGAGCACAACTAATAATCTAGTCTCGACCAGGCAGAATGCCAAGCCGTATAAAAAGTACCTTCCGCGATGGTGGGATGTACATGTCGCCAAACATCAACAAGACCGTTTTCCACGAACAACTCTGAGAGGACTTCACGCGCTTTTGTGTAGTGATGCGGGAGAGGGTTAGAACGATCCATGGAAGGACAGAGGACCGTGTTGAGGTCTCCGCCCCATATAACATGTGTGGAACCTATCTTTAGTACATGCCCCCAGAGCGTTGGGAAGTAGTCCGGATCATCTGTATTAGGGTCATAACTACAGACAAATGTGACAGATTGTGTGGCTAAAGTTCCCCAGATTAAACAGCTACGGCCGGAAGAGTCAGTGTACGTCCCTCCTAGTTGGAACAGTGTGTTTTTCTTTATTAAAATAAGCGTGCCACGTGAGTATGAGGAGTAGGAGGAAAAGGCTCGCACAGAGGCCCAAGGGGAGCCAAAACATGAAGGTCGCGCAGGGTCAAGGTGTGTCTCCTGGAGCATAGCAATTTGTATGTGGTGTCTGTCCAGATAAGATAGTACCTTCCAGCGTTTCCGTGGGTCACAGAGACCCCTAACATTCCACGTGAGTAGATTAATGCAGGGAGGGACTATCTGTGTTGCAGGCTTGGAGAAAATGTTGTTTTACAATAATATTGCCCACACAATACAGCAGAAGACACAAACGTGTAACGGCACCTTTGAGAGGCATTGTACCTCAAGTGTATATGTAAGTGGTGTAGCCAGCATATGTCCCTGTCGGACTCTGTGAATAAACATAACAGAGGTGCATTATCTCCAGTAGGAATTAACAGTCCCCAACCCCCCTCACCCATATCGGCACCCCAATCATGCCGGGATACTTCCTCTCACCCAATTCCCAAACTAGAAAAACAAGCCTGTCGATTGTAACAGGACTAAGCTTCGGTAACAATAAATGTATAATCCAAAACCGTGTATCAGGGATACTTTGCAATGGGGGATTTCCCATGTAAGGGGCACCAGATGGCAGTCCTCCCTTCCCGTCGCTAGCTTCCAAAGAGCTGCGATGCGGTCCCCAGGCTACAACCCATGCAGAGGAGGAAGCGGCCTAAGAGGGGAAGGGTGCTTGGCATAGTGTCAAGGTTCTACTCCTTAGGAAACAACATAAGCCAGCAACAGGCAAGTAGAACAAGCATTTACAATGCAATGGTCTCGTCTTTGTTAAAGTTAGAGCTATTGGCATTGCTCATGACATTATTTTTGTTTGTTTTTGTTTTTAAAATATATAAATAAATGGCATTGTCATTTACAATGCCAATAGCTTAATCTCTCGCAAATGCGAGACCTATTGCATTTGCACTCACACACAGAGCCACCCACACAGCCACCCACACAGAGCCACCCACACACACCCAGAGCCACCCACACACACACAGAGCCACCCCCACACACACACAGAGACACACACACACACAGAGACACACACAAACACAGACACCCAAACAGAGCCACACACACACAGAGCCACACACACAAGGGACATTATTCATGGGATTTGACTGGAGAGCTGACTTTAAAAGCATTCAACTTATTGCATGAAAGCAGAAGCTTGGCACAAATTGCCCCGTTTCCCGAGTGAAATGTATTTGAGATACAATATGATCAACTTGCCCTTTCATCTAGCATTTTGATCGTTTCAGATAGGTCCATAATGAAAACAGATGTAACTAGTAGTGTGTGATGTGACACAGGAATGATTGTCTATCATCACCTTTATTCTGCACGTCTTGTCTCTTCCAGGTCCCTACTCTAACTGCCCTCATCCTGTCTAAACCCCTCCTCTTCCCCTGACTACACTGACTCCGCCCACCCAACAACTAGACTACTTATCGTGTTACATCTACCCCTTTCTTAATAAAACAAAGAATTAACAAATTCACAGTTCTTCAATCAAACGTCTGGGTCGTTGAATGTTTCTTCGAGGTCTTGATGGTATGTTTCCTGTTACAGCCTCGGATTCCACTGGTGGATCATTTCCCACATCATCATTTTCTTGAGTTAGTCTTTCAAGTCTTTCAGGTCTATCAGAGACCGTATTGTCTGTCAACTTCACTAGAGACTCTCTCATGGCCGGTGTGCATTTCTGAAAGTGAGAGGCATTTCTTGTGATTCGGCGCTGGTCAGATTCTGGCGTAATCATCGTGCCCTTTTGTTGAGTAATCAGCAAAGGTTCCGGCTGGAACCGACAGTCTGTTTTGCGTTGCTGTTCTTGCTTCACAATCACACAATCTCCTTCGTGCAGTGATGGCGACTTAGCTCTCCTTTTCGCATCCGCATATGCCTTCATTCTTTCTTTCCCTTGACGATCTGCGTTTGCGACTTTTTGATGGACACGGAGAGGTGACACAGCCCGTAGTGCACCCTCCCAAGTCGGGATGCGAGTTCGTATTGGTCGTCCCAGCATTAGGGTGGCGGGACACTTTCCAGTGGTGGCATGAGGAGTTGTTCTGTATGCTCTGAGAACTTCGTTGAGTGCCACCTGTAGATCCTTCTTCTCCACGGTGGCCTGTTGAAACGTTTTCTTCAGTGTGGCCATAAATCTTTCGACCGTGCCATTTGCCTGTGGCCATTGAGGTGTGACCTTTCGATGCTTAAAGTTCAAATGCTTTGCGAAAGCACCAATCTCATGTCCATTGAAAGGAGGACCATTGTCTGTTTTTAATACCTTAGGCACTCCCCACGCTGCAAAGACTTCATCCAGTACCATGAGAGTGCTGGAGGCACTTGTAGATGGTACAAACTGGGCAATGGGGAATCGTGAAGACTCATCTATAATCACCATGACATATTTGCCTGTTTGAAGAGGTCCATAAAAATCCATGGCGAGTTCCTGCCACACTCCCTCCGGTAGTGCGGTCATTTGTAGTGGGGCGGGAGGATCTCCATGACTGACTAACTGACATTGTAGGCAGTCTTTTAATGTCAGTTCCACAAGTTGGTCAAAAAGGGGAAACCATACACGTTCTCTCAAAGCTCTTTTTGTTGCCACTATTCCCCTGTGGCCTTCATGGGCAAGATAAACAACGCCCTGGCGTAATTGACGTGGAACAACAATTCTCTGGTCCCTTAACAACAGCCCTTCCTTGGTGGCCGACAGCTCATCACACACATGTCTAAAGGCTTGTAGTTCCTGGCGAAGTGTCGGATCCGAAAATTCGTCATCACTGTCCTGCCTCCATCGGTTTGATTGTAATCGACGCAGTACTTTTTGCAACACGACATCCTGAGCAGTGGCGTCTCGAATTGCTTCCAAAGGGATCGCTGGAGGTTGAGCATGATCCACAACAAAATGAATATATTCCTCAGCAATAGATGGACCCGACGCTGATGATGGTTGGGGATGACGGGACATGTAGTCAGCAGGGTTTTCTGACTTCCCCGGTTTATGCACGATAGTGAAGGTGTATTCCTGCAGCCGCAGGCCCCATCGTTCTATCCGCGGGGCATTTTTGGATCTTGGATTCCCAAAGATGGTGACGAGAGCCTGATGATCAGTGATCATGGTGAAGTGTTTTCCGTAGATAAATACATGAAAGTGTTCGCAGGCCCACACTACCGCTAGACTTTCCTTTTCAGGCTGCGAGTAAGCCTTTTCAGGATCCGACAGACTGCGACTAGCGTACGCCACAATACGTCTCTTGTCAGTGTCATTTTCATATTGGGCCAGAATCGCACCAAGACCCAAAGGACTGGCGTCCACTGTAATTTCTGTTTTCCGGCGAGGACTGAAATATGCCAGGTTGTTAGCGGACTCAACCGCTTGTTTAATTTCCCGAAATGCTTGTTCACACTGAGAAGACCAGACAAAAGGCTGACCCTGTTTCGTGAGTAACCTGAGCGGATGGCTGATCGTGGCATAATTCTCAATGTAGCGGGCACAGTGACTGGCCATGCCCAGAAACGATCTCAGATCACTGACGTCCTGAGGGCTCTTGGTCTCATTCAAAGCTGTTATTTTATCAGGGTCTGGCTTCATACCTGAACCGGAAAAAATGTGCCCAAAGAATTTGAGGGTTGCCTGATGGAATTCGCATTTGTCTTTATTAAGAGTTAAGTTGGCTTCCAGAAGTGCATGACACACCCGATCCAGCGCCTTGTCATGCTCTTTTACGTCAGACCCATATACAAGAATGTCATCACTATAGTTCAAAGTGTTAGGGATGTGGTGAATGATTTGACGGATGGCCTCCTGAAAGATTTCAGCAGCCGAGGAGATGCCAAAACTCAGCCTTTTATATCTGAATAAGCCCATATGAGTTGCAAAAGTGGTGATGTACCTGGATTTGGCATGTAATTCGAGCTGATGGTAGCCGTTGTTTAAGTCCAGTTTCGAGAATACCCTTGCCCCATTTAATGCTGAGATCATGTCGCTTAAATGTGCTTGTTTATTTCCTCTTGCCAATGCTTGTATATTTGTTGGTGTCAATGCTTTTGGATTTGCTGAATGCCTGACTTCAAAATGGCCGCTTCAAAATTGCACAGGGATGTTCTTCCCAGCTGCCTGACTCCAAGATGGCCGCCCAATTCCCACGAGGCTTGACTACATTCGGCTCGTCTCCACATGCAAATCTCCACATGGACTCACCCAGGCCTTCATTCTGGGCCTGCACCTTTCTTCTGGGGTTTTCTTCTCTCCACCACCAGGTAGGCTCAAGATTTCAGTCCGACTCGATCTCCGGATACAGATGCGATAGCTCACGCATCGGGGTGAGGTTTTCCGACGGGGCGGCACAGTTTCTTTCGGCGGGACATCGCTTCCTTTCACGGCGCTCAGTCAGTCCCCGCAATCATTCAGGCCGCATAGCAGGGTCGGGGTTGGGCTCCCGATCCCTTGCTTGATTTCCTTTGGCCTCACTTCAGTCCGTACTCACTTGGGCGCTGGCAGTCTTTTTGGCGCGAACAGCGCTCGATTTGAAAATCCCTCTCTGGCACTCGGGCAGCACTTCACTCAGCTGCCCCAGGGGAGCTCCACGCGATGTACCAATCGCGGAGTGCAGGTCTTAATCGCTGGTCGTTCCGACGGCGATTTTGGCGGGCTCGCGTGTCGCTACAGCGACTTGATCAACGCGACACCCAGGGACTGGACAGTGCTTGCTTCTGGGGTCTTGGGATAGCGGACTGCTACATCCCACCTTCGTCGCCAGTTGTGATGTCCCAAATAAGAATACGAGGACACAGGAATGATTGCCTATCATCACCTTTATTCTGCACGTCTTGTCTCTTCCAGGTCCCTACTCTAACTGCCCTCATCCTGTCTAAACCCCTCCTCTTCCCCTGACTATGCTGACTCCGCCCACCCAACTACTAGACTACTGTCGGCATTGCAAGCGGCGCAAGTACAGTCGCGCGCCACTAACCTGAGGAATCGGGCCAGCAGGAACGATGAGACGAAAGTCCCCTCGACTTGTCGAAACACCACCCCCAGAGGTGACGTGGGAATCACCTTCTGAGGGAGTATTACGAGAAGCCGGGAGGTGAGAAGGGGTTTTGGAAGAGTCGGAGTTTTGGAGGTTGCCTTCAGGGTCGGGGTGATCCGCAAGACTCGGTTGAGGGACGGACTGCAGCGTGGAGAGACAATGAACAGGTAAAAGTATCTTGTCTCTTCGAGGTCACTTCCCTCCCCTGGCCCTAAGTAATGACACTTACCAGAGACACAACTCTCTGTCTTTGAATGCTAACAAGCAGTTCCTCAATCCGAGATAACCGGATAGGTGAAGAGAAAGTTATCGTCACTTTCTCCAATGGCGTAGTATCCAATGAGGCTCGACGACTCTCGGTAAACAGAAAAGTATTTGTACCTTGTAGACTCTTGTTCTCAATGACTCTTGAGAACAACCATGTCGTTATAGGTTACAATAACAATGAACTCAAAGAAGAAGAACTCAGTATTACTGAACGTGAGATCTTCTGGGGAACAAATGTAATCAGAATGTATATGACGCGGGAATTTAGAAAGAAAAGAAAATACTGGGGTAGAAGAACGATCCCGTTCTTCTTTCGTAATACTTGCGACTTGTCGGAAGTTATCTCCACTCCTCTGACCTCGCAGGCTCTTCTTCGGCGTAGACTTGGAAATACTCTGGCCACGCAGGCTCTTCTTCGGCGTAGGCTTGAAATACTCTGACCACGCAGGCTCTTCGTCTGCGCTGGGTTTCTTCTCGGTATATCTCCGGCGGGGACAACACCATCCGCCAATACCTAAACCACCATAACAATTGTCAAGCGCCAATCTGTTGCAGAGGAGGACCTTATATAGGCTCAGCCTTCTTTCCTGCTCTCCATAGCCGCTTTGCCTTCTGGGACATGTAGTCCGTTTGGAGAGATCGCGTTCATTTGCCTTTTCTTCCTTTCCTCGCCGTGTTGGCGAGAGCGATCGCGACAACTACTTATCGTGTTACATTGTGTAAGGGAGAAAAACTTACCAGACCCAGAGGCCCGATCTTGGGAGCCAAAGCAGAAGTGGCACCCACTTCACCTCCAGTGCATCTTAAATAAACTGCAAAACAAGTACAACAAACAGTAAGAGGAAGTGCGAACCTTTCAAAGCAACTTGGATACAGAGCGTGGACACGTGTACCCAATCTTACGGCACAGAGCTGCCCATGAGTGCAGACAAACCCTGTTTCCTAAATTGGGGTTTGCCCTCAACGCACCACTGGATTATGACTGCCACTGAGTCAGGCATAGTGGCGGGTGGCTGAACATTTTCATAAGCATGCTCTACCTATTGATAAAATACCCCTAACATGGCAGATCCCCCAACATACAGGCGCGCAAGTAATGCGTAGCATAGGCCTCTCACCCTGTAATACATTTTATTCACACCAAATTGAGCGTTAAGCTGCAGGGGTGTAAGTAAATACCATATGCATTTTTATACCAAAAAAAAAACACAAGCAGACCTTTTGCCTAAAAGAACATCTTCCAATAAATACAGTGTATTGGATTCTTAATGTAAACAGTATTGGCCAAACCAATATACATATGGAAGGGTACAACGTGCATTTTTAAAGCATACGCAATAAATAAATAGGTAAATGAGACTGGCCCAGTAACACCATAGGCAAGTATGGACGTGAACAGGCAAAACACTACTGCGCACAGTACAAGAAATGCTGAAACGGGCTGCCTAGTAACCACAGAATGTACGGCGGGTGGTAATACAACAGGCCATTAAACTGGAAAGATTGCCCCAAAGCCCCTATTGCGTGTTATAGGAGATTTAAAACAAAAGGCTGCCAGGATGTCCATCATACAGTGTATGAAAGAAGTTATGCCTGCAGCACACCGTTTTTGGGCGGGTAGTCCGCTTACTTTACATCCGCATGCACTTTGATCAAGCGAGGTCAGTTCCCAAACATGGAGATTGGAAAGTATACACCACTGACCCATTTAATAGGTCACATTGCCTGTCTTCAACCTAGGGTACAACAACGAGGAAGGTAAGTGAATAACGGCTATCATACGCTCCTAACTGGTATGAGCCACTTTTAATCTAGTACAAGGATACAATTTCAACATTTTTTTTTTTGTTGAAAATTTCTTTATTTGCAAGATAAGTCACTGCATAATTTACAGTCGTATAATGTATCTCTGCATCGTGACATATATCTCAGTATGTATTTCAATAATAACATTTTCCATTTTCTGCGTATAGTAACATCCCAACTCCCTAACTCCCTCCCTGTTCCCTCCCCCTCCCAGCACTTACTGGATACAATTTCAACATATAACACCCCCCCCACCCCGCACAAAAATAAAGCCTCAATATTTGCCCCGATCGACACAAAACTGCAGAACCCTACCCTGAACATCAGGCCTTATTTTGAGACGACCGCCAGACACCCTACCCACCAAACCTCCATACCGTGGTGCACGGGTCCCGCTGCCCTGGGACATGCGCGATAATCCCGGGTAAGCCATTCCCTGTACCCTGGGGTTCTCGCTGAGCCGCTCACGTATCGACTTTGATCTCAGTGGGGTCAAACTTAGGAGGCATTGCGGAAAGGTACTACCGCGGGCTGCGCCACGGATTGCGGTTTCGGTGTTAGATGAACCCAGATTCGGGACGACCGCGAGAAATCTTTTCAGAGGCTATTCTTCAGCCATCTTGCGCTTGGCAGTTCTTGCCATTCGGGAACTGCGCGTTCGCCAACAACTCATCTCCCTGACCATTAACAAAATGGCGGCTCCCTGCACAACATTATAGGTGACCAATACGCCATAACGATGGGTGCCCGCCTATTAAAACGCCGCCCTGCACACGCAGTAATATGGAGGCGACGCCTTTGTTAACTGCATGCAAAGGACCCCGACCCTCCCCCGGTAAGAAAGGGGAATGGCGCGTAGTAGAAGCAGGCAGAGCAAAGGTGCCAATATCGGACCCCACAATGTAGGGAACAGACGCCAGAAAAGCGAGTACTCACCGGCTGGGGCGGAGGACTCGGACGTTCTCCCTTGCTTCTCCCGTGGTGGGGCCAGGCACCGGCAATGTGCCTCGCGCCCCCTCCGCCGTCGGGCTTCTGCGGGGCTCTCCCTTAACCACGGCAGCCCCGCACCGGTAGCTTCTCTTCTTCTTCCGGCGGCGGTCAAGCTTTTGAATATTTTTAACCCCTTCGCTGCTGATGACGAGCTCAGCTCGTCATCAGCCACGGGTGGCGTGTGCTGATGACGAACTGAGCTCGTCATGTAACGCGGCTTTTTAAAAAAAGACGCACAGCGCAAAAATCGCCGCAGCAGCGATGCGGTTAATAAACTGACATTGGCAAAGATACCTGAGACTTGGGCAAGAAGTATAATAGTCCCGATCTTCAAGAAGGGAGATAGATCTCTTCCGTGTAACTACTG
This sequence comes from Lissotriton vulgaris, assembly GCF_964263255.1. Lineage (NCBI taxonomy): Eukaryota > Metazoa > Chordata > Amphibia > Caudata > Salamandridae > Lissotriton > Lissotriton vulgaris. The sequence goes on from NC_141697.1 coordinate 916,520,821, forward strand.
ACCTATCTCCCTAATAGACAATACCCTTAAAATTCTAGGAATAGTCCTGTATAACAACATTGTGGATTGGACAGAAGCAAATGACATCCTAGACCCATGCCAGTTGGGCTTTAGGGGCAAGGTAGGAACCACGGAAAAATGCCTCAACTTAAACCTAATCATTGGTAAATATGCTATTGCAAAGAGGTCCCCTATCTACATGGCTTTTATGGATTTGTCCACAGCTTTTGACCTAGTGAATAGGTCAAAGCTGTGGGCAATCCTTTTGGATGGTGGGCTGGATGAAACACTGGTAAATTTTTTGGCATATTTGCATAGAGCCCTCAAGGCCCAAGTAAGGATTGGGGCGGGTGGAGAGGTTTCGGGGCCCATTGACATTGGTAGGGGGGTCAGACAAGGATGCGTGTTGGCCCCCCTGTTTTTTATTATATACATCAAGGGCCTCAATACCTCTCTGAAATTGGCTACTCAAGACGTCCTAATTATATTAATAAAGAGCCCATCCCTGTGCTGCTTTACGCAGATGATGCGGTTCATATAGGCCGTACTCCAAATTCACTGCGTCTTCTTGTCCAAAATTTTAATAATTATATGAAAAAGTTAGACCTGCCGGTAAATTGTAAGAATTTTTTTTGATGAGTAGTGTCCAGGGGAAGCGCGATATAGGCCCGATTACAATAGATGGCCAAAAACTGACTTCGGTAAGATCTTTTGTTTATCTAGGATTGGCCTTTGCTGCAAATGGCTCCTGGAGTGTTATCCAATAAAGCCTTATATCTACTTCTGGTCTGGTAGTGCCTTACTGCTATCGTATGTTGTAGGTCATGGTTCTACGGCCAGAACCCGATCCCGAGGTCAGCCAGGGATTACATAATATCAGACCTACCTTTCTATAATCAGCCTTCCGGTTGGGTTAGGAACCATGGCCTGAATGGACGACGTGTTAGAAGCCCTGCTTGCCGTCCAGACAGAGCTAGCCGCGTCTCGGCTAGAAACCGCGGATATAAGGGCTAGGATGGAGAACCTGCAGAGAAACCTGTTTGAAGCCGGGACACCAGCGGTGGTACCACCAGCTGCTGTGGTGGTGGAGATGCCAGTTTCTATACCGCTTGCCACGCCTGAGAGATACAGCGGTGATCCAAGTACCGTTCAAGTCTCCTTAACCCAAGTAGCCCTGCACTTTTCGTGCAAACCAAAATCTTTTCCCACTAACCAGGCGAGAGTCGCCTTTCTAATTTCCTATCTGGCAGGGAATGCCGCCCAATGGGCAGTGCCGTTAGTGAGCCGAGACGACCTTCTCCTACATGACTGAGAATCCTTCAAAGAAGAGTTTGTCAAGGTGTTTGACAGGAGAGCGGATTCATACACGGCAGACGGAGAGCTGCTGGAGTTACATCAGGGCAACACTGGGCTTGTACACTACATGAATTCTTTCCGACGTTTGGTGTCAGAAACCAAGTGGCCTACAGCAAAGCAAGCGGCGCTCTTTCATCAAGGTCTGAGTGAGGAATTGAAGGACGTAATAGCCCAAATCGGCCCTCAACCTGCAACGTGTGAGGATCTGATTAGCTTGGTCCTTCGCCTGGACAACAGGCTGGGTGAACGCCGGGGCGATAACAAGAAAAGAGACAACCCCTGCCATTACACGGGCCAGCTGGGGCCATGGAAATACCGCCTCCCACTCGCACAGAACCCATGGAAATAGGGGCGATAAGAGCCAGCCTGACGGCCACTGAAAAGGAATCACGCCGCAAGCAAGGACTGTGCCTTTACTGTGGCAAGAAAGGCCACTTTGTAAGGAAGTGTCCGGTCAAGCCGAAGATGGGTCGCTTCAGGAATCCGAGAACGGCAACCGCAACCGTCGATAGCATGGCGGAAAACTGAGGGACTCCAGGATAAGAGAAGGGGATTATGGGAGTCGTTTTATCCCTTCCTTGCAGCTGATGACGCCCCTAAACCAGAGACATCTGTTCATATCCATTCACCTTCTGGTTCGGGAGGAATGGGTTTCGGTGGAAGCTATGGTGGACTCTGGAGCCACAGGCCTTTTTATGGATGCAGAGGAAGCCCGTTGCATACTCATCGACCTTCTACCCAAGGAAGTTTTGGAGGACGTCTTTGCAGTAGATGGGCGTAGGTTTGCCCCAGGGCCCATCAGTCAACACACCGGGGATGTTCGAGTGAGGTACGGAAAGGAGCACCTGTAGGTCATCGACTTCGGCATCATCCAAGCTCCCCAGTATGGTGTCATACTGGGGTTAGCCTGGCTCCAGAAACATAACCCCTCTATTGACGGGGTCTCTCAAGAGATACGCATGGACTCCGCTTATTGCGTGCATCATTGTGGTATGACCTCGGAATAGACGGTGTTGGTATGCAACACGTCACAAACCATCGCCACTGCTGCGGAGAAAACCATCAGCCTTCCCAAAGCATATCAGGTCTATAGAGATGTGTTATATGACACACAAGCCGAAGTACTACCCCCACACCGGATCTATGACTGCCAGATCGACTTGGTTACGGGGCGATTGTACCCAGTGGACGACTGTATGCGTTGTCAGAACCCGAGAACGTACACTTACGCTCATACATGGACAAGATGCGAAGTCTTGGATTCATACGCCCCTCTAAATCCCCGGCAGCCTCTCCCCTGTTCTTCATTCCTAAGGCCAATGGGGAACTCCGCGCCTGTGTGGACTTCAGGGCCCTCAACGCCATTACCGTAAAAAAACGGTGCCCCTTGCCCCTCATCAACTTGTTGTTAGAGCAAGTAAAGACGGCCAGGATCTATACCAAACTAGACCTGAAGGGGGCATACCACCTAGTGCGCATGAGAACAGGGGACAAATGGAAGACGGCATTCAAGACCCGGTTCGGTTTGTATGAATACATGGTGATGCCGTTTGGGCTCTGCAACGCCCATGCGGCGTTTCATTTTTTTTTAACGACGTGCTACACGAACTCCTGGATGTCTACGTCGTGGTTTATATTGACAAAATCCTGGTGTATTCCAACGACGAGGAAGAGCACATACATCATGTTTCTACCGTGTTGCAGATCCTGCGGGAGAACCAGTTATACTGTAAGCTCAGCAAGTGTGACTTCCATGTCACGTCTGTAGAATTCCTGGGAGTCATGTTGAGCCCAGATGGTCAGACAATGGCAGACAGAAAAGTCAAGGCGGTTAAGGAGTGGCCGCCCCCTTGGAACGTCAAGGAGGTGCAAAGTTTCATCGGCTTTGCCAATTTTTATAGATGGTTCATTGATGGGTTTTCGGGATTGGTAACCCCTATTACGCAGCTTCTGAGAAAAACGCAGGCGTTTGTCTGGTCCCCTGAGGCGGGGGAAGCCTTTTCTGCACTGAAAGAAGCATTCGGGACCGCGCCTGTGTTGGCTCATCCGAACACGGACCTTCCGTTCACAGTCGAGGCGGACGCTTCAGACGTGGCTCTGGGGGCCATCCTGTTGCAAAGACATTCTGGATCTGGTGTGCTCCATCCGGTGGCCTTCATGTCTAGGAAGCTGAATGAGGCCGAGAGGAATTACCATATAGCCGAGAAAGAACTGTTGGCCATCAAGGACGCGTTCTCGGAGTGGAGACATCTCCTGATGGGGGCTAAACATGTGGTTTCTGTCTTCACGGACCACACAAACCTACAATTCATGACAGCGGCCAGACATCTCTCTCCCCGGCAGATGAGGTGGATGCTTTTCTTCTCTAGATTCAACTTTGTTATCACCTACAGGCCTGGTGCAGAGAACCGGAAAGCGGATGCGCTTTCCTGCCAGTCATCGGTCCCGACATCTCTCCCAGCGCCGGTGAACTCGATCATCCACCCCGGGAATGTGATTGGGGCGATACAGCCTGGCAACTTCCTAAAGGGGGTACAGAAGGGTGTTCTCACGTTTGAGTGGAAAACATGGCTACATCACCACGCGGAGTGGCAAATGAAGGATGGGATCCCTATGAAGGGGAGTTGCATCCTGTTACCCACTCCACGGCTTCGGAAACAGGCATTCTGGTGGTGTCATGAGTCGCCGAGTGCGGGTCATCTTGGGCCAGAGAAAACAGCGGAATACGTCTCGCGACAGTTCTGATGGCCTAGTTACGGAACGACGTGACGAAATGGGTCGCTTCCTGCGACATTTGCGCCGCCATGAAAACCGATCATCGTAGACCGCAGGGTTTACTGCAACCCCTTCCAACGCCTTCAAGACCATGGGAGAACATATCCTTAGATTTCATAGTGGGGCTACCTGTGGACCAAGGGAATACCGCCATTCTAGTGGTGGTCGACTACCTCACCAAGATGGGGCACTTCATAGTCTGTAAGGGGGTGCCATCGGCCGGACGGCTGGCCTCAGTGTTGCTGAAGGAGGTGGTGCGGCTACACGGTCTGCCCAGCGTGATTGTGTCGGCCAGAGGATTGCAGTTCACTGCAAGGTTCTGGAAAACCTGGTGCTCCTCGTTACACGTCACATCAGCATTGTCCACCAGCTACCACCCCCAAATGGACGGCCAAACGGAGAGACTCAACCAAACCCTCAAACAGTACTTGGGCTGTTTCATTGATCAGGGTAAGAAGGAATGGGTTGAGCAGCTATGGCTGGCCGAAATAGCCTACAACAACGCCATTCATAGTTCCACCAAGGTGTCGTCGTGTTACAGTAATTGTGGACACCATCCTCGGTTTCTCCCGTTGGTGCACCCGGCGAGGAACAAAGTCCTGCCCGAGACGTCCAGGAGAACAGCCCACATCAAGGAAACGGTGCTGCGCACCCAAAGGTGTTTGACGGAATCCAAGGCAAGGTACAAGACACAGGCGGATTGACATAGGAGGCCTGGTCCATTGTACAAAGCGGGGGACTATGTGTGGGTTTCGTCCCGCAATATGCATTTCTGGAAACACAGTCTATTTCACCCTAAATTCATAGGCCCCTATCGTATCGAAAGGTGCATCAGCCCGGTAAACATGAGGCTTTTGTTGCCCTCTACCATGCGGGTACATTCTGTGTTCCACATCTCTCTGCTGAAACCCTCTGTCTCCAGGAGGCCCCTGTCAACCCTGGCAGTTCAGGTGGATGCTGAACGTGAATACGAGATTGAGGGCATTCGCGATTCCAAGTGGAAGAGGGGCAAGCTGTGGTACCTTATTGCGTGGAAAGGGTTTGGTACCGAGGAGCAGCCATGGGAACCTGTCTCGGTGTGTCTGTGCCACGTCTGGTGGCGGCGTTTCACAGGAAGTATCCCGCGAAGCCTGGCCCTTGTGGGGCCCCTGTGTGAGGAGGGATATACTGTCAAGGGTCGTAGGAGTACGGAGCAGCAAGCGGGACTACAAACAACCTGTACCGCGATAGCGGTCGAAACCCAAACTACAATCCCCAGCAGCGGCAGCGGAAGAACTACAAATCCTGAGAAGCCGTGCGCCGCGCATGCGCAAGCTCGGAAGGGAATAAAACGATGGCGGCCGCCTGAAACAGTGTCAGATATTGCAGTACCGGAGCCGACGTTTCTGGGCATCACCGCGAGGTAAGGAACTGCGTTCCTTTCTACATCTCGTCTGAGCATGCTGTAGTGCGGGTGATTCACGCGATTAGAGCGGCTGCTTCTACACGACCTGTACTGTGCGGGAGTACGCTAGGGACTTAGTTGTTGCTTGTGCTGGGGCAGTGTATTTCCATTTGTCGGACATTACGGAATTATAGCGCGATTCGAGCGGCTGCTCCTGCGCGTCCCGTCAGAAGGGCAAGACCACCTGAGGGCTTTCAATACCGCAAACCTTGACGGCAGACTTAAGAGGAAGCCTCCAGTGGAGTTCCTGTATGCTGATAACCACGTGACTACATAGGTCGCACAGCCAGACATTGTTGGGGAGCAAAGGTCACTTGCTCCACCCCAAGAGTTAGGAACATTGCACTAGAGTGGCATTACAGGCTACTAAGTATCACTGTACCCCTCGTTGGCGAGTGTCGGGACCGGCATTCTTGCGGGGGACGGTTAGACAAGGTACTTACCGGTCACAACCATTGACAGACAGACAAAGCTCGAGTGGCTTTGTCGGCCATTACTTAGCACGGTGCCCTCCGTTGGGGAGTGCCAGGACCGGCATTCATGCGGAGGACGGTGTAAGTATATGTGGGTTGATTGGGTGACTAGAACCCATTTCTCAGTAGTTCATGATATTTGGAGTGCTTTAACCGGAGCATTATTGTTATCCAATAAAGCCTTATATCTACTTCTGCTCTGTTGGTGCCTTACTGCTATCGTATGTTGTAGGTCTTGGTTCTACGGCCAGAACCCGATCCCGAGGTCAGCCAGGGATTACATGGAGTGAGCATTTAGCTCACGCCAGGAGCAAGTTCTCAAAGGCCACCAATTCAATCTTAAGTTTACCCCGTCCTAAGACCACAGGTGCGTTTTTAGTCGTACAGAAAATTTATAAACTTCAGTGCACCCCGGTGGCCACATACGGCGCCGAGATCTGGGGAACGGTCAACTGCTCAGTAATCCAGCAGGAAGAAATAGGTTTTGCAGAAAATTACTGAACATTCAAATTTCTACCCTCCAATATACATGCCATAAAGAGCTCAATATTAATTTTATAACTGATTTTATCCGGGGACGTCCGGTACTTATGTGGGTTTCAGTGTGGAAGAACAAAGCAGCATTCTTGACACAGCTGATTATTAAGGACTGTTTACATTGTGACAAGGGCCTAGAAATCCCATGGCTAAGCGGTGTGCTGAGTAGCCTGCGCAATATAGAGAAAACGTCTTCCGGGATCCCATACTAGCAGCCTCAGTTGCAAAAAAGAAACTGCAGAATACTTGGTACTTACTATATAATAATGAGCAGGAGTTGGTAGAGTCCAGGAAATCAACTGTGCGTAACTACATGGCTATTGAACAGTATTGTTATCCGCTTCACACTTATCTGACTTTACCAATGAGCCGTTGGGAAATGAGCCTATTGTTCCTACTAAGAGCTGGCACAATTCGATTTGCACTTTGCTTTCCACTTGGTTATAGCCCAAATTTCAATTTTAACTTGTGTTCTTGTGATGGGAGGAGTGAGCAAACTACTAAGCACTTTATATTTTTCTGTAAACATTATATCAAATACTCTAAGCAGTTTTTATATCCCTATTTTAACAAAAGAAGACCAATCACCCTGGAGGTAGCGTACCGATTAATACTAGATTTAGATGATGTTGAACTTATCTTCCGCACTGCCACTTTTCTCAAAACCGCAACAAGGGAGCGGAGATCTATGATGGACCCCTGGCACTGTATGATATAATTTAGATGTTTACAGGGCTCAACCGCAGCTTTGGGGACCAATACTTACCTTGGTACTCAACGCTGCCGTAACTACCATGATCCCACCAACATTGGGCGACTCCATTATAGTCCCAATCTATAAAAAGGGGGACAAAGCTCTGGCAAGTAACTACCGGCCCATCAGCCTTCTTGACTCGTCTGTAAAAATTATGAGCAGAGTCCTGCTTTTCAGACTAGAGGAGTGGGCTGATGAGAATGGAATTCTTGCTGAATCACAATACGGATTCAGGAAGGGAAGAGGGACCCTAGATCAGTGCCTGAATTTAGAGTTGCTGATAGGCAAGTATACCAGAGCCAAACCCGGCAACATCTATCTTTGCTTTGCTGACCTTAGCAGTGCTTTTGATTTAGTTAATCACTCACTTCTTTGGTCAGTTTTGCTTGACATGGGCGCCCCGAAAGAAATTATCTTTTTTCTCGCCAGACTATACATCAAGCTGCAAACATGTGTTCGGTATGGTGTTAGCGGGGAATGTACTAGTAATTTTAATGTGAAGCGGGGAATCAGGCAGGGTTGTGTCCTGGCGCCCCATTTATTTACCCTTTTTGTTAATGGGGTTGAAGTCGCCTTGAAAACCATCAAGGCTGATGCTCCACAGGTTGCAGGGGATAGTGTCCCAGTCCTGCTATACGCAGACGACGCGGTGCTCCTGTCTCGGACACCTGTCGGTCTGCAGCGTCTGATGGACAAGTTCACCGAATTTATTGGGAGCAGGAGACTGTTGATCAACAAGAACAAAACCCATACGATGACTTGTGGGACTAAAGCGGGCAGAAATCACTCCTTTTTAGGTTTCGCTGGGGGGCGGAGCCGTTAGGCTCCTCCTCCAGAGAAATCTGTAGTTTCTAGTATGGGTGACTTGAACACGCCTCTCTGCTTCATTGGCTAGCTCCATAAATGGAGGCTAGCCATTGGAACAGAGAGGCGTCCGTCAATGCCGGACCAGACACGGGGGCGTTCCCGAGAATCTTCGGCTTTTGGCTACGTCATGATACGTCAGCCAAAAGCCGGGAACGCCCCCGAGAAGAGCTGGCCCGATCGCTGTGCTCATCGGCACAGATTCAGGGGTGAGGGGAGACCCGTGGTGTTTCCCTGTGCCTTATAATCCCCCGTGTCGATCTGCTGGCGAGGAAGCAGGCTGACCGCGATCTGCGGCCCGAAAATCTCTGCCCGCTAAATCACCGTCGCGGCCCGGGGCCAGAAACACCCTCTGCAAGCTGTGTTCGTGACCGGGAGCTGCGGTAGCTGAGATCGAAGCCGCCGCGCTCCCATTGGCCACAGGAGTCGAGCCCCCTCACTGACGCCGCGACGGGATTGGCCTGTGCGCCGTCGCGTCACTACTGAAGCTGTGCAGGGATTGGCCGCTCAAGGTTCGTCATCGTGGGTTGCCCCGGGAGCCGCACTGCCGTTGGCTGACTCCCGGGTGGTTGTGAGGGCTCGCCTGCAAAGCAGCGACCTGATTGGGCCATCGGCGGAGGAGCTGCACCTGAAGCACGACGAAGAGCCTCCCGGAGGAGACCCATCCCCGCCGAGGAGACCGTGAGTGCCCCTGTGCCCCCGGCCTGCCGTCCCAACTGCCGAGTGCCTGCATAACTCCCCCGCCGCTCGTAGGATTGTCGAGAGCGGGCGGGAGAGCAACCGGGACCGACAGGTGAGTAGTAGGGGGGCCCCTGGGCCTTCCTGGATGCAAGCCAAATGACTATCCCCCCATCCCCTGGTTTCGCGCTATAAACAAGATGTAAAAGGGATGCATTGGCACCTCAGACCGCTGGTACCACTGCACCCTTGATGGCTACACGAGGAATGCTTTAGTGTTATTGCCTATTTAAATGTACTTATATCAAGAAAGAGGGGTGCAATTATCGCTGGCCAGCAGCTATCCCCTCCCCTCAGCTCTTAGAGCGTCTTACCTGCGCAGACACCGCGGGCTCTTGCATTTCTACGTGCAGTCACCCCCGCCTCCCCCCTCGGGGTGTCAATTCTGACCCGAGCTCCTCCTGGCCGCGGTGTGCCATGTGGTAGCCCTCGACTCCAGACACTGTTTGTTTTTCAGACCTTTCCCTCTCCCGCCCGGGCCCTGGGGTGCCATGTGGCGGCTCCTTTCTAGCACAAAGCGGGTCAGTGTGTGTCCGACCGGTGTTGACTTTGCGGAGCCGGGGCTGAGGAGAGCCTTCATGAAGGGCCGGATGCCATCGCCGCTGCCCCAGTGATTTAATTAAACGGGGCGAGGAGTGGGGAGCGGGCGCCCCGGCGCTGGCGGGGCAGAGCCGCGTGTGGGGCTGCGGTGGGGATGCGGGGTTAACCCTCTGTGGTCTGACCCCAGGTCAAGCTCTGAAGGGGGCTTGTCAGGGCGGGTTACCCCGCAGATGGAGACATCTCGCAGCCGTGCAGTGACAGGCCAGGTGAGGGCCTTGCATTCCGGCACCCCTGGGCCTCTCTGCCCCAAAACGCCAGCAGGCACCCCTTCTACCCAGCAAGCGTCATCTGAGTTCAAGGGTTCCCTCTCAGTCGAGCACGGACCATCTCTGCCAAGGAGGGGGGTGGGGGTGGGGAAGGGGGGGGGGCTGTGCCCTGAAAAGAACCTTCAGATCTGGAAGCTCCCATGCCAGAGTGGCAGGAGAGGAGTCCCGGGGGGCGGGGTGTCTGAGGCTGAGATACCTCGGCAAGTGGCGGCTCGCCTGGAATCCTGCACCTTCTGCATCTTCCAGGCGGGCACGGTGGGAGCTCAAGAGAGGTGCTCTGTGCTCGGGGGGGGGAGGGGGGGCTCAGAGAGGACGAGGGGATCGCCAACACCTGGAATCGCACCGTGCAGATGCTTCCAATTGTCAGAATGCACAAATTCTTCTGAAGTACCAGCCCCGAGGAGACGCTGCTTCCTGGCCCCGCATGGACGTGCAGGGGATGGGGAGCATCTTCCGGTTCTGTCCTGTGGACGCGTTCCTTCAGGAGACAAGGGCATATTGTTCTAAGAGGGCGGCTTCAACATCCTTTTTCAAGTGTGGGCATTAGGAGCCAAGTGTCATCAACTGTTATGCAGTTGCAAAGCCTGAGATCTGCAAAAACATCAAATTACAATATACAAACGTACTATCGTGTCGGAAATGTCTCTCTGGCTTGTGTAGAACACCTGGTGGCTTACTGCAAATTGGACCGGGGGGGGGGGGGGGGCATGAAAGGGACGCCCCCACTTCCATCCAGTCCATCGTGCAATGTACAGATGCTTTACAGCTATAACTGGGTTTGTAAACTGTTGACAATTTAGCAATCTTTGAAGCAGGTATTACTGATTTGCACAGTGGACAACCTCCACTCTTCAAATTACACCTGGGAGCTGGGGGGGGGGGGGTGGAGGGGGGACAGGGAACAATCATGGACTGGTATCTTTCTGGTGCTATTTGCCGGACAAAAAAAGTAGTAGACATTCTGAGTGTGCAGGGACTGTGGCTTGGCAGTCTGCTGTCCCTCACAGGCCTCCATCCCTGCATTTGCAAAGAATCGCGAGAAGAATCCTGCCTCGTGTATATTAGAGAGGAGCAACTTTTTGTGTCTTCTTGCGAAGGGTGGTTGTGGGCTATGACTGATTTGTACATTTGAGGCCATGTCATCAAGCCGTCACTGTGCAGAAAGCAGCCAGCAGCTTTGTGACATGGCTTTAGCACCCCAGGCCTCTGGTTCTGAAGGAAGGGGTGATACCTCGATTGTTGAGGTGTTGTACATCGCCTTCTGGCAGCTTCCGAGCACTCAGACACTGCAAACATATACAAATGCCAAAGCAAAGCGCTATGAAGGTAGTCGCTGTGAGTAGAGTGCATTTTGTTTTGAAGAGTCCTGTGTGCTTGTTCTTTTTGGTGAAGGCATCTTCTTGGCCCGATTGGGGGTTAGGCGAGTTGATCCTGTTCTGTGGGTTTGTACCTTGCTGCACTGAAATTCCTAAAACTGGGGGCATTTTTTTGGGTAGAGAGCACCTTTTTTGAGTAGCTTGTGGAGGCAGAAGCATATTTTGTGTGGGAGAATTTTCGTCTGCTCATGGTAGCATGAAGTTAGATAAGGGAGCATGCTACACTAGGTATCATACGGTTCTGCATGGGCTCTAGGGGAGGGTGTCATGCAGTGCTTGAGACACCGTGATTTTCTGATATCTCACAAGCCAACCTTCATGTTCAGTCCGAGGCAGCTTTTAAGGAAATAATGCGGGGAAGGGTAATAATTCCCCTCTAAGTGTCTGGGTGAATTCAGGGTGTGAGAAGCACAATAGGGCATTCTGTACTGAAGGCAGTGGAAGTTTCTCACAGCATCGGTCAAAGGGTCATAAAGGTGTTCTGACTACATGCACATTCAATGCATGGCCTCTTTGCAGAGCGATGATCCTATTTGTGCATACTGTAATTACACATACACGGGAGTCCAGGAAGTGTATGAGGTGCTGCACAACCATGAAAATATCCATACAATCAAAGGAAAAGAAAATGCAGAGTTTATTGGCGGGGCAAGTGTGTGTATAAAACAGAAGAGGCAGTGAAGTGGAGGAGGAAGTAAATACAGCTAAAGAGGAAGTAAATCTGCGACCCATTGAGATGGAGGGATAGCAAAATATTGGTAGAAAAAAGGTGTAAGTGAATAACCCAGACGGAGCGTTTGCAGAGGAAGGCAGTGTGATAGGAAGAGACAATCTTTCGCTAGTCATTGTAATGTTTAATTCACATCAGTTTCAGAATTTTTCCTAATCCCTTTTTTTAATTGAATCACTTAATTATAATTGTTCATTGCAATGAGTTGTTAAGTATACATTAACTATCCAATACAATTCGGTGCCAACAATCATTGGCAAAGCCAACAGACTGGCTTGTTTTGGTTGTATGGGTTTGTTTTGTTTTAGGTTAAGATGTTCTTACAGAAACCAAACACAGAGGCACCCAGGTACTGTCGATGTGACACACCGTGTCAAGTAAAGGCCTGGGATCTGCAGTCCGGGTTGGGCCACTGGAGCAGGCCCCGGGCTCGCTGGGGGTGCTGTGGTAACAATGGCTGCGTGCGTGTCAGAGCAGAGGAGGGCTGCTGAGAGCGTTCCGCCCCCCCTCCCCGTGTGCCCGTTCCCGCCCCCCCTCCCCTTTCACTCTCCGTTGCTTGTTCTTGTCTTTGAAGAAATCAACAGCCATGCTCATAACCCTGAAAGTAATCCCATGCACTAACCAGGACCCACAAGAAACCTCTGTGTGTCCCGGGCTGCACTTATGACATGAGTGGGTAAGTAAGCCCTCTGTTATCCTCTGAGGTAAAGTTATAGGCAATAGGCTTTTCTTGCAGTGTCAGAGGTTCTCCTGCTACGAAATGTGTATTGGGATAATATTTGTTTGTGGGAGACTTGTTTTTAGATTAATTTAACTGGTCTGCCCTGCCAAAGGATTTGTTGTGTACATTTCTGATTACATATGGGCATCCACTATAGGTCCAGGAGGAACGGTTCCATGCAATATTTATGAGATATCCACAGAAAGTATATTTACATTAAATTAACCTAAATGGCAACATTTTACATAGTACTAGCCAGACATTCGGACATGAATCTAGTCTCCTAGGTGTGCGTTCAGCACTCTACCAATCTGAAAATATTTATATTTAAATAAGTCACCCCGGAACAAACACGTCCGAATTTTCTAGAATGCCCTGCGTTACTTACATAGGAACTTGCTGAGAGTCCCATTAAATATTTGGTGGGCTCTAGGATAATGCAGATTGATCTTTGACAATTTCACATGGAATATTACAACCTTATCTGAGTGTCATTTAAGATCTCTTTAACCTAAATAAGCAGTGTTTGGCAGCTGTGTAATATTCTACTTGGGTGAGGATCTCCCACCAAAAACCTTTCAGTGAGAAAAGCAATTGTTGTAGAAACGATTAAATTAGCTCCTCTTTACAAACTGATAATGCCAAGAAACATCCCTTAACTAAGATGTGGGCTGTGTGGGCTGTGAGAGCTGTGTGGGCTGTGAGAGCTGTGTGGGCTGTGAGAGCTGTGTGGGCTGTGAGAGCTGTGAGAGCTGTGTGGGCTGTGAGAGCTGGGTGGGCTGTGAGAGCTGTGTGGGCTGCGAGAGCTGTGTGGGCTGTGAGAGCTGTGTGGGCTGTGAGAGCTGTGTGGGCAGTGTGGGCTGTGTGGGCTGTGAAAGCTGTGTGAGCTGTGAGAGCTGTGTGGGCTGAGAGAGCTGTTGGCAATGTAAATAACAATGCCATTTATTTATAAGTAAAAAAAAAAAAAGAAATGTCATGAGCAATGCCAATAGCTCTAACTTTTCCAAAGGCGAAACCGTTGCATTGTAAATGCTTGTTTATAGAAGGGGTTAAAGTGCAGAATGTGAATAGTTTTTGCTACCTGGGGGTAACTTTTACTAGTGATGGTAGGTGGGGGCATGAATTAACGAATGTTCGAACTAAAATGAGCAAAAGCTCCTATGGCATTTTTAAATTTGCGTCTAAATTGGGGTAGGCGAATCAAGGATATGCTGGAAATCTACAAGGCACGTAGTGTATCCATTGCCCTTTACGGGGCGGGGCTTTGGGGTTACTGCAAAACTGATTGTCTACAGATAGAAGAAAACAACTTTCTTAAGAAATTACTGTGCCTCCCTAAATCTGCCCCAACAGAGTTGATCCATAGAGAGGCTGGGGTTTTTCACCTGACCGAGCTCGCCTTACTTAGGCCTTTATTGCTTTACCGAGCAATTTGGCTTAAGGAAGAGACCGAGTTCAATCAACTTATAATTAGGGACTGCCTTGGATTAGACAACTGTATGCAGATACCGTGGCTTAAATATGTTGTAGATTGTTATAAAAGTATCTATGATATTAATCTGTTAGAAAACGGTCCCCCTAGAGGTCTTGCGAAACAGGATCTTAAAAACATCTTTATGTCACATAAAGCTTGTAAACGTTCAGTAATAACCAACTCCCTCGCTACTGTTAAAACTTACAATAAATATATTACTGCCGAGGGATTTCAGTGTTATCTAAACGTAGTAACCAGGCCAACGCATAGGTTTGTACTGACCAGATTAAGAGTTGGCATTGCTCATGTATTAGTGGCCTTCCCGCATCCTAAAAAGCCCCCTGTGGGTCCGTGTCCCTGTGACGGACATTCCAAGCAAAGCACAATGCACTTTATGCTCATCTGCCCCCTATTTCAGAACGTTAGGATCTCCTTTTTAAAACCAATATTCCTTAAGTATGGAGTTTTAAATGTGGAGGATGCTATGTGTTTGTTGTATACTTTGGACCACCCTGATATATGTTTTTATACTGACAGTTTTATATGTAAATCTATGGCTTTTAGAAAAAGTATGAATTTTTAATCATGTTTGCGCTTTTTTAATTCTGTTGCCTGTTTGCTGTGCTTTTATGGTCATTTTATTTATGAACCGAATAAAGCTTCATGAACTGAACTGATATAATTTGTGAATTGTTTTTAATAATTGTATATACTAACATGATGGCTAGTTTTGCACAAGGCACTTTGGAAATCTGTATATTGAATTTTAAGCTTTTGTATTAACTATTGTGATGAATTGTGTTTTGTGTGCTTTTATGGGTACTATTGTATCCAAATAAAGTTTAACTGAACTGAATCTCAGAAAAGCCCCGTCATTTTCAGACTGGGGGGCGCGTATTTCTTGCTCTCCTCTTCCCATTGGCTTGTTGTTTACATTCCAGCCAATGGGAAGAGGAGAGAAAGAAGCGAAAAAAACATGCCCCTCAATCCGAAACGGACAGGGCTTAAATTGACAGACAAACCACTTCTCCAATGGCTGGCCGCCGTTTAGGAAGCCAGCCAACGGAGAAGAGCTGGCTGGTTTAAGCTCCACTCTGGAAAACATAAAATCTCGCCAGCGAAACTGCGCAAGCGCAGCCTACGCAGGCCGAGACCTAAAAAGGGGAGCAGTAAAAGGGAACACATTACAGGACACAATGAGCGTAGCCTATCTGGCACTTATCTGTCTAAGTTCGATCTGGACCTGATGACAAGGTCATGGCAGCAAGTTAAAGGCGTCCATTATTGCCCATCGGGTATGAGTCAGTAAAGGGCGTCACGCTGCAGCCCGTATGAGCAGGGGTCTCGTAGTTTACCATCCAGTATTAGTGAACAACAGGAGGCTCCACTGTAGGCTAGACTAGTCGTTGGTCGAGGAGGATGGGCTGGAGCTGTAATCCGGTCGAGGTGAGCGACGTGCATTGGTTTTCAGGAAGTCTACCACTTGCTGCGGGTTGGTGCAGAATACATGCTTGCCATTATGCGTGATACGGAGCTTCACCAGGTATATAAGGGCGTATTCCAATTGTGCTTTACTGAGCTTCTGTTTAACTGTGAGGAATTTCCGGCGTGCCTTCTGGACCGCAAGCATAAAGTCGGGGTAGATTGTGAAGGCGTTCCCCTCGAATTGTAGTGGCTTCAGTTCACTGGCTTTCTGGAGTGCAACGTCGCGATCGGGGTAATTGAGGAGGCGCGCTATAACGGGCCGAGGGGTCTCTCCAGGTGGCGGCCTCTGGCCCAGAGAGCGATGAGCACTCTCCACCACCAGGTGCAGTGAGACGATTCTGCACCAAAGGAGCTTGTGAGGAGATGCTCGACATAGTCCTCCTTCTGGCCGTGTTCGTGCTCTACGGTATGCCTAAAATACGGACATTGTTGCGGCGGCTCCTGGCTTCAATATCCTCATTCTTTTCTGTGATCACTTTCAGCAGTTTGTCCATCTGCGTGACCTGTGTTTGCATTCGGGTGGTGGCGTCCTCAGTCTCGGAGATGCGGCGCTCCGCCTCCTTTAACTGTCCGTCTTGTTTATCGACTTTTTGCATGAGGAAGTCCAAGCGGTTATTCATGGTGTCCATTTTCCCTGATAAGTCTGATAGACTGTACTGCACAGCAAGGAGAATGGATTTAACGTCGCCTCCAGTGGCTTGCGCCAGGGATTTTGGTTTGTTCCATGGTGGTAGGTGCAGGGTCTGCTGAATTCGATCTTGTCACTGCTTTGTTTTATGCGTCAAATGTGAGACGTGGTTGGCGAGCGTCAGTCTTACCCATTGCGTCACATTGCCCGAGACAGACAGGCCCCTCTGCAGCAGGAGGAAGTAAATGCAGCACGTTGTGAATTCACAGCAGGAGAGGAATGCTCGTGGTACTATAGTGATGCAGGAGAGGTTTTCAGCGATATGGTGTCAGCAGATCACACAGTGGGGGGAGGGCGAGAGCCTCACAGCAGGCCAGCACAGAGCGTAATGGTCGAGGAGCACATGGAGCCAGCCACACCAGGTTGTAGGCGCTTATACCAGGACCAAGTTAATTATTATACAGATGACTCATTGTCAGTGAAATTGCTCTCCCACCCTCGCAGCTCCACCATTAAGTGAGGTGCCCCTGCCCCTGCACTCTTGAGTGTTAGTGATCGAGGCCCTCCTCCACCCGCAGGTTTCCCTGCGCCTCATCCCTGGTGGTCTAGTGGACCTCTGTCTCCTTTCTCTCCCTCTGCTCCTTCACTCGTTTTCACTCGTTTTTCTACCCTTTCTATCTTTCACCTTTCTGCACCTTTCTGCATCTCTGCTCTTTTGTGCCTTATTTCTGCCCATTTTCCCTTTCTCTCCCTCTGCTCCTTCACTCGTTTTCACTCGTTTTTCTACCCTTTCCATCTTTCACCTTTCTGCCCTTTTCTGCATCTCTGCTCTTTAGTGCCTTATTTCTGCTTATTTTCCCTTTTTTCTTTATCCCTTCTTTCCTCCCTTTACCTTTCCCCGCCGCTGCTGCCCCCGCGGCCCCTCACCCCCCAGCGCGACCGGCCCAATCCAGCTCCTCTCCCCGCTCCCGCCTCCCAGCTGTCCAGCTCTCCCCGACCCCTACTTAATGGCGGCCACTGCGGGGACAGGCGAGCAAGACCACTGACTCATTGTCAGTGAAATTGCTCTTCCAACCTCGCAGCTCCACCATAGTGAGGTGCCCCTGCCCCTGCACTCTTGAGTGTTAGTGATCGAGGCCCTCCTCCACCCGCAGGTTTCCCTGCGCCTCATCCCTGGTGGTCCAGTGGACCTCTGTCTCCTTTCTCTCACTCTGCTCCTTCACTCGTTTTTCTACCCTTTCTATCTTTCACCTTTCTGCACCTTTCTACATCTCTGCTCTTTTGTGCCTTATTTCTGCCCATTTTCCCTTTCTCTCCCTCTGCTCCTTACTCGTTTTCACTCGTTTTTCTACCCTATCTTTCACCTTTCTGCACCTTTGCTCTTTTGTGCCTTATTTCTGCCCATTTTCCCTTTCTCTCCCTCTGCTCCTTCACTCGTTTTCACTCGTTTTTCTACCCTTTACATCTTTCACCTTGCTGCCCTTTTCTGCATCTCTGCTCTCTTGTGCCTTATTTCTGCTTATTTTCCCTTTTTTCTTTATCCCTTCTTTCCTCCCTTTACCTTTCCCCGCCGCTGCTGGTTCCGCGGCCCCTCCCTCCCCCCCCCCAGCGCGACCGGCCCAATCCAGCTCCTCTCCCCGCTCCCGCCTCCCAGCTGTCCAGCCCTCCCCGACCCCTACTTAATGGCGGCCACTGCTGGGACAGGCGAGCAAGACCACTGACTCATTGTCAGTTTATTGCTCTCCCACCCTCGCAGCTCCACCATTAAGTGAGGTGCCCCTGCCCCTGCACTCTTGAATGTTAGTGATCGAGGCCCTCCTCCACCCGCAGGTTTCCCTGTGCCTCATCCCTGGTGGTCCGGTGGACCTCTGTCTCCTTTCTCTCACTCTGCTCCTTCACTCGTTTTTCTACCCTTTCTATCTTTCACCTTTCTGCACCTTTCTGCACCTCTGCTCTTTTGTGCCTTATTTCTGCCCATTTTCCCTTTCTCTCCCTCTGCTCCTTCACTCGTTTTCACTCGTTTTTCAACCCTTTCCATCTTTCACCTTTCTGCCCTTTTCTGCATCTCTGCTCTTTTGTGCCTTATTTCTGCTTATTTTCCCTTTTTTCTTTATCCCTTCTTTCCTCCCTTTACCTTTCCCCGCCGCTGCTGCCCCCGCGGCCCCTCCCCCCCCCCAGTGCGACCGGCCCAATCCAGATCCTCTCCCCGCTCCCGCCTCCCAGCTGTCCAGCCCTCCCTGACCCCTACTTAATGGCGGCCACTGCTCGGCCGCGTAGCGGCCGCAGGCTGGGGGCGCGCCGCTGGTGCACCGAAGGTGCGTCAAAGGCAAGCACGTCGGCGCCCGTCCGCGACTTGTCCGCGGCCAGCACCAGGAACCCTGGACCTCCGCCCCGCCAACGCTACGACCCAGCAGCACTCCACGCACTCAACCCAGGCTGCAACTGCAAGCTAGCATCACCAGCCGACACCCATGGACCCTTCAGCTGTCACCGCTGCCGGCACACCTGCAGCATCGCCAAGAACACGGATCCAGCACAACCCGCCCACAAGAACACAACCGAACCGAAGACCCTGCAATGCATCCTCCTCAACGTCCGATCCCTCCACAAACACGCCACAGAAATCTGGGACCTCCTCAACAGCACCACCCCGGACGTAGCATTCTTCACCGAAACCTGGACCAACGCCACCTCAGGACCGGACATCGCCATCGCCATCCCCCAAGGATACAAGATCTACAAGAAGGACCGCCCCACCCACCCAGGAGGAGGAATCGCCATCGTCCACAAATCCAGCCTCCGCTTGAGCACACTCCCTGACGAGTCCACAGAACTGATGGAACACCTTCACTTCAAGATACTGGCCAGCCCCACTGCCGCCCTCCGAGGAATCCTCATCTACCGACCCCCTGGACCCCACGGACCCTTCGCCAACTCCATCACGGACATTATCTCCCCGCAGGCCATCGCATCCACCAACTACACCCTGCTGGGAGACCTCAACTTCCACCTCGACAATCAACTGGACCCCAACACCACATGCCTCCTGGACAACCTCCACAACATTGGACTCTGCCAGATCGTGACCGAGCCCACGCACTCAGCAGGACACACCCTCGACCCCCTCTTCACTACAGGAAACTCCATCACCTTCAGCCACACCACCGAACTCCCATGGACCGACCATCGTTGTGTCCACTTCACCTTCAGAACACCCGCCATCCACAGACACCAGCACCTGCTTCCACAAAGAAACTGGACCAAAATCACCGACGACCAGCTCATCTCCTCACTCAACAACTCCACCCCAACCATCGCGGAAAACAACGACTTCAACACCGCAGCCGGAACCCTGCATAGATGGATCTCGGACAGCACCAACACCATAGCCCCCCTCAAGAAAAACAACAATACCCGTGCCAAGAAAGCCAGATGGTTTACCACCGAACTTCGAGAGTCCAGGCGCACATGCCGCCGCCTCAAAAAGGCCTGGAGAAACACCAAATCCACAGAAGCCCACAACAACTTCAGAGCCGCCACCAACGCTCACCTTCAACTCATCAGAGAAATGAGGAAAAAAGCGATTAAAGACAGAATCTCCACCCGCGCACACAACAGCAAGGAACTCTTCAGCATCATCAAGGATTCGCCCAACCCACCAGCGAGTCTACCGACATCCCTCCCTCACAAGACCTCTGCGACAAACTCAGCACCTTTTTCCACCACAAAATCAAGAGCATCTATAACAACTTCGACGAAGACAACCAACACACTGAACCCTCACCAACCACCCCCGACACCCGGAAACCAGCGATTGATGACTGGACAGCCCTCACCACCAAAGACACAAATAAGACAATGAAGTCAATCCACTCAGGGGCCCCCACGGACCCCTGCCCCCACCACATCTTCAACAGAGCCGCTGACACCATCGCACCCATGCTCTGCCACACCATCAACCGCTCCCTGGCGACCGCCTCGTTCCCCGACGACTGGAAACACGCCGAGGTCAACCCCCTCCTGAAGAAACCCTCAGCAGACCCCACCGACCTCAAAAACTACAGACCCATCTCCCTGCTCCCTTTCCCACCGAAAGTCATTGAGAAAGCCATCAACAGCTAACTCGCCACATTCATTGAAGAACACAACATCCTCGACTCCTCCCAATCCGGCTTCAGAAAAAAACCACAGTACGGAAACCGCCCTCCTCGCCGCAACAGACGACATCCGCACCCTACTGGACAAAGGAGAAACAGTAGCCCTCATCCTACTAGACCTATCAGCGGCGTTCGACACAGTCTCCCACCGCACCCTAATACGCAGACTCTACGACGCAGAAATCCAGGACAAGGCCCTCAACTGGATCTGCTCCTTCCTCTCCGGCAGGACGCAACTCAGACCCCACACCTACCACCTGCGGAGTCCCCCAGGGCTCCTCCCTCAGCACGACGCTCTTCAACGTCTACATGGCTCCACTTGCCCCCATCGTCAGAACCTACGGACTCAACATCGTGTCATACGCAGACGACACTCAGCTCATCCTCTCCCTATACAACGAGCCCAACACCGCCAGACGCAACTTTCGAGAAGGCATGGAAGCCGTTGCCAAATGGATGAAAAACAGCTGCCTACAACTAAACACCAACAAAACAGAAGTACTCATCATGGGCCCAAACCCCGACGCCTGGAGCGACACCTGGTGGCCCACCGCCCTCGGAAACGCGCCAACCCCCACAGACCACACATGCAACCTGGGAATCATCCTGGACTCCGAGCTCAAAATGGACCGCCAGATCAACTCAAAAGCGAGAAACATTAGTTTCAAATGAACAGGGCAGAGGCATGCTGTCTGCTGTGGGACTTGGCCTGGCTGCCAAAAGGAGCAGGCCGGGCAGTGCCTGCATCGCCACTCTAACAAGACGGTCCTGGATATATGGAATAGAGTAGCGATTAGCTGTGGGCTCACTTCCTCCCCCTCCCCTAATACCCCCCTTGCCTGCAATCCTGGCTCCCCCCCAACCCTACAGCCCAGCTCTTTTCAGGCTTAGGTAAGCAGAGAGTGTTGTATGATCGCTGATCTCTTTGAGGGAGAGGTCTTGAAATCTTTTGACCAGTGCAGGCAGGAATTCCATCTCCCAGCTACGGCGCACATGCAATACTATCAAATTCGGCACTGGTTGCATGCCCCCCTAAACAAGCAGGGAGCCACGCGCCAACTCGCCTCATTCGAGACGTTAGTATGCTCCTTTGAGCGAGGCCTGATTTGACACATAGATATTGCAGAAGATGCCACTTTGGAACAATGGGAACAGCTGTGGAGAGACATCCCCAACACCTACACAAGCAGTGTGCAACCAGAGATGGCATATAAAGTTATGACCTGTTGGTATTACACTCCACTTCGCCACCAGAAAATGTGTCCTACCTCCACATCCCTGTGCTAGCGCTGAAAGACTGACACAGGTTTGTTCATTAAAATTTGGTGGTCCTGCCCACTACTTACACTTTTCTGGAAGAAGGTGTTGAGCCACATCAAAGATGTAATGGGGTTCCCTATCCCGAGTACGCCAGGGATAACGATCCTTTGTCTCCAACCTCAAAACCCTCCAAGCCATGACCCACTCCGATTGGCGTTTGATCCTTAACATGCTAGGGGCGACAAAGCAGGTCATTGCTCTGCATTGGAAAAAAGCCCTGACCCCTCCATCTCCGGTGTAGCTCACCCGACTCTGGCACATAATGGCGATGGAGCTCCTGTCCAGTCGCCTTGAGCACTCTGATACTCAATATGTGCAAATTTGGCAACACCTAGTGCAACACTTATCTAAACTAGAACACTCTTGCTCCCTTCCCCTGCGCCTACGGGCCCTTCAATTATTCGAAGATCCTATACTTCAGTGAGGGGCAGACCTCCCAGATTGAATTAGGGTTGGCCAAGGACTTACTTTTCCTCCAGCTCTCCCCTCCCCACCTCTCGCCACTAACTTGGGCGCCAACGACAAATCAGGGTTAGGGCGAATCTCCAAGCGTTGTCTTTATGTGAACCCTCCCCTCCAACCTTTCCCATTTTTTGTCCACCCTTTTTTGTTCCCAGTTTCTCTTTTTGTTGTATCTTGGCAAACAGCTCCTGACAGAAGAAGTCACTCTATTACCTATGCCAGTTAAGTATTCCAAGCACACTCACCCACGATCGACTTTAACACCTTAGGGCTATTGGGCACGGGCAGGGCTCCGTGGTCATTGAGCATCGATAGGCATTATATTTGAACTGCTAAGATGTGATACATAATAAAATAGATTTTGAACAAAAAAATGGTATGCTGTTTTGAGTCCCTAAAAATCAGTAGCCTACCACCTAAATCAGTAGGGTTGGCAAGTATTAATGTGAATGTGGTTCTGCTCATTCCTTTTTTTTCTGTGAATGCACATCTCTTGCTTGATAAGAATATCTGGCATGCACAAAACATTTTGTGATTCATTATTATTACTGTTGGACTTGGCCCTTTTTGCAGGGGCATCCCTAAACGTTTTGCCTTTCTCCTAGCCTAATTTCTGACATGGTGTTGGTGATTTTGGGCCTCTGGGCACTTTAGCACTGCTGCCCAGTGTAAAGTGCTTGCGCTCTCTGTGTTATGTTTGGTAGGATTGGCCTGCCCTCCCTTAGGAATGCATTGGGATTCCCTGATAAGTGTTTCAGTGGTAATCCCTGATATGGGAAGAGCAGCGTGGTCAAGTTTAGTATATTTGGAATTGTAATAATAAATGCTGCACAATGGTGTGCGCAGATTTATTATGACTATTTTAGAAATGCCACTTTTAGAAGTTGGCATTTCTGTGTGCTATGGGTCTGCCTGCCTGATGTGAATTGCAAGTCTGGCTTATGAGTGCCTGGGGCTAGGAGGTGTGTGTGGCTCCAGGAGGGGCAGGGTGAGTCAGCACTAGGCTGAATGGGCCATCTGCATTGGGACTAGTGGGAGGAGTAATCCACTGACCCTGAATAGGTCTGTGCCTAGCCTGTACAATGCTGGCTCCGCCCCCTGTGGTGTGTCTGATCACTGAGCCCCCACCTGACAAAAGGGAAGAGGAGCCTTGTAAACAAAGTGCTCCAATTCCCGCCTGAACCAGTTGCATCTGGTTCCCCCAAGCCCTGCACTGCAGACAAAGGAGAACATGAGTATAAGTAGAGGGGTTGTGACCCCATGAATTGATGCTATTTCTGGACTTGCTGGGGGCTTGCTGCTGCTGGGGACCAGGAGGAACTGCCATGGGGGCTTGCCTCCCTGCTGGAGGGCCCTGTGTGCTGACCTCCCTGGGCCCAACTATGCCTCATGGACCCTGGAAGACTTCTCTTTTAATTCTCCAGGACCTTAAAGACTCCTAGCACTGTGGGGGAGCTATATTTTAAAAACTGCCAAAGGAGGAAAAGAGCATGTGGGCCTTGCAGCACCGAGCTGCAACTTGTTTGGAGGGAATCCCAACGTGGGGATCCCCCCATTGATGCCAGAAAAGCGGGTGCCCACCCCGCATTGCGCCTGCCGAGCGGGAGCCTTCCCCGTTTTAAAAATATTTAAATTGCGGGTACCCACCTGCATTTATGCTTACATAAAAGGCGGGTGCCCACCCGCATTGCGGCTGTTATTTACAGCGGTTCCCCACCCCACTGTTTGCGCTCATTATGGCGGGTGCCCACCCAGCATCTATGAGGAATCACCACTGCAACCTGAGTGAAGGAAAAGACAGTGCTGCAGTACCGCACCGGGAACGCGACCCAGAAGTCAGGCAAAGGTTGCCTGGTCCGGGGCAGAGCTTGTCCCGGAAGGAAGGCCGGCGCCTACCCCACCTCCGTCAAGCGGTCTAGAGCATGAGGAGACCCGTCCGGAGCCTTGCAGGATCCACGTTGAAGTCCCGGTACCAGAAGGGAGACCAGGAAAAGAGGAGCACGAGAGGAGTGTGAGGCCAAGGAGGAGAGAGAGTCCCAGAGGAGTGGTGGCTTTCCTGATGCACGCCGCAAGAAGAGGAGCCCGATCCAAGTCCGGATGAGTGGGGCTGAGGCCTTACTTTTACCTGTGGGTGTCCTCGAGGCACATTGCCGGTGCTTGGGGAGTTCTGAGCGGACCCGCCAGAGAGCGGGCCGCTCCAACGTGGGCCACATTGTTCCTAGGGTCCCCGTGGGGGTCTACAGGGCCCAGGGGTGCCCGTGCTCCTTCTGTTTGGCTAATCTTTTTACAATTGCCCCACCTGCTAGAAGGCAGCTGCAACAATGGAGGCAGTTTTATTTAGAGAGCCCCAGATCAGGGCCTCTTGGCTTATTTCACAGCTGCCCCGCCTGATAGAGGGCAGCTGCAACGTGGCACATTGTTTTGTAGAGCGCCCCAGAGCAGGACCTCTTTGGTTATTCCCAGTTGCGCCGCCGTAGCGGGCAACTGTAATGTTTTCACATTTTTTTAGAGAGTCCCAGCGGGGACCCACCAGAGGGCACAGTGAGTGCACATGCCTAGTCTTCATCACAGTTGCACAGTAATTAGTGGCAGCTGCAACATTTAGGAATGAAATGGAATGGAATGCAAGTGGTTTTTATATAGGGCGATAGCTACCCTGAGGCATCCTAGCGCTGCGGACAGGCGTGTGGGATTGAAAGGTGAGACTGAATTTATTTATTGAATAGTAGGGTTTTTAGCTTTTTACGAAAAGACAGCAGGTTGGGCTCTGAACGGAGGTGAAGAGGAAGGGAATTCCACAGTCCTGCTGAGTTAAAGGAGAACGTTCGCCCCCGCACCTGGCTCTCCGAATCTTTGGTACTGTGACACGGAAGGCATGGGCAGATCTAAGCTGCCTGCTTGGGTGGTAGGGGAAAATCAGAGAGTGATTGATGGCAGCCCCCTTTCTCCAAAAGGCACGGTGTGCAATACACATGCTCTTAAATTCAATTATTTTCCTAATTGGGAGCCAGTGGAGATCTTAGTTCTGATTTTACGGGAAGGCGACGGGGAATCTGGAGGAGGGTTCGTGCGGCACAGTTCTGGGTGACATGTAGCTTGTTTAGGGTAGCTTGGGGATTTCCAAAGTCTAAACGGGAGAGGATAAGACCCTGGATCATGATCTGTCTTGCCTTAAATGGAAGGAGGGAGAGGATTTTATGCATGAGCCTGAGTATACCAAAGCAGGTGGCTGAGAGCTTGACTGCTTGGAAGTTGAAGGTAAGTGTCTTATCCAGCGAAATTCCCAGGCTCTTATTGTGTCCTTGGCTGTAGGGGCAGGTCCGAGATAAGTTGGCCACTTGGAGTCAATAGAGTGGTGTGGGGAGTTGCCTAGCACCATCAGCTCGGTCTTGTCTCAGATTAGTTTGAGACAAGACGAAGTCATCCATGAGAAAACTGCTTCTAAACAGCTCCTCATGTCACTGGGCCTGGATTGGGGGTGGTTCAGAGCCACCACTAGCTGAGTATCGTCCGCGTAAGAGATGATTTTTACTCCAAATCGGCGAACGATCTCAGCCAGGGGGTTCATATACACATTTAAAAGTGTAGGGCTCAGGGAGGAGCCCTGTGGCACACCGCAGTTGAGTGGTTTGCTGGGGGGGTGACTTCGCCCTCGAAGACTTGAAATGAGCGGTCCGATTAAAAGGACTCGAACCATGTAATAGCTTTTGTTGATATTCCTAGATTGGTGAGTCGGTGCAGCAGGATGTTATGGTTTCCGGTATCAAAGGCGGCAATGAGGTCCAGGAGTATGATGACCGCTGTGCCTCCTTGATCCGTAATCATCCTGGCTTCCTCTTTCACGGCGAGGAGAGCGGTCTCCGTCCAGTGCATGGGTCGAAACCATGTCTGGGAGGGGTCTAACAGGTGATTTGTTTCTAGAAACTCTGTCAGGGTGTTATTAACATGTTTCTCAGTGATTTTGCTTAGCCAGGGCAGTAGGGAGATGGGTCGGTAGTTTCCTGAGTTCTTTTGATCTAGGTTAGTTTTTTTAAGAAGCGCTTTGACCATTGCCCTTTTCCAACTGGGTGGGACGATGCCTGTGGCAAGAGTTGTTGATCAGGTCAAGGATGATGGGGAGAATATGTGTGGAGACAGTCCGCAAGGAGTGCGGGAGTGCTGGCTCATTAGGGGAGCCAGATTTAACTTGGACCATGATAGACTGTAAGATAGTGGAGTCCAGCGGGGGGAAGGGTTTCCAGGAAGACTGAGGGTTGGAACCCTGGCTCAGTGGGCTCAGCTTGTGAAGGGGGGGTTGAGCGCGGGGGAAGGAGGAATAGATAGTGTGGATTTTGTTATAGAAGAACTCGGATAGATCATTGCAGCGTGATTGGGCATTGTGGGGGTCTAGGGGTTTTTCTGGGAGTTTGAGAAGGGTTTTTGCTATTTGGTATATTTCTTTAGGCCTTGAGGCTGCTGCACTAATTTTATTTTCAAAGAAGATGGCTTGTGCGCTTCTGATTTCATTTTTGTAGGACTTTATGGCAGTTCGACATGCGATTTTTTCTTAGGATGAGTAGTCTAAACGCCATTTCCTTTCCAGTTTTTTACATTGGCGTTTCATATCTCGTAGATCCTTGGAGTACCATGGGGCCGTCCTGGGGCTGCGTTTGGATTCAATGCGGTTCATTGGTAGTATTGAATCTAAGGATTGTGTTATCCATCTATTATAATTCTCATTACTTAAAATGGGGTCGGAGTTGCAGGGAGGTATGGAGGATTCAAGAGTTGCCGCCCACTGTGTGTGGCTAAGTTTTGACCAATCGCGATCTCTCCAGGGAACTGGGGGTAGAGAGGGGAGCGGAGTAGGGGTTCCCCAGGAAATGGGGATCAGGAAATGGTCTGTCCACCGAAGGGGGGAGGGTGTGCCAACTAGGAGGTCCGTACAGTTACTAAAGATCGGATCTAGAAGGTGACCCTTAGAGTGGGTAGGCTTCAATACTAGTTGTAGGAGTTGTATTGCCTCGAGACTGGTCGTTAATTCTACGGCTGCGTGGTCCATGGGGTCATCAAGATGAATGTTGAGATTCCCTAGAAGGGTGTAGTTGGATAGGCTGCAGGCTCTGCTGGCTATAGCGGGGGCAAACAATCGAGGAATTGGCCCATAGTCCCAGGTGGGCGGTATATGAGTGTACCTGAGAATGTACTGGTGGGGGAGAAAATTAGAGAGAAGGAGAGACTTTCGCAATTCGGTATTTGGTTGGGGGAGCTGCGGCAGTAATAGCATTCTTTATAGATGATTGCTAAGCGCCACCTCTTCCCGTTGAACGGTCTTCTCGAATGATTTGGTGTCCACTTGGTAGGGCTTGAATAATGTCTGGGTCAGACTCTGAGTGGAGCCAGGTTTCTGTGAGGAACAGTGCGTCGGGTTCAAGATCATCTAGGATTAACAAGATCTCTAACGAATGTTTGGGGAGTGATCTACAGTTTACAAGAAACATGTGGCGCTGTGTGGTAGGGATTGGGGGGTCAGGATGGGGCTGATAACCACAGTGTGGGTAGGCAAAGCTTTTTTCCGCAGGGTCCCATGAGGAGAGGCAAGGGGCGGGCATCTTTCCTCTGAGTTTGGCTAGGGAGCCGGGGCTATAGTTTCTGGCTCTGGAGGGGGGACGGCCAGGGGTCGTTTCCCCTGGTCCCGGTCGGGCGCGGACGGGCGCAGTGGGCTTGCCTTTGGCGCGCCCGCTGCGCGCGTCCTCTGCACTTAGCGTGTAACATTGGGCTTTTATGGGAAGCAGTGGGTGGCTCAGTAGGCTCCGCCCTCCTCTCCTCTAGCCCGGAAGTGTTGACTGTGCCGCGCCTCCCTCCACAACAATCGGGAATAATTCCTGTGGTGGACCGGGGAGAATGCTGGAATTACCGGGTGTCAAAGGGTGCAGGAGTGCGGGGTAAGTCTTACTGGCAATAAGTTTGTGCTTTCTTCAATTTACAGTGATTTTAAACGATTTACGGCGATTTAAAAAAACAATGGTGGTGATTAGCGGCAGTACCGTGATCAGTTCAGCTTTCAACGACAGCGCGTGTCCGCTGCGCGAGGCGAGTGGCAGCGGGCTTTTATGGAAAGCAGTGGGTGGCTCAGTAGGCTCCGCCCTCCTCCCCTCTAACCCGGAAGTGTTCACTGTGCCGCGGCTCACTCCACAACAATCGGGAATAATTCCTGTGGTGGACCGGGGAGAATGCGGGAGTTACCGGGTGTCAAAGGGTGCAGGAGTGCGGCTTAAGTCTCACTGGCAATAAGTTTGTGCTTTCTTCAATTTACAGTGATTTTAAAAGTCCTGCGCGATTGCACACTTTTGATGTTGCTGAATTGGCAGCCCAAGCACTGACATTATCAACATAGGGCATTTGAGACGTCGGAGAAGGCCAGTTGGCCAGGGGGACTGTGTTAGGTTGATAGGGCGCCAAGCCCTAATGTGATTTATGTGGTGCACAGGAAATGTGATTTATGTGGTGCACTGGAAATGTGATGTATGCACCCTGATTTATGCCTCTAATGTGGTTTATGATTATGAGGTTATTTGCATACTGTGGTTTATGCTTGTGAGGTTATTCTTAACTGTGATTCATGATTAGGAGGTTATGGTCTAATATGATTAGGCTTATGAGGTTGGCGCATAATGTATTTTACGCCTGATATGATGCTGATTGCATACTACGATTTATGTTGCAGGATATAAAGCTCAGTACAGTGTTTTGCCAGAATTACTGTTTTTGTTCTACATTTACTATCTTTACTTTGTGACGGTTCTGACAGTGGCCCAATTGGTCCTGTCATGTGTATATAATCCCCTGTAAATATTGGCTAGTGCCAGTTAGCACAGTGTATATTGTGTGATTACTATTCTAATGTGTTTATGATAATACAAAGGCTATTTGTATATATAACCTTGAGTGGAGTTTCTTTTGTGGTGTTCCTCCTCTGTGTGTGTTGCGCAAACGCTTTATACATTGCCTCTGGGATAAGCCTGACTGCTTGTGCCAAGCTTCCAAGGGGGTGAGCAGGGGTTGTCTTCAGCTTGTAACTCCTTTGCCCAGACTAGAGTGGTGGTTTCTGCCTGGCTTAGGCGCAAGCGCTAGCCAACCAGAAATCCCATTTCTAACAATTACAAATGTTCGTCCTCACAGCAGCAGTCATTTCAAGATTCTAAGAGTTTAGAAGAATACCAAACAATTTGCCTCTCAGTGAAAGACATCCATAACATATGTTCCCATACAAGTATCTTAATGGGATACGATATATTTAAAAAAAAAATCAAAAAAACAAAGAGAACAACAACTCATCTCACAAGTGCTATTGACCTTCCTTGGACATTATTGTGTTAATATCTAGCAATCGTTCTACCTTGAACTGCAGTGTTTTGCACCCCATGTATCCACATACACATCACTGTGGGGAAAAGGGCCCCACCCACACCACAGGAAAAAATCCACAAACCAGCCCAGTATTCTAGCAACACTAAGTCTAAGGGATACCAGGTCTTGTGCTACCTGGTCTTAAATTAAAAAAGTGTTAGAGAATGAACCACTGATATATCACTCATCAGTTTTGAAGTCCAGTACTGCATAGTTGTCTTCTTTTTGGATGAATGATGTAAAGTAAGAGGTGGGGCTGAATGAGGCTAAACATTGTGAGGAGGCGAGTGGGAGTGAAGCATGGGCGGTGGGGCTATGAAGAAAGGTGGCAAGCATGATTTGAAAAGGCAGTGTCAAAATTGTTACTATGTCTGTCTCAGGAGGGTAGGAAATGAGAGGGATCCAACCAAATCCTCTACCTGGCAGCTGTTACTGAGTGAATTATGCCTTATTTGTTCTGGTGTAATTTGCTGACACCTGGACACATTAAAAAAGAACAGATGATGGATGGAATGCTGAAGAAATCAAACATTCACCCCCAGTCACAGGTCTGGGTTAAATCCATAATTGTTTTGCTCACCACACCATTCCAGATTGGACCCAGCCATGTGCAAATCTGGAATGGCGTGCAAAAAAAAAAGATGGATTAAACCCAGATCTGTGGCTAAGAGTGAATGTTTGATTTGTTCAGTATTTTGTCCATCATCTGTTCTTTTTGCTTTTGTTACCCTAAGTGGGAAGGGTATGCCCAGACGATGGACCTGTGCTCACTGTGCCACTGGATTCAAGCTTGCCTGGCTGATGAGGGGTCATACCCCAAAACTGGTTCCAGGATGCTTGTTTCCAGTCCTGTGAGAAACTGACCTGGCAGTTTGAGCTGGACTGTTCCCATGTGGAGCACGGTTAAGACTGATTTGCATGTGCCTGGGTCCAAACTGGGGTAGCGGGTGAACAAACAAACTATGGATTAAACCCAGATCTGTGACTGGGGGTGAAAGTTTGATTAGTTCAGCATTCCGTCCATCATCTGTTTTTTATTTTTTACCTGGACACATTCAGCAGCGCCCACACCTTGTCTTCTTTCCATTCTGAGCCGCAACTTAAGGGCGAGGAAGGGGCTTTCTTATTTTCACTTCCAGCTGGGTCCAAAACTAAGGCAGAATTTAAGGTGTCATCAGCCCTCCTATTGTTCGAGTATGATCTGGCTGTGAGTCATATGGAGTCTATCACCTAGATGTCAATGCAGTGGAGGGGAACCAATATGAACAAAGCTTGTTATCACTGGACAAGTATTTGCATTTGCTGTGAGATTGTCTGATGTAATGGTCTGTGTGAGTTGTTCCACAAATAACAATTTAAATCGCACTTCTAATCTATATTTATTTTATAGCACTACTTATCCCAAGGTTATGTTATGTTAAATACATTTTATATAGCGCAAAAATCACCTTCAGGTCTCTAAGCGCTTTTAGAGAGAGTGACCAGAATCACTGGCGAAGACTGGAAACACAAGACAGCAAGCGGAAGTTACACTGTGGTTAACATCTCTCTAAATAGGAGTGTTTTGAGTTGTTTCCTAAATGTGAGGAGGGCCGGTTCTCTATGAAGGTACTCAGGTAGATTATTCCGGATTTGTGGGAGCAAGACGGAGAACGCTCTGCCCCCATTGAATTTGGTGATATAGCGGGGAAGGACTAGGCGGCAGGCCTTAGACTATCGCAGTGTCCTGCCAGGAACATATTTCTTCAGACGTTCTTTTATATACACTGGTGCTTGGCCGTAAACTGCTTTGTGAGCAATACAGAGGCCTTTAAATTGAGCTCTCTGTTTGATGGCGAGTCAGTGCAATTTATGTAGTAAAGGGGTAGGGCGGGTACTTCTGGGAAGTCTGAAAATGAGCCTGGCCGTGTCATTCTGCACTATCTGCATTCTCTTGATAAGTCTCTGGGGAGGCAGATATAAAGGGCTTTCCCATAGTCTAGCCTAGAGATAATAGTGGTGGCGACAATTGCTTGTAGTGAGGGCATTGACAGAAGAGGGGCAAGTTTTCGTAGCTGCCTCAACAGTCCTACGCCGGTTTCCACCATCATGGTAACCTGGCTGGACATGGACAGCTCGGAGTCAATTTTTATGCCTAGGGTTTTACAACCGGGACTGGTACGGGGGCGGTACCCATTCCGGTGGCAAACAAAGTCACACCAAGGGCTGCTTTTTGAGGGAACGACGAGCACTTCAGACTTGTCAGGGTTTATTTTCAGAGAATTGTCCGTCATCCAATTCACTGTGAAACTGAGCAGCTTTTGGGCCAATTCCTGGGCCTGACCAGAGTTGCTGATCCGGATGAGGAGTTGGGTGTCATCAGCATAGTTGACGACTCGGCAGTCCATGTGGGCCAGGGTCTCCACCAGGTCTGGTAGAAACAATTCTAGCCATTGATGTGCTAACCCGCTGATGCCCAGGTTAAGAAGACGGGACAGCCACTTTTTATGGCTGACCGCATCGAATGCCGCTGATAGATCTAATAAAATCAGGGCGCCCGTTTGTTTGTTGTTAGCCATAATTCTGAGCTCATCAAGAAACAACAACATCACTAGCTCAGTGCTATGATAGGCTCTAAAACCCACCTGTCTTGCTTGGAGTAGCTGGTGATCCTCCAAGTAGTTCGAGAGTGTCCTCAGTACATGTTGTTCTAACACTTTTGCCAGAAAGGGGAGCTGGGAAATAGGTCTATAATTCTTAAGAGTGGAAGCATCCGCACCAGACTTCTTTAGCAGGGGGTTGACCCTAGCTTCTTTTAGATTGGCCGGTAAATAGCCAATTTCCAGGGAATTGTTTAATAGCCTAAGAATCTGTTTTTCCAGCCCTGGAAGGGCCATTTGGAAATGAGTGCTTCACATCACGTACACACATTATACATTGTCAACAAATCATAGTTTCTACTAATAAGACTTTAGTACTAACCAAAGGAACCTTTTTTAGTAGCCTTATAATAATGACATTGAGAAACAAGCATTGGTATAGCCTATAGGTCTCACCTATTGCTTTCCCAATATGTTTAAGCTATTTTGTACTAAAGTGTGGCTGCTATTCAGTATGGCTAAAAGTCATTGGTGTAAAGGGACGTGAAGTGAACTTTTCTAAAGTTGAGTAGAGTGTAGTGTTATGTAGGGGCATGGCGGAGAGTGTAGTGATGTTTTGTAGAGTGGAGTCCCATTGGGTAGAGTGGAATGGCGTTGTGTGGCATGGCATTGCATTGCGTAGAGTGGAGTGGTGTTGAGTGGAGTTAAGTGACATAGTGGAGTGGCGTAGAGTGGAGTTGCGTGGCACAGATTTGAGTGAAGTTGCGTAGAGTGGAGTGGTGTTGAGTGGAGTTGAGTGACATAGTGGAGTGGCGTAGAGTGGAGTCGCGTGGCACAGATTTGAGTGAAGTTGCGTAGAGTGGAGTGGTGTTGCAGAGAATGGTGTGGCGCTGAGTGTAGTGGTGTGGCGTAGAGTGGAGTGCAGTTGTGTGAAGTGGTGTTGCATGGAGTGGCGTGGCGTTGTGTAGAGTGTAGTGGCGTAGAGTGGAGTGGTGTAGAGTGGAGTGGTGTAGCTTAGAGTGGAGTGGCATAAAGTGGAGTGCAGTTGTGTGGAGTGTCATGGCATTGTGTAAGGCAGAGTGGTGTTGTTTAGAGCAGAGTGGTATTGCATAGAGCATGTCCATTGAAGGCCTTTCTACACAATATTAAATGATAATATTACACCAAAAACTAAGTGGATGTCCAAGATTCTTTATAACCTCTATGGGACATATGCGCTCCAAAGTCTGCTATGCAAAGAAATTAGTGGACATGGAAAGGACGTCATACGCCCAAGACCACGCAATTTAATAGAATTGAGAAGTCGTGACCAGAAACCAACACATCTGCTCGTTTCACGCAGTCTAACCAGCGGCTCACATCTACTTTCATACATGGTAAACTCGGCCAACATTTAATTAGAGGTGGCAGTCCATTGGGAAAAATACTCATTTGGGCTATTTCTACACGTAAAATGACATATCTGCAAGTGTCGCTCACTCCAGGCACTATTCCCCTCAACGGCTCATGCACTTCAGAGGGGGACCTTAGCACATGACGCTTAGCGGGCTCATAAAGTTGCCGTTGGAGCTGGAGCAACACTTTATGTATTTAATCTGCAAACTGTGTGCCTTGAGTGATTTCAGAGGGATATGGGATGGGGGGGGTGGCAGACATGGAAACTCTGCGGCCCATATATGTATATTTTGCACTGAAACGGAAAAGTGCAGAGATGTTTGACTGCTGCTTGGAGTTACTGTTTGGCAGCATCTTTTGCTGTAAAAATATCAAAGTTTTAAAAGAAATCTTTAAAGTGCAGAGTCGAATTGAAAGCTAATTTCCATTTGGCTGGGTCTAAACTGAGCTGAAGTGATGAGCAAAATAAACATGGATTAAACCTAGTTCTGTGACTGGGGATGAGCGCTTAAAAAGTTTCAACAATCCGTCCATCATTTTATATTGAGATGTTGTAAGGTCCACAGGCGAATGTTACCAGCCTCAACTTTTCCAATCCTGAGTTTCCGTTGTCAGAACATGTTTTTTCATGCACGTCAATCTGATTGTTTATCACAAAGCAGAGCAGCAGCTCCCTGAAGAACTCTGTCACCATGAACACAATATCTCAGTCCTGGGATTTCCTTTTAGTAACCAATGTAATTTAGCTGTACAACAGGTGCCACTGGTGGGAACATCAACTACCAGAATGCATCTGACCAACAAATGAACACCCAGAGCTGAAACATTGAGTCGCTGGTAACGGAGTTATATGGAAACCTTACAGCTGAAACATATTTTGCAGGCATTTATTTTATAAGGAATTCACACACTAATTCTAGAACGCACAACTGGTAATTCTACTTGGTAAAGTATGTAAGCACGAGAAATTAAACATGTCGTATAGCTCAGTCGGTTACTGTTGCTGATGCAGATATCTCTGTGCATCCCGCAGAATATAGGTTTGATAAAACAACCAATATTTATTTTGGAGAACACGTTATTCACAACACTACGAAATAAAGCTATTGTACCGTGGATTACACAAGAGGCTGTATTCAACTGGAGGTATAAAGGACTGAACGAAATGAAAGGGCATTAGTATTCTGCATACGGTAGCCACGAGCTTACGACAGCCTGCCAAACATGAACACTTTAAACCTCTCAACCCAGCTATCTTTACACAGCTGGGTTGAGTGTAAGTGCAGTCATCCAATGTCCTCGGGAGCGTGGACAGAGGCCGCTCCCTCCAATCAGGGCGCTGCTCTCATGAGCAGGAGAGCAGTGCCAGGATTGGCTTGGGGCCTGTCCGAGGAGAGAAGACAACAGATGACTGCCTTGTTGCAGGAAGGTAAGTTTATTTAATGTATTACTTTTTTTGCTACCCGCCTCACCGTCCTCTGGACATGCCAGCCGCCACTGACAGGAAGACACACACCCATTTAGGGAAGCATAGTATGTTTGTACTGCTGCTCCCAGCGTGTCATATTTCCAACACAAACGTTTGCTGCTGATCCCGAAGGCCTACTCCTAACTCTAGTGCTGAACTGAATGGCAGGCACAGTGAAAGAGTGCTGCTCAGCCAATCCTTCACAGTCGTCTGACAGCCTAATAGCTGCCAGAAATGATTTTATAAGGTAACAAGAATATTCAGTGAGAGGGGAGCCAGAAACGCTAAAAACAATAAATTCAAGAGCAATGAAACACCATGACAACGAAATGTTAACGCTTCATGTCTGTCCTTTCGCTCAAGATATCACGTATTATCCATATGTGGCTGCTAAAAAAAGTGCATGGAACCACGGCACATACAGTGGCATCGCACTAGAAAAGGTGTTACCACACTCGACAACACGACACAAAAGTAGACAACATGGCAGCGTTGCATCAAAGTGAACAGCACAACATGGACATTACACTAGATAATATGATGTCACAGTGGAAAACATGGTGACACCATAATGGACAACATGGCATAACCTTCATTAACATGCCATCACGATGAACAACATAGCATCACAATAGACAGGACACCACGACGGACAGAACAACACCACACTAAATAACATGGCACAACAATCGAAGAAATTATATCATGCTTAGAAACATGACTCTACACTACACAAAATGGCATGGCACCACTCTGGACACAATGATGGTGCCACACTGGACAAAATGGCGCCAAACTTAACAGCATGGTACAACATTGAGTACTATGGAACCACAGTCACGGCAACCTGCTTCTCATACCGAATGGTTGTTCTATCGTAGGAAAGGTATTGAAGTCTGCTAAATTACCATCTACATGGTATACATATTGCAGTAGAAAAGTTTTATAGAGTGTGTGAAAACTCTTCCTTCAGGCACACTAAGGGGCAGATTTACAAGCCCCGTGCACCGCCGGTGCATCACGTTGCGTGACGCGCCGGTGGCGCAGTCTGCTAAGTGATATTTACAAGCACAGGTAAAGTTACCCTACGTGACTTAACCTGTGCTTGTAAATATCGCCCCTGTTCACGCAGCACTTTGCGTGTTAGGGGCGGTACATGGGTGTTGCTGTTGGTGTTCCCATGCAACACCCATGTCCACTGATGCATTTCCAGATTTACGAGAAATCGTAAACCTGGAAATGCGTTAGTTTGCTGTGCCACCATAGGGGTGGCGTAGCGAGGCGCAACGAGGAGAAATGTTTTCAATTCTCCTTGTTTTTTCCTCTTTCAATGTGTGCTGCATTCTAAAGCACGCATTGAAAGAGGAAAATGCCTGCAGTGATTGCTTTTGTGCAGGAAGGTGCCCTTTCCTTCACAAAAGCAATCTCCCCATGGCGCAGGCATCCTTGCACCATGGTGCAAGGGCGCCGGCGCTCGGCAGCTGTTTCTGCGCCAGCGCTGGGCAGAGCACAGGAATGCGACATATCTTCGTAGATATGTCACATTCCTGTGCACAGAAAGTGCTGCAGCGTGACGAAGCAAAAGTGCTTGCAGTGCGGCACTTTCTTGTAGATCTGCCTCCAAGTGCATATCCTGAGATCCTACTGGTCCCTGACAATGTAAAGCGCTGCTTAGGATAACATGATTTACTTATGAGTTTATAAATACTTTTTACCTGGTTCCTTTAAACAAAGATGCTTTCACAGCCCACTGTAAGCGCAAGCTGTCTTTTGAAGGTCCATGCAAATGCAATATTAACGCAAATGTGAAAAGGAGGAACATGCCTTTTCCCCAATATACCCTGGAGTGGCTGAACTCGCTGCCAGCCACTTACCGGCAGGCCTGGTTCTGCGGTCCAGAGAAGCCTCCGCTGCCCAAACATTTCTGCTTCACCATCCAATCTTCGATTTCCTTGCGAACCAGGCAGGCATTCACCGCAAAACTGTCCCCTGCAAAGAAACGATGAGGCAAGCACCTCAGGGATATGGAGAGCTAGACCATGGAAGCAGAAACACAATGGTGCCCCTCTAGCTGCATACCCCACACACTAAACGGACACACACTCAACTTGCTAGTTACAATTCATATAAAGAAACACAACTGTGCCCTCTGCTCGCCAAAAACTATTCTGGACAAAATAAATGCAGTGTAAAAGTAAAAAAAGTGCTTAAACTATATACTGTAAAAAACATTAAACAAATAAGTGCCAGAATAATGCTTTTAATGTGGGCACATAAACGTGTGCAAGTTCCCATGATCACGGGATCCTTCCTCTAGAGAAAATGGTATGACTTGACCAGCTGTTTCCTGTGAAATTACCCATGTTACAACTCTGACAAGTGGGAAGCCAGCATAGGAAATAGTGAATTTAAAATGAGGACAGACAATAGGGGGTTGGGGTGGGAGGGGGCTACACAAAAAATAAAATAATTGTAAACCGTTCTGAGCAAAAATGAAAAGTTTGCTGAGGATAGCGGGTGAGTTGCTGGGAATAATAAAGATGCCGTACCTTTAGGACATTTTCTGGGTCTAAATCATACCCAAAAAAAAATGAAAAATACAGAATCCGGGTAGATTTCTTGGTCCAGTCACCCATGTGTTTTTCTGATTAAATGTTTCATCTTCCCAAAGACAGAGGAGGGCACAAAAGAGCTGCCTTCTACAGGGAGCATGATTGACACCTTATTGAGATTGGACCACTTGCTGGCAGGCCTCTGCTGTAGGCTCGGGTGGCACATGAAAGAGAACAAAGATCCTTTTGGAGTCTCCTAAAAAAATAAAAAGTAACCAGCGAAGCAGGAGGGGTTTGGAGGACGGGAGAAATCCTCTCACTTTGGAGTCAGAGAAAAAAATTAAAGACATGCCCTAGAAAACAGATTTTGACATTTGAGCTCGATCTTAACAAGATCTTAACAAGATAACAAGAATTACAGCCTTGTTTACAGAAACAGAAGTCGGAGCTCGGAGCGATTGAAAACATCTAGTACTCATGTGGAAGTGTCTTAGACAAAGGACAAAGTAGTCTCTTTTACAGGTGCTAAAATGCGGCAAGCGGAAGGCTACAAATAATGGGGCACTGCTCTATGGGAGTGAACAACCAATGAAAAGGAGGGACAAATAGGAAAGATTAACCACTTGGAAGCAAGGATTTTTAAAGGACACTGAAAGAAACAAATGAAAAGCAATTGGAGGGCTGTGAGCCCACAAAGTATATACAACATGTCTTGAAGAGACAGTGCAAGTGCTGTCTAGGTTCGATCTGAACATAAGGTTCTAAAGCCATGCCTTGCAGTTTGCATGCATTTCCTTGATGCTGGTTCATAGCTAGCTCTACTATATTAGAAGGACTGCAATGTATGAACTGCAAGTAATACAAGCAGTGGCAAAGCCAATAGGACTTGTCTAAAGAAGAGCTATTCGCTTTCTGTTTTAGCTAGGTTGTACACTAGTGTGGTTGCTATTCAGTTTGGCTAAAAGTTAGTAGCGTAGAGGAGAGTGGCATTGAGTGTTGTTGAGTGGAATGGTGAACAGTGGAGTAGAGTGTTGTGTATTGGAGTGGCATAGAGTACAGTCGTGTAGCGTGGTGTACAGTGGAGTGGCATAGAGTAGAATGGCCTAGTGTAGAGTGCATTAACATAAGGAGTGTTGCAGAGTATAGTCGCATTGGAGTGCAGCAGCATAGAATTCTGTGGTGTATAATGCAGAGCCGTAGAATGCAGTGGTGTAGATTAGAGCGTTACATGGTACAGTGGAGTGGTGGATAGTAAAGTGGCGTAGAGTGCAATGGTGCAGAGTAGAGTCGCACAGATTACAGTGGCTTAGAGTGGACTGATGCAGAGCAGAGTGGTATAGAGTGCAGTAGCATGGAGTGCAATGGCATAGAATGCTGGCGTGCAGAGGAGCGTGGCATAGAGTATAGTGTTACAGAGTACACTGCAGTGGCACAGAGTGCAGTGGGGTTGAATAGAGTGGAGTGGCATTGAGTAGAGCGCAGTGGGGTATATTACAGTGGCGTATAGTGCCGTGCTTCAAAGTGGAGTGGCATAGAGTGCAGTGGTGTAAAGTGCATTGGCATAGAATGCAGTAGTGCAGAGTAGAGTAGCATAGAGTGCAGTGTTGCAGGGTAGAGTGCAGTGTAAAGTACAATAGAGTGCGGTGGTGCATGGTGGTGTTGAGTAGAGTGAGTAGAGTACAGTGACATTAAGTAGAGCGCAGTGGTGTAACGTGCAGTGGTGTTGAGTAGAGTGCAGTGGCATAGAGTGCACTGGTGTAGAGTGGTGCAGAGGTGTACAGTGTCGTGCAGTGGAACAGAGTAAAGTGGACTGGTGAAGAGTGCACTGGCATAGAGTGTTGCAGAGTATATTGGTGTAGAGTGCAGCAGCATAGAATTCAGCAGCGTAGACTGCAGTGTTGTAGAATGCAGTGGCATAGGTTAGAGTAGTGCATATTAGAGTGCAGTGGCATAGAGTGGAGTAGAGTGGCATATAGTGCAGTGGAGTCTAGTAGATTGTACAGAGTAGATTCAAATGGCTTAGAGTGGTGCAGGGTAGAGTGCAGTGGTGTTAAATAGAGTGGTGAACAGAGCAGTGGCGTAGTGTGCAGTTCCGTAGAGTGCAGTTGTGCAGAGTAGATCACTGACTAAATATCAACAACAAAAATATAGAATGGACAGAATATCGACACCAAAATATCGAAGGTCAGAATATCGACTCCCTATCTACAAACAGGTAAGTAAAAAAATATATCGAAGACAAAATATTGTTTTTTTTAAATATAGTTTGTAAAAAATATCGATTTTTTTAAATATGGTAAAAGTAATATTAACTTAACTAAATAAAACATACTTAAAATTAATTAACAAATATTAAAATTATTAAATAATATATGTAATCTCAAAAAAAAATACATCAGCGTTAAATAGCAGGAGGGTAAAATGTACTATTCCCACTCCAGTGAGTGCAACAGTAGGGAAAGCGTTGGATAGCGGGAGGGTAAAAATTACTATTCCCACTCCAGTGAGTGCAACAGTAGGGAAAGCGTTGGCTAGCGGGAGGGTAAAAATGACTATTCCCACTCCAGTGAGTGCAACAGTAGGGAAGGCGTTGGATATTATAGGGGTAAAAATTATTATTCCCACTCCAGAGAGTGCAACAGTAGGGAAAGCGTTGGATAGCGTAGGGGTAAAAATTACTATTCCCACTCCAGAGAGTGAAACAGTAGGTAAAGCGTTGGATAGCGTAGGGGTAAAAATTACTATTCCCACTCCAGAGAGTGCAACAGTAGGGAAAGCGATGGATAGCGTAGGGGTAAAAATTACTATTCCCACTCCAGAGAGTGCAACAGTAGGGAAAGAGTTTGATAGCGTAGGGGTAAAAATGACTATTCCCACTCCAGTGAGTGCAACAATAGGGAAAGTAATGATTTAATTTTTTAATAAAAATAAATTAATTATCAATACCAATACAAAATTAACTAAAATGAATTACCAATTACAAAATATTTAATAATTAATTAATTATAAATACCAATAATTATTATTTATTAAAATCAATTACCTATTATTAATTAACAACCACTTAATTTTCAATACCAAAAATGTAGTACGTAATAAAAATATTACCAATTAATAAACTATAAATTAATTAAATACACAAAAATAAGTTCAATAATTACTTAATTATATTTAAATTACTTCCCACCCTATTCCCTTATAAACACACAACCCGCTCAGAATAATAAATTAATACAATGAACATAATTATCACTTAATCAATTAATTAAAAAATATTTACCAATTAATAAAAATTAATTGCCAATTACTAATTAATTAACAAAATTAATTATCAATACCAATAAATAAAAATACATATTTATTACAAATAAATTACTTCCCACCCTATTCCCCTATAAATCCACAACCCGCTACAGAACTAAAACGCAAAATTAAATTAGAAATACTTATTAATTCCTAAAAATGTATATTTGATGTACTAAAATAAAATTACTTCCCACTCTATTGCCCTATGAACCCACAACCCGCTTCGGAATTAAATTACGCAAAAATGAAATAACATAAAATTCATTACTTAAAAAAAATAAACATACATTACAAAAATAATATACACTTTTAACACATATACTAACGTACAAAACACTTTAAAAAATCGTTATTATAAAAAATTCGATATATTTTAATGCATATATTATGTACTTCGATATTTTGACAGTCGATATTACTTACCGGCATTTCGATATTATTAACCACTATATTATGCCCATTCGATATTCTGTACATTCTATATTTTGAATTCGATATTCTGTCCATTCTATATTTTGAATTCGATATTGTGTCTACTTACCATGCATACTGCAGTGTGGCAAAGTGCAGTGGTATGGAGTGGTGCAGACTTATCGATCTGTAGGACTTTGGGTCATCTTTTTGTCCTATCTTGGATAGAGGAATAATAATGCTATTTAGCCAGGAAGTGGGGCAGCTATGGAGCACTACAACTGCATTAAAGACTTCAGTAAGGGTATCTGCCTTCAATACTGTATCAGCAAGAAAGATCTCAGAGGGAATGATATTACGACCCAGTGCTTTTCCTTTAAGAAGGCTTTTTGTGGCTTATTTTATTTTTTGTGTTATGAACGCTTCTAGCTGGCTAGTTCTTGGTGCTCTGCTGCGGACTCTGGCGATGTCGCTGATAGACACTGACTCATAGCCCAGGTTAGTCGTGGTGTTGAAAATTGTCTTGAAATGCTTTAGCCATGTTGCCTCAGGGATATTTGCATCCAAAAACGTTTTCCTTACATCAAGGCCTTCCCCAATCACTCTCCTGAAGGCCTGTGTGTCTTTCTCCAAAGCAGTTCTTACCAACTCTAGCCACTGTCTATTTATGAACTCTGCTTTCTTTTCCCTAGTTAGTGACTTATTGCTGAGCCTGGCCACCCTCATGACCTGTTTGGGGGATTTATTTCGAAGCACACTTTGTAATTCTAATTTCATTATTTTACATTCTTCATCAAGCCATCCTGATTTTCCAGGGTTTTTGTTTGTTGATGTGAGCATTTTGAAAGTGCATGATTGTGAAACGATTGGAGTTAAGGATTCCATCAGAAGATCATAAAGAGATAATGTAGTCACCTCACTTGCTCCATTCACTATCCGAGTCTCAGTCTGGAGGTACACTGTTGATGGATCCTTTTTGCAATCCCCAGTTTTAGAATCAAGGTTGGTGTTCATTTTATTTTGATATGTCCCGCAAACTCATAGTTATGGTTTAAATTCTGTGTTTCTCTTGGCTCGACCCCTACATGGTTAATTATCTCTATTGGCAGAGGGTTATGGTCACTTTCCAATTTCCCTTTTACAGTCATGTTTTCAAATGTATGCCAGTCCTTAATCTTGATCAAAATGTAATCTATTACAGATTGGGCTGTGCGGGCATTGTAAGTAGGTATAGCAGAATCATCATTTTAATAGGAGTTACGAGCAAAGATGAGGCCTTCAGCTGAGCAGAAGAGGGCAAACATCTCCCTTCGGCATCTATTTTAGTGAAATCATGGTGGATTGGCAGTTCGGCTTTTGCCTTGTGGTCATTTCCCCATTCTCCCAACTTGCAGTTTAGGTCAACGTAGATTAAGGGTACAACTTTCAGATTGGAGGCCTCCTTGATGCCATTTAGGGGCCATTAAAACCCACCGTATTCTTCTGTTGTGCATAGATATTTATTACTCTCAAGATCGAGTTGTCTAGGGCTTAGATGTCAACGACTTGTAGGTCCTCATGGGAATCTTCCAGGATTAGATGAAACACATCTGTCTGTTCTACATGAATCCTGCAGCCGCAGCTATTTCTAGTTTTCTTCAACTCTTTTGCCTCCCTTATATAGGTAACATATCCAGGGATGTCCCATGCTGTAGTGGCCCAGGTTTCTTCGAAGTATGATCATGCCGTAGGACATTATATAGTTTAGGAGGTTACCATCACCCATTTTCTGGACGATTCCTGCAGTGTTCAAGGAGATGTGAGCTATTTTGAAGCTGGTCCTGGAGATTTTAAAAGAATGTCCCATGCACCAGAGTTCATCAGTCCAGATTTGCATATGGGGCAGTGCCCACTCTTGGCTAAGCCGGCTGATTGGGTTCTTCAGCAGATATATTGCTTTCTCGAAGGGCCTTGTTGTGGGGTGCCACATTGCTGTGAGTGTTTACTATGGGGATTAGACCCTTAGAGGCATATTTATGACTTTTGTGGCAGAGGGCTGCACAGCAAGTGACTTTGCTACGCTGACCTGTGTCACATGGAAAGAGCAGGAATGCACCGTATTTATCCAATACGGCACATTCCTGTTTTTTTTCTCTTGCGCTGGCACCGTTTTGGCAGACTAGCACCAATGCAGGCACCCTTGCACCATAGTGCACGGGTGCCTGTGTTGTAGGCAGGATTGTGTTTGTGCAGGAAGGGGAACCTTCCTGCACAAAAACAATCCTGAGAGGCTTTTTCCTATGTCTCTGTCTGCTGCAAGATGCAGCAGTCCTAGAAAGAGTTAAACATGAGGTGAAATAAAGATATTTCTCCTTGTTACCATTCTCCTGAGAAGGCGTAGGATTCTGGCACATTCCCAGGTTTACAAGTCCTTGTAAATCTGGTAATGCGTCAAAATGCATGGGAGTTGCGTGGGAACACCCAGTGCAGAGCAGAGTAGCGCAATGCAGCAATTCGCACTGCGTTGCGCTACTTCAGATTTATGAGGCCACGCAGAGCCACGCAAAATGGCTTTGCGTTGCTTCATATATCTGACTTAGAGGGTTTCATGGTGCATGTACCACATTGCATGGTGCAAATTCGACGAAAGCCTCCCATATACATGGTCCTTAGTGCTCTCCTTATTCCTACATATTTGTAATACTTTGCATGAGAGTTGGTACCAGCTAATCTGGTTACCGTTAGGGGTAGAAAGGCCCTGGCTAAAGATGGTTGGTTTGGCCAAAGTATGTGGCAGTTTGCTGGGAAAGGCACATGTGCTTAACACAATTCTGATGGCCGAAGATGGATTTGCCAGTGGCACCGACTTGGTTATGTACTCAATTAAATTTGTGCTACTCATCCCTATCAGTATGCCACTAGAATTGGGTTCTGCGCAGACTTGATGGTACTGTACGATTTGTAAGTCGATCTGCTTGACAGTATTGTCTTTGAATTTTTCAGACAACCATTTCAATGTTTTATTTCTCAATCCCTCTCTTCCTTACTTTTAGGTTGCTATGGGCAAATTGCAGATGGCAAAATTCCGTGGATCTTTAAACTAGCTTGATACCACTAGGTCTAAACTTCTTGGCTACTTATTTTCGGGCTGAAGTCGACTTGCTGTGGGGATAGAGGGGTAGTGCCGGACCAGTCTGTCTCTCCTACTTCGTCACTCAGTAAGTAGTCCAGTTTCTAGGACCCTTGGGACAATTGATTGCGAGAGGCAGAATTTCCTTTGGTCTCCAGAGTATCCTGTATGAGGGTTTCTTTCCTATTGGTTTTGCCAGCCTCCTCGGGAGCGATGTGGTTATGCTGTACAGGGTGAGGTATGTTTGCATCCTGTTTGTCTGTTAGTAAACAGTATGTAGAAGTGTCATATGACTTTTTGTGTGTACATAGGCAAACTTTGCACCATTACTTCTGCTCAGTGTGTCTTAACTCCTTGAGTTCCTTACTTAAATTCATGATGTCGCAAAGGAGTTTATTTAATAAAGCCCTTAGCTCAGCACAATTTAGTATTCCTTCCATCCTGCCCTCAAGTGTAACCATTAGATGATCTAGAGTTCAGCAAGACTTTTACG
Organism: Lissotriton vulgaris; assembly: GCF_964263255.1. Lineage (NCBI taxonomy): Eukaryota > Metazoa > Chordata > Amphibia > Caudata > Salamandridae > Lissotriton > Lissotriton vulgaris. The sequence goes on from NC_141697.1 coordinate 916,565,683, forward strand.
GGTTTGGCCCAGATTTTGTGTTGTTTGCTACTGTGGTCCCTAGTTGTGCCATTTTCGAGTCATCCTTTATGCCACATTTCTATTTTGCAAGTTCTCTCTGTCCAGACTTTCAAGGGATCTGTGTTTAATCTTTTTTTCCTGCGGAGACTTGCCGCCATAACTCTAGTCAGTGAAGGGATGGGGTAGATTGAGTGGAGTAGGGTAGATTGGTGTGGAGTGCCATAGATTGGACTGCAGTAGATTGGGGTAAATTGTAGTGAAGTGGAGTAGTGTAGATTGGGGTACATTGGAGTGGAGTGGGATGGAGGATGGTAGACTGGAGAGGGGTATACTGAGGTAGAATGGAATGGGGTAGAGTAGAGTAGATTGGAGTGGAGTTGGATAGATTGGAATGGATTGGAGTTTGGAGTGGAGTGGGGTAAATTGGAATGGAGTTGGGGAGGTTTTAGTGGGGTAGATTAGGGTGGAGTCTGGTGGAGTGGAGTCGGGTAGACTGCAGTGGAGTCGGGTAGACTGCAGTGGAGTCGGGTAGACTGGAGTGGAGTGGGGAAGATTGGAGTGGAGTGGGGTAGATTGTGGTGGAGTGGGTTGAATTGGGGTGGATTTGGATTAATTGGAGAGGAGTGGATTGGAGTGGAGTGAAGTGGAGTTGGGTAGAATAGAGCGGGTGGGGTAGATTCAAGTGGCGTGAGGTAGACCAGAGTATATTGAGGTGGGGTTGATTGGGTTAAATTGAGTGGAGTGGGGTGGATTGGAGAGGAGTGGAATGGAGCAGATTGGAGAGGAGAGGAGTAGATTTGAGTTCTGAGGAAATGGGGTGTATTATATAGTGTGGTTCTGCGACCTCATCATGTAATACACTTACCAACCCCTTTAGATCCAGTAGGTATCGTCTGAAAAACCCTCAGTAGCTATGGCACTCAGTAGCTTTGGCGCTGAGCAGCAAGGCCTACTGAGGAACAAGTGTAAATCATTTCAACAGCACCAAAATAGTTGAAGAATAAATTAACATCACATTCAAGAAATTTGACACAAATTTATAAAAATATACTATATTTTATAAGAATTTAAACACTGGAACGAAAAACATCCATTGGAGGGTTCTGGAAATATTGATTTTATCAAGCAATAATAAATCAAAGCAATTTCACTCAACCGTGAACAAACCTTGGCAAAGTCAACATATTGGACACTTAGAAACTTTTCCAAAGAAAACTTAGGGGAGTGTCAATTAGGTTGGCTAGAAGTACTGGGGGTGACCAACTCCGGAAGCGAGTTAGTCAGGGGAACCAGCAAGGTCCTCAAGAAAAGTTGCCTTCGCTGAAGAAGCAGTCCTTCAGCAGTTCCAGGAACTTTATCCATGTTACAATAGATTCCTATGGAGTGGTCCTGATGCAAGGGATGAAGGAAGCTGAAATTGCTCCAAGGATGCTGTGGATGCAAAGTGGTTCACAGGGGTCATCCTGCAGGGATTCCTTGGTCTACCAAGATGGTGAGGGAGTCCAGGTTGTGGGGTCGACGTCCCACAATGTCCTCTCCGGTATGGTTGAAGTCCAGTCACGACTGCACTACCAGTAGCCCGTTGTCATCGTCACAGCCCAATCCTTCCTGAGTCGATAACTCACCTTCTGAGGGTCCCAGCAACTCTTTGACGGCCTTCCTGGGCTCAGCAAACATGGACACAGCTCTGTGCATCGGGTCTTGTTCCTCAGTGCTGCACGGCGGCATTAGTAGCAACCTGAAGATTTTGGGCTACCAGCTTGCACTAGCAGGCTTCTTCAGCTGTTGTGTCCATGTGCAGCGAACAGGAGGCCAGTCGGCTTGCCTTGGAGTTCTCTTGACTTGACTGGGCTCTGGAGATGGGTTCACAGTCTGGAGATGGCAGGCACATTCCCTCTCTACTCTGGCCACCAGGTGCAGCAAGTGGAGTCCTTATCAGTGCAGCCTCTCTTTGCTGGTTCCTTGGTGCAGCAGGGCAGTCCTTCTTCGGTTCTTCTTCCAAATTGGTTGTAATCTGAGTTCTGGATGCCTGGGGTGCCCTATTTATCTTTAAAAAAATCCCTCAGGGAAGGATCAGGTTGGTTGCAAATGGGTCAACAGGTTCCTTCTTTCCTGATGACTACTTCGTGGGAAGTGTGGCATCTGGTTATCCCAGGATGCACCATAGTGCCCACTCCTAAATTGGCGAGAACCCTCTCTTGACACTCAAACCTCCCTAGCTCATCCCCAGGGGTTTGGCTACCAGGGGCTACACGCTTCTGGAAAAACCAACTTGACAACTGGCTTCTCCTCTACTGTCCCCGTGCCAGTCTGTCTGCCTATAGAGCAGCCACTCTCCCAAGTGTTACCTATTTGCCCTTCAAAGGCGGCCTCTCCTTTGAAGCTCGCCATTTGGGCTAACACCTGTGTGCCTTCCTGCAGGAGGGAGGTAACACCTCTATTCCATGCACACTCCTGTTGTGTGCTTTTCTGGGAATTGTTAGCAAGTCTCCCCAGGAAAGCAGAAAGCTTTCTGCAGGACAAGCCCCAATTACATCAGTAAACGGGCACTGGAAACCTTAGGATACTTCTAAAGCTGTCCTTTACTCATCTGTGCCTTTAAATTCGATGTAACTATTAACTCAGGTTTAATGCTCTGATTCTTTCGATACCAAACAATACAAACCTTAGTAGTCCCATTCAGAAGTTAGCACGGCCGGGTGCCAGCCTGTAAGTCTTTACTTGCCAATGAGGCTACTAGCCTTTCCACAGTAAAAATAACAATTCAGGATTTTTTACTGCTGGAACATGTAAAAGTACCTGTTCCACTTTCAAACATGCAGCGCCCTGCCTTTGGGCTTGTTAGACCTGACATAGGGATGAATTGCATACATTAAAAAGGGAGGTTTGGGCTTTCACATTACTTTAAATGGCAAAGTCCAGTTAGCAGTTTTAAACTGCACTTCCAGTCTGCAGTGGCACACTAGGACCATGTTTTACCTTGTCCCTCTCAGGATGGCACAACAAGTGCTGCAGTTCCTGGGGGACCCTCTAACTTGCAGGCCCTGGGTACCCCTGGCACCATATACTAGGGACTTACAAGAAAGTTAGGCTATGCAAATTGAGGACAAGCCAATTAAACATGCACATTTTAGGGTCAGAGCACATGCACTGAATCCTGTTTAAGAGGCTCGGGGCATTTCAGAGCCATTACACTAGTACCTAATAGTCAAAATGGGGACAAAAAGTTGGGGGTAAACCTGCAAAAAGCATGTTTCCTTATAGGTGCGGAGTGGGTAGATTGGGCTAGATTTGAGTGGAGTGGGGTAGGTTGAGGAGGAGTAGGGTAGATTGTAGTGGAATGGGGTAGATTGGAGTTGAGTGGGGTAGATTGGATCGTAGTGGAGTGGATTGGGGTAGATTGGAGTAGAGAGGGGTAGACTGGGGTACAGTGAAGTCAAGTGAGTTAGATAGCGGTTTGCGGTAGAGTGGAGTATGGTAGATTGGGGAAGACTGAAGTGTAGTGGAATGGGGTAGATTGGAGTGGGGTGAGGTAGACTGAAGTAGGGTATATTGGAGTGGGGTAGATTGGGGTGTAGTGGGTGGGGTAGATTAGAGTGGGTGGATTGGGGAGATTGGGTTATATTGATTGAGCGGAGTGGGGTAAATTGGAGTGGAGTTGATTGTGGTGGGGTAGATTGTAGCAGAGTGGGGTGGATTGGAGTGGAGTAGATTTAGGTAGATTGTAGTAAAGTGGGGTGAGGTAGATTGGAGTGGAGTGGGGTAATTGGTGTTGATTGGTGGGGGTAGAGGGGCAAGAAGTAGAGTAGCACGTGGTGGCGTAGAGTTGAGTGACATGACGTGTCATAGAGTAGAAGGGCTTAGAGTGGAGTGGCATGGCATAGAATGGCAGGGCAAAGAGTGGAGTGATGTAAAGTAGAGTGGAGTATGCATGGTGTAGTAGTGCACTGCCATTGCAGACAACACATTTTCAATTGAAATGACCATTTCATTTTCACCGACATACAGTTTTACTGCACACAATTGATAGTGTGGAAATGTCATCATCTAGTGTATGGATGCTTTTTCATTGTATTCAAATATTTGTTTCCAACACACTTCAGAATTTCAAAAATATGTGCATCGTTTGTACTTAACAAATTCTGATGAATTCAGAAATGATAAGCACAGTTCATTTTTGTTGTGTACTAGAAAATATACCATCCTACAGCCTCTCCTTTGGTGTGGGCACTCAGCAGGACTGTCACATAAATGATCTTCCTTTTTAAGTCAGAGAAAGAAAAGTAAACACCAGGCTCTGTAAGACCGAGTCTGACATTTGACCTCTGCCTTTGAATGCACACAAAATGTAACAAGAACAAGATTTTATGGCCTGTTTAAAGAAAGTGAGTACTCCGAAGGATACAGTAAACAAGGGATGCTCCGTGGGAGGGATGATGTCAAGCAGGACAGCTTAAAGCAAACAAAGCCAGCAAACAGAAGCAACAAGAAACTGAGTTACACAGCCAATAGTAAGCAATGAGCAAAATGCATTCCCAGTGAAGCTTTCAGCAGAATGCCCACAAGATGTCCTAGGCAGGGCTTCCACCTAAAAATATGTGATCTGCATGTTACCCAGTGTGCTCTGCAGCAATCACAGTAACCCTCTCTGCTACCTCATGAGGCAAAACGGCGACTACTCACCAGCAAGCGCATTAACCACCAGAGTCAGTTATCCTACCATTATTATCCACTGAGATTTGCTGGGCACACATATATCTCTGCAGCAGGTACCTTCACCCCATAAACTATTTTTAAAATGCACCCTTTACAACATTCGATCCCTTTTACGTAGCGACACCTTGAACCCCAATTTTATTGTGAGTATTTCTTCCACTAACGGTACTGTGCCTTACGTATGCACTTCAGCAACGCTTGCTCGGTTTATGTTGCCAATAAAGTATTTTAGTTTTGAACGGCGAGCCGACAGGCCGCGGGGGTGGGACTAGGAAGACTCGGGACGGGACGAGCCCTGTTGAGGACAGGAGGGATGGAAAGAACAGAGTGGAGGCGGGGCCTGGGGAAGGGGGAGGCGAGGTCGGTCAGACTGCCTAGTGCCGGAAGGAGGAGCAAGGAAGGGAGGAGGGAGGTACTCCGTAGACAGGCTTGCACAGACTTGCCCTGATTATACTGCGACGAGCGGCTTTCCCGTCTCCTGCGGCTCTCCCCTGTCAGTAGCAGCCTTCCCAGGACTTGGCGCAGGCGAGCCTTTGTAACGGAGCTTCAGACCGGTGAGTCATTCCCTGCGCCTCTCCCTGTTCATGTCCTTCTTCTAACACTCTGCCTGTTGTTCCATTCATTTGTCATGGAGATCTATAAGATATAAGTAACGTGACGCAGACGCCAGGCTTTTTCAAGGCGTAGCACTTCGGTTACAAAAGTGTACGAGTTTTCCACTTTCTCATTGAAGAAAATGTCGTCCTATATTAACTTGTGTGCCAGCGGAAGAGGGATCCAGGGTTAATGCTGCATCCAAGCCTCTCCGATCGGAGTTTCTTTTCAGCTGTTGAAAAGTGGGGCAAAGGAGGGATGTCTGTGGTGTGTAACTGACTCATCTCCACCCCCGCCGGCCTCTCGGATGCATCAGGAAGTGCTTGCTCACGCTGCCTGGCATTCTGTCAGTTTCATTCCTCTTGGGATCAAAAAAGCATGTGTTTGTGCTAGACTCCGTGGGTGTTTGTCGTGGGCGGGGGGACATGGGTGAGGTGTACAACTACATCATAGTGGGTGTTGCCACCCACGCCGCCCTGGTTTCTGTGGTGTTTTATCCCCTGTTGTAGACACTGTTCTGGTATTTTCACAACACCTTTTTAAGCAGTGTTTGTGAGGAAAAAAAACGTAGAAAATGGTCCAAACGGTGCTATTAGAGTTGTTTAAGAAATCCTCTGAAATATATACCAACTAAACAGCGACGGATGATCTCAAATTGCTCATCGGGCACCAGTTCTGGGTTTGTGGTCCAAAAACTAAAACGAGGCAAGGCCTTTATTTTGTTGCTAACACAGTTTTGTGCGCGAGTTCGGTTGGGCCGGTTGTTGTAGTATTTATTGTTCTTGACTGTACCTGTGGTATTTCCTGGTTGTAAGCGTGCTGGTGTGAAAGGGCGGCAATGGCTGAAGCTGACAGGTGCAATGCCAGGCGCCACGCCCTCGGGAGCGCTCTGCAAACACGGGTCAATGGTTCAAAGTATTTCTAAATCTTCCTTAGAGCTGAATAATACAAAAAAATAGACAACACCACCCTTAATTTAATGTTGCTAGGGATGTTTACGACGCAGAAACCTAACTTCCATTAGCAGAGAGGGTTTTACAAAGATAGAGGTCCGTGTCACAAACAATACAGTAGTAAGGGTGGGTCGACGTTTAGATTAAGCAAGGAGCTCGGAATACATGGACCGTAACAGATCTGGGCTTGTTAACCAAGGTTTGTTTACTTAAAAAAAAAGAGAGAAATATATATCAAGCAAAAAAAGACTTCCAAAAGCCTACTACTCTGTAGCAGGCTGCAAAAAAAGACATCAAAAACAAACACTCATAAATATATACAAAACAAATGAATTCAGGTCTGAAAAATAATGTCTTCAAGTAAAGTAGTATTTTCAAAGAACAAGGGAAACCCAAAAGGAATGCCACTAGGGTCCTTGGGCAGAAGTATATTTTACGGAACAGGGGACCCTAGTAATTAGAGATCAACCGAATGATAGACATATACTAGATAGTATATATGACTACTGTCCAGCCGGACAGAGTTTTTTATTTTTCAATTTTTCAGGTTAAGTGTGTAGGTATAACATTTATACAAAAGTGGGCACAACCTGTGACCCACAAAGGACAAGACAAAACATATGACAAAACAATTATGTAAAAGCGCACAAAAGCGGTCTGTACTAGTAATCCATTTTACAGACTGGAATTAGATCATGGCAACCCATTGTTTAACACAATACGTGAATTAAAACAAACATATGGTGCATTATGGTCGACGACGTTTCGATGCAATTTCTAAATGCATGCATCATCATCAGGACAAAAACTGGTGTGTCAAGTTTGTCTTGAGAGTTTTAAGCAATTTCATTACCCCTTAACTGTGCGTAATAGCATTCCTGGGGGTACTCGGGCTTTCAACCGTGGTTGTTTAGCTATGGGAGCTAAAAGTTATCTAGCACAATGTACTTGTACTTGCGTGTGAGAGATTATTCACAGCGCCTTCGCCGGTGGGGATTTTAATAATGTAGCAGTGCTCGCTTTCTCGGCGGTTCATACATCCATAATAGGGTTTATAATTCGGGCATTGCTTGATAGCCGGTACCGTGGGTTCTGGCGGGGATCGCTTGAAAGCCCGAGTACCCCCAGGAATGCTATTACGCACAGTTAAGGGGTAATGAAATTGCTTAAAACTCTCAAGACAAACTTGACACACCAGTTTTTGTCCTGATGATGATACATGCATTTAGAAATTGCATCGAAACGTCGTCGACCATAATGCACCATATGTTTGTTTTAATTCACGTATTGTGTTAAACAATGGGTTGCCATGATCTAATTCCAGTCTGTAAAATGGATTACTAGTACAGACCGCTTTTGTGCGCTTTTACATAATTGTTTTGTCATATGTTTTGTCTTGTCCTTTGTGGGTCACAGGTTGTGCCCACTTTTGTATAAATGTTATACCTACACACTTAACCTGAAAAATTGAAAAATAAAAAACTCTGTCCGGCTGGACAGTAGTCATATATACTATCTAGTATATGCCTATCATTCGGTTGATCTCTAATTACTAGGGTCCCCTGTTCCGTAAAATATTCAAGTAAAGTAGGCTTCAGACCATGAAAATGACTATATTTTTGATTTGGTTTAAATCCTAAAAAAGAGCGGCTTTACCGCTAAAACACATAAAATCCATAAGCAAGATACAGATTAATTAGTAAATTCTCGTTAAAATTTGTGATAAACTTTTTTTCCACAGAGTATAACTGGTTCCTTCAGTCTTGTAATAGCGAGTCAGGCTATAGGATACGTAGTTCTTGTGTGAGCTGCAAGCTGATTAACTACAATTTATCACTTTGCATACTTAGCCGATTCATATTCTCTGTCTCTCTTTTCTAGTTCGTTTGCAGCTAGACTCAAAAACTTTATTGCTTTGCATGCCAATCGTACTGTCGAGCCCCCCAAACATTTTATTACGGCGGATCTACTGGTCTTTATTTGTTGTCTTTTCATTATTGGCCGTAAAAGTTTGGTTAATAATGCCGGACAAATACAAAGTAGGTGGAGCAAGGATTTGTCTCCTTGTCCACAAAGGCGACAGTCCATTGAGGGCCAAGGCTGTTTCCATTTTGGGGTTAGGTCTTTGGTTAAATAAACTAGCAGTCTCAATAATGTCAGTTGCTGCTTCATGCAAATTGCAAAATGTTCTGACAGGTATGGTTGAGGCTTTAACATTTTGTATGTTGGCAGCACAATCCATGCATTGATTTTCATGGTTAATGAGACTTTGTATCCTTTTCTTGAGATATTTGATTGATCATTATATTGACTATTCGTTTGAACTCTGAGTAGGATAGTGTTGTGTGCCAAGCTTCCTCGAACTTTAAAGCTTCCATCAATTGCTTTAAAAATGTATGAACTGAGTTGGTCAACCTGGATTGCTTTTCGACCTCTAGCCAGCAGCAGTGTGCCAGGGACTCTTCCACTGCTGTCCGCATTCTCCAGAAGTATTTCAACAGCGCTCCTTGTCTTGACGGAATCTGGTTTTTTAACCCAAACTCTAGTCTGATCCAGGCTTGAGAGATGTAGCACAGAATTTTAAATAGGTTTTTGAAGAGGCTAGTTTTGGTGATGTTCAGACTTCTGGCATCCTTTGTGTTTAAGAGTTCTGAACCATACGTGATTGAAGGTAGGTATTTTGCTGCCACAACCTTTAATACATGGGTCGTCAAACTGTCACTGAGGTTTTTTTTTGTAAGATTTTGAATGCAAATAATAACTGTTTTGCTTTTTTTTCCGCTGTTCTATGTATTGCTTATAATTAAGATGGTGATCCAAGGCCAGGTATTTATATGTTCCCACCTGGTCCAAGCGGTTGCTATTGATTGTCCAAGTGAATTTTGGTATCTTTTTATGAGGACTTGAAAAACAGATAACCTTTGTTTTTTTGAAGTTTATGTCTAATTGATTTAAAACTGTATATTCCGCTAGTTGGTTTATCCGTCGTTTGAGGCTGTGGGGGGTTTGAGATAGCATCACAATGTCGTCGATTTCAGATTTCTTTTTCATGAAGTGCAAGATAGATGCTATAAAACTCGACTCTGTGGTCAGGGGGTCCCACTTGGAAATGCACACCTTGTACTAGGGCTTTCATTAAGGTAACTACAAGTTCAACTGTGCAGTGCTCAGGAGCCTCCCCATCTTCACTGAAGACTGTATTGCACACCATGAGATTAATTTAACCTGAACGTTTGCTTTGACTAAACAAAAGAATGACGGAAAACCCCAAAACCGGAGACAACTTTTATCTTATGCACTTGAAATTTTGTACAAACCGGTTTGTAGACCTGGCCAGTCCGTCACCCAAGTTTTCCCTGAAATGCCAGTCTGGGTACGGCCCCTTCTTTGGATGGAAAGCTAGACCCCAGAGACGCAAATATCAGAGAGTCCATAGGAATGAGATTTCTGGATTTTGGTCCAAAGGGTATTTTATAAGAAAAATGGCAATTGTTTGTGTTAGACTCCATTAAAGTAAATTTCCTTAGAAATGGCCAAGGGATGGAGTGCTGCAAGGTGTGCGACTAGCATCCAGTGTTTGAGACGCGAGGTGCCCTCAGACGGTATGTAAATGAATGCCATTCATTTTCACTCGTCTGTGCACATTTGTAATTTTGGCTGGTTTGAGGTTTGTATGTGGGTTGAACTCTTTCCACTGCAGAGAATGGGATGGAAAGTATTTTTTTTGTCCTCACTTAGATTCTGGGATGTCCCACGAGTCACAATATTAGTGTATCGTGGTTTTGAGCTTTTTTTCTTTCTGGTTGTTTTACAGTCATATCAAAAGTGCTCTTTTCTTTAACAGTAAATTGATTTAAATGTTTATGATAATCATATCATGGTTGTCAGATGTCTGAATAATAAGATTGCTTAATCATTTAATGCAGACACAATAAGAGATGTGAGGGTGTATGTAAACTGCTGATCACAGAATAAAATCCTAAATGGGTAGACTAATTTTGGATCCAGATTGTGCAGCTGTATCTGGCGGCTTCCGATAAGTTGTTGATATGATGTTTCCAATAAGCTGGAAGATTTTAGCAGCTCTGCATACCGATGTTCTCTTTTGCTGATGCTGAATGGCATTGACAAAATACATTGGTAAAGGCAATAAGTATGTTGAAAAGGCAAGACATGTTGACTTTGGCAATACTTGTTTGTTCCATTTTACAATCACCCAAGTCGGTTGGAGGTGCCCCATCTTCTTTTTACTTTCTTTGCTATCGTCCTAGATGTGCTCTTATGATGCAAGTGTACACTGCTCCGGAGTAAGGCCCTTCACCCTAGACCGTACTGCCTCTTGCTGGATGACTGCAAATTCATATTTCATGGGCATCAGCCTTTGTACCTGCAGTCCTGAGGAATGTGTGGGTGTGTATGTTTGTGTGTGTGTATATTTTGCCCAACTTTGAGGCACCAACCGGCGCACACTCATTCTAAGGATGCCAACCCTGGAAATTGATTCGTTTATAGGTAGGGAAAAGACGAGCTCGGTGTTTCCTTGCCGGAATAAAACTCGTACCTACTTCCTTTATGTGTGCCCATTCCCTAAGCAGCCTTAACAAATGGCAAAACCCACCTACAATCCTGAAACCAGTAATTCATTGCTTGGAAAAACTGGAGAACATCAGAAAGATGCTATAAACCACGATCGGAGTACTATTTTAATTTTCAAATAAGGTAGACCTCTGGCTATTTCTGACTTCCTGTCTTCGTTATGTCAAAATTATATGTTTAGGCCTCCTTGAACAATACTTGTTAGATCATCTGAACATCAAGGAGGCCTGAACAGGTGTGTAGGAGAAGACCTCAACAGAACTGGACCCAGTGCTGTGTTGTTACTTTCCCTGCAGTCCTAAACATGGGAAACCTGTACTAAGCTTTGTTGCTGTGACTTGTGGAGAGATTGAAAGGCACCTTCTTGTTTTCTTTGTGTATCTGCTTTTTAACATTTCTGTTCTTTGCAGTTAAAGCATTGATCGGGTATTGAGTGTTATTTACTATGCCATACGGTATCTGAGTTTCTACTACCTTCTATCTCGACTGTTTGCCTCACTGGCTAGAGAGAGTAAAATGCCCAAGAGAGAAATTGGGTTATCCAGTTGTAGAGCAATTGTACCTTTTTCCAGCATAAAAGAGGTAGGTGCACCAGGCAGGACATTGTCAAGTAAATACTGACTGCCTAAGTACCCCAAGAAAAGGCCTCACAGGCAGTATTTTCTTGGTCTGGAGGCCACATCTCCATAAGGACGAAATAAGATTGGAGACCTTGTGTATTGTTGTCAAAATAATATTGAATTATCAAAAATAAAAGGGAGATAGAGGAACACAATGGCTCGTCCTCCTACCAATATGTACCAAAAACAGAAGAAGCCAATCTGTTTCCTAAGAACGAAATCTTCACAAGGTGAAAAAATACAGTTGCCCCATGCTGGCATGCTTCATCATGGGGTCCATCCTGTTAGGCTGGGGAAAGGGGCGTGCTGCGACCTACGGATTATGTGGGAGTTTCTGTAGATGTAGTTATGTGGTGTAAAATGATGACAACATTCTTGGCGTTGTGTGCGTGGGCTTAGGTACCCCACTTACGTTCGAGAAAATCAGAATGTTTAACGGCATCAATTTGTTGCAATTGTGCATCTACACTAAGTTTTAAATGTTTACTATTCTGCTTTGTTATTTTTCCACCCATGTGTATAGCATTGGGTTCAAGTTAATGGGTTATGTTCATACCCTGTAGCCCCTTGTTTCCTCCCTGCCTTACGCTGACTACCTCCACCTTGAGCGCTGGTCTCTTAATATCTCTATTGACCTGCAGGTGAAGTAGTTGAGCCTGCTGCAGGCCAACCCTTCCTTCTTCCCCCTGGTGAATATGCTCAGCTCGCTTATTTTATCTCTCCCATCAACGTGTCCATCTCAGCATTCAACTAAATGGAAGAAGGATAAACTTGTCTGTCTGTGGTGTGTTCCCTGTTTGAGCCTGATAGATGCGAGGGCTTCAGCCAGGGTTTGGTTGCCTTCCATTTCTGTTCTCCTATTCTCAGAGTCCCTCCCCACTCCACCCTGGGTGAACTCCATACACTACTGTTTTGGTGGTTGATTCCATGTCACACATGGATAGACTCCTCTGTAGTTTAACAATCCCTCCAATGGATTACTCATTTGTTTCTACTGGGTGAACATTATACAACAATTTTTTGATCTATTAACAGCACCTCCAATTAGTTGCTCTTCTGTTTCTCCCTGATGCTGCTAGACAGACTTCACATAATACGCTGATACCTCCAATCCCTGTATAAATGCTGTAGGAAGTTGGCTACCTGACTATGGTTACCCCAGATTTTTTGCCTTGTGTTTAGCTGGTTATCGACTTAGCCTGGGGCCCTGATTAGCAGGGAACCAAGCCAACTATCTGCTCTCTCTGTAAAATGGATTCCATGTACCCCAGGTGCATAACTAGATTGGCTTGGGTCACCTTGTCAGCCCCTGTACAGAGCACTATAGGTGCCCAGGGCATAGGTGCATCCAAGGCCTACCAGGGGCTGCAGCATATCTTTTGCCACCCCCGGCTGGCTATCCAAAATTGACACAACTGGCTGATCACTCAGCTGGGGCAAGGTGGTGTAATCACCCCTTGCTTAGATATAGTATGCCTATATCTAAACCTATCTGGACACATATAAACCTTTAAGTCACTCCTATGGCAGGCCTTAACAATCCTGGAGGCAGAGTGCGTGGTTTTATGTGAGATGGTGCTCTAGCATGAGCTGAGCCTGTCTGCAGCTGTCGGGACCAATTCCCTAAGCTGTTCCGGGATAATGCCATACCATGTACTATTAAGTGCATTATAATCCTCGCGGTTATATGTTAACTTTGGTTTGGCTTTATCAAAACATGTCGTGTAAGGTGTCATACGATTTGGAATGCTATCCCCTCGACAGCCATGTCGACGGGGATAGCATTCCACCCCTCTAGAGGGAGACAACATGCTACTTTGCTAAAACGCGGTTGATTTTAAAAGGAGCCTCAGCACCACAAAATGGATGCTTCTGCCACAGACACGAGTCTGACCTCCTACAGCTGACCGAAACTCAGCCAAGGAGGCCTGGACAAAGGATTTCCTGTCACAGGGAGGTGTCACACCACCCCAGACAGGAGATAGTGGATTGTAGCAGGGAGGTTTGAAAGAAACCAGACGGTGCCTGGGGAGCACAAGGCTTCCCCTTGCATAATCCGGCCAAACCGGTTCTGGGGCAGACCAGCCCCAGTCCCACCGCGGCCTGGATCAAAGGAAAGGGGTGTATCCACCCCCTTCCTGGGTCCCACCCATAGGAGGGGACCTAGCAGGTAATCCAGCCCCCTAGATTGGTATAAGAATGGGAGCAGTGCCAACGCACTCAGATTATCCTGATGAAACATTTGAAACGAAACTCTGGACCCTTCGACATCCTACTCAATGTAGAAGACTGAAGAATCTCCCTTGTGGTCAAGGAGTGACCACCCTGTGCAAACAGGCACCATCCAGCACCTCGACGTCTGCTTTGTTGCAGTTCCCGCCGGAACTCGAGCCACATAGATCGACAAGATCAAGCTTGCCTGCCTTCTACCAGCCCGATCCACAGTCCCTGCAGAGCTGAGACCCGTGGAGGCGACCGGAAGCGTGGGGCCCGCCATCTTGAAAAGGCCACGAGACGCTGACCGTGCAGCCCACGAGTGACCCTCGAAGCTGTACATCGGGGTTTGAGAAGCCCCAGCCCTGAGCCACTTTTGCACCGAAGCTCACCCCTCTACACTCAACGAGTGCTGCGTGGGGCCCTTCTGCTTCTTTTGGCTCAAAGCGTTGGCCCGGTCACTTGCCCGCTGGCTTGTGGCCCCTGTGCCGACAACTTGAAATCCGACTTGTGATTCTGGTTGCTCCAGGCTTGCACCCGCTCCTCTGAAAAGGAGCACCCGCTCTGACCCTCCTGGTCCGAGTGAGAAGCAATCTTCCAGTCCTGCGTGGATTGCTCTTGCCAAGTGTTGTTTGCTCCAATCTTGAAGCCGACAGCGCCGACGGTGAGAGCCTTCGTGGGACAGCTCATGACCCGCTCCTGGATGTCACAGATGCCCTAGAGCCCACGTGGCAGCGGAGAGAAGCTCCTCGACAACCACCTGATTGCGCCCGACATTGCCTGGTTCCACCCTGGTCACTGCTGAGCGACCCAGACTCTGTCTCCTCTGCTTTCAGGTACTTTACGACTCTGATCCACCCTTGGATCACACCGGACACTTCTCCTTCACATCGCCTGCAGCATCTTCAGCTTCAAGCACCATCAACCTGCGTGACGAAACCAGATGCCACTTCGACCCTATGCACCCGCTTCCTGTGGGTGAGGTAACTCAGCAACGCCGGTGTTCCCACACTGGTACACACCTCTAGGGTCTGTGTCTGGAGTTTTATCCTTCTAGGTTGAGCGGAAGTATCCTTAAACTATAACTTTGTAACTTTTACGCACCATTGACTTTGCATTGGTGCATGCGTGTGCTTTAAGCGCTGCACCCGAATCCCGCGGGCTTTTCCCGACTTCAGAATTGCTAGTCCCGACTGCTCCCAGCGATTCCCTAGGCCCTAGGCCTAACCACTGTTTGATTGGTATCTCTTATACCACTTTCTTAATATATGGTTTGAGTGGCCACCCGCCCTCATCCATAATTGTGCAACTTTCATATGTTATACTGTGCTTTTTATTTAAACGCTTGTGCCCCTTTGCTCATAAAGAGTACTGGGGATTATTTTAGTAATAAATACATATATTTTTATAATATATACTTGTGTGGTGTCCTTTCATTTGATATTACAGGATTGTGATTGGTAAAACAGCTCGCTTAACACGACCTCTTGAGTTTAGCCTTTCAGGCTGCTTAGTCCATGCTACCCCTAGGATAGCTTGTCTATAAGGTTGACTTACAACCAGACACCATAAGGGATTGTTTGGACTGATACAAGGTGGTTCCAGAATCAGAAACATCATATATCAGGCCAACTTCTCACAAATGCCCATGCCACATTTCTTTATAACCATTGAGTTGGGACACATCTAGTCATCTATAATAAAGACACAACATAGCTGCTCAACTATATACGTTACTACAGTTGAGTTCAGACATTAGAATGCCTGCTGCCAGCAGCCAGTAATGAAAATGGGAGCTGGCTATTCCGTTTGATATATTTTTCTCAAAAGAATAGATGAACCGCAATGAGGAGATATTCATACAAAGGTGTTTATTTTTTTCCACACTGTAGGTCATAGCAAGAAAGTTAGAATCTCTACAAGTTTCTACACAATCTGATCCACAGCCTTTTTAACCTGACTTTCATTAAACTGATGGCTATTATATTTTAGAAAAAAATTAGTAGTGTGCTTAATTTCACACCACAGATTCTGCTTTCATACTTATCTGTATTGAACATGGAAGAGAGACACCAAGGCCCAGATAACCAAACGTTTTATGCTGCTTTTGTGTCGCAAAAGTGACACAAACCTGTGCCATTTTTTTAAAATTTACATTTCAGCACAACACTTTAGTTCCCTATAGAAATGCATAAAAGCCCTTAGTTTTGCATTACTCTGCAAAGGCCGTTGTTGCATGGGCTGCAGGCGTTTAAGTAGGAGAAATTCTTTTATTTCACCTAACTGTTCCTCCTTGGCATGTGTGTTGCACTGCAAAGGGGATTTTGTATGGGTTGTATATGAGCGTACTCATGCAACCACCCATTTTTTTAATGGTAAAACCCTATTTACTTACAATAGTAGGCAGGGTTTTGTGCCAAGAATAATGCTGTTTTGAACCGGGCATTAAAAGGAGAAATGCTTTTATTTCTCTTAACGTTCCCCACGCTGCATGTGTGCTGCACTGCACAGCATACATCCGAAGTGGGACAAGTTTTAAAGTTAATCTATGCATAGTATTTTGTACTGAAAATTTGCCCTTCCAGCACAAAACATACGCAAGACTCATGCAGATGCCCCTGTAAAATGATGCAAATGTGTGTGCATGGCACTCAGCAGCCTGATTGTGTGTTGTCACTAGGAAGAGCGGAGGAGAGTCCCATATTTTTGTAGATATGGTACTTTTCTCCTCTCTTTGTCACGCGTCACAGTACTGCAAATGTGGTTTCTGTGCTGCATTTTGTAACATCTTTGCTTACCTAGGTCCAAGGTTTTAAGATGGTTGCAGGAAGGGGAATGTTATACTTTTCCTTCGTCTTTGCTCCTCTATATAGTCTGGGAACACCTCTGTGACTTGAAATATCTTTATAATGTACGGCAGGTAAAACTTAATCCTATTATTACTACTACTTGTGATTTAACAATGCCTCCAATATATGTATGGTCTCTGGTTGGTAGTTGGTCAGCTCTGTATTCCATGTCCATTCTGATGGACATGAGCAGTGGGTTACATCTGGAGTGCATGCAGGTGCGGCTGAGTGTTTCTTACACCCTCTCTGGGGCGTAACACAGGCCTACGCATCTCCCGCAGTGTGGGGGGGGCCCTCAAGCTCAAGGGGGCCCCCTCAGCACTGCGCTTCGGCCTGAGAGCTCCTAATAGAGCCCGGAGGGGGCCCCTCCCCGTTCCTGGCAGGGGGGCCCCCTCAATTATCGTTACGCCACTGCACCCTCTACAACACTTTTGTGCAGCTAAACTCCATGTGACATGTGCCCACTATGTAATCCTATTTAAATTAATTTTTTTATATTCTTATATTTTTATAGTTTTATATCTCGCAAACTCAACCCGAAAGCATTGGAGTGCTTTACAAGAACACCAGTTGCTTTAAACAATGTCACATTTATTTATTTATTTATGTTAGGCACAGATAGATTAAATGATTTGCCTGGAATCACAGGATGTTGAGCCGATGCCGAGACTCGCGTCTTCAGCACACCCTCCTACTATTATACCTCACACTCTTCACCTAACATGTCCAATAAAGGTCAAACCACAAAACCACCCTTTCAACCATGCACCAAGCAGCTGATACAAATTGCGCGCTTCAATATCTTTGCCACTGGTATGGAGCAGTATATAAATAATGAAACCAGACTATCCAGGAACGTGATTTAGACCTTGCGAGGGACAGGATCCTTGCTACGTAAAAAACCAGTACAATTCAATACAATCGTTTTCCAAAGTGTAATTGACATTTAATGAATTCTAACATTCTGTCCCAAACTACGATTTGTTTTAATGCTTTCATTTATCTTGTTTCTAGGTTAATTTATATTTAATGTAGAACTGCTTTGCGTTTTTAATTCTAATCCGCAGTTAATGCATTCCTGAAAGTGATTCCCAGCAACACACCTGCATTTTAATTTCCAGATGCAATACCAGTATGGACTTCTTACTTTTACTCTAGTCCAGGTTGCATGTGTTATACTTGAGAATTGTACAGTTCCCAGACACTTATTGGAACACAACTCATCACGTTCTGAAATTGGAGTGTTTAAAGGGAAGAGGAAGTTGGCTTCATCATGGTCATAACAAGAATGCTAAGTATTTTTCTTTAGAAATAATTATTCTTAACTGGAGCACACTTTAGCTCACATTCTGTGTTTCTCCCGAGGCAAAAAATGTGTGGATTGTGAAAGCATTTCTTTCAAAATCTCCTTTTCAACTGCATACTCCCAAAGAGGTTTGGGGGGCCAAGCATCAAGATGGGGGTGCTGGGCACTGCAGGCCCCGCCCCCGTGGCTACTGGCCTGCTAATGTGTAAGAAAGATAAAACAGGGTGACGTGTCTTAAAAAATAACAAGAGGCGGGTACTGGCAGGCTGGATCAGTCTGGCTGGTCTAATCTGTTATCATAATCTATGTTTATACCTAAAAACAAAAAGCCATCTGCAGGAGTCCAGAAACAGTACTACCATTTGATAGTGTGGGTTTGTCTGTGGGAACATCCACTGAAAGTGGAATTTGAAACTTTGCTGGAAACTGCTAAAGTATGCGCCAGACAACGGTGAGTGTCGCTTTCAGGTGGGGTCATTCTAGTTCTTTCATCTCATTCTTTTATCACTTTGTCTGCACATTCACATACTGACCGGGGACCTGTTTGAACCTGCCTGCAGGCACTGCGCTTTGGTTGTGTTCCACTTTTTTAATCCCTTCTGCAGTAGTTTTACTCTTTAATTTAAAGATTCAGCAGTGTAATTGATATCTGGGCATTGAGAATCTTTTCTTTATATGTGGGCCTTCCCTGATCAAAACCTCCCATTTGTGTTTATGACAGGTCCGCCTCCTTCTCCAGTCCGAAACCATGCCACCCAAGCGGAAGGCAGCCACCAAAGCCAAGGTACCCGACAGTGTGAAAAAGGTGAAAAAGGAGGAGGAGCCAGACAACTTCCGTTCTGCTCTGGAAGCACTGAAATGTGCCCCTAAGCAGGCAGTGAAGGCCAAGGTGGACTCGGCATGTCCTATAAGTGATGCAGAGGTGAGTGTGTTATTGGCATTCATATTGCAGG